>NC_138510.1:56734682-57334682 GCF_964252035.2 Podarcis erhardii
AGAGAGGTTTATTTGGGAGGTGACTGACAATTTCGCTTCCATGAGTTTGCTTGTGAATGCAAGCAAACTACATGTAACAGTCAAAACAAAACAAATTCCTTCCAGTAGCACCTTAAAGACCAACTAAGTCAGTTCTTGGTATGAGCTTTCGTGTGCATGCACACTTCTTCAGATACACTGAAACAGAAGTTTCCAGACCCTTCTATATAGTGAGAAGGTGGGGAGGGGTATTACTCAGAAGGGTGGTGGGAATGGGTGATTGGCAGATAGCTGTGATGAGCCTGTTGACGACTCTTAATGACTGCAATAGGTCTTACAGGAAAAAGCAAGGGGTGAAAAGGTGAAAAATGGCTTTGTCATGTATAATGAGATAAGAATCCAAGGTCTTTGTTCAGACCAGGTTTTTCCATGGTTTTGAGTTTGGTGATAAGTTGTAATTCAGCAGCTTCTCTTTCCAGTCTATTTCTGAAATTCCTTTGTAGTAAAACAGCTACTTTGAGATCTTGTATAGAATGTCCTGGGAGATTGAAATGTTCTCCTACTGGTTTCTCTGTCTTGTGATTCCTGATGTCCGATTTATGTCCGTTTATTCTTTGGCGTAAGGTCTGGCCTGTTTGTCCAATATAGAGAGCTGAAGGACACTGTTGAAGGACACTGTTGAAGGACGCTGAAGGACACTGTTGGCCAACAGTGTCCTTCAGCTCTCTATATTGGACAAACAGGCCAGACCTTACGCCAAAGAATAAACGGACATAAATCGGACATCAGGAATCACAAGACAGAGAAACCAGTAGGAGAACATTTCAATCTCCCAGGACATTCTATACAAGATCTCAAAGTAGCTGTTTTACTACAAAGGAATTTCAGAAATAGACTGGAAAGAGAAGCTGCTGAATTACAACTTATCACCAAACTCAAAACCATGGAAAAACCTGGTCTGAACAAAGACCTTGGATTCTTATCTCATTATACATGACAAAGCCATTTTTCACCTTTTCACCCCTTGCTTTTTCCTGTAAGACCTATTGCAGTCATTAAGAGTCGTCAACAGGCTCATCACAGCTATCTGCCAATCACCCATTCCCACCACCCTTCTGAGTAATACCCCTCCCCACCTTCTCACTATATAGAAGGGTCTGGAAACTTCTGTTTCAGTGTATCTGAAGAAGTGTGCATGCACACGAAAGCTCATACCAAGAACTGACTTAGTTGGTCTTTAAGGTGCTACTGGAAGGAATTTGTTTTGTTTTGACTATGGCAGACCAACACGGCTACCTATCTGTACATGTAACAGATTATATCGTCCTACTTTGAACAAAACAAACTAGATCTTTACAAAAATGGCAAAAATAAAGTAGTCTTACATCAAGTAGGGATATGTAATTGTGAAACATGTTCTAGCTGCTATTTCTGTTACCCAATGATCTTGATAGTTCTTCAATCAATATATTATTATTATTATTATTATTATTATTACTACTACTACTACTACTACTACTAAATTTATATACAGCAGCCAACAATGAGGTGAATGGAAGGCCTGGGGGTGCACCAATTTGTCGCTCGCACACCTGAGACAATTGTCTTACTCTGCCTCATGATTTGCCTGGCACTACTTACACATGTATCTCTTTTTGTAGTCAACAGCCAATTATCTAATTTTATCTACCTAATAGAATATCTCTTCTCTCAAATTAACTTTTGTCTCAGTCTTTTTCTCCTTTTTTGGATAAAAGCATTTTATTTTCTCTCTTCTTTCCCCAAGAGCCAACTCCCCTGAAAAATAGCACAGATATGTTCCTAAATTAACTCATATTCAGAAAACATTAACTTTTCACTCTTTATGACTTCCTTTGAGGGTCAGGTAAATAAAAAATGTGATCAACACTGAACTTTTTTTAAAGTCTTTATTCATGAAAGGGTATTTTGTCATTTTTCTGCTGGAGCGCTCACCACCAGGAACACATGAAACAGCAAGAATGATCTAGAAAATTGGAGAAGCAGAATTCTTGCAGTTCCACCCATGGGTACAGTCCTAGCGCATGATGAAAATATCATATGCATGATGGCACTGCTGAACAGCCCAGAATAAGCCTCTTTGGTTGAGTGAACTGTCCTAACCTACACCTTCTGTGGTGAACTAGAAGCTTCTGTACACAGAGGCTGGTCCACACCCTCCTGTGTGACCCTGATTTATTGAAATGGAATGGAACCTGACTGTTAAAATAGAGCACTTTCTAATCATGTATGGAATCTCCACAAAGAAAAAAAATCCCACAGGGGAAAAATACAGCTGGACACAGGAAAGTCAGAAGGAGATACATGACGACAAGGCTCAGGCCCATAGTCCTTTTAGTCACATTGCCCTTTCAGGGCTGTAACAACTAGGAGGGCTATAGAAGCAAAGGGCTCAAGTAATTTTAAGGCAGTGTAAGCAATGTAGAATGGCATGTAGGAAAGTCGCCCACATTTCTCACTGACCATGCAGGCTGGTGAAAACTTTCTTGGTCTGGATATGGCCCACAAGTCCCACATCAGCCTTCCCCAACCTGGCACCCTCCGGTTGTCCTGAGCTACAACTCCCATCATCCCTGGCCATTGGCCATGCCAGCTAAGACTAATGGGGCTTGTAATCCAAAGCATCTGGAAGGTACCACGCTGGGAAAGGTAGACTTACATTGTCCACCTTGGTTCTTAAAGTGGCCACAAGTGTTTGAGGAGACTATAAGAAGTAAAGCAGCTCTTGTTGCTATTTTAAGTCAATTATGTTCACTACAATAATAGTTTCTATTAAAAACCCAAACTGCTAATGGAACGTATTCACAAACTGTGTACAACTGATTTCCTGCCCCTATAGTTTTACCCCAATAGCTTTACAACATCTTGGAGACAGTTGGGAGGTCACTACCCTAATTGCACCAGACATTATTAAGCTGACATGTTGACTGACAGTGGCAAACAATAAAAAGAAATATCATGGCAAGCGAAATATTTTTAGCGCCAATCAGAGAGATCCCTACCCCCCAAAAGTAGATCATCTGAAAATTGGAGAAATGAGAATCATATACTGTGTTTTAATTATATCAAGCAGTTACAAATTCCCAGTGCTACCATTATTCCTACTCTGTGGATGCTGGAGAGAAATATCATTCTCATAAGGTAAAACAACATCTTAGCTATCTTTCAACATCCTTGTTTCTCAGTTAAATTGATACAGCATGAAAACATTCCCTTACCAGTAGACTTTTAGATACTGCTTTAAGAAAAAAAATGAAAGAGTTATTGGCATCTCTTACAGTTTCCCGTATGTCATTAGCCTAAAACGATAAATGAAGAACATGCCATTGCTCTAAAGGGAAGTGCAGTAACATTGCTTTTAAAAAAGCTCTTGACTTTGATGCATTTCTGGTAATGCAGAAGATTGAAGCTTATGAGGTTCATAGGAGACTCGATTACACAGGAATCTAATTATTGGAAGTCTATTTAGTTGTCCTGTTTGCTAAGGCAAAGGTTAACGAGAACTGCACTGAAAAAACCTCCTGTGGTATTACAAAGTATTTCTTATGGTGCATAAAATGTAAATGAAAAGTATTCTAATCAAGTCCTTCTTTAACTCTTTGTTAAAAGTTAGATCTCTGCTCTTGGGTAGTACCATTGAGACATCTTTCTGTCAAAAATTAAGTTATTACCAAAAGAAGGGGAATGAAAAAAGAAGGGGGGGAATCTGACACAGGGGAATATTAGGCGATATACTTTCAGAGTGAATTGTCTATAAATGACAAAAGAAAGAGAAGTGTTCTAACTGTTATTGCTAATGTTAAATCTTCATAAATATTAAGTTGGTGGCTTTAATTTCAGATAGAAATTAATTATATTTTTGGGAGTAACACGTTCAGAACTGTTTACACAGCTGAAAGGCCTCAGCTGCAGTAGTTTCAAGCTGGGAGCTTTCTGGACTCGTCTGCCTGAAAAGCAGATGACTTAACAATCACCAGTTTCATTAAACTTGAAAAGAAAGAAAAAATATCACCTGCAACATTGTCACTTGTTAAAACAGAGTTTAAAAACAGATTTGTGCATTTTATACATGCTGGACATCCTATCCTACAAGGAGGTGTTATGTTTTTGTTGGCTGCTTTCCAAACAGCTGCTGGCATTTGGATTAGAAATCATGGGTTTTCAAATCCTTTCTGGCCTTAACTCAAATAGCAACAGATGACAACACACCAATATATTTCAGAGGTTGCAATTAACCTTGTCTATGTTTGTTTTTATCTAAAGCTTCAGTTCTACTTCCAACAGAAGGACTAGCTACTTTCCCAGAAAATATCAGTGTGGCACTGTTCTGCCAAATGGGCAGCAATGTGCGGCCATTCTTTGAACTCAGGATGCAAAAACAATAAAAATTAAATTAAATACATTAAATGCAGGGAGACAGCACATTTCCCAACAGGTTGCAAAAGAAATCACAGCCATTGCAGTAGTTATTGTAAGATTAAAACATGATTTATGGCCCTAATCCCAAAAGCCTTTTTAAAGTGGACCCTATGACTAGCACACATATAGTAAAACTTTTCCTTTTTTGATGAGCAAAGACAGGAGGTTCCTTCAGTCCTATTCCCTTCCTGTCACAGACTGACTTTTAAATCTTGGAAAATGGACTAGAGAAAAGTATGCAGAGAACTGAAGCCTTAAACATTTCAGGTAGTAATTAAGCACATGCTCAAATGTTGTTTGAATTTGGCTGTCCTTCCTGAATGGGGGTCACAGAACATCATATTTATGTGGTCCTACTATTTTTCACCTTTTAAAAAAATAAAAAGACTCCAAATTTTATTAAAACAATAGTTAACTTACAACATTAAGTGTTATCTTACATCTTACACCCACTAATAAGGCCCTTCCTATTTTACTAAAAAGGAAAGAGTAGCAAAAAGCATTTGTAGCTGTTACAGATTTGATTCTTTATAGCTCAAATATCCCCCATGTAATATGAATTAAGAGTATTTGTACCATGTTGTTGCAATAAACAAGCTACATTTTCAAGAAGTCTTCCATCTGTTCCTTCCTTCCCTTACTCTTATTCTATTGGTTATTTTAGCCATATAAGCCATATCCCATATCTGAGTCAGCCATCTTCTACTGGCCAGGTCTCTATGAAGACTCCTCCGTAAAGGAGGCTTGTTCTCTTTCTCACTCACTTGGCACACTTGAAACCCCCAAGCCACACAATGTAGGCGCACAGCCTGTTCTGGCCCCTTCCAAACCAGGCAGTAGAAATCCTTGACTGTGCTCTGACTGTGCTCTGGTCATTTCAATTGACCTATTCAGAACAGCTTATGAAATAAATGTTTCAGTGCTTTACTGGATCAGTCAAACAGTTAAGCACCAAATATTGAATTACTAATATAACTTCAGGAGCTTGGACCAACTCCACAATTATATGACACACAGGAGTATAGTAAAAATGAAGTGTTTTTCATAGAGTCTGAAAACAAAACCATCATATGTACGAAAAAAAATTTGAAGTAAATTGTGACTTACTGAATCATCGGTAGCAGAAGCAGGCCAGCCTTCCCACAACTGATGACGAACAGGGATACTAGTCAGGTCATACACGTTTCGTTTAACCTACAGAAACAACACAAAATTGTTTAGGTGAACTGCTGTTGTCAAAAGTATTTATCCTTTGCAGGGTCATTTAAAATGTGCAAACAATTTCACTCAGCCTCAAAACAATCCTGTTCAGCGATTTAGATATTGCTGTGGAACTCAATCTGAGAAACGACACTTTGCTCAAGGCAACCACAGAGACCTCAATGGGAACTGGGACCCAAATTCAAGGCGCCTACAATCCAAGCCAAAGGCTACATCCACTGGACCACCACCTTCTGAACAGAGTTATTTGAAAGATATTCTCATGGATTCAAAATGCCAAGCGTAAGCAGAAAGGGCACTGTGTTTTTAGTAAACCATAACTGACTGACATGCATAAGATTTTTTTCACCCCATGAATATTATGTAAATACAGTCCAGGGTCCTAGTATCTGTTGCTGTGATGTACCATAATTAAGGGAAAATGAATGCACTGAAGTTGTTCAGTATTCAGTTATTTATTTTAAATATCTCTCACCTACTCTTCATTGCCAAGGCAATCCCAGAACAGGTTATGTCAAGAGTATGTTACATTGAAATCAAAACAAAAGGCATATTAAAATAAAGCAACAGAACAGGACCCTAAAATCAACAGGATGGCCTGCAATTCAGCAAATTCCTCCAAAGGTCTGAGCAAATCAGCAAGTTTTCAGCTGGTGCTGGAAACTCAACAGAGTTGGTGCCAGCCATAGGGGGACAGAAGAGAAATCCACAATCTGCACGCCTATACAAAGGCGGCCTCGTGTTACTGATGTATGTACAAAATACTGGACTATCCACATGGCAGGCAATCACTAGTTGTACACAAACAGTTCAGGACCACTGATATTTTGCAACACCTACTTGTTGCAGAACCTATGTCTGCCTGCTACTGTTCTCTGTAGCTCTAGGTGCATGTTCATTTTTTTTTAACCCATTATATGAGAAGCGCCCCTGTGGATCTTCCATCAGATCCTGTTCAAAGGATGATTTGAAGATTATGAAAATGTATCATGCAATTACGAGGATTGAGGCTGAGGCTGACTTTCCACTTCTTCAACTGGAATGGCCTAAAGTATGGTCTTAAATATCTCTCAAATATATGTTTTTAACAAATATTGCTTCTCTTCAATATTTTAATACATAATGTTAAGTAACTACTTGGAAATTCTGCAACTGCAGAAACTTGTGTAATTATTGAAATAAAATGCACCTATTTGAAGAAAATTCAGTATTAGGTTTTAATACTAAGAATACTAGACCGCTACGAACAATTTAGAAAACAGAAATTAACATTATGGAAAATTCTACCAGAACCTCAACAACTTTCATCCCACCATCAGCCTGAGTCTAGACCAAACCACACAGCAGTTTAATTTTCTGGATAGTATTGTGCAACAACACAATGGACATAAAGCACCATCTTTTATTGGAAGCCTACTGACAGCTACATACACGCCCATGCAGTATGTGGGGGGGGGGGCAGCCAGTACATTCCCCCCAAGCCTTGGAGGGCTAAGCTGGTGGGGGTCCCTGCCAGGGGGCTGCCAAACTTACACTGTTATGCCAAGAACACCCTGTGCCTCCCAGCCAACCGGGGATTTAATAGGCGAAACGACCATGTATGCACTGCAAGGCTTCCATAGTAAAACTAGGATCTGGAACAGATGGTGACGGTGCCGCAGTGGTGTAACTCATGGACTGCGAGTCTATCTACCGTATTCTTCCACGTATAAGATGCACCCATGTATAAGATGACTCCAATTTTTTTTAACCCAAAATTAAGGAAATGAAACCCTAAAATAGAAGTGAAAATCTGGATAATGGGTGGCGGCAAGTTCTTGATCTTTTTGGGGGCGATCACCCTCAAAGTTTCCAGCATGAGGTGCATGCAGTTCACCGGTTTGCAGAAGCAAAGGCAGCAACTGGGGCACCACACGCTCCCCCTCGGTGGCAGCAGCTGCTGTGGGGAAGCAGGCTCCCAAGAGGGATGCCAAGGAAGAGCCGGGGGAAGGCAGCAGCCGCTCTATGTCAGGCCATGACGTCAAGCAAACTGAGCTGAGAAAGGTGGTAAGCGGGCCGGGGGCAGGGTGGGAGTTTGAGAGGGGAAGAGGAAAAAAGGAAAGAAGGGCAAGGAAAGGTAGCTGAGGAAGCTCTCAGCGGCGGCAGCTGTTCTTGATCCAGTGGCTGAGCCAGAGGGGGTTCAGGAGGCGAGCCAGTCGCCAGCATGCAGCCCGGGGCGGGGGGGGGGAGAGAAAGGGGGGATGGCAGCAGGAGGGACCACCTCAGCTCACCCAAGCCAAAATCCCAGACATATGCTTAAGTATTTTAAAAATTCCCCCAGATGCCCATGTTCCGTGTACAAGACGACCCCCCAATTCTTTACTAATGTTTTTAAGCAAAAAAACTCATCTTATACACGGAAAAATATGGTATATCTATATCATCTATATCTATATATACACAAAGAAGTCAATGGGGCCCACTTTCTCTCGTGACAGTGGCAGATCTACCCATCAGCTATGAGTAAATTTGTTATTTTATTTATAATATGCACATCCCACCTCAGCTGGCAACTAATACAAACTGGTTTCCAAAATATAATAATCTTACGCTGTGTTTTCTAAAATATCTGTTAGTTTTGGCAAGTCTAGAAATAATGCATAAAGTGCAAAATAATATTTTCTGCCAGCTATCACACCAACAAACATGATACATTTCATTTCAATAATTATGAATATTTAATCAGTCTCAAAAACTAAGATTTTTGTTGACTAACATTAAATACTAAAGCAGCTACATAAGCTGAATGAAGCAAAAGTTTTCTTTCCAAAAAGCCTGTGAAGTAAAAAGAACTAAAATCTGGAGTTGGATTCCTTACATTCCTTTCTAATTCCAAAGTACAACACCACAGTATTATGAAATAAACAGTATTCTCCTTTTTCCATTCACTCATCTGTAACTGCACTGATTTCAATAACATTCCTTTGCTATTCTAAGCCTGAAAGGCATGCTCTGGTTATAGTGTTATGTTGGTATAAAGCACAATGCCAGACTGATGTGCTGAACAAAAGTGATCAAAGTTCGAGTAACGTTAGCCAACGCACAAGTATTCTGCTTCATTATTCAACCAGAATGACATCTGTTGAGCAACTCGTTGCAGAATACACTAGTTGTTAGAGACCAGCCTCAGCTGGGAGGTACCATGTAAAATGTATTAGGGTTATGTTTGATTAAACAAACTGCTGAGGCTATATTCACAAATGGGTTCTGAAAAGATGCCAAAGTCAGTCTCCCTCTCTAACCACAGTATGTTAAAAAAAAAAGTCTGCTTTCCCAGTGATGCAACAATGGTGTAATTGTTTAAAAATCTGTCTCTAAACAGATTTTAAAATTTATTTATATAATATGAAAATATACATTCTGTACTGGGGATATTTTTACATAGACTGAATGCCCATATGTATCTATGCAGCTCTCAAACATGGAGGCAGGGAGAGACTTTACTTGGGCTTGGTAGTCTAAATGGAGGGTGAGGAGGATCTGCAAGCTTAATAATGGGGTTAAACTGTAGATCGGGATGGGGAATCCACAGTCCTTCTGATATTCCTGTACTCTCATCAGCTTCAGCTAACATGGCCAATGGTCAAGGGTGATAAGAACTGTAGTTAAGCAATATATTGAAGGCCACAGGTTCCCCAACATAGATCATGCTTGAAGGAGTTTGTGAAAACCTATTGCCTGTTTCTATATGTGGTATCAAGATATTGTAAATCTTGAGAGATTTTCTGGAGCCAATCAGAAGCAGTGTTAGAGCAGTAGTAGACTGAGTGAGAGAGCTTGTGCCAACAACTATAGGACTTGTAATGTAAGCGGACAGATATCATGGCTTAACATGAACAAACACAATTTCAGCAGGAACTATAAAGAACTCTGGGCCTAGAGAATACATGCCACATAGATCAGGGGTCCAGCTCACACAATGCTAAGCCAAACTTAGCACAAACAAACAAATGTGCAAGTTCCTGGAGAGGAGATTGCAGCCACTTAGCTCAGCAGTAAAACTGGGGAAGAGCAAGGTTTGGCTTTGTGTTGTGTTGAACAAACCTGGGCTCATGGCTAAGCCCTTTCAGAAAACCACAAGCTGTAAAACACAAGGAACCCAATGGTTACAGCTTGTGGTTTGTATGGTGAAAGCTAAACCACAAGTCCGTGTTCTGACAACTTACTAAGCCAAACCATGGCTAAGCTCAGCAGCAAAAAAAGAAAAAAAAGGAAGGAGCAAAGCATCTAGGAGTTTGGCTTAGTGTTACATGTGAACCAGGCCACAGATATATGTTGAACGCTCTCTCAAATTTAGCCAGAGAAGCCAATAGGGTGTTACAGTCATCTAGCAGAAGAAGAGAAAGAGAGAAGTACCCTAAGAATCAAAGACAGCAAGCCTATAGGATACACAGACCCCAGAACATAAAATAAAAAATTAGTTCTATCTCTATTCTCCAATGTACACAGAATAATCACTAGATTCCACAAACAGGAAACAGTGCGTAAAGGGAATTATTTCTGTTCATAAAATGAAAGTTAAGATCCAAGTCATTATGCTTTGGTGATCGTGCTACAGTTGGGCTTCAGAAAGAGTGTTCAAGAAGATTGCATTTGAATATTTTTCATCCCTTACGTGATTTTCACCATCTAAAACAATGCATGAAAGAATAATTTGCTCCGGAAATGAAAGTAGAGGGTGTAAACTTTATCTAGATGGAACACTAGTGCATTCTAGACACATGCTTCTCCAAACACACACACACACACACACACACACACAGAGAGAGAGAGAGAGAGAGAGAGAGAGAGAGAGATGAGGCATCAGCCAGGGGTGGCCAACTCTCAAGAGACTGCGATCTACTTTTAGAATTAAAAACTGGCAGTGATCCATTTTTGAGCTTTTTTGGGGGGGTTCAGCTCAAACTTGTTGAGCTTTTTTGGGGGAGTTAAAGGCAAGAGACAAACAGGTAAAGTCACTCACAAAAAGATCGCTATGCATCAGCACAGAGAAAGCTTCCAGAGATCATACAACAATGGATGGTGGGGTGAAGGGGCGTGGCAGGAGTCAGAGATCGACCATAATCTACCAAAACCTCATGGGGATCTACCAGTAGATCGTGACTGACCTGTTGGACGTCCCTGAATTAGAGCATAGGTAGTCATCACAGTCCCCTCCAGATTTTACTGGACCACAACTCCCATCTGCCCTATGTTTTTTGGGGCTGATGGGAGTTGTAGCCCACATCATTGGGAGGGTACAATGTTAACTACCCTTGCACCAGAGTCTAACGTGATAAAATAAAGCATTTTTACCCAGAAAGGTGATGACATAGCAACTGGAGAAAGGGACTGCAATTTTATTAGTGTCTTGTCAATGTTAGCAATGGGTCATTGCTAACATTCTGAATGTGGGAATTTCAAGGGAAGTTAGAATTGACCACAGCAGCATTTTGGTATGCATATTTGGAGCAGAACTTATATTTTCAAGAAGTAATGCCATATTTGGGGTATCTATACTGTATCTAGCCTTATTTTAAAACAATTCAATATTAAATTATACTCTCCAACACCTTGAAATTGAAAATTCAAACCTTCAATGGTCCTAATTTTATTTATTCAATATTCATTTCCTCTTAATACTGATTTTTTTTCACAAAAACTTCCTAGCACAAGAAACTAGTAAGTTGCTCTGAAAATGGCGTTCTGCAGTACTTCATTTTGGGAAATATAATAAAAAACATCAAGTCTAAATGGCTCTCCGATAAACACTGTGGAAAACTTCAAAAAAATGCCAAATGAATAAATCTTCTAGTAATAATAATAATTGTAATAATAATGCCAAATACCTGTTTCTTAGGATATAAGATGATATTGGATCAAGAAATCCAATATCATCTCCTATCATGTAAGCCAATTAAGAACAAGAGCAAACTAATACCTGAGCAGCTTTATCAGTTTTGTACATACGGCATTATTTTACTGTCATCAATGGAATAACACGGTTTGTACTGTGACGTATACCGGGATGTCTCTGTCTTTCAAATATCACATGTCCTGCCCCCAACAGACTTGTTGTTTAAGGGCACCTGCAGCAGCATTGGAAAACAAACAGATCAATACAACAGACAAATGGAGTGATGAGGGGTCATTGACGCAGGATTGTATTACAGAACAGGTGGGTTCCAAGTATTCTCTCTGAGATAGAGACAGAGTAAGAAAGAGAGAAAGCCTAAGATTGTGTGCATGTGTTAATGCCACTTTACTCAGGTTTGTGAAGATACTGTCTAAGGCTGAAACTGAAAACTCATTTGCAAAGACGTATATATCACTGAACAAACTGAGTAAACATGATTAGGGTTACACTTGTAAAGGGTAAAGGACAGTGCTGAAAAACAACAAGGGTATTTTCCTGTGAAATCCTTACTTGTTAGATCAGAACTAAGTCCCATTAAGTTCAATGGGATTCTCATGGAAGTGTGCATAGGATTGCAGCTTAAAGACTGTAGCATGCAAGCCAAACAAAAGACCAAAAATTATTGCAAGACATTTTTTTTCTTCAGCTTTTCAACATCAAGGACCCACTTCAGCCCCATATGCACTGTGGTACTCAACTCTGACATTTTTTCTCAGTTTTGATTTTTTTAAAGAAAAGATAATAATTTTGGACTTCTCTATATTTTTCTCTCTCTTCCTCACTCCGCCTCCCTTTAACTATATCTATATATCTATATATCTATATAGATATAGATATATAGATATATTCATTGATTACTAGCCCCACTTTAACTTTCTCCTTTTCTTGCTCTGTCCCCCTCTCTTTCTCCAAACCCTTTCCCTCTCATTAAAAAATCCTAATGATTCCTAACATGGAATTTGCCTCTCTTTTTCTACAGCTGCCGCAAACTAGGCTGGTATCTTTATCAAATTTTCTGCCACAACTCAAAGATCTCATTCCTGGTCAGTCTCCATCAGATCATACATTATTAGCATACATGTGAAGTTAGGGTAAATAGGATCTCCCCTATTTTGTTCTCCCTTTTTTTAATTACAAACCAGCAGGAAACAGGGGTCTGGATCTGGATGGCAGTACTGGGAAAGGGCTCAACCTCTCTTCACTGCACTGCTTTCCCTAGTGAAATCACTCCCAAGCTGCTGTTTGGCCTGCAGGGGAATTCACACAGTACCACACACAACATCTCTTGCCCCACCTTTAGTTCGGCCCTCATTCATTCCAAATAATATTTTCTTGGCTACAATTTCATCCAGCCTTCAGTAGCTTTCTGGTGCCAATCCCTGATATCTCAAAGGAAGCAATCGGAGAAAGCCCTCAAAGTCAAATAAAAATTGAGAGAAGCTTCTTGATCCACTAGGAGGCACAAAAACAGAAAGACAGCTTTCTTAAAAACAACCAACTTTCTTGATCCTTTTGAGGTTCTTTGCTCGCGACCTCACTATTTCTTTTAAATAAAAGGGAGCCATACTGGGGTGAAGGCATCCTCTTCCATTTGTCCCTGTGTCAGTTTCAGTTTATTGGTTAGCTTTTCTAGTAAGGTCCTTTCCCATACAATTTGATACCAGTGGTCCATGTTTACTCCTGACAAGTCTCTCCAGTGTATGGCTATGAGGCTTCTGGCTGCTGAGAGTAGGTGGGTTATAAGCTCTGTATAATGTGAGTGATCATTATGATCTTGGAAGATGATGACCTCACTACTTCTAAGAAACAAAAGAAGTGTGAGAATATATCAGAGTAAGAATAAATTGGTATACCAGGCAATACCTACTACATGCCCAGCAGCCATATAAATGGTATTTCAATATGCAATAAAAATGTTGTCACAGCCCAAAGGCTCAGTGTGAGTTTCCAGCATTCCTTAGTACAGTGGATCATATCTGCTGATTGTACTTACAGCAGAACAGAAGAGGAGCCCTTATACTAGACCACATACCATTTTCCACAGTAGCCAAATGGAGAGCATCAGCACCTGATACACAGTGGCAAGGGGTTCCATATTCCCTTTCCCTTAGGAAAGGTTATATAAAAGGGAGAAAATGCTAACTATGTTCCAAATTCACGATCCTCTCAAATCCTCTCCATGTTCTTAGGTGAAAGGTCAAGCATTTCATGAGTAGCAAGAGATGCTAGGAGTTACCAATACTTAAAGTGACAAACTCCCGAAAGAAGATAAGTTGAATGCTTATCAGATAAAGAAACCACAGAATGCTGTCTATAATACTGTTCTCAAATCTTGTAGAGTTACCACAATAACTCAGCAGGTGCAACAGAAGGTTTTGCTAGACCTGAAATGAGAACAAACTACACAATTCTTAATGTTGACAGTGAATGAACATGTTTGGAGACACTTAGCTGTTTATCATGTGTTTGGAAGGGCCAGATACTTTGGCACATATGGTGACATTTTCCAGCTTGACAAAGTATGGGCCAGCAGTTTGGCGTAAGCCTGCAGTGTGTGTTCCTTTGTCTATGGGCATTCAAATTGTGTTTATTGGCTGCAATACTGGTAGCATCAGAGTTGTTGGAAATCTGTATCCCTGGAGCTAGAAAGTTTGTGTGTGTGTGTGTGTGTGTGTGTGTGTGAGAGAGAGAGAGAGAGAGAGAGAGAGAGAGATGTTTAAAAGACCATAAGACCATCCCCTGCAACAAGCATTAAAGCTTTTCTGTAAAACCTGGACAAAAATACTGTAGTGATATTGCATTGATTGCAGCAATGGTATAGTGCTTCAGCATCTAAATTGCTATGAATAGTTTAAACTATAATCTCATTGATTTTACATTATAAAATGAGGTCTAACACTTTATAGATAAAAACTGAAATGCTGACAAAGAGAGCACTTCTTAAGTACGGTAATCCTGCCTTGCAATACCTCAGTTCTCAAACAGCTCCATTTTCAAATGTTTCAGCTCCTGAATGCTGAAAACACAGAAGTAAATGCTCTGGTTTTCAAATGTTTTTCAGAATCTGAACATCTGATGCGGCTTCCGCTTGGGTGCAAGAAGCTCTTACAACCAATCATAAGCCGCACCTCGGTTGTCGAACATTTCAGAAGTCGAACAATTTTCAGGAACAGATTATGCTCGACAACCAAGGTTTGAATGTATAGTTTTACTTTCCGTGTACTTGTGATGCAGGTCAACATGGCATGTTTCCAGTCACCATGCAAGAGAAGTGACCCAGGAATTATAATTAGAGGTTGTCACACAGTTTTAAAAAGCCTTGGAACAAGAGATCTGGTCAAGGAGTGACTGAAGAGCCAACCAAACCCAATTCCAGCAAACAATTTTAGTGGAATCAGGCTGGCCTAAGATTTTTTGCTGCCTCTCTACACTCTAACATGGGGCTTAATAGAGCTGAGTAGTATGTCCATTCCACGTTGCATGATAAGGAGCTGACTGTAACACTCTGTGTTTGTTTTTTAATTTAAAAAAGGGGGGAAACAAACAAATTTAAGTTTGATTCAGTAACTTAACTATCACACAACTGGGTAACAATAAGCTGAAAAAAAATTTATATCCAGATTCCCTGACACCATCACTAACATACATGATGATCCCCAGTTCACTGATATAAACATGTAGTGAAGGAGTGGATAAATCCATCCTTTTGTCATTCCTTTAACCACCTGATTGCAGATACAACATGCAAAGATCAGCTATGAACCAAATTGAAAAAGGCTTGACTGACTGTTTTGAGGAATGGGAGACACCTGAAATTCTAGGGGTACTTTCATTCTAACAAGAAGTTAGATAACCTTTGTGCATCTCTTCCAAAAATGTAGACACTGTCTCTCTGTCCGAGAGATTTACACACAAGGCAAACATCTTAGAATTTTGGCAGACTGGTCCAACCACATGTGGAACTCTGTGAGACTGTCCTTGAATTATAATCTTTCTAGGGCTTTGAATAATGTGCTCAGAAAGACTTATCTATGCTTCCCACAGCAGCAATGCGGGAAGCAGCATGGGGAACAGGTGAACACCCCACCCTGATTCTTTCAACCTCGGACATCGTAAGTTGAACAGATCAGCAAGGGCAGCTTCAAAGAGCAGTGCTACGAGGGAGAAGCAGTTTCTATTAAATGGAAACCACATCTCCTTCTTTCAGATCAACAGATGGATGGTTGGAAGCACACCTTTTTCTAGCAAAGGAGGAATTGGGAACCCGCTTAAAGCTCCCATTTGCTCCTCTGAAGCCCTGCCCTCCCTTATCTGCCCCACACCTGACATCATGTAGGACCTCAAGTGTAGAACGGATCAGAGTAGCTCTCCTAAGATAGTCTGAGGACCAAAGATTCCATCACCCCTTACTTATCCCAAGCTTTTCAAAGGTAGCTGAACCACTGTGGTAGAGTGGAACACTTGAGAGAAATTTTGAGCCTCATAGCAGAAAACACTCAGAGGCTCTCAAGTAAGATCAAGTATGTGAGGTTAGGAAAAAAACGACCTTGAGAGATTATTTGACTGAGCAGTTTAATTTGTGTCTGGAATAAGCCAAGATAATAATGAAGCAGAGAATGCCAAAACAAGCCATTCCAAGCAGAGGTTTATTCTCATTATCTAGAAAAATCTCAAATGAACATTCACAGATGTTCAATAGTTCAAGTGTTCAGAGATTTCCCCATCAAATTTTAGGTTCTGTCTTTAATACAGTATGATAATTTAATAGTAATATTAAATTAGTAGGTTCATAAATAGCATCTAAAAGTACAGGAGGAGGTTGTCCACAGTTGTTTCTGAGTGGCCATTCCCATCACCCTCTCACACTCTTACATGCCCACACAAGCATATTCATATGTGATAAACCATAAACAAACACACGGCTCATACAAACACCATTAACATGTACTACATGTACATAGACTAGTTGCTAGCCAATATTTCAATAATGCTGCCTTTTCCCTTCTAATTTTCAGTCTATTTTTGTCAGACCCTTAACTTCCACAAGATAGCTGGAAATTAGCGCAACTGTAACCAAGGTTATAAAAATAAACTTAAACCAAAAGGTCTATTGTTTTTAGAGCTATAACTATCTATTATTATCATAGACTGTAAGAGTAAATCGTTTAACTCCACCACACATTCTCATACAGATTACACCTAATTATAAATATACTTCATAATGAACATTAAAGTCTGTGGTATTAAGTATTCTTACATTGTCCTATTAAGTGACTAACAAGCTGTCTTACTATATTCATAGAATGAATTCTTTTTTTAAAAAATTACTTCCATTTAAACTATTCACTAACAAAGCTATTCCTTAGCTCATCCCTGCCATAACCTGCTCTATTCAGAAACATATGGGAAAAGACATTAAATAACCACTGCAAAGCATAGACTTCTAGTATTAGTGCTACACACTGCATACCCCTATTCATTATTCCACCTCCCCTATTTAATCTATCATTAAGATTCAGTGACCCTACACTAAATTTAAAGCAGATCCTTCCTTCCTCCCATGCCTAAATTCACATACTTTTCTAGTTGTAGATGCCCTCAAGTATTACCCACTCTACAGGGTTTCTCTAATCTCAGCTCTGAGCTATGTCGTGCTATACAACCATGGAATTGCCGTTTTATATCTTTAACTATGAGGGCTTGCACTTAAAAAAACCAACACTGTGCTATTTCATCAGCAAAAAACCCCCCTTATTTAGTAAATTCCAACAGTGTAGGTTTTTTTTTAAAAAAAATAATAATAATAATCCCACAACATTTCATATTCTATAGTACCGCCAACATTATCTTTGTCAAACGCTTTGACAATACATCTCATGAATTGTTATTAGTTTTATCAACAGCAGTACATCCTAACCAAAGCTTGCTCATCCCTATCCTATCAATCAACCCAGGCATCCATTTAATGAGAAAATAAATGTTGTTTTTTTAAAGTAGAAAGATGATTATTTATGTTCAGCTTTGTGTTTTACAATTTAAAATAGCAAACACATATGCTCTATCTGGCAGTGTCACAATGTGCTCTGCGAACTCCACCAGTTTGCTGACCAGCCTGGCAGAGCGAGCATAGATTTCTCTTGGGTATGGTGGTACATCTGGGATCTGAGAACTTGACAAGGCATTGGATCCGAGCCTTCATCAGTTCTCCTGCACCACATGCCTGAACTGTACCCAACACACCACCTTTTGGGCTGTTTTGGTCAAGAGGGCCACAGAGGTGGAAGTGGTGAAATCCAACATTGGCTCTCCCTCTCTGAGGCAAGAGATTTCTCTCCTACTAGAGACGTTAAGTCTGTAGCTTTAGCATGTTAAAACACACAACGATTTGAATTCATCCAATTCTACAAAGCCTTTGCTTTATAGTAAACCTGAGAAAGCCAAATAACTGAACACACAATTTTGGTTTTATGAAATGGAGGGATAGGTCAGTATTAAAGTTATCCAATGAAAACGGCAGAGGGCTACTGAAGAGTTCACTTTTTCTATAGGGTTGGGATATGGAGGGGGGCAATTATATAATATTCCTAATATTTCCAGTCTGGAAAGATTAATTTGGCTTTGCTTTGGTTCTAGACCTTCCTTGAAACGCTTTTGTTCATGCTGCTCTATCAGTCTGGGATAAATGGAAATCTAAAGTAGCTCCATCTACTTTTCTATCTTTTTTAATGGGGTGTTAGGGGAGAGGTAGTACTTCTGGTACTACCTGCCGTGCTCCGCCTTTGGTCCCCACCCTGCACTCAGACCTTACCTTTGGCTCCTAGCAGATGTCAGCATGCAACAGCAGCCAGATCAGGGTAGCTGATGGGTCTCAACCCTTGGTGACTTAGGAACTTCGGCTGCATGTGAAAACAGGCTCCAGAGGATTGAACGGGTGAGACTATTCATCGGTCCAAGGGTCAATAAGGTGGTTTCTAGACGTGTTGTAGAGGGAAGTAAGGGACAGATGGGGCTCATCAACCTGGCAAGGCAGCTCATGTAAGAGAAGGAAAACTCTGGTCCTAAATCTCTGCTGCAACGCTTGCACTGATGGAGCAATCTGCTTGTCACTGTCTCCCCTCTCCTTTCCCCACATGCTCTTCTGGGTTTTTTTTCCCCCACTCCCCAAGTGTATCTGAAGAAGTGTGCATGCACACGAAAGCTCATACCTAGAACTAACTCAGTTGGTCTTTAAGGTGCTACTGGAAGGAATTTTTTTATTTTGTTTTGACCATGGCAGACCAACACGGCTACCTATCTGTAACTTTTCCCCCACTGCCACCCTGAGCCAATTTGGGGAGGACATGGGGGAGGAGATGGAGAAAGCCCTGTTGTGCTAGCTCAAGTCCTTGTTCAGGCTTCTGCTAATAGAACCTGTTAGTTGAATCTGGCCCCTCATGTCCAATGGAAACGTACCCCCAGGTAAGTGTATGAAGGTTTGCTGGGGGAAATGTGGGTATAAAAGAACCTGTTTTCCTTTCAGGTTTGTCCTGAGAATCAAAGTTTTTGGTCAACAGTTATACTATACACCTGCACTGTTACAGGTTACAGAATTTCACTTGATCCATTAATTAAAGTGTTTGACTATGTGGATGTTTCAAGACTATTCAAAGACATCATTGTTTTTCTTTGATTTGCTGTCCCAAATAGCTGCACAATGGAAATCAACAGGATTAACTTTCCATATGTGGCTGGTTTGTTCAGATCTGGGATGCTATGATAATGGAGAAGATCACTGCACACATTACTGACTCCACAGGAAGCCTTTTTTCTAAAGCATATATGGGATGTTGCTTCCCCTTGGTCTTCAGACAGGGCACTGGCAAACATACACACATACCGGTACAACCCAAAAGAAAGAAAGAAAGAAAGAAAGAAAGAAAGAAAGAAAGAAAGAAAGACAGGCAAAATATTTTTTCATTTACTGTTTTTAAAATGTCTTTATCACTTTTTTCCTATATGTATGGTTCCACTAGCCTTTATACTTTTGATATTTCTTTACCATATAGTTTGCCGCATTACTTTATTCAAACCTTCCCACTCACCCTTTCCCCTGTCAAATGTGCCTATCTGCTGTTACACTGTAATACCATTTAGATTTCATACTGGCACCATATTCAGTTTTATATTCAATGTTTAAAAACTATATTAAAATAAATAGCAAAGGAAAGGGTAAGATGGGGAGAGAAATGATTTGAAACAGCTGCTACTATTAAGCTTGTACTTTGCCAGGATAAGGCATAATTGCACCAACAAAATCGCATAAGCACACCAGAGTGGCCTAGCTCACAATGGCTGAGCAGTCATGAGTGCAGTACACAAATCTACCCTTGCCAAAGGGGCGCAATTGGTGTGGGGGGGGGGTGCGACTGAGAACTAACACAGCCATCTGGTGCACGGAGGCTCTCTCAGGCAAACATTAGGTCATAAAAGCCATAACAAAAGACTGGTATGCAATAAAAACCACAGTCATACAAATATTATGAATGTGTTCTGAAGTCCTCTACATGAAGTTCATAATACAGCACACACAGAGATACATGGAGTGCATCAACAGAGAAAAACAGCCACTGACATGAGCACAGGGGGCAACAGAAGCCTGGGGAACCAATTAGCTCCACACAGAAAGACTGAAGAAGCTGGAAGATCGGTGACAGTGGGGAGTCAGTGGCTTTGAGGGTACTATAGACACTGGCATACTATGTTATAGAGGAATTCTGCACTCCCACAGTCCTGAACAATGAAATTCCATCCGTAAGAACACCGCAAGCAGATGCAACATTAAACGCGACACTATAGATGACAATTCAATGCAAAGGAAAAGGATTTTTTTTAAAAAAAAAGATGAAAATGAAATCACTCTGTACTATCCGCATTGTAATGGATCCAGAGTCAGCCCAAAGAAAATGGGAGAATATACATTTGCTATATACAGAGAGAAAGAACTAGGAGAAAGGAATACCTCACAACTAGGAATTATAGTTCATTGGTCAATAAATAAATATATTAATCTAGGTCCCTTCCAACTCTACCGTTCTATGATTCTAGATAATCATAAATTTGGGTAAGACTGATGTTGTGCATCAGTAAAAGGGGATTAAATGAGAAGGGGGAGAACCATGTGCTCTTTGCGATATAAGCACAATAATTGATTGAATAATTAAATAGTGCGCAGTTAAACTAGGGAATTAGTTACCACAAAATGTGGTGATGACCACCAATTTAGATGGCTTTGAAAGGAAATTAGAAAATTAAGGGAAAATATAGCTACAATGGCTACTAGTCATGATGACAGCAGGCCTCTGTGTACCAGATGCCGAGAACAACAGTGGGAGAGGAATATTCTCCGGGAGGGTGGGATTCAACTAATGAGTCTCACCAGTGGAAGCCCTGCACAAGGACTTCTGCTTGTGCAATGAGGCTTTCAACCTCTCCTCCCCACCCCTGGAACAGGGTGAAGGGAGGAGTGGGAAGATCATTCTGTCTGGCAAACTAAAATGCTTGGGTCGACAGAACAATCAGAAGAACATGATGCTGAAATTCTTCTCAGATGCCTCGTTTATGGGCTTCACTGTATGAAACAGGATAGTGGACTAGACAGAACTTTGATTAGATCCAGCAGGGCTCTGGTAGTATAATAGAAAAAGCTGCAGTGCACACTTTAGTAGATTTAGGAAGAGAAGAAGGAATAGAAGACATGCAGAAGATTATCCTAAAAGAAACAACATATATATAACACAATGACATGCAAAATACTAAAAGATAGTCTGAAAACATTCAAAATACATCAAGTGTATTACTATAAAGGTTATAAAAATGAAAATTTATTTCAAAAAAGAAGTGCAGGGAATAGGAGAAAGCCTTGCAATATTTCCTGTAAGCCCTTCATGCATGTGAGTGAGTGAGAGAGAGAGAGAAGGTAAGGATGCACTTCTTGTGCTCAGAGACACTGTTACTATATTCCTGTTGATTACCAGTAAACAGTAGGGAAATCTAGCACACCCCATAGTCAGCAAGGAACCTAGATAGAGGATTCAGATAGTATTCCCAGGAAGATCATAGATCAAAGAATCATAGTTAGAAGGGGCCATGAGGGTCATCTAGTCCAGTCCCCTGCAATACAGAAATCTTTTGCCAAATGTAGGGTTTGAACCCACAACTCTGAGATTAAGAGCCTCATGCCCTACGTACTGAGCTATCCCAGTTTCCAAGCTCAAGTTTCTATCACAGTATTTGCTTACAAACTTTACTAAATGGCACATAGAAAGATGCCTTATACCTATGTTCATCTAGCCCAGAATCACCTGCTCTAACTGGTAGTAAGGTCTTTCCCATCACCTGCTAATCCTTGCAACGGGAGAGGTCAAGACCCGGAACTAGAATTTTCTGCAAGCCAACCACATGTTCTAACTGCGAGCTATTGTCCCTCCTCTATGATACCTGATCACTGACAACTATTCCTTTTGTAAACATGAGGAATTATTTAGTGTAGTGCTAAGCTAAAGTCCCATAGTGGTATACTAGTCAACAGAGTTGGCACTGTGTGACAGGGGTGGGTGGTAATGTGGTCTAAACCACTGAGCCTCTTGGGCTTGCCGATCAGAAGGTCGGTGGTTTGAATCCCCACGACGGGGTGAGCTCCCGTTGCTTGGTCCCAGCTCCTGCCAACCTAGCAGTTTGAAAGCATGCCAGTGCAAGTAGATAAATAGGTACCACTGCGGTGGAAAGGTAAATGGCGTTTCCATGCACTCTGGTTTCCGTCACGGTGTCCCGTTGCGCCAGAAGCAGTTTAGTCATGCTGGCCACATGACCCGGAAAGCGGTCTGTGGACAAACACTGGCTCCCTCGGGCTGAAAACGAGATGAGCGTCGCAACTTCAGCCGCCTTTGACTGGACTTAACCATCCAGGGATCCTTTACCTTTACCTTTTACATAGTAGCTTACAATAGCAGAATGATTTGCACAAGAGAAGGCACAGGAAGCCAAGCCCAATACTTCTTGTTGCACAACCAGTTGCACAACAAGATTCCATTAGTGCGCTATTGCACTAGATTTCATACTCTGCAATCATCATCCTCACTCTTATGCTAGTGCAGCAGCCTTGTGCTGGCAGTCGGAGAACGCTGAATCCAGACCTTAATATCTGAATGAATCGGAGCATACCATGTGCATAATTTGCACCAATGTTTCTCTATATACCAAATGGATAGTTTGTATATAATTTGTGCACTGTTAACTATTTGCATAATTTGTTCAACTGCTGAATTGTTTTACTTAGCACATTATGCAACAGTAAATCAAAATATTTGAAAAACTTTGCAGATTCTTTCCAGTGCATTGGATTTTTGTCCCAATATCCACACCATGGCCTTGACAGTATATGTACCGGTATATGGTGGGAATCAAAACAGAAGCCTTTTAAGGAGATTTTTCTCACTACTGCCACCTTTTGGCAATGAAATAAGCAACCATCTGCAGATTCCATGGGAAAGTATGAAGAGGCAGAATAATTGGGGCCAAAATAGCAAAGAAACTGGGAGATCTGCCTCCTTCTAACTCCCTTCGCAGCCACCCAGAAAAGCTGTGTATTTGATGGGAAGAAATAGTGGTTATGAGACAATCTAATCAGAGCAGAATGGGAAAAGAAAAGCAGCCCCCCAGCGGTTTCCCCCAGCTGTCTTCTTAACTCTCTCGCTGCACTCCTAGGAAAGCAACTGGGTGGGGAAATTTTGATTGTAAATAGAGCAAAGTTAAGAACAAACAGAGAGACAGAAACAGAATGTGAAAGAGCTGTTGCTCCTTTTAATGTACAAACCCATGCCAGGGGCAGACATTGGTAAAATGGCGCCCTGAGCAAGGACAACATTTGGTTCTGCACCCTAAATATTGCTTTTTATGGGCCTTCTCAGTCAGTAGATACCTGTATAAATATTGGGATGATGATATTATAATTATTATTAATATTATTATTATGAGTCCCCTAGTTTGTTGCTCTGTGTAGGGGAACTGCTTACACCACCCTAAATCCAGCGCGGTCCATAACCACATTTCATGGGGGAATATGTTGAGAGCCTGAACATGTGGATCCCAGCATCTTGCCAAGTTTGGTTCTTAACATCAACTGTAAATAATATAAACTTCATTTTTTAAAAAATAATTTTGATTAACCGGCCAATCAAATCAAATTAAATCACATCACATAAATTCCGAATTACAAAGCCGAATTTTAAATTTTTTTGGGGGGACCCATATATGAAGATCCGAAGGGGGATTCTGATCATCTTCTTGCTACTGCGTTAATGTCCAAATCAGTCCAAATCAATCCAAACAGAGTTCATAATTCTACCCAGACTTATCTTGCTGTTTCCACATCACATCTTGTTCATATATTTTCTCTTTTTTCTTTATGATCTCTTCTGATAGTCTCCTTAAGCCGATGAACACCAATAATAATCCTGTGTGAATTTTTCCGTTCTTCCAATCCTCAAATCGAGATGGTTTCCATATATCATCACCTTCATAGATAACATCGCTCTTTCCATCATTCATCTCGCAAAACTGTCGCTCTTAAGTCCCACTGAGGAGTTTCACCCACAATATAAAAACAGCTCTATTTCTCTATTTCTCCTCTCAGACTTAAGTCCTCCAACAGAACTTCCCAATATGGCGACGGCATTTTTAACTGCGTCATTCCAAAGCTCTTATACATTCCATGCTTTTCTTAAAACATGCTTTGGTTCGAAAGTTTATCTCCACACAGCCTTAAATCCACAGCTTAAGTCCTTAAAACGACATTTCTGACTCGTGAGGGGAGGGGATTCTTGTTTAATCACATAAGGAAAGAAAGGAAAGTTTTTTTTCCCTCCCCCATCAGTCATTTGCCATACTGAGTCTTGGCGTATCTTCTCATGATTTCTCTTGTTCCTCTGACACGTCTTATTTTATCAGAGATCTCTTCTGTTAGCAGTCTTTACTCCCCCTTCTTCCTTGAGATATGTGCATTCCTTCATCCAAATTGTTTCTTTTGAAGTTCTTGCAGCTAGTAGCACGGATCAGGGACGGCGTTCAGGAGCACTGGAATCCCACAGGAGGGCTTTGTGCCTAGTGCCCCCATCCCCACAAATTCGGGGGTGGTATAGGGCACAGCAGGCAAGGCAGTCCCCCCCCACCATCCTGGGGGGGGGGTAGGGAGGCTAATTACTCCCATCATAGCCTCCAAATTACCTCGTGTGGGTTGGAGAGATGTTATTGTCAGCCATCTTCCGATGCGCCCCCTAGTGGCCCCCCAAAATAATATAAACTTCAGAAGAAATAAGCTGAACTCCACTCTACTAGGGCCACCAACACTATCAATGTCATCGATTCTTCTATAAAGTTTGCAACTTTCAAAACTTGTATGCACTATAAAAATATTCTCATCCAAAAATGTTAACTCTCATGCTTTTAAACAGCTCTTGGGCATGGATCGCACAGAGGCAGTTGAGGTGCTAGACCAGTGCTGGGAGGCTGGGTGGGCCAATAAACTGAAGTTGAATCTAAAAAGACAAAGGTGTTAATATGCCCTGAGTTCTCACATCCAGGAGGTGAGCAGACAGGTTGGCATTGTCCCTGGAGGCTCAGGTGCTCTCAGTGACTAAGAGTGCCTTTTTTCAGCTGTCTGGTTCCCCAACTATGGCCCCTTTTGGATGACTTGGCCACTGTTCTCCATGCGCTGCTAACTTCCAGAATGGCTTATTATAATGCACTTTCCGGGGGCTGCCCTTGAAAATGACTCGGAATCTTCAATTGGTCCAAAATGCAGTGGCCAGATTACTGGCTGGGGTTCGGATCTCATATAACCCCTGTTTTAAAGCAGCTGCACTGACTGCCAGCACGTTTCCAGGCCCAATTCAAGGTACTCGTGGTAGTGTTTAAAGCCCTAAATGCCCCCCAAACTGAACTGCCTCCTCCCCTAAAGGCCCTCTCAGGTGCTAAGATCAGTGGGGGGAAACTTCTTGGTTCTTCCACTGCCCTCAGAAGCTCAGAGGGTGGTGGCCTGGGAGAGGGCATTCTCAGTGGCAGCCCCTAAGTTGTGGAACTTCCTTCTCACAAAGATATCTAGCATCTTCATTAGGCAGCTTCCAGCAAATGCTGAAGACCCTCCTCTTTACCCTGGCTTTTGACATTTGATGCATATTTTTAGTGCCCATCTTATTTCTGCAATTTTAAGTTGGGACCTTGAAGTGAAGGGTGGGTAATTAATTGTAGTAATAATCATAATAGAAGTAGAGTGGTTCTAGACCTTTCTTGCTCATAGCCTACTGTGTTCCTATTACCTCCATCACTTTTTCCCCAGATGCAACTGCTGCAGTTGCTTATTTCATGAGGGTTGCAGATCCTTGTTATCTCTCAGTAGAGTGTTCTTTGATCCCAGATCACAATGTACAGTGGTACCTCGGGTTAAGTACTTAATTCATTCCGGAGGTCCGTTCTTAACCTGAAACTGTTCCTAACCTGAAGCACCACTTCAGCTAATGGGGCCTCCCACTGCTGCCGCGCCGCTGGAGCACGATTTCTGTTCTCATCCTGAAGCAAAGTTCTTAACCCGAGGTACTATTTCTGGGTTAGCGGAGTCTGTAACCTGAAGGGTATGTAACCTGAAGCGTATGTAACCCAAGGTACCACTGTATTTGTAAACCACTTGATAAAGCATTTAGCTTTAATGCCATAATCATTTAAGGCCCAGATATTTAAAGACCATCTCTTGCCCACTCTCTAACATCAGCTGGTGTGGTCCTTCTTTATACCTGTATCTGAAGTATGTTTGGGAAGACCACCTGAAATAATTTTAATACTCCCGGCCCTTAGAGACGTGTCTGGTAGCTTCATAGTTGACCTCTCTGCTTTGACTTATTCTGGCATGTGTTTAATCTACTTGACTTGTATTTTATCTTCTATCTAACCTACACTTAGGGTTTTTTAATATATAATTTGGATTTTTATATATCATTTAGCTGTCTTGGGTATCTTTATATAGAAATGCAAGATATAACTTGGCTTTTAAAAAAGTTAAATAATCCTATTTTTATATTCTGTCATCTTGCAACGCCTTTCAATCAGTGCTTGCAATGTCCAAGTCTTAGATTCTAAGTGCTTCATCTACCTGAGCTCTACCAGAACTGCTAGATGCTCTGCAGTTACACAGACAAATGGGTTGGAGGTGCAACTGATCACCATACATTAATCAGATCAGCTGCTTTATAGTTTGATGTTTCAAGGTCTTACACTGGGCATATGCTTCCAGAACATAAACTGTAAATAATTATTTGTTTCATTTCTGGCCCATTCTTCCCCAGAGGAATTCCAGATGGTGAATATAACCACCATATGAGAAAGGTCACCCAAAGAACACCATGGCAGAGAAGAAATATGAACCTTATATCCCCCCTTATATTCTCCCCCACTTCACCCCTGCCCAAAACACGCCCAACAGTGTCCACTACATGACCTTCTTGACAAACCAAAGACGCAGAACTTAGACAAATATTCTCCCTACCATACAACCTATCCTTCCTAACAGAGTATGCCTTCAATGCACTAATGAAAATGAACTATGGGACACGGGTGGCGCTGTGGTCTAAACCACTGAGCCTTGGGCTTGCCGATGAAAAGGTTGACAGTTCAAATCCCCGCGACAGGGTGAGCCGTTGCTCGGTCCCAGCTCCTGCCAACTAGCAGTTTGAAAGCACGTCCAAAAGTACAAGTAGATTAATAGGTACTGCTCTGGCGGAAAGGTAAACAGTGTTTCAGTGCGCTGCTCTGGTGTCAGTGTTCTGTTTCGCCAGAAGCGGCTTAGTCACGCTGGCCACATGACCCAGAAAAACTGTCTGTGGAGAAGACAAACACCGGCTCCCTCGGCCTGTAAAGCAAGATGAGCACCGCAACCCCAGAGTCATTCGCGACGGGACTTAACTGTCAGGGGTCCCTTTACATTTACCTTTACCTTTACCTTTAAATGAACTATAGATTTAAATTTGACTGTTTTACATACTTCTAAAGAATACTGGGATTGAGGGAGCATTCCCCCTGTCTTCAAAAATGGGCATATAAAAAAAAATGAAGGTTGTCTATTGTTAAGTGCATTCTTTTAAATGTCTTCAATATGCATTGTTAGAGATGTTTTATCATTACAAAAGCTTTCATCTATGATTAAAGAGTCTCAATTCATTAGCAAATTAAACATTCTGTAATACAGGCAGTCACATGTTGGCTTTGTATCATTTACGCTACACCAGCTGGACAGAAATGAATGCAATTCTGGAAGTTTGTGGGAAATGAAATGTTATTTTTACAAAACTTGAAACTCGGGTCAGAATGATAAAAAAAAATACTCAGGAGATTGCTGTAAATTGCTTGATACTACAAGCAAATGCATGTGTTTTACATGTTGCTGTTAATACTACTTGGGTTTTGCAATGATGTACCCATATTAAAAATCAATTTGTTCCTTTTCTTGAGGACATCACTTATAGCAAGTGTTAAGTTCACAACCTTATTATCACAATTATAGGAAAATTATTATTCTACCCTCCCCCCACTGATTTAAGACTAATGCTCTAGCTATTTGTGAGATACAATATTAGCATTCCTCCCTCCTAGCTTTTCTACTGTGATGACCCAGCACAAAGATGCTTGTTTTAGCTGTAGCGTCTTTGCTTTATCTACCAGGCTATGTATGGTGACAGCTGCATTTGGAAGCAACTTAAAAGAAATTTCATCTTGGTGCCACCTAATCCAGACCCTGGTACAAACAGCATGGAAGAGTCAGTGTCAAAATTAAACAATGCTGGATTTTCTAAGAACAGATGCTTTTCCCTTGCAGCTGTAAAAGTCTTAAAACAATCCTGTGCCACTCTGTCTGGTCACGCAACAACCACAAAGCAAGGCATAAATTTGGCCACTTATTGCAAATGTTTGCTGAGAGCTTTAAAAACAGTAACAGGGATTTATTGGGGGTGATTATGAGGCTGCATTACCCTTTAAATGAGCTTCGTGGTGGTTTAATCTACACCCATGATTTTTATATGTTGACAAATGAATAACTTTGCTACAAAGAGTTTTTAGGGCATTTTATTCTTATAATAAAAGCACATTTCGAAATGGGTAGGTGCAATTAGTACACTCTGATACCATCTTGGATTATTTAAGTTCTATTTACAGCTGAAAACAAAGCAGCATTCATGCCTCACAGAACTAACACTTTAGATAGAAGATAGATAGTAAGCAGACTGTTCAGATCAGAGAAAATGTGATACTAAGGTACAACTGTAATAATATTATGGTGGTAGTTTACATGTTAATGTCAGTGACTGGTAGAGCCACACTGAACTGACTCTCACCTGTGAATTGCCCTGATACCATTAATGCAATATGTCATGGTATTTAATATTATACGTATGCCCAACTAGTAAAAAGACAGCATGTTGTAAGATCAGGAGTCAGTAAAAATTTAAATACAGGCTTAAACTGATTCTCATAATGATGTTTATTTTAAAAAATATCCAGGGCCTCAGTACACTGTGGGATATTTCTTTCACATTTATCCTAACCATATTTGTTTGTTATTCTTTGTATGCATACATTTACAATACTCGACACATACACATACTTTAACTTTTAAAGCAATTAGAAATATCTCTTAATGAATACTTTCAAATTGGTGATTATTTTTAACTCAAGTTTACAGAAAACTTTTGTCAGAGTTAACAGTTCATTAGCACCTCCCTACTTATCAATATAATTGGATTGTTTGATGGTACAAAGTCATCTTCTTCTCAAATCTACTTTTAAAAGGCAAGGTGAAAAATGACCAGATTAATAAGGCTAATCATTGTTACCTAAAAGACAGTATTGGGAGAGGGGATCAACCCTCTTTTCCCTTTCTTCTCCTGTCTCCTCCCCCACCTCCTCAAGACATTATGTTTGATATACAGGCATATTTTAAAAGCACGTTGAAATAATTTAAAAATTATTATTTTATTCAGGTGTTTTTTTAATGCAAAGTGTCTACATATTTACCAAATAAAATAATAATAATGTTGTGTTATAAAATGTATCATAGAAACTTAGATTTCAAGTTTAATCTTTACACATATTTCATCTAAACACACATTCACTTACAAGGGAAATGGCATAAGTGTTGCAATTCTGACCACCCTGATTATTTGTGAACTGCAGTTGTACACTTTTATCATTTCACACTAACACCTTTTCAGAAGCAAGCATTATACTGTCAGGTTTATGTTAAAGAACATTTCAAAAGTTTTTGACTAATCGCAATACTGGCTTACATTTTTTTATTACAGTTCTCTGTAAAGAGATTAGCAAACTTAGGGCCCAAGTTAGGAGCCTTGAAGACCGAGTTGCAGGTTTTTTTTTATTATAAAAAAGCATATATCAATGATTTTTTAATATGTCCAAAAACAACATCCCTGACTATGTATTTCTAACATTAAATAACATGGCCATTTATACATAAACATGTATGATTTGGACTACGAAAAACAGGAATTTGTGCATCTCTCTCTCTCTCTCTCTCTCTCAACATATATAACTTTCTCCATGCACACACATACACATATACATACATGGAGCCATACACAAGTGCTCACAAACCAAAGACTAACAGATGTGTGACTTCTAATTAGTTATAATAATCTCTGCTTCAATGCAATTGGAAAAAGCCTCTCTTTTCATTGGAAATTAGCATCCTTTTGAGTTTTAAACTCTCCAGATACTTAAAAGTCTGATTTCTTTTTTAAAAAAAATTATGATGATGATTATTAATAATAATAAAACTGGCTTCTGGTTGGAATTTCAGACCTCTACTGTGCTAATTTTACCAAAAAAAGGAAAATATTAAATTATAATTATCCTAAACAGACACAGTCTTGTGAAACTAACCTCACATTCATATTAAAATACAAAGAGCCGACTATAATGAATTTGATTCATCCTTGGGACACAAAGCTTTACCACAGTAAACTCAGTCAACTGTTGCTCTTGCTTTTATATTCATGGTACTTAAATAGCGCACTTTAAAACAAAAAAAACCCAATTGGCTTTTCAGACATCCACCCTCCCCAAAAATAACGCACTTGAAAAACCCAAAATGATATGAAAAGGCTTCAAGGCCTCTTTTCTCCCTTTCAGAGCAGTTTTTTTTATTTCTGTTTGCAGTAATCTGCCTTTCACTTTCTCGTTGCTACAGAACAAACGAGGAGGCTCAGGACTTTGAAAAGGGGCTCAATGTGTAATGGGCCCACTAGAATTAATTTAGTTGCACCAAATCCATTGAGCACTGAAGGGGTTTCTCCCCCTCTTCTTCTCAAATCATTCCGAGTTGGACGCAGCCCCCCAGCCTTTGTAATTCTAGTAAAGCACTTAAAGTGCACAGTAGGTGTTCATCAGGACCATCTGGTCAAAAGCAAAACAAGCTGCTGATTTTGCCTTTGAATAGAATGAAGCAAGTGTGAATTAGTCTCTTCAATTAGCACTATTACAACCTGTCAAGTGCATATTGTAAAACAGGATTATTACAGTATTGGTCACCAGTGCAATTATTTACTCTCTGCCTTTTCTTGCATATAAATATGTCTTGGTTTATTAGTTTCTGATAACTGAAAATGGTTTATTTAAAAGCTACGCCTTATGAAGTAATCAGCAACACGAATTACAGGTTATGAAATATATTCTAGCAACACAATGCTTTATCTAATAATTAGAAGTGTGGTTGTTTTTTAATGCCTTTCGTTATATCAGCTTCATTGTTTCAGTTATGTATTAAAAAGTCCATAAGGATTCATGGCTGCACAGATATACCTATACCTTTAACACGCCAAACTACACCCAGACATTAGTATATTCTAAGCATCTCAGATCTGTCCCATCCAAACAGATACACATAGTGGGTTCATTACCTGCAAGGTCTCTTTTCTTACCTGCTGTGCAATGTGCTACTGGTCTACAAAATACATTTACTAATATATTCTCGTTCACACGCAGTTGTTGAAGAGTAAGATGACTCAGGGCCATGTTCACAGCCTGTTATGTTCCCTTTTTAGCATGAATTGAATTGATCTTTGAAAAGCACAACTTATCATGTTGAAACGATTTGCTAATTCTCACACTGTATTTCAAGAGTACAGTTAGGAATTCTTAAAATGTGTGCCTTGGGTATTACTTGATGATATAGGCATAATATTTCAAAACCGTCCTACAATCTACTCCTTTCGCTGAAAATACTCAGTTCTACAAGTTTAGCTTTCCTAAAGCGAAAAAGAAGTAAAAAGAAAATTTATTCATCTGTTTTAAAATATTTTTTGATTAAAAATTAATGTTCCATCCAAGTGGTACAACTAAGGGCCAGGATTAAACAATCATAAAGGTGATTCAATAAAGTCAATAAAGTTTATACACTTTGTCTCTCTTGAAGAGCATATCCCATGTCAAATGGTAACCAGCTTTGGAAACTAAAGAGTGACATTCAACTAAGTTTTACTCAAGAGTAGAACTACTGAGATTTATGTCCATAACTTAGTCATCTTCATTAATTTTAGTGGGCCGACTGAATAAAACTTAGCTGAATAACATTCTGACAGATTTCCAAAATCGATTTGTGGTATGGCAATATTGGGGGAAGGAGGGTTCTGCTGTTCAAAGAAAAAACCACAAATTTTTCCTTTCTTTTTGGATACAGTCATGGAACACAAAGACTTATTACTGGTAAATTTTAAAAAGGCAATATACAAAACTATATTTTTTAATATTGTTTTATGCCCCTATGTCCAAGGGTGGGTGTTGTCATATACTTGTTGAAGCAACTCTTTGCACACAGAACCTAGCTGAATGGGAAATAGGCACAAACCAACTCCTTTTAATGTAATTACCCTGCCAGATTCAGCACCAGGATACTGCATGTAAGCCCCATTTGGTTACTATAAATAGTGCTGACCAGCTGTTTGGCATGGTGAGAGACTAGACTTAGTCTTGTAAATTCTTTCCTCTCTGCTGAGTAAACCGGTATCTTATTAGGGTACCCACATGCAGTGCTGGCTGGTGGGTGTGAGCACCTATGTAGATTTGGAGTTGGCACAGAGTCTTTGCTGTTAAGGAGCCTTACTTACCCTTACCTGGGTAAGTTGAATGTCGAAACCCCAGATATTCTTCCAATTACTTTGTGTGCAGATTAGGTCTACTTTTCAATACATTGATTGGCTTATTGCTAATATCTATATTTTCTACAAATATGGCAAAAGAACATGAAAAAAATAAAGTTCAAGGTCTGACGCAGTTTCTACAAACCAATACAAATCATTTTCTGCCATTGAATGTTATTTCATAAGAACTATTTTATACTGACATCCTAGCACAGTTCAGATCAACGAAACCAAACAAAAATGATCTCTGATCTACAGAAGCTCCAGTCAATGGCAGGGATCCAATAAAATTATTAGCTATCATCCATGTAGGCACAGGGGGTTCCAGCTACCATCTTCCCACCAGAGCTACCACCCCTTGATAGTTAGGAGATCCTTTAGGAGCAGCATTCCTTTATACAGGAAGGACTGCACACACAAAAAATCCAAATATACAAAAAACAAAACAAAAACACTCTGTACCACAAACAATGTATCTATGGTTTCTGATGTAGTTTATGGAACTTTGTCAATACCACTTTAAGACATTCGTTTTTCATAAGTCTCAAATAATCATATTGTTATTCTCTTTTACCACCCCCCCCCACCTGTTAAGAGTCAATGATGTCATGTAAATTTACTAGATTGATACAGGATAATAAGTGGCAGGTAGGTTGGTGGCCAAATAAAAAAGATACTATATCCGTGAGTGTAACACATAACGCAATACCCAGTTAATCCAGAATTTCTACCATCCTCCAGTTCTTTACTCACAATGGTCACATGAAAACAAAGTTTAATAATCCAGGTTATGCACCACATGCAGCATGGACCTACATGCAGGCAGCCCCTTTTCTGCCACTTCACTCTTCCCATTTCATCAGTAGCAAAACAAACCTGAATTTGATACTTAACCATAGCTTCCCCATTCTGCAACCTCCTATTGGTCTGAAACATTGAGCAAGGTGGCATACAGCATACCATCACCATTTTCCCCCTTCACACCCACCCACTTGGTCTGATCTTCTTATACACTTCAACAATTTGTTGATGTTCCATCATGTGTTGCACCATGTCAAACGCTGTAATTCAGATGCAGCCCCCATGTTCTCTGACAGTGAATCCTCATCTAAATATCTTGAGCCTGCACTCAAACTCTCATAGCTCTTGAATCTGCTGGAAAATATCTTAAAATATGTCTTTAAGAAAAGACATTGAGTTACCAGACTTATTAATGTAGAAGATCAAAACTTTTTAGTAAGGAGTCGCTTTGCATCACCCTAAACAATTTATTCTCCGTAGGGTCCCTTTGGAAGAAGGTAAAATCCAATGCCATTAAATGGCTGCATTGACAAATTCCCTACAGATGGGAAACCATGCCATTCAATGGTTGCATTGACAAATTCCCTACAGATGGGAAACCTTGCTTGAGGATATAAAAGCTCACTAGGCTTTGGGCTTTGTTAGACCAACACTTGTCATTCCTGGGAGCACTTTCAGTTCTGCAGTACCTGACTCTAACCTACAGTAGCTACTTAGAACTTGCTGTAGACTGATCTGTTTGAGTTTATTGATTTGTTTGAATCATTTATAGCTTGCTTTCCCAGAAACTCAAGAATCCCAGAAACTCAAGAACTTAAGACGGCTTGGCCACAGTGATCCATGCTCTGGTAACTTCCAGATGGGACTACTGCAATGCGCTCTATGTGGAGCTGCCCTTGAAGACTGTTTGGAAGCTGCAACTAGTGCAAATGCAGCTTCCAAAGATTTGCACCAGTTGTCAATTCACTAAGAGGTGCAATTTAAAGTATTAAATTTGACATAAACAACTTAGGTGCAATTATATGAAGGAGTGCCTCCTCCCATAACCAGCCTCGGTGCTAAGATCAGCAAGGGAGGTTGAACCTTCTGTGGTTTGAGTGGTGTGGGGGGGTCCTTCTTTGTGGTGCCCCCCAGACTGTAGAAGGACCTACCCTATAAGGTGCACACTGCACCATCACTGTATGCTTTTGACAACTCATCAAGATGCATCTCTTTACTCTTTTGGTTGAGTGAGTGCCTTATGTTCTTCTGCACTGCTGGTTGCTCTGTACTGCTATTTTGTTATTCCTCTATTAATTATTTTTATAGTTTGATTTTAGGATTATAATTGTACACTATGCTTATTTTAATTCTGTCCCCCCAGAAAACCCACCCTAGGGCCATTTGGTGAAAGGCACGCCATACAGTAAGTATGAATAATAATTGTCTAAAGATACAATTTGGTGTTACTTAAAGATAGAACAAAAAGTATCTACTGATTTCTAATTGTCCCAGCTCAATTCATAGCCTAACTGGATAGCTCAAAAGTCAAACAGAGAAGTCATCCTACAGTTGAAAAAGGGAAACCATAGTCCTCCAGATCCTGTTTGGCTCCAAGTCATCAACCCCAGCCAGCATGGCCAATAGTCAGGAGTCAGGAATGATAGGTTCTCCATCCCTGCCCTACAGCCTCAGGGCCACTACTACAAAGGAACTGTTCCAAGCCATATGAAGACTTATCAAAGTGGTTGGACAGGACAACCATTCTCTGGAATTCTATGCACAAACTTCTTATCAGGTAATTCTTTCTTTAGCTGAAAATTTGTGGGTTTTGAGGCGGGTGAGGGAGACCTGAACTGCTTTTCTACCCTATTTTATCAAAAAGGTATGACTAAGATGCTGGTTAGGGAATGATGGCCATTAATATTCTAAATAATCCATTAAGGCAAATAAATAAAACATTTCTTAATATACTGGATATGGACAGGTAAACCTTTACATCCTTTCTATACTAGAAGTGCCTGTGGCCATACACAAACCTGAGACAATACCTATCAAATCAGAATGGGAAAGTATTATTTACATGGCCACCACAATGAAGTATCATCATCTAGAAATGCTTCAACTGACTTTTGAGATCTAAATATGACTTGCACATCCCACCTTATCAGCATCACTTCAAATATGAAGACCTATCTGTAAAACCAAGATTGGCTTGATTGCCCCTTTTGTGAAGCAGATGTTGGATCACTGTGAAAAATTAATGAATCCCATTATTCTTGAAACTTAGTAACACCATGAACCTGCCCCTCTTATCCTGTTAAAGATGTAATTTTGGGAATCCCCTATACCCCAAACTTAGCAGCTAGTGAAATAGTTTTGAATGATTTACAGAGTTGTTTTATGGGTGCTGTTTTTGTTCTTTTTACTGATAATTGTATTGCTTTATTCTCTCTGGAAATTGCTTTGAGGGTTTAAAAAAAATCAAGGGCTATATAAATTTTATGAAATAAACAGTTCTTGATATAAGAAATAGGCTGACATGGTGTAAAAACTGGAAGCCTAATGCACCTTCTTCCCCAAGTCAAGTCCTCCATCAGCTTTAGTGTTCTAGCCCACCTGGAAAGCAGCTAGAAGAAACAATCTGAAACCAAATCAGCTACCACAGTTTTTTTCTGAGTCTTTGCCTCTTAAATAACTCCCTCTCAACCTTAGGTGAGGAGCCTAAGAAGCCCTCCAAATGCACTATGATATAAGATGATGAGATGATATAAAAGAGACCTATCAGTCCTGTTGCTCTAAAGGTGCAGTAACTAGTTAAAGAACATGAAACAGATAATGAGAATAAATGGACAATTTCCCAACAAAACCATGTAACAAATCGGGTCTCACAAGGAAACATACTGGGACCCGTGCTTTTAAACTTGTTCATAAAAGTTCTGGAGTTACGGCCGAGCAGGAAGATCACCAAGTTTGCTGGTGATGCCAAATTGTTCAGGGTGGTAAAAAACAAAGGGGGATTTCTTCCAGTAGCACCTTAAAGACCAACTGAGTTAGTTCTAGGTATGAGCTTTCGTGTGCATGCACACTTCTTCAGATACATGCACACGAAAGCTCATACCTAGAACTAACTCAGTTGGTCTTTAAGGTGCTACTGGAAGGAATTTTTTTATTTTGTTTTGACCATGGCAGACCAACACGGCTACCTATCTGTAAAAGGGGGATTTGTGAGAGCTCCAAAAGGATCTTTCCAAACTTATCAAATGGGCATTAAAATGGTAAATGAAAATCAATCTAAGCAAGGGGGAATCCTAGCTTTGCATAAAAAACTAGTAGGGTCTGAACTGGCAGTTACTGACCAGGAAAGAATGATTGGAGTCATGGTAGATATCTTGATGAAAATGTCAACCCAGTGTGTAGCAGCTGTGAAAAAGGCCAAGTCCATGTTAGGGATCTTTAGAAAGGGATTGAAAACAAAACTGGCAATATCATAATGCTGTTATACAAATCCATGGTGTGGCAATTCTGGCGTGTACAGTTCTTCTCACCTTACTTTAAAAAGAATATTGTAAAGCTGGAAAAGGTGCAGAAAAAGGGTGACCAAAATATGGGATTTTTAGTTTAGAAAAAGTGGAGTAAGGTGGGGGATGACATGATAGGCAGGTATAATATTATGCATGGCATGGAAAAAAGGAATATTGGAAGATTCAAGACACACAAAATGAAGTACTGTGGAATTTGCCACCATGGGATGTAGTCACTCAACTTGGCTGACTTTAAAAGGTGTTTAGAAATATTTGCGGAAGATTCAGCTACTAACCATAATGGTTGTCCCCTACTGCCAGGATCATAGATGGCATGCTTCTGAATACAAGTTGCTGGGGGGGGGGGGCACAACTGGGGATAAGACTGCTTAACTCAGTCCCTGCTTGTGGTGTCCCCTAAGCATCTGATTGGCTACTGAGAGAGGAGGATGCTCAATTAAATGGGCTTCAGTTTGATCCAGCAAAGCCTTTCCTGACATTATGGTCTATAATGTGATCTAGGCCAACAAAAGGCAACACTGATGTTGCTGGATTACATTTATGATCATCCCTGACCACTGGCCATGCTGGCTGGGAGTTGTACCCCAACATCTGGAGAGAACCATGTTGTTCACTTCAGGGCATTATTCAACTAAGTTTTACTCACAGTGGACCCATTAAAATTAATGGCTCTAACACAATCCTGCTCATTAATTTCAGTGGGTGTACTCTTGAGTAAAATTTGGTTGAATGCCATCCCTAGTCTAGACAATCCCTTCGAATCTGCTCAAATCCCCTTTTGTAACAGGTAATGATCCAGAGATGTGAGTATTCTCTCTCCTGCACATTTTTTGTTCTCTTATCCTATCAATCCTCTTTGAGCAGCCTGAAAAGAGTTCCAAATCCCTCCACAAGTCAGGAACAAGTAGTAGATTGGATAACTTATATACTATAGGCCTTTCTCTTATATTTACACTTGAAGTTGCCCCTGATGACCTGACTTAGAATGGTTCATCTTAAGACTTTCCTTTTTCTATATTCCATCCTAGATTTGGACCAGCTGCTACTGGGTATGACATCTCTTTCTCAAGCCCTAGTGTATGTTTCATGGACATCAGACTTTCAGATTATCTAGCTAAACTGCAGTTTACATTCTTAATTCTTAAAAGCAGCTGGAAATCACAAGCTGAAACACTTTTAAAATGAATTAAACTGATTTCTATATGCTTGTTCCCCTTACTATTGTTTCCCTTAATATTCGGAGGCTAAAATAACTTGAAAGAAAAAGATGCTCCAATTTGACATAAATCAGAACTTCTCTTTTGACATGTTTTTAAGTATTGCTGCTTTGAGTTTTAATCCTGTTCCAGAAAGTCAATGTGATATATTCATATAAAACAATTAATTTAGTTTTAGAGAAATCCCATTATGATACCCAGTATGCATATTTGTTATTTAAAAAACAAACCATCACCACCAAGGAAGCAGGTTCACTGTTTGGAGCTTCTGAAGAGAAAATACACTGAACATCACAACTTTGTTTCATGAAATTTTACTCTGATAGGAAATGGTGATAACTCCCACGTGTTATCAAAGTATAGTGCTCTAGTCTACACAGTTGTACCAATATATCCTTCTATGGTGGTAATTCCTATGCCCCATTCTATCTTCTGCCATATAGCAAGAGTGCCAGACATATAGCAGTGATTCAAGTGTTACCTTGTGCTTTGTTACAAGGGATGGAGAGAGCGGCTGCCTATGCGCTACTGCAACACTAACATGTTTATATGCCGAAACTTAAATCATGTATCTATCCTGCTGCAAGTGTTAAGGATTTTAAAAAACACACTTATGAAATGGAAACATAGAACTCATAAATTACAAATAGATACGCATTTCATCATCCTCCCATAGTTTCACCCTAAATAAATAAATAAATCTGAAACTTGTGACAAAGATTGTTTCCAAATTTTGACTCCTACTCTCTCGCCCACTTCCTTTTCCACAGCTCTGAGGCAGAGCATCTCCTCTGCGTGCAGAAGATCCCAGGTCCAATCCCTGACATTTCCAAGAAGGGCTGGGAAAGGCCCCCACCTGAACCCCTGGACAGCTGCTACCAGCTAGTGTAGACAATACTAACTTAGATGGACCAATGGTCTGACACGATGTAAGACAGTTCCCTACAGTCCCAGTTTTAGAGATCCTGCATTAACTGATGTTTCATTTGAGCACCATGAACTGCTAATTAAATCTTTTATCAAAGGAGGGAGATATAAAACCATTTAACACACACTACATCTTGCCATTCTGAAATTTACTGGGAGAAGACAACCCAAATAAAACATGTGTTTTTGTCAACCCCATCTATATTCTAAGACTGTGTCTATGCAGCAAGAATGCACAGTTAAAAGACCTCCAGTTAACATAAGACTTTAATTTTCAGCTAGGCTGGTCTCATACCTAAATTCAGGACCAGCATAGGCTCTGCAGTCTACCAGTGCATAAAGTTACCATAGTGTCACCTTGCATCACACTCATTCTTAAAAACAGACTCTTTCTCTTGAACCATAGTGCCAAACTGGGAGCAGAAGGAACTCTCATGCAAATGTTTCTTAATTTTTTTTAGCCACTCTCTTACCAGGATTTCAATTTCAATTCATTTGTTTCTTTATCACTCTTCAATGTGCATTCCAAAAGGAAATCAAAGTGCCTGAAACTAGGGGAGGAATATAAATTCATGTCTACCAATCTAACAGATTTATCATTAGCTCACTACAAAAATATTCATGACCCTACTTAGTATGGAAAAATAAATTTAAAAAGTATTGCTTGCCAGTCATTCAGGCATTAAAATACTCCTAAATATTCCAAGTAACTGAGTCTGGAGAGACAGTTGCATCCAATAGTTGTCTTGAGGCCTGAAACATTCCTAGAATGTTAAGTATTTCCTTTAATAATTGATGTAGACATTTTGAATCTTTCTGCATAGGATATCAGGTGTGAGTAGATTGCATTAACACTGCTTAAACATTTCAACTTGTCAGTATGGCCAACTCGATTTCTGAAATATTTGCAGTATTTTCCCATCGAAACAGTAATAAAGGTAAAATAAATATATGCCACTGCTTTATAATCACTGAACATTAATGAATATTTTATGTCTTTTTAAATCTCCCTGTTTAATTTTAAAGGGTGAAATTAAGTCTCCTTCACGCAATATGCCAATTATCTGAAAATCAAACAATAACTCAGCCATTATACTCCTTTTTGTTAATATACGGGAAGCTAATTTGAAAACACGGGATAGCATTTTTAGAGAATAATTGAATAGTCCTTCCTGCCCTCTGGTGGCCGACAACTGCAACTTGCACATGTTCAATTACTGCCGTATAACAAAGTATATGTAAACTTGTGATATTTTTTAAAAACCCACATTTGAATGGAAACAGAAGAAATGACAAATTTACCCGTAACAACTTCAGATAATAATGTTTTAAATAATTAACACTTCCTTTCACAGAAGGCAACTGATTCTGTTTAACTGCTAATGCGCAAAACGTTAATTCAAATTTTTGAGCTGAAATGCAAAATAGAAGTCTACAGTTTAGATCTCTTTTGCACACAACCACGATGTTCATTAAAAAGAAAAGGAAAACAGAAAACAGCCCACAACACAAATTGCTTTCTGAGATTCTTCACTATAGGAAGCAGTTTAGTATGCAGCACTGGGATGGGGTGTTTTCCAAAAAGGGGCAAATGCCTCTGAGCATCATACTGCTATTTTTTGCAGTACATCAATTAATTCCTAACCTTTACTTGGCTTCTTATGGGCAAAACCTATATCTGTATGAATGCTGCTTTATTCAATGAGGCACTCCCCAACTAATGTGAAAATCCTCAACTGGTCAAATAAAATATGATCAAGTCAGATCTAGAACCTGATTCTTGCACCCATCACACATTCTGCTGAAATTAATGTGATCTTAACAGACAGTAGATTTGGGGATTTCATCTTAAAGACCCCACGTATTAATCCTTGTTAGCACTGAACAATTTCATTTGGCATGTAGGAATTGTCAGACAATGCTACAATTATCAGAGGAGGACAACAATCACAACAGATCTAATCTAATTGTTTTCCTAATTCACTGGAATCCCAAATTTAGTTTATTTGTAAGGCCACTGTTCATCAGAAGCAGTTGCTACAATGTACTGAAGGCAATGTGATAGGATACAAGCATTCGGACCTATTACATGATATTGTAGGGTCCGTCAAGGCCAATAAAAACCAATTTGATTATTCATTTGTAACTTGCTTGCTTCTAACTGAAGCTAAAAACAATATTAATTAATGCATTCTGCACTGACAAAGTTCCACATACAAGGTTTGATTGCCTACATTCTTAAAGTTGCTGAGAGTCAAAAAGTTGATGTTAAAACAGCAGAGATTTGCTTTTAGTATTACAAGCACTAGTGCTAAAATCAACTCAAAATAAGAAACCGTGGAAAAACTGCTAACGTCCAAGCATCATGCATGGAGGTCTGTGCATACATAGAAGAGTCTTTAGAGTTGTCCCATTGATGCCTTCAGAAAGGCATTGATGTATACAAAGTGATCTGCGTTTAAAGGTGTTTGGCTTAATATCACAAGAAAATATTCAAGAGAAACACTTGATTTTGAACTGGATAGAATAATGCATTACAAATGGGTCGTGATAAGCACAAGAAACAGCGAAGCAAGTTATTTGATTTTAATATACAATGTTATGGAACAGACAGGGATTTCAACTTTTAAAATAGAGGGCAATGTCTATTTTCGGAAGTATATCTGCCTTTCAAGGATCAATCAGCAAGGGACTGTTCTTTGCAACATCACCCCTTGCTGGCTGCTTTACAGAATAACAGTGGTATCATTTTTAAAAAGACACCACTTCTCTGCCATTCCACACAGAGCCGAGATGACACAACACAATGGCAGTGTGTTTGACACAAGGAATATACAGGAAAACACAGTAGTATATATAATCAAAAAAGAAAGCAGGGGGAGCCTAACTAGACAACACTAGTTCGTCTCTGGCAATGCATTTTGCTACTAAAATGCAACATGGAACAAATACACTACTGCTTTGGGCTAAAATTAATGCAAATTTTATATGTAGGTCACACCATCTGATGTACCTACAGTAATCTTTCATCATCCAGTTAATTAAAAGCTAAAAACTTAATAACGAAACACGAAAGGAAGTCTGCAGCCTGAATACATAAGCCCTCTTTAACAAAGCTGACATTAGTTATAATGAGCTACATTTATTCTTCAGCTGTGAGACAGAACTCACCTCCTGAATGGTACTGCTTCCTGAGAAGTTGAGGTTGTACTCCCGCTGGACTTCTCGATGGGTGACGATCAGCATGAAGTTTTGATTTAATGATTCCTGCAGGGCACTGAAAGGGTTGAAAGAAAAACAAGAAAATCAGGAGTGAGCATGTTCTAGCTTGCTTTACATTTAGCTGCGAAAACCCCAGGAGTACCCTAAACTCAGCAGAGACAAGCCCAGGCACAATGTTATCATCGCTTTCTTTTTTACTCTTAAAGGCAAGGAAGCATACAGCAAATAACCAAGGGGGCTAACCTGTTAACTCCTTCTCTCCTAAGGTGGCTGAAGCGCCTAAGGCTACATTTTAACTCCTTAGAATTTTCACAACTCAACTGCTATTGCCACAGTGTTCAGCTATATTTAACCATATATATTTATTGAAACTGATATGTTAAAACTATATCCTCCAAAACAATGCCTAAATAAACTGATCACACATAATTTTTATTAAAGAAAATAAATATATGCATATATAAACACTTTATTTTATTTCTAATTTTGGCGCACTGCCTTTTTGGCAGTTTTGTATAAGATGATGTATCATCTTAATGTGTTCTGATGTTACCTTACAGCAAGTTGTAGCCAATGGCTGTGGGTATGCAAACACACACATGGGGGGGGGCATGCATGACCATATTTTTCAGCAGACTTGGCAGATGTTAACAATCACTGCTAAAGTAGACTTTTCATGACGCCAGTGGGCAGTGTTCGAAACTCCCATTGTTCTAGGAACATTTTGCGACAGAGAATTTCATTAGTGTGAGCAGTTTCTGAGCTCTGGGCGCAGTACTGCACTTAAGATTTCAGATTAAAACTGCAGAGTGGAAGGAAAAGAGGGTCTTTTTCTGTGTCTCCACTTCCATCTATTCTCTGAAGACTGGAGAAGAGACCCTCTTAAGAAGACTGGGGGGTGGGCAGAGAAAGGGTTAGACCATGTGAAAAATGAACTGCAGATCATTCATTTTCAGCTTTGCATTCTTGCTATAAAAAAGTGTGCCTAGACATTCAGTTGTTGTGTAGGTTTTTAAGGTGCCATTTAGCTCCTACCTTTCATATCTCAGTTTCTAACACTACCAGTGGGAAATGTTACAAATACTTGCATTTACTAGTAAATCTCAAGAAACACTGTCAAATGACCAAATCCCATTCCCATTTTCATAGATTACTAGTTACTGCAGATGTTTACCAAGGCAGGCTAATTGGCGAAATGAATTTGGTGTTTCTTTTCAGGCTTATAATTTTATCTCAACTACTGCATCTTCATTATCCATTTTCCAAATGTACATGGTTCCAAATGTACATGGTCCATTTCCATTGACATGGTTAATCTGTACCAGAAGCTAGACCCCATGGCAGAGTATGGACTATCAGTGCTTAATTTATATATTTAGAACATTTATAAAATGCTTCATCCAAAAGACAAACAACTACCTCTCCACATGGTGTAGAAAATCAAATTATAGATAAAACAACTAAGATCCATACATGACCACCATCATTAAAAGCAAAGATAAAATCAATAAAACTTTTAAAACACATATACCGTATTTTTCGCACCATAGGACGCACCGGACAATAGGACACACCTTGTTTTAGAGGGGGGAGAACAAGAAAAAAAAATTCTCCGCCTCTCTGCCCAGTGCCCCTTCAGCGAAGCGGCAGGAGGCGCTGCGCAGAGAGGGGGAGAATTTCCCCCCTCTTGTTTTCCCGCTTTAAAACAAGGTGCCGTTCAGGCGGCTACCTTGGAAGCCTGGAGAGCGAGAGGGGTCGGTGTACACCGACCCCTCTCACTCTCCAGGCTTCAGGTTCCTTTCGACCTGCTCTTTGTGGCTGGCGGGGGAAGCCCCCCACCAGCCCCAAAGAGCAGGTCAGGGAGCAGCGGAAAGGCGCAGCGGAGAGGCTGCTGCCATAGTCACACGTCACCTCTCCAGCTGGGAGAGGGTCGCAGGGCTATGGCTTCTTTAGTCCCTCGTGCGCTCTCCCAGCTGGAGAGGTGGCGCGCGGCTAAAGAGGATCCTGCCATAGCCGCGCGTCACCTCTCCAGCCGGGAGAGGGTTGCGGGGGCTTCTTTTGCCCCGCACGCGCTCTCCCGGCTGGAGAGGTGACACATGGCTAAAGAGGCTCATGCCATAGCCGCGCGTCACCTCTCCAGCCGGGAGAGGGTCGCGGGGGGGCTTCTTTAGTCCTATGGTGCGAAAAATACAGTAAATCATGTGTCCGGATTGGCTTGCCGAAACAGAAAAATTTTCAGCAGGTATCTAATGCAGGCACCCCCAAACTCGGCCCTCCAGATGTTTTGGGACTACAACCTCCATCATCCCTAGCTAACAGGACCAATGGTCATGGATGATGGGAATTGTAGTCCCAAAACATCTGGGGGGCCAAGTTTGGGGATGCCTGATCTAATGCTTGCTTTGGCTCATTTTCTTTCCTTACAGGGCTAGACAGCATGTCCCCTTTTGGCAGGTATAAAGCACATGAGAATGGCAAAAAGTGTTTATTCATCAATGGACTGCAAGACTGCAGCATTCAGGATCGGGCCACACATGCTGGTGAGTGAATCATATTGTCTTGAACCACCTTGCACAGATTCAAACCAGCTTCAGGCCCCAGTTTATGAAGCTGACTTGTTTCCACTAACCATAGTTACAATTAACCACTGTTTGGGGTTTTGGACAACACACTAAACCGCAGTTACTCCCCCAAAAAAGTAAAAGCTTCTGACCACCTCCTTGTGGCAGGTCTGGAGGTGGAAGAGACAACTGCAAGAGCCTGAAGGGAAACTGGCTCATTCTCTAACACTAAAGCATAGGATAGAAAAGTGTGGTACACAGTGGTTCCACCAGCAAAATGTATTTGAAGTTCACCATAATAAATCCTCCAACTTCACCAGGATTCTCTGCTGGTGTAAAGCAAGACAATAATTGGTCTTTCTTTAATTAATTAAATCAACATGTATTATGCTGGTTAGAGGACAAATTAGATTATACTGTAATTTGTCCAAGTGAGAACTCAGCATTAGAGGAAGTGCCTTGCCTAATGAATGCATAGTGAGCATCACTGATTTAACTCTAATAAAACTACCCATTAAAATACTTTCAGAGTGGCAAAAAAAAAAAAAAGCAGCAACCACTTCTTGACCAGCTTGTACTATATATTTGTTATAAGTATTTAGAACAATATTAAGAATTAATATATTTATTCTGCCTGATTATAGCAAGGAAGAAGCAAAAATGTACATCTTAGTAGAATGGGTTTATTGTACACAATTTTAAATTGGGAAGTACTTTCTGGGAAATGCCACTCATTTCTTATCTGTTATTTTGACAGTTATTTTGCTCATATCCAACACAAATGATGCACATGTAAAAGCAGGTTTCCATAAGGATCTCCTTTTTGAATAATAAGCTATACATGGCCAAGGGATAAATTACATGAACAGTTCTCAGCACTAAATCTTTACATCTTGGTTCCACAGATACTGGAAAGATCCGTTGCTGCTTATATGATCACCTGTTGGGAAAGCAGGGAGCCAGTTTCTTTACTTAGATTATTCAATTTAGGAATCCAGATCCCCTTTCTTTCCCCTACTTCTCTTTCCATTCCAATGCTGTCAAGCATCATTTTGATATCTAGACATGGCTCTAAGACACTGATGAACACCCCACTGATAGCTACACATATATCTGCACGGCTCTGTTACATATCCAGAGTTTGATACTTACATATGGTATAAACATTTGTTGCCTCAGCCCAAACCTGCTGCAGCCCAAAGGACTCAAGATTACATTTTTAAAAGTAAGAATTCTACAAGATTTCGGAAATGCAGGATACAGCTGTAAACATCCCTTCATTCACATGCAACCACATTTTGAGAAGTACTCAAGTGTTCAGCTTCTCAGACAACAAGGTATGACCCAATGGACACTGGAAAAGCCAGGCACTTAAGACCCAACTAGACATGGCAGTATTTGTACCAATACAATTAATGTAAAATGGCAGATATGAGACATTGTCTTGGAAACCTGGACAATGGAGGAGAGGAGAGAGAGACAGACACAGACACAGAGAGACTGTCTCTCTGCCACAATCCTAACAAAAGGCTAAAACCAATGGAATACTTCATTTGAAGCATCAGAAAGGAAATTTTTGTTCGTACCAGACAGGGACAGAAACTCTTTTTTAGCAAAGTGAGAAAGGCTGGGATACAATGTAGCCAACAAATGCACTGGCTACCAATTATTTTCCAGAACCAATTCAAGGTGTGATTTTTATCTTTAAAGCCCTTCAGAGCTTGGGACTCCCACATATCTAATAGGCTGGTATAAGGAGATGAAGCCTAACTGTTGCCTATGTAGGATCTGATTTCTTTCTGCAGGGCCTGTAAGACAGAGTTGTTCCGCCTGGCCTTTGGCTTGGAGCCAATTTGATTCCCTCCCTCCCTCTCTCTTTTTTTTCTTTTTTCTTTTTTCTTTTCCTTCTCCTCCTGCGATGAGGCTACATTTTAATATTTTAATGTTCCATTATTTTAATGTTGTATTTTATTTTTGTTTTTAAGTTTGTAATCATTCATCTTGTTTTTATTATTGCTTGTAAGCCGCTCTGAGCCCGGCCTTGGCTGGGGAGGGTGGGGTATAAATAAATTATTATTATTATTATTATTATTATTATTATTATTATTATTATTATGTTATTGGGCACACTTCCTGTATCATATGTCTGTACATGCAAAGTTGAGGTCATTGCACCTCAGAATGCGGCCTTTACTGTAACTTATCTGAGGCTCCAGAATTATCTCCCCATGGGGGTTCTGAGCTGCTCTGGTCTTTAAACTTTTCAGAGAGGGCATAAAGCCTCATTCCCCCCGAAGATGTATGGTATCTCTGTGGACAGAGTGGCTGTCTGTTGCTGACTCTGTAACAGTATTACAGATATATCTGTTTTTCTGTACACCTCAAGCCCAGAGCAGCTCACTCAATCTCCATCTCCATAATGCCTCACCCATTCCCTGACACACCAGTCACTACATACATTACTATGTAATTCTGATTGTGCTGTAAATATCATCAAATTAAATGGAGCTTACACTTTACAGTAAGTGGGTGTAGGTTTACAGCCCAAAAAAGCAAGAGTATTTTGCTTCAGCTGCTGATAAAAATAAGAAAAAAAGCAGTAAGTCAGTTTAATTTTTCCATGGTTATCCTACAGCTAAAGTAGCTTACCTTTAGATGTAATATAACACCCATCATCCCTGGCTATGCGGGTTAAGGCTAATGGGAGTTGGAGTCCAACAATAAATGGGAGGGCAGCAGGTAAGCCAACATTATCACTACCGTGTTTTTTGAGACTCATTTCCCTCCTACAAAGTAAGGGGAAATGTGTGTGCGTCTTATGGAGCGAATGCAGGCTGTGCAGCTATCCCAGAAGCCAGAACAGCAAGAGGGATCGCTGCTTTCGCTGCGCAGCGATCCCTCTTGTTGTTCTGGCTTCTGAGATTCAGAATATTTTTTTTCTTGTTTCCTCATCCAAAAACTAGGTGTGTCTTATGGTCTGGTGCATCTTATAGAGCAAAAAATACGGTATGTTTTGATTCAGGTGTGTTCTTTTATGGTTTTCACTGTACAAAGGGGAATTTTTCTGCGTGATCATGATTATGGGGAAACTGGAATACATACAGAAAATCTAAGTTGGCTTTTTATTAGTATTATTATTTTCAAGGGTTGCATATTTAGATATTGATGTTATAGTTCCAGATGTTCATGATATACTTTGGAAAATTCTCACCTATTTCAGTGCTTGGGAATAGCATCTAATCTCAATTATTTTGGCTATTTAGTAGATAAATCTGTCTCTGAAAATAAAACAATGTTTTCAGAATCAGCATGATTGGGGCAATGCCTTGCCACCTCCATTATTCTAGGTTCTGCTCCACAAAGGCACTTCATGAATTTCAGAACAAAAAATATTCATTATTCATATTGATTCGTTTTTCCCTTCAAACATCTAAATTTTAACAAAATATCATGACACATAATGATCAACATTTCTATTGCAAACATACCGATTTATACAAGCTCGTGTCAACAGACATCCAAATTTACTATAATTACAGTTTATTTACACTAAAACAAAATATGAGCTTGGTATGTAAATGTAATGTTTGTTGTAGCTAATGCAGCAGGAGATGGCAGATTAGTCTCAAACATCAATCAGTCAGAAAATCTGGCTAGTATGATAAATGAGAAGGGTTTCTGCTTGTTTACATTTTTAAACTTTGAGATTTTCTAAACTGTCTCATAAAAAGCCTGAAATAAAAAAACTTTAAAGTGTACAGTCACTAAAACGTGTGCAGCTCAATCTTATACATATCTACTCCGAAGTAAGTACCACTGATTTCAATGTCAAATTGCCATGATGACTTTATCAGAATAACTTTCCCCATTATTATGTAGCGTTGTACATAGGGCTGCTATACATCCAGGATTTCCCGGATATATCCGGGATTCGTCCATCATAAATAGTGTCTGGGTGGAATTTCCAAAAATCGGTAAAAATGTCAGGTGTATGGCAACCTATGTCAGAAGTATTGGGTTTTTGGGTGAATTTCCTTAAAAATAGCTCAAAAACTTCATTTTGACGTTTTGCAAAAAAAAAAGAAAGCTCAACAACTTTGTCAAAAATAGCTCAATAATTTTGTGTCCGGATTTTCACTTTTTGAAATATGGCAACTCTAGTAGTAGGTACTGACCATCCTCCTCAAAATTTAAGGTGGCAATTCATATCCCCAGCTAAGGGGGGGACATCAGCTTAGGGGGGAAATGTTGGAAGGTTTGAGCAAATGAAAAGGTTGTTCAGTGCCAGGCAAAAGACACAAAATTTAGCACCAGACAGTCCTGCACAACTGTGAAGGTCCCCTCTCCAGGGACCACCTATCTATAAACAGGGAGTGAGGGCTCAAAGGAGGACCTCTGAAGAGGTTCACAGCATTCAGCCAAGCTCATGAGGAGGAAGGTGGTCCTTATCCACCCAACTTCCAAGGCACTTAAGGCTTTTAAAAAAGGTAAGCACAAGCACTGTGAACAGTGCCTGAAAACAGATCAGTAGCCAGCATAGCAGCTAACAAATGACAGGATTGTTTTCCCTTCAACCGATCCCACTTAGCAGTCTAGCAGCTCTCTTTTGAAGTAACTGGAATTTCCATAGAGGCTTCAAAGACAGCTCCACATACAACACCTTGAAGTAGTTCATGGACAGCCAATGTTGTTAGACTACAATACTCATCAGCCCTGTCCACTGAACATGCTGTCTGGGGCCAAGGGAGTTGGACCTCAACAACATATGGAGGACACCATGCTGTTCTCCAATCCCGATTGAATCCCAATTCTGTCTTCTTCAGCTATCCATTGTATGCAAAGATCTTTCACCTGTATACAGAAGGGAAAGAACTGACACCATTCCTAAGATGGTGGACTGCTTCTATTTAACTGCACTCTTGTGTGTGCAGACACTTTCTGTGTTACAGGTCAGTACTTAAAAATAAATTCTCATACATTGTGATAAGCACTCATATTTTATTTTGTAGTTCCAATTGCTAATAACTGAAGTGTTCAATTGAAAATACAACGGGTTTGTAATCTACATGCTGTTCAAGTTATTCACACCCATAAGAACAGGAGCCAACTTCTAGGGAATGAGGTCCCTCCGCCTCCCCCCCATAAAATATTTAAGGGGGCTGCCCCCTCCCAAGTTTAGGGGCATTGCAATTCAAATGGTGTATGTGTGCCGTGTCTTGGGTTCAGTTTTGCAGGGTGGGGCTTATCTGCTCCCCAGAAATAATTCATTCAACTTTGCACCATTGCCCATAAGTTATCTACCTTGGGAAAATGATAGATATGGCTTGAAGGAACCATAAAATAATCTTGGCTGATCTCCCACTCTACAGGATGATTCCTGTTCATATTATATCCACTCTACACATCAAGAACACCTACCCACCAGTTTTAATTACCCAGATTAGAGTGCGTCAAGAACAAGAATTTAAAAATCTATTAACATTTATCTTTGAAGAAATTGGACAGAAAAAATATTTCCCTTCTAGTATTTATTACCTTAAAGGTAAAGGTGAAGGGACCCCTGACCATTAGGTCCAGTCACGGACGACTCTGGGGTTGCGGTGCTCACCTCGCTTTATTGGCTGAGGGAGCCAGCGTACAGCTTCCAGGTGATGTAGCCACCATGACTAAGCCGCTTCTGGCGAACCAGAGCAGCACACGGAAATGCCGTTTACCTTCCCACCGGAAGGTATTTATCTACTTGCACTTTGACGTGCTTTTGAACTGCTAGGTTGGCAGAAGCAGGGACCGAGCAAAGGGAGCTCACTCCATCGCAGGGATTCAAACCGCCGACCTTCTGACTGGCAAGCCCTAGGCTCTGTGGTTTAGACCACAGCGCCACCTGCGTCCCATTCATTTATTACCTTACCTTTACATAAATCCAGTTACAGATAGGTAGCCGTGTTGGTCTGCCATGGTCAAAACAAAATAAAAAAATTCCTTCCAGTAGCACCTTAAAGACCAACTGAGTTAGTTCTAGGTATGAGCTTTCGTGTGCATGCACACTTCTTCAGATACACATGTATCTGAAGAAGTGTGCATGCACACGAAAGCTCATACCTAGAACTAACTCAGTTGGTCTTTAAGGTGCTACTGGAAGGATTTTTTTTATTTTGTCTTTACATAAATGTTTACTATGGGGAGAAGTGAGCACAAAGTAAAGTATTAATACTATTTTTAAACAAAAGGCAATGGAAGTCTAATTCTGATTTGGCAACATTGTTAATGCAAACCCCTCACACAGAGTGCTATTTTACTACGCTCAAACGTATTTTAAAAAACTGTATCTTACCCAGGCATACTTGATGAGGAGGGTGGTGGCAAATCAGGCGTTAGGACATAGAGGCTGTTGTTTTTTGGCAAGTGTAGAGTTTTTAGAACAGTCTATAGGGAAAAAATGTTGGAAATTAGAAACATTTTGCATCAGGTACATTCACCTCAAAGCAAGGGCCATTTTGGTTTATCTATAAATGAATCATTAGCGTTCATGTCTGTGTTTTTCTAAAAAAATAACAAGTGTACCCCCAGGAGCTCAAGGCAGTGTACACGATTCTCCCAATTCCTATTTTTTCTTCACAGCAACTATATGAAGTAGGTTAACTTGAGTGTAGCAGAAAGCCAGGCATTTGATTCTGGGACAAATATAGGAACTTACACTGTCATCTACGTCTCCAGTTTTCCAGCCTTTTAGCAACATTTTTGATGAAGGAATCTGAAGCTCATTTTCTAAAATGTGTTTGATCTCTCCTGCAAAACAAAAGTATTGTCCATATTTATGTTTTTTCAGCATTCATCTTTAGTAAACATTGGCAAAAAGAAAAGTTACTAGGCCTGAGAAGCCCAAACATTCCATACTGTTACTGTAGTTTCAACATTACTGAAGAATTTAATAAGGCACAAATCTAGAGATAACATTCTCTCTCTTTCTCTCAGCATATATAATAGCATAAAACAAACAATAGAATGTTAAAATACTATTTAGGATAAATTCTAAATCATCAAAGCAATAATAACTATCAAAACCTTAAAATATGCCAAAAACAAATACTATCATTTTATGTCACAAATATTTATTGGCTTTAAAATTATTTGTTTTTTCAATGTCAGAAAAGATAGATAAAGTGAACCCAAATGGCATACAATGAACGACAACGAAGTGCATAATTTTTGTTGTACGGCATATATAGTTCACATGCAACCCTTCAACTCCTATTGATTTTTAATATGTCAGTCAGTACTTTTGCTTGTAAGTACTGCTTAAGTATATGTTTAAAGTTCACAAAGATTAAGATCAAAATACTATCACTCATTTACCATCTTATAAAGCAGAAGTGAGGAACCTGAGGTTCAGGGGTCAAATAAAACCCTTTTATCTGGCCCTCGGACCTCTCCCTAGACCATGCACCGCCTTCCTGGGCCAAACACCTCTTCCTGACACCATACCAGACACTGGCCATTCTCCATGCCCTCCTCAAGATCTTTTGCCTGGCTGGAATCTGCACTTGCAACTGTGAAAAATGCCCCTTGCTGGTCTGGATAGGAGAGTGAGGAGCTGGAGAGATGTATGTATAAGTGTAGAGAAACCTTTGGTTTTTGCAAGGTTGGAACATAGCAACACAGCTCCTCCCACCACTGGCAAGTGGTCCCCAGGAGGAAATGTGGTTCTCATGAAGAAAAGGTTCCCCATCCCTATTATAGGGAAAACAAAAGGCTGTTTTACAAGGGAATGAACTAAAGGTCTATTTAGCCAAGTTCTGTCCACACAGGCAAGCAACGACAAGGTGCCTGTTAATGGCTTTTTCCAGGTCACCTGCTTCAAACCTTTACAACTCAGGTGCCAGGACTGAACTCTACAGCTATGAAAAAGTCTTTCTCTACATCACTAACCATTGGCCCCCTCCAATGTCACTGCAGAAACAGTTTCCCATTGCCTATTATTGCCATCAATGGGGCCAAAATCTTTCCACAATTGAGAAATCTTATCTATCTCTGTGAACAGCACTGTGGATTTCAAATGTACAGATGTTTGGAAGATACCAAGATAGAAAAACAACCATCTCCTTAACAGTCTTTGTATTATTTTTCTGATTCCGAGACAGGTTTGTGGTTCCCCCATGCCCTCCTTGAAAACGCCCTTGTTGTTGTTTAGTCGTTCAGTCGTGTCCAACTCTTCGTGACCCCATGGACCAGAGCACGCCAGGCACTCCTGTCTTCCACTGCCTCCCGCAGTTTGGTCAGACTCATGTTTGTAGCTTCAAGAACACTGCCCAACCATCTCGTCCCCTGTCGTCCCCTTCTCCTTGTACCCTCAATCTTTCCCAACATCAGGGTCTTTTCCAGGGAGTCTTCTCTTCTCATGAGGTGGCCAAAGTATTGGAGCCTCAGCTTCACGATCTGTCCTTCCAGTGAGCACTGAGGGCTAATTTCCTTAAGAATGGATGCGTTTGATCTTCTTGCAGTCCATGGGACTCTCATACATCACTACTGGGAAAACCATGGCTTTAACTATACGGACCTTTGTTGTTAAGGTTATGTCTCTGCTTTTTAAGATGCTGTTTAGGTTTGCCATCGCCTTTCTCCTGAAAATGCCCTACAAGCAAGCAATTGCCTCACCGTACAGAATTACATTAAGCGTTGTCCAAAAGAGCAATCATTTCACAATAATATGTGGAAAAAGGCTTGTGGCATTAGGTAGATGTCATACAAGTCAGACTGTAATGAAAATTACATCTTTATTCATTGGTAGTGTAGCATAACTCCATCTAGCGGACATTTTGTGCAACAGCTGCTAAACATGGGTGAACAATTTTAAATACTAGTTCAAAATGCTACAACTGTGACATGTACATAGCTGTAAACATGTGCATCATCAAGCCATGTTGGGGATCTGAGTGGCCTGCTGGAGGGTGCACTTGATGGCAAATCTAGGTTTGCGTACATGTAATGGGAAAATGGGCCTTGAGCACAACGCAGATGGAGGGGTCCAGAACACTGTTGGTGTTATAATAACAAAGATTAGCTAAAAAAGGGATTCTACAGTGGCATTTAAGAGGTGCAAATGAAGTGTCTGATTTTTTCACATATCTCATAACTATGTCTATGTAATATTGCAATGAAGCAAGAGGAAGACTGGTCGTTCTTTAATCCAAAAGCCAAAGGAAAGGTTTCCCTGGTTTTCTCTTGTCTATTCAATGTGTTCTCCATATCAGAAGCATCTTCAAGGTTCTCTCCCCCCCACTCCAGGTTACAGGTATTGTTATTTTGAATTTTTTTAAAAAAGAAAGAAGAATGTAACCGTGGTGACTTTACACTGCGGGAGGAAGGGAAATAAATATAAAAGATTATCCATATAAAGTAAAAGGTAAATTTGTGTGTTTGTGATTCAGTAACACTACCCACATCCTCCTGTGAAGTTCAGCTACTGAACCAAATACTACCATCTGGAATAATATTCTAATGATACATTGGATTAATATACTATCTTAATTACTAGTTGGGCAATATACCAAAACAAAGCAGTGGCCTGGTTTGGATAGCATCCACCTTTACTTTCTCCCTATCTACAACTGGTGGAGGGAGGGAGGCAAGATTATGCCTTCTCTGATCTGCCCACTGAGGACACCTGCTCCACTTATGGCACTCTTGGGCAACCCCCACAATCACTGTAATGTTTAAAATAAGATGCACATGAATAAAAGCCAGCACACACAGGCTGAAATCAGCAAGTCATCCTCCCCACAAAATCAATCTAGGAATGCAATGTACGATTTGGGTCTCTTAACAGCCCTGAAAAAGCCTCTCCTGAAGATCAGAAGGTTCCACTCAGGGGGAGAACTGTGGTATGGGGGCTAAAGAGAGGGATCCCCAAAAACCAAGTGCAGAAGGTGAATTCATGTGATTTTCAGTGATTCCCCATTCCCTCTTCATCACAGGCTAGACTAGACCACCCTAACCCACTGAGTAGGAACCCAACCTTTAGAAAAGCCCTTTCAGGGGGCTAAGAGGGATGCAAAGTCACCTTCTTTTTTTTTTTTTTTTTTTTTTTTAAATAATTTTTATTCAATTTTCAATTTTAAAAACAAAACAAACTTACATAAAAAAAAATCAAAACAAAGGTAAAACAAACACAAAACAAAACAAAACACAACCGAATTTTCATCTCCTTCTTTCAATGACTTCCCCGCACTCCCCTGCCCACCTTCCATTTTCACTACATAACTCAGCAAGTTATTTATTAGATCTCTTAAAAATTATTCAATTCTTTCCTTCCAATTTTATCTTTTCCCCCTTTTTAACTTATCATAATTTTACATGTTCCCTTTCCCATATTGGATCTATTCTCCAAGGTCGGCCTAATTTCTCTCCCACAAACTCATCTTTTTTTTTTTTTTTTTTTTTATGTAATATTAAATCTAAAATCATAATATTTCAGTTCCAAATCCCAGGTTTTTACCGCCCCAAATTCCCCTCCCCCCTGCCCCCGCTTTGTCCCTATCCACATAGATAAACAACTGCTTTAGCCCGGATTTCTGACATCTGAGGCCTTCAGGCCCCAGTTAGCCTCTCTCCGCCGATTTTGTTTATAGTCCTCTTTGTTGGTCTTCCCTTCTCCATGAAGTTCTGTCAGCAGCTCCTCATATTTTCTTTCTTCCAAATCAAACAAAGGCAGTTTTTGACCAAAAACAACAAATCTCCCAAAGTCCAGCCCCAGAAAGAAGTCCCCATTAAACTTGTTCATTCTTTGTTGATTCAATATTCTGATTATTCCAGGGGCTTCTCTCTTCCTCTGGCCCTGCAGATCTGCAATCCCATAGTCATCCTCCTTGTTTCTTTGATTCCCAAAAGTTGCAGGTTTCTGTTTGCATTCTTGTTGAACTCTTTCTTTTTCTCCTTCCCCCCATAGGGTTATCTCTCCTTCTGCAGCTGCAAATTTTTTTTCCACTTGTTTAGTTCCATTGACAGAGTCGTTAAGTTTAAGACTGAAGGTCATCAACTGTTCAGTCATAATTGTGTTCTGTTTTTGCAAGATTCCCACCAGACAAAACATTTTTTGTATCTCTGCCAGTAAATTTCCTTCAGCAGCCATTGCAATATCATCAGTTCCCTCCAGAGGGATCTCCATCATGAATCTTACCCAACAGTCAGTTACTTTGTTGTTAAGGATTATTTTGTTTCCAATCAGTTCAGTCAATTCAGTTTCAATGTAGCATTTAATCCAGAAAAGCAGTTATAACACAGTTCCACGTTTCGGCTAGTCGTTTGACAGCTCTTTTTGACAGCTGTCAAACTCTTTATTCTGTTTCTCGGGCTCCCACACTGGGCGCTACCCGGGTCTGGGGGGGGTCAACTTAAAAAGCAAAACCCCCGGAATTCCTCTTTCTTCCACTCCTGCTCAAATTACTTCTTAATTCAGTTTATAAAAGTTCTCCGTTTAAACACCAAAGTCTTTCCGACCTGGTGCTATCTCCTTGCTTTAAATCTTTTGGTGGGGAGGGGGAGTGCGGACTTCCTTTTTAACACGTCCCCCCGATCATACTCGAATTCGTAAATAAAAAACTTTTAGTGCCGAAATTTCCTTTTACTCACGGGTTACATTTCCAGTCCAAATTTTAAGAAGAAAGACAGCGCTCTCCGGTCATGGCTCGCGGCTTCGCTCCGCCAAGGCAGCGATCGACTCTCAGCACCACGCCACTCTCCGGTCCACTCCGTAGCCTTTAAAAAGGCTCTTCGCGGGTCAGGGAGGGCGCTTAAGGTGCCCACCGAGTCACCATGTCCGCAGGCTTCCGCGCCTGCGGTTTCTAAGGGTCCCCGTGTCGCCGGCACGGCAAGACCCGTCCTTAGCGGAGCCGACTCCCTCCGGAGCTCAGAGGGAGTCCGCCATTACCCGTTCGCGCTATCCCGGAACTGCAAAGTCACCTTCCACCCACCCTTCCTGTGAGTGTTTATCTGGATCCAACCCTTTATTTTAAGATATGTTGCAGCAACCACCCTGTGTGAAGAGGCTTCTCCTTTTCACACACAAGCATGAATGCCTCTTAAGGCAGATCTTGCCGCCTCCCCTCTTTCTCAGATTAAAGCCTTGTATTGAAGACGCTTACAAAAATTCAAAAACCTGCTGCCTCATTAAGCAGGAGCACCTTTTTAACCTTATCAAAGTATTAGGACTGACTAAATGTTGTTGCTCTAGGCACCATCCTAGTGAGAGTTGTGCATATTGAATATTGTTCTCTCATCTGCAAAAAGAAGGTGAAGGATAGTGAGCCAGCAGAATTTATGAAATCATGTCCCCCATTAAAAAAAAGTTCAAACAACTAAATGAGGTGGAGAATTGAGCATGATAAGGAGGGTGGGACTGGTAGGGGGAAATACAGACTGACCAAACAAGTACATGCTTAGCCAGTAATTAGAACATGCCACTAGATGTCACTCTTCGATCATATATTACAATTAAAGTTTTGAGATGCTTCACCTTAGCTGATGTGGGGCAAATACTATAAGCAATACAGAGATGGTTTTGAAATACACTCAGCACCAAAAGGAAATCATGCTCTGGCCTCTGCTACAGGTCAGGGGACCCAGGGCCACTGGTAGGCTCCACCCCCTGCATCCCAGGAAGAGCAGGCCAAGAAGACAAACCTGGCCTTGGCTAGTGGAGAAGCTGCTCCAATGCTGTCTTTCCTCTCCTACCCCGTTCCTTTTTCCATTGTATTGCATCTATTAGACTGTAGGCAGAGACTAATTTGTCTTTTAATACATGTACAGAAATTAGAAAATTATAGGTGTATTTATGCACTGAATTATAGGTGTATTTATGCACTGAAATCCAAATATGTTATCATAATCTGAATACATTTTTTAAAAGGAAATGTTTGTATGCCACCTCAGTGATCAGAGATCATTGAACGATGTTCTTAACAAACAAAACAAGAAAACAATTGTATTCTCCTCCTCCAAAATTATTTGGCCAAAGGGGTTATACAGACTATGAATGTCTCTAGTTATATTCTCAAGCCACAGAAATATTATTTAGTAAATCCCATATGTTTCCAGTTTATATAAAGTGACTTAAGAAGAGAGTAAATTCACTGAGAGTCAAACTGGTACTGCTTAGTTATCTTTGAGGATTGTAGGAGTACCAAAGAGATAATGATAAATTTTAAGAAAGAAAGAAAAGAGTCCCTTATTTTGCAAAAAAAAAAAAAAGGCTCCAATGATGCTGCTCCAACAAGGGAAGAATTTTAGAAACATATTTCGCGTCCTAGACGCTACTCTCCCTGGAGATTATCACATTTACGGGCCCCCATCACTGTTGTGCAGCAAGAAAACTTATGTCCTGTTTGTCACATTGATTTGTTCACTCAAAGAACTGGCTCCCATTTCCCCTATTAGAACAGGTAGAACATCACTGGCTTTAAAACTGGTGCTTTCAAACATCCTCTCTCCCCACAAGCCACTCAAAGAAATGAACTTGCACTGTAGTTTAGGCACACATCCATTTTAATTTTGTCAGTCCCTTCTTGCAACAGTTTTCTTACCAACAGTTGAACTGTCTTCAAGTACTACATCCACATTTCGATCTCTGTACTCAACCCTGAAGTCAAGCATTCGTGGTTGTCTTTCCACTATCTGTCTGGATGGCACTACATGGCGAAATGCAGAAGATGAAGAAGGTGTTGACGATGAGGAGGAAGGATGGCTAGCGGGACCATAGGCTGGCCCTTGTGAAGTCTCTCCACTATATTCACTGGGGAGGGAAACATACATAGGTAGGCTTTTAAGAAAACACAGGCAGTTTGTTAGAACAACTTTTTTTGGTTCTCTGAACATATCTTGGGATTGAAACCAGGAATGGCACAGAAGCTAGAGTTCAAGTAGCATGCATGTTGCTCTTTTTCAAGACATTCTGATTCTAGGAGTTATTAGCCATAAGCCGGCATGCTTGAAATGAATTCCTCCAGCATCCTGAAATAGTTCATCAAGTTATCAGGATTTGGACTACCTTTTCTACTCTGGGTGCCTTTAGACGTAATACATTTTTTTAAGGTACCATTCCAGCTATAAAAGGGATGAAAAACCACCTTTACAACCAGCACTCACTTCGTTGGCCCTACTTTTTGCAGTCATCTTTAAAATATTAAAGCTAAATGTTTATGAAATACTATATTTGCCAGACTTCTTCACTACAATTGGTGACTGAGCAATTCCTCCTGCCCAAGATATCCCATGAGTGATTCAGCAAACTCACTCTAAAGATAAAGGGTGAAACCCTACTCCAAAAACTAACACATGTAAAGATAAGGCATGATTTCTGGCTTATTGTGGTTTGACATGGATAAGCAGCATATGGGTTCAACACTCCCACTTTGCTATTCTCTTGTGTGTGAGTAACATATGCAAATGAACCTGCTTTCCCATTATGTCTGAACCAGATATCATGGTTTGTTACTCCCCAATAAGCCACAATCACTACCCCATCTTAAACGATGGTTTGTCATTACCAAACCTTTATTAGGCATTATGCAAATAAAACGATAAAGAGAAAATAACATATAAAAGCCTTGAAATGTATATAAAAAAGGCAGCAGATGGCTACATACATATATATATATATACATATAAAATCAGTGGTTTCCCTTGTACCGGGTTGATGGTTTGTCAATAGCTAATAGATCATGGTTTGTTAGGCAGCGAAAAACTATGCTCTCTAGTTCAGACATGATGGGAAGCCAAGGCTTCCTGTTTCTTTCATCCCACTCATGCCAGGGTAAGAATGAAAAAGCAGCATGTGGGCACCATGCACCAGCGCTACCATTCATGTTAAGCCATAAGTCAGAAACCCTGACTTACTGATACATGCAAACACAGACAATGGCTCTTTTGATGTGCTATCCCAGACCTTGCAGCTTCACCTGGGCACGACTTGCAGGGTTTTACTACTACACATTTAAAATATTCTGTATCTCCTCAGAGATTAATTACAAATGCAGTTCGAGGATAATAGGTACTGAGCATTAATAAAAATGCATAGGTCTCTTTTAGCAGGTTAAACATCTAGAGTGAACTCTGTATGCTCACTCACAGTATCTTATGCTAAAGAATATCAGGAGACTGCAGCCAATATGGAACACGACAACTCATTTTGCAAGGGTCACCAGAAGCATATTAGACCAGTGCCCTGGGGACTGCATTGGCTTCCTGTCCCGCCCACCCAGCACAAATCAGTTCTGGAAAGCCCTAGATGACTTATGCCCGCCATATATTTGCTATGTCCTATTATGATCCCTATGTGTTTGAAAACAGTCTTTGATTCAACTCTCGCTGAAAAGAAGACAGTAGTATGGGCATATACATTTCTCCCCAGCTTTGGAACCCCCTTGCCTTGAAAGCATGTATAAATATATAAAAACAACTACTGAACAGATTGATATAAAGTGTTTTTATTTAGACAAGCATGTAATCTAATCTTTTATTTAGACAAGCATCTAATCATCTGCCAAAATACAGTGTTCTGTTACCTTTTCCTTCTATTCTTAGTTATAAAAAATACTGTGAGTGTTGCCACAGAATTGGGAGAGCGTTTTAAGTAGGCAACATTTCAGTGGAAATTCTAAATAGTTAGTTATGATCAAGCCATGATGTCTAAATTAAGACACTTTATATTTATAAGCCGGCAGCTGAAAATTTGTCCCTTCTCATGTCTCTTCTTTTTTTATAAAAAGAAGGGAAGTTCATGCTGACCCTTTGTATAATGTTTCAAATGTCCCAAAGCTTCAGTGCAAAATAAAAGCATAAAATGTTACCAAACTCAGACATTGCCAGCTTGAACTGTGCTGTGAGTGGTTGCTTACACATCTGCACTGCTTCAGCCTTAGAACATTTGTCATCTCAACGGTCCGGTAGGGTAATTCCTATCGTTCTGCATCCCAAATTGTATGTGTGTCGCGCAGGGTGGGTGGGTCAACAAACAAATAGAGCACTATGATTCTCTCTTATACAGAGGCCTCTTTTCCTTCTTGCTCATCAGGGAGAACAAAGAGCAATTCTCAACTCTGAAGCCATGGGCCGTTTCAAAGCTAAGATGAACAATGGATGTGCTGTGTTTAGGTGTATACATTTCCATGCAAAACTGTATTGGCCCCAATTCAGAGATTTTGTGTGTGCTGAAGTGGGCTGCAGGAGCATTACTGCATGTGAAGATCTCCTCTGCTAAACAGATGGCCAGGGCTGTGAGGTTTCAGAGCTAAGTAGGAAAGGAGAAGGGATTAGCCCCACTATCCTCCCCAAACCATACTGACCTATCTGTTTGGCAGGATGCCGATATAGAAGCACAATGCAAGTAGACCCAAGTCTGGAAGGAAGGGGATTTGTTTCCCTCCATACAGAACCTTTTTACACACACAGTACCTAAAAGATGATTCAAATTCAGCTTTCCCCCTGGTTTACAGATTGCCCCTGATGGATCAGAGCAAAAGAATTTCATAAGCTGAGCAATAAAAAGTTGCGGATTTTAAAGTTTTAGCAGTGAGATAGTCTCTGCTCACAGGCTTACAACAGAAAAAGACAGGACACAAAAATAAAAGGTATTGGTAAGCAGGAGGAAAAAAGAAAAATTGGTCCACTATTTATTAAGCTCTTCCAACCTAGAAATGTTAACATTTGAAAGCTACAGCAAGATACAGGAACGACTGGTGCCAATAGCAGCTCACTAACAATAGAAATGATTTGTTCCATATGCTAGAAGGACTAATAGTGAGAAAGTTTGCCACCTACCTTTGTAAAATCCCATTTTCCTGTGGTATAACACCATTTATAGCTGCCTGCAGAAAAAGAAAAGCATGAAGCATTTAATATATCCACAAAATTAAATGAGAAAGCTTGTTTAAATAAAACTTAAATGTTCCAGCATTTGCTAACTGATCAATCTGCATCTTGAAGTGCAGAGGGAGGATGTGTGTGTGTCCTAACAAAAGTATCATGGCAGGCTATGCTATCTATTTTAATATAACTAACAAGCAACCTTACATTGCTCCAGTAAATCACCATTATTATTTAGAACATCTCGATGTTCTTCAGAGGATTATAAGCATTCACCATATATCTGTTATTCAATCTAAGTAAGTGGATACCAAGCAAACAATGGTGGGGCAGAGTTGCTAACATTTACAGCAAATTATTGTAACTTATAGACATATGGCAGCATTCACACAATGCTACTGCCTCAGTAATTTGACCTTGTGTGTGTGTAATATTGAGCCTAAGGTGGATCACAGCAGATACATCACAATTTTCTTTGCTTGAGTTTCTTTTTAAAATGAAAGGGGGAGATCAAGAGAAAAGGACAGAGGCAGAGAAAGGTAACCAACAGCATCAGCATGTGAGGGAGGTAAAATAGGCAAAACTACAAGTGGCCAAAGTACAGCAAGATTTTCCTCCATTTATCTCTCAGAGCCAGCAAGCAGGGATGGAGCCACAGCCAGCACTATGCAAGCACAGATGTCTGGAACCTGCACTATCCTCTTAGCAACTGCCTGCTTACCCAGTGCTGAATGGTACAGGTGTGACGGCATCTCCTCACTGTATCACCATGGTTGCTCTTGGTTACACCCAGCAAACCACCTCCCTACTTCGTGCTACCAACCAAACGCAAAGGAAGACGGATTCTCGCCTTCAATGGTTGTGTAGAAGAGGATATTTTGATAGGTGTGGCATTTTCACACATGCACAAGTTGCACCTGCAAAAGTTCCCTCAATTCTAGATAACTACTTAAAAAGTGCATCTAGCCATCCTAAAAGTTGTGGGGGTGGGGAACAGTCACAGACTGCAAAGAATTAAAGTAACCCAATTTGCTTGTTTTCTACCTGAGCTAGTATGAGCTGGCTTCTTAGGTGGTTGCTCATCCAGCTACTGGTCTACCCAAGTTCTACTTGGCTTCAAATAGATAGACAGATAGACATTTCTGCAACAAAATGCATCTGAAAAAGTGATGGCTTTATACTATTTTGTACACTAGGTCTTCAAGCTCCAGCACCAAAACTCCATGAGCCCTTTTGGGGAGACCATCCAACCCATACAATACACAGGATACTTCTCATCCTGCAGTGGCCCTTTCCTCCCTGTGTTGAATAGAGGCGAAGAAGCACACGGCTAGCATGGATAAAGAGGAACACAGTCCAGGTCAAAACAAAGCCCAGTTAAAATCTCCCATGTTATGTGGTCTCTGTTCCTCGAAGGATACTCACGCTCCAATCTCTAATGGTGAAACTCAAAATAATAAATAATAACAGTCCTTATGAGCGTTCAAAGCCTGCAATTTACTTCATCTAAGTAATCCTGAAATAAAACTGCAGGAAGTAATTTTCCAGCTGTGCTCTAGGTTCAGTCCTTTAGTAAGAGGCCCCCAGATAATTCTGTCGAAAGTCACCATCCAATCAGAGTAAAAGTAGAGTCAGGATAGTACACTGAAAATCAGTTTAACAGAGCACTTAGAGTGCTCAGACTACAATTGGGAAGAACCAGCTACAAATCCCCACTTGCAGGGCAATCTTAACTATGTCTGGTCAGAAGTAAAGCCTACTGATATACAGTGGTACCTCTAGTTATGTACATAAATGGGGCTTACTCCTGGGAACCTGAGGTTAGGATAACAGCCTTAGCCATGAAGCTTACTCGCCAACTCTCTTCCTAACCAACTTCAAAGTATTGTTGTTTGGGTCAAACAAAGGGGGACAGGCAGGGAATGGTGAGAACTATAGCCTAAAACATCTGGAGGGCACCAAGATGGGGAAGACTGACCAAGTGTGTTGATAAGTCTGCTGTGACAGACTATTCAGATTCTATTGGCAGGTACCATTATACTCCACCATAGATCTGTCATACATGAGGATAATAATACTGGACTACCTGGTAGGAATGCTGTAAGAATTACTCAAATGCTCAGAAAAAGCACCATATAGAATCTAAATGTAATAAAAATGTTATCTACTTTATGTGAACTGCACATGCTAGAAATGCATCTTACATTCTTAATAGGACACATACATGTCATTTTCTTCTTATTTTTCCATTCACACCTTGTAAGTACAAGTAGAGAGATGTAACACACTCTCCCTGGCCAACTGACCTCTTCCTAAAATATAAATTTAGTTCTGAGTTTAAGCAGTTCTTGCTAGGTTTAATATTAACTTCCAAAGGCTGGGTTTAATATTTAACTGCCAACAAATATGGTTTGTTTTTTAAAGAGATGTTTATGCAAAGTGCATGGAATGGCACTAAAATAATCACATACTTACTGCAATAGGTGGGGCACTCCTAACAGTAGCAGCCCAGATTCATAACACTAAGGTTTATTAAGTTCAGCTGTAAAAACACGAGACTCTTTTTTGTGCTTAGCCACTGAAGGTACCTGGATTGATTCTCCACAGAACATAAAAATCATTTCAAATGGCTCCAAAGGAAATTAAAATATTGGCTACTAACTCCTGTCATCTTTAGTCAGAGTTACCAGTGATACCTTCCAGTTCAGGAGAAACCCTAGTGGGCAAGGCTTTCAGATAACTAGTGGTAGCTAGACTGCATCATATGCTTCCATGCTTCCTTATTCCCTACTCTCTCTGCCTAATAAATCACCATCTTTATTTTTGTCTGTGGAGGATGCAAGTTGCTTGAGTACATTCAACAGAATTTAGCTTCCTCAGAACATCCTATCAACTATTAAACCAGTTGAGGACAGGTCTAATGCAGAAATGAATGAATAAAGCATACAGAAAGCAGGGCAGAGCCTTCTGCAATGTGCCAAATTGCTGGGGTGGGGCAGTTCAAGCAGTGGTCTTTGGCTTGGAAATTGAGCCATGACAAGTACAGTTGTGCCTTGGCTCCAGAACAAATCGGCTCCTGAACAATCGAAACCTGGATGTGAGTGTTCCGGTTTTCAAATGTTCTTTTGGAAGCCAAACGTCTGACGGGGCTTCCGATCAGAAGCCGCGCTTTGCTTTTTGAATGTTTTGGAAGTTGAACAGACTTCCAGAATGGGTTCCATTCGACTTCCAAGGTATGACTATATTTTCATCTGTGAAATGTTATAGGAGGATACGTTGTAGAGTCCTTCCTGTTCATCAGTTGCAAGGCAAACAAATGTTCCAATATTGGTATTTGACTAAAAATAAATTTACTATCTGGGCAGCTGGTTTCTAGTCAACTTTTTTAATATAAAAACCTTGTAAATTAATCTTAGGAAATGATGTCCACTTGTGCTTCCCAAACAAATGGGTAAAAGCAAATCATCATCCCCGGCAGCCCAGAGCAGCCAAAACAGTAGAGTATCTATTACTGTTAGCTTTACTCAGACTTCAAGGCTTAAAACATCAAAGTCTTCCAACTGCTAATGCAAAGTCACATACTCTTTTTTTTACCATGAAAATGACAACATTTGTTCCATTCAGACCAAAGGAAAGCAATGGCTGCAAGGTTTTGAAATGCAGCGGCCTGTGCCACATATTTCAGAATCCTCTTCTATGTAAAAGGCCAATGTTCTTGAGAAATTAAAAAAATATATATTTAATGCTTCCAGAGCAAATGCACATGACAATACAGTGGGTATTATTATCCAGCATTGGAGTTACAGATTTCTCCTTCGTCTGCAGCCTTCATGCACTCCCAAATCTGCCCTGACGTTTCCCCAACACTCCAGAGTAGGCCTGGGGGGCATGTGGGAGGCTGTAGTAGAGAGAAGGGAAAGTCTCACGACACAAATGGAAGCAGATTCCACACCATTGGATACTCCCCAGCATGTTCCAAGATCCTTTTGGAAAATCTAATTACCATCATCATCATCATCACTGCTACTACTACTTTTTTTCTAGGTGCTGTACAAAAATTAAGAAAACAGGCCATGTCTGAAGGCTTTTAATGTAAAGAGGGTGGAAAAGCAATGAGAAAGCAAAAATATTCAGGTTCCAGTTCTTCGTAATGACATAAATGTTTCATAACCAGATGGAATGGCCACTGAGGACACAGCTCTGAAACCTACTATCATGGAAAACAGACCATTTGTGACCTGTGTAAGTGCCATGTCACACCAGCTACTCCCTCCGATTTTTACTCCCGAAGAAACTTGAGACTTACAGCCCAATTCTCACTGGGTTTACTTCTCATCAGCCCCACAGCACTGTCAGGCTTGGGCTTGGATTGGCAGCCCCAGAAAGAGAAGGAGAAAGAAACAGAGGTGAGAGATGAACTGTGTGGCCCTGGTTTGGAGTATGGGGGATCCCACACCCTTAATGTCAGTCACCTTGGAAAAGGAAGCAGGGAAGATGGCTCTGACCTCTGATGCTCTATACAGCAGAGAGCCTCAGTGGAGGCTGAGGAGGACTTTGATCAGTCAATGGAGATGAACAGGTGGTGTCTGAACAGGAAAAGTGCAGCTTTGTCACCTAGAACCAGGAACTGCCTTCACAGGTGAGAGGGATCCACTCACCCCCAACAGAATGTGCACTTGCAAGCTTGACATTCCCACAGTGTGAGAGAGTCTTGCAGGTAAGCAGACCATGCCTCATGGTTAAAGGTTTGGAGGGAGAGGTGGGAAAACCTGTTGGGACATCTTTGTTGCTTCCATCCAGTTCTGAACTTCTTGCCCTACTCTTGAATCATGACTCCTGAGCACTGTGTCTGCTGCTGACCCTGTACTTGCCTGAATAAAAATCTCTTTCTTACAAATAACAGCCTCTGCCTGTGTGTTTTGGGTGGGAGCCTGAACATTACTTGGAACTGTCCCACTGATTTCAATAGGACTTCATTTGAAGTAAATAGGCCTGTGATTGCAGCCTCAGCCTTACACCCAGATGCCAAGTGCTGTTGCAAAATCCATATAATGTTACAGGTCTGATGTGCAATAAACCCACACTGCATGACTCCTATCCCAAGAACTAACAGTGCAATCCTATATGTGTCCTCTGAAAAGTAAAACTTATTGACTAGAAGGTTAATGAACTGCCACATAATTTTATCATTGAAAAGTACCATGTTTCTGTTGCTATAAGCTAAAACCTTTGAGAAAAGAGAGCTATGAGCTTGCAGGCAGCAATAATAATTTAGAATTCAAGCAAAGTTTTCATATATCCAGTTCACATGCTATGCTAAAGCTCATTCTTTGTTTACTGCTCATGGTTTCTGTGGTATGAGTCAAACCACAAACCCAGGTTCAGGTACAACATTAAGCCAAACCATGACTTAGCCATGGGTACAACAACAGCAGCTGGATCGGGGGAGGAGTGTTGTGGCTGTGATCTTTGTTCCAGGGACCTGTACAATTGGTTGTTTGTGCTAAGCCATGGTTTGGCTTAGTGTTACATGCCAACTGGACCATTGTGTATGAGGGAAAACCACATTCCAAAAAGCTACTTATAGCTATGAATTCTTTTTTTTAATCAGCCAAGCAACCCACCGTAATTATTTTGTTTCTGACTTCAGGTTTTGAACACTAAAGGTTTTAACAATATTTAATATTAAAATTGGACTTTATATTTGTATATACTAAAGTATCAAAAGTTTCATAATCAAGATTTAAGCTTAGTACACCAAAAATATGAATTTGTGATGAGAAACGCTAAACGAGAAGGGGGAGGGATATTGGTTAGAGACTGCCAAGTATTTCTGTACTCTCAGGTGCTGCCTTTTGTGTGGACTGTGAATACAAAGAACTCTCTATTACAAGAAATAGAGTAGCTTCTTCATAAAAAGAAATTGACATTTATTAGCCTCGCTGCTCACTTGATGACTCTGCATTTCTGGTTGGCAGCTGTGCAAGGATAATAGAAGTCGAAAGAGCTCATTACTGCAGTAATGAAATTTCAACTACTATTTAGATAAGGTTGCACATACCGCTTACATTACTTTCATAACGTTGACACCAAGCCTAACCAAACTCCTACCTCTGTTCTAATACTGTATATTGTAGGCCACATACTAACAGAGTATGTGATTTAATGGCAAGAAAGAAGTTAGGTGGCAAAAATAAATGCTGCGGGCACCCTGATTGCATTATATTTTCCTAAGCACACCTTGGAAAAAAATTAAATAAAACTGGAGATTCAAACATAGGAACAACAAAATTAGAAAGGCATATTGATGCTTTAAGTCAGATCCAACAAGCAATACTAGGCACCTAGCATTGTGCACTTGTGAACGCTACTGATTTAGCAGTCCAATGTCTCCAGATTCTGACTGCAGGAAATAACCACACAATGCATTTCATAGTAATTCACTGATAAACACTTCACTTTGAGGACAGGGGAGTTACAGATATTGCTAGTTCTCAATGAGGTATTGGAATTGCCAACTTTTTCTGGCAAAACAATTGCCTTTGCTAATTGCGGGTCAGGGGCCGTGGATTTAACGAGTGAATGAAATGTCTTCCATCACAGCTGGAAAACTGAACAGTTTCATCGTCTGAATTTCTCTCTCATGTACCTATTAACAGTACAGAAACCCTATTAGAAAAAACGGTGATGCAATGACGACAGACATGATTACAAAATAGAAGCTCCATGTTCAGAGTCAGTACTGTATATCCCCACTCCAGCTTCTGGGACCAAGAGGGGAAAGCAACTGTGTTCACAGCATTCTTACAAGTTTCTCCAGAGCCACCTGGTAGGCCATGTGAGGCATTTCTGATTTAAGAAAATTCATATGTTTTCAGGAAAGTGATTGTATCTTTTCCCAATAAAACTTATACAACAATGAGTAAGGCACCAATTCTGAACTGGATTCTGAATGTTTAAGTAAAAAATGCAAAAGGCATAGGAGAGTCGTCTGCACTTCCTTTCAAATGCCCCCCCGAAACAAAACCCTACATAATTGCCAAAGCGTACTTGCATGGCTAGCCAAGTCATAAACCATTTCACATAAAGACAGAGGAGATAGACCATACCTCACATAAAACTTGATGGACCTTATTACTAAGTGCTTTATGAGGACATCAAAACTTACGGTGTGACCTAGCAAGCTCTACATTCTAGGACTCGAAAGCTTCACAAAACAATATATACTGAAACTGGACTTCTTTATAGACTTGCTAAGTGCTATTTTTCTAGAAAAATAGGTGCCAGAACTCACCATGAACACCTCCCTTGTTCCCTTATACAGTGGTACCTCGGGTTTAGTACTTAATTCGTTCCAGAGGTCTGTTCTTAACCTGAAACTGTTCTTAACCTGAAGCACCACTTTAGCTAATGGGACCTCCTGCTGCTGCCGCGCCGCCAGAGCACAATTTCTGTTCTCATCCTGAAGCAAAGTTCTTAACCCGAGGTAATATTTCTGGGTTAGCGGAGTCTGTAACCTGAAGCGTATGTAACCTGAAGCGTATGTAACCCGAGGTACCACTGTAATAGTAATGCTGCCCACCTGAGAAATGCCGGAACTGAGTTCAGGCTGAAAAAAAGCCCTGAACTTGCCCCAAATGTTGGGAATTGTTTGCCCCTCTTCTTTCCTTGTAACAGCAAAACAAACAAACACTCCAGAAAAGTTCATAAGCACATTTCATACAACAAAGTCTGAATCAAGTAAAAACAATTAAAATCTGGAGCCTGTTTGAATTGTTCTCCAACCTTCCTTGGGAAACTCTGTTACCTGGCGGCTGGATGACTAGAGTGCAGAAGCAAAGACAAATTCACCTCACATGTGTGCCTGTTTAATTTTTCCTTAAACACACAGGGCCACATTCCAAGACTATATAGCAACATTTTACATTTACAACCAGTTGTTATTATTATTAAAGGCTTTTTTTTGTAAATTCTGCTGCTTGAGTCCTTAAGAATTCTGGGGCTTGCCATATTCTCTTCTGCACCCCAAAAAGGCCAAGGGAAGTCTCTGGAAAGGCATTCAGCAAGACTGCAGCAGCTAAATTCAGAGACCAACCATGTACAAGTGAAAGCACCTTACAAAATGGAGCAAGTCCATTGGATTCAAGCCAGTGACTATACAAATTAAGACTATAAGAGCCCTGCTTCTTAAATTCTGTAAGTTTCTAAAAGTGGATATATTTGTGAACTTGCATAATTTATTCCCATTTGATAGCAATGGAGAGGGCAAAATATTATGCAAAAGTTCACTCTAAAAATCCTGCCTAAACATCCCTTGCTGGCTTCTGAACTTTGACTAGCAACCCATATTCTGGAAAACCGATATTAATGGCTATAAGGACTAACGACTTGCTTTTTTCATTTTTAATAAAGCAAATCTTTTCAAGTTGTTGATTTATGACTAACCATACCAAATTCTGCATCTGCATGGCATCACACAATGCACACAGGCCATGTCACAGAACATTAATATTCTTGTGGTTAGAGAGAAATATGAGTCTTGTCTCTTTCAATATGACTAACTGCTTTCAGTTTGCCCAAGTTTCTTTTGTGTTTTCATCGACTCTAAACTGTCCTCTTCACAATATGAACTGTGTATTTTAAAAAGATGCCTGTTTTTATGTCTTGATACAGCAAAACTCCCATGATACAGAATTTGGGTATGTGAATTTCCTGTGTGTTCTTCTTCAAGGTCTACATTAACATGACTTCTAGCTAGGGTTGCCATCATCCAGAATTTCCTGGACACAGCTGGGATTCAGTGGTGGTAAACAGGGTCTGGGCAGAAATCTCTGCAAATGTCCAGGAAAATCCGGACATATGGCAACCCATGTCGGAAGTGTAGATTTGGCAAATTTCATTTAAAATGTCTCAAAAACTTCATTTTTAATGAGATTTTTTTTTGGGGGGGTGGCATATTAGTATTACAACAAATTTATCATATGTGTTTAAACCAAACACAGTGTGTTGTAGTGGTTACAGTGCTGGAACTGGGAGAACAAGGTTCAAATCCTCGCTCGACCATAAAACCCACCATCGGCCAGTCACCTAACTTATCTCATAATGCTGTTGCAAGGATAAAATGGGGAGAGGGATAACCATGTACTTCGTTCTGAAATCCTTGTATGAAAATTGGTATATAAACGTAATAATGAATAGAATATTTCACGTCAAAACATGACCTCAAACAGATTAAGCAGGACCTGGATGAAAACTGCAAGATATGCTACAAATACACATCTGCAACCATATTGGCTGCAGAAGTAGAGGCCTGCTTCCATGTGTAGATTTCTCTTGCTGGATGAAGATGAGCATCTTTAGGGCGCCTGATATGTCTAGTCCCTCGTAAATACCAGACTTCAGAAGTCACTTCCATGACTCACTGGACTGGTAGGTCAACCCAACCTTCTTCAAATTCTCTTAAGATATCAAATAGCCATACACATCTGAGTGGAGAGATTATCCAGGTGAGAGATAAAAGTTAAAAATTGCTCTGAGAATGCCATGGTCAAACTAGGAATGGGGGGAAATTAATTAAAAGCTTCCCTTTTGCTATGTGGATTTTCAGCCCTATGAATTTGTTCATTTTTTTTCAAAAATGAAAAAAGAACATTTTAAACAGTGGCTTCTTTATACGCAGGATTTATCTAACCTCTCTAATGTGCTAGTTTCTAAGAGGAGACCTCTCCATTTTTCCATTTTCAAAAGGAGTGAATATTATTATTAGGCTGTCCATAAAATTATTAAAGTTATGAAACTGAAGTATTATAAAAACAAGGCACAGAGCAGTTTCTGTCTTCTGATCCTTAGAAACAACATACAGGAGAAGCTGCAAGCCATCACATTAACAGGTGTGCTAAACCACTGACTTTACTGCAAAGACATGGTTGCTTTGAACCACTGCCAGCAAAAAGGATAAAGAAGTTAAATATAGCAGTAAAGCAGACATTTCAGCAAATGTTGAAATGTACGTTTTGGAGAATGTATGCTTAAAACCGGGATAATCATAACCATTTGCGGAGCTTCTACAATGAAACGATGTTCTTTGCAAATGGGTAGATGGAGGCTAAATTCACATTAATATGAAATAGCATTTACTTTTCTACCAGAGATAAATACAGTGAAAACAAGTACAGCAGATCATATGAAAAGTGACCAACATGCAGCCGGCAGGCTACCAAGGCCCTGGAGGGCCATTTTGTGTATCCTGGTGCTTTTTGATAAAATCCTGAAACTCTCTACTTTTTGTCCCTCATGGTTGTAAAAATGAGTTTGAAAACACAGAACACTGACTTGCCAAAGACCACAAAAATGAAAAGCAAGTGAAAAGGATATAAAGTTGACTATATTTTATGAGTTGCCTCAAGTTTTAGCAATACCACAGCTTTCATTAACCTCCATTGACTTGAATAACCAGATAGCAAAAGGGAAACTTTTACTTACCAACATGGCAAGATCTTTTCACTAGAGAATGCTCTTAATTCCTTTGTGGCAAAGACAGCCACAAAATGGTGGCAGATGGAGGTGGAGTTTGGCATGAACAGCTGACAACTAGTGCTATTTTTTTTCACTGATACTTAAACCCTCTTTGGAAATTACAGTGGTGCCCCGCAAGACGAACGCCTCGCAAGACGGAAAACCCGCTGACGAAAGGGTTTTCCGTTTTGGAGGAGCTTCGCAAAACGAATTTCCCTATGGGCTTGCTTCGCAAGACGAAAATGTCTTGCGAGTTCCTGCGGGGGTTTTTCCCTTTCCCCCCCCCCTTTTCCTAAGCCCTAAGCCGCTTATCAGCTGACCCGCTGATAAGCCGCTTATCAGCTGATCCGCTAGAAGCCGCTAAACCGCTAATAGCGCTAATCCACTAAGCTGTCAATGGGCTTGCTTCGCAAGACGAAAAAACCGCTATACGAAGAGCCTCACGGAACGGATTAATTTCGTCTTGCGAGGCACCACTGTAATAACTTTCCCATAGCAATTTCCTTGGGACTCTTGAGCTCCATAGTAGTGCTTTCCTCAGGTTCTGGAATTAGCTCTGAAATTATCATGACTCAACCTACCCATTTTAGGTAGAACTTGCTGATTCAGAGGATCTAACTGGAAATGGCTATTTATTTTCTATCCCCGCCCCCACATACGCCTCTCCAATAATTTTTAACCATTTCCTCTCACTTCATCTTCCCTTCTCCTTTCATACATGGACAGATAGTTTGGAAGGAGTGGAGAGGGTACAAGTTATTTCATCCATACTCCAATCTGCCCACTCAACCTCTTCTTCCTGTAACAACATCCCTTCTTCCTCTCAATTTCCAGCTGTTTTGGGGTTTTTTAATTATCTCTTTCTGCTTTTCTTCATAGCGTCCTCTAGCATTTTCCTTTCAAAAAAGGAAGATCTTTGCTTCTCTCCTTCCTCACTCCCTTAATCTACTGCCATCTTTATTCAGTGGCACTTTCTCTCTCCTACTCACCCACCCTACATGGGCATGCAGTTGCACACACTGACAATCCAAATTCTGGCAGTTCCTCAATACCAGGTTTTTCTTCTAAGGGGGAGAAAGAAACTATCACCTTCAGTCAGCCAGGAAAGACCTCTTGAGTCAGGAGGAATCATAGAATCATAGAGTTGGAAGAGACCACAAGGGCCATCGAGTCCAACCCCCTGCCAAGCAGGAAACACCATCAGAGCACTCCTGACATATGGTTGTCAAGCCTCTGCTTAAAGACCTCCAAAGAAGGAGACTCCACCACACTCCTTGGCAGCAAATTCCACTGTCGAACAGCTCTTACTGTCAGGAAGTTCTTCCTAATGTTTAGGTGGAATCTTTTTTCTTGTAGTTTGGAACCATTGCTCCGTGTCCGCTTCTCTGGAGCAGCAGAAAACAACCTTTCTCCCTCCTCTATGTGACATCCTTTTATATATTTGAACATGGCTATCATATCACCCCTTAACCTCCTCTTCTCCAGGCTAAACATGCCCAGCTCCCTTAGCCGTTCCTCATAAGGCATCGTTTCCAGGCCTTTGACCATTTTGGTTGCCCTCCTCTGGACACGTTCCAGTTTGTCAGTGTCCTTCTTGAACTGTGTCCTTCTTGAAGCCTGGGGTGTGGGAGTATGAATGAGAAAGGCCAAAGGCATAGCAGCACCCCTGGGTGCATCTTCTCCTCCTCACCCTCAGTGTGACCGTCCCCATCCCCATTTTCCTTCCTCACACTCAGATAGCTGTTGTAATCGCTGCTGTCCATTTCCTCTCTCCTGGCTCCTTTCCAACTTTGCATGCTACAGGACAACTCTCTAACCTACTCCTGCTCCCACATGTACCTATACACTGCTCATGGTGTAGCAGTTGGGAGCAGGATGTTCAAGTGAGGCGGCATTGGGCAGGCTGCAGTGTTAAGCCCCTCTGGTGGTCCCATCACACAGTCTGAGGAACACTGAACAAGTTGCTACATCCTAATTCTATGGTGGGGGAAATACAACAAAAGTAGGTCACAAAATCAGTGTTCTTGAAAGGAAAAATTAAATACCTGATGCAGCAATTTACATGGGGCACAACAAGAGGAGAGGGAGGGAAGTCCTATTATGTAAACTGAAACCCTTGAAACCCAGATCTACTCTGTTGGATACTGCCCTTAGCTTGGATCCAGCACAGAGCTAGCTGAACTTACTTCCCATTGAAATGGGTAGGAGTTAAGTATTTCTTGTATTGTTTTCAACAGAAACCAAAATCAACTGTCTGGAGTCAATTCTTCTCCCTTTAATTTCGTATATTTCTACTGTACATTTGTATGTTTTGCTGTATTTCCAGTTTCTCAACGAAAGTTTAAAGAATACAGATCCTAATACAAACCAGCTGGGCCTTTTCACCTTTATGATGCCATTGTAATGTGTGATGTGTTATACCCACTCCCTGTTTCTCATTTTTTTAACCTTACACTAACCCATGAAAATGCCTTCCCTTTATTGGAAAGGTAAGGTAGCTCTGAGACGTTTCGGTAAGGAATTTTGCAAAAGATTTGCTGGAACTTCAAATGCAAATAGGTGCTTACTGACCCTCTCAAAATACTAGCTTTTTACCCCTGCATTTGCCAAACAAATCGTCCTTCACTATATACCTGAAGAACCTGGTGTTAACATTAATTTGTTCAATCATAACCTCAGCCATTCTAGAAACTTTGCTTAAGGACCTGGAGGGTGGTCAACATATTGTAAGGGTCGCCAAGCAGATTCAATATTGCACTTGGTTGAGCTGCGGAGTGTCAGTACTGAGACTAGTATGAAAGCACGGTGTCATTCAATACCTGATCAAAACTAAATAAACACTACTCGTGGTTTACTATGAGGAGCACAGCATCAAAATTAGTAAGCAATACTGATGTCCACAGAGGGGGAGGGGCAAGGTAATGGCGAAGCTGACATGGACCAAACATGCCAGCCACAGAATCACATTGATTCCACTAGGGTGTTTGCACCATGCACACCTCACCCCTCCCCTCTCTGACCCAGTTTACAGCAGCAACACAGTCAGAAGGAGGTCAGGTAAGCAGCATAAACCCACTGCACCATGCACTACTGGACAGATGCATGGTGATCATGAAATTAATAGCTGATTGGCAACAAGTTTTGTTCTGGCTCTCTTTTTTCCTATACGACCAGTAAAAAACAGTACTTACCACTAAATCCCAGTTATTTTGTTCAAGTAAGGTGATAGCTTCATCAATATTTTCTATACCAGTACATGCCTAAAATGAAAAAATAAAATAAAAAGGTTCAGCTGAAGAAATCTCTCAAGTATTAATTCTTTAAACATTAAAATAAGACAGGGGTCACCAACTCAGGAACCACCATGACACCCATGAAAGCCTTGAAATTTCTATGAAATGAGCCAGCCTGGCTGCTCCAACTTATCACTGTTTTCGGGCAATGAATGAAGTCAGAGCTTTGACTGATAAGTGAGCTGTTTGGACACCAGGCAACAGGAATCCCTGGGACCCTAAACAGTTGCTGTCCCCACCCCCCTTTAGTGCAATTTTCCTGTTTACGTCTCATTTTCTAGTCTTTGGGATCTCTTTAGCTTGTCCTTTCTTTTCCCCTAGCAACCAGGACGCATCTTTCCTATGACGGGCTTGTCTAAGATCAGGAAGCTCCTAGATGTTATTTTCTGCAAATAGTACTATACAATAAGTGACGGTGGAGGGTAAAGAATCCCCCTCCCTTCACGAAAGGCAAATCTTGGCATATGCAACTAAAAGAATCTCCAGTATTCGTTTCTCAGATGTATACCCCATCTTTCTGCATTAGGCATTCAAAGAGGCCAACAAAATTAGAAGTGGATACAATAAAAAAAAAATCATTATCAAGAAACAAACAGAAAATATCAGTTCTTTCCATCACTCTTAGGAGAACTATACTGAAAGAACCGGGCCTCCTGGATGGGAGAAGAGAAGAAGAGTTTGGATTTGATATCCTGCTTTATCCACTACCCGAAGGAGTCTCAAAGCGGCTAACAAACTCCTTTCCCTTCCTCCCCCCCACAACAAACACTCTGTGAGGTGAGTGGGGCTGAGAGACTTCAAAGAAGTGTGACTAGCCCAAGGTCACCCAGCAGCTGCATGTGGAGGAGCGGGGAAGTGAACCCAGTTCACCAGATTACGAGTCCACCGCTCTTAACCACTACACCACACCACACCACACCACACCACACCACACACAGAGGACATAGGATTAAGTTTTCTTCAACATTTTCCCATGTTTCCTCTGACTTGTTATGTGCCTTTATGAAGCCCATAAAGCATAATTAACTGGGTCACTCTCCTTATTTGAAAGAAAACATGGGAAGAAAATTTCAAATTACACTGACAGAGCAATTATATCAGGCTTCCTCAACCTCGGCCCTCCAGATGTTTTGAAACTAACAATTCCCAGCATCCTGACCACTGGTCCCGCTAGCTAGGGATCATGGGAGTTGTAGGCCAAAAACCTCTGGAGGGCCAAGGTTGAGAAAACCTGAATTATATGAGTGCTTACTAAGAAGTTAAGTTCCACTGCATTCAGTGGGACTTTCTCTCATGTATGTGTGCACAGGATTAAAGCCTGAATATAGTTAGAAGCAAAAGGTGATCATTGCAGTTCCCAACCACCTGCTCCTGTAGTATTTGAAAATGCATTATATTTTTTTAAAAAGCTCTTTCCAGCAACAACTTGCATTTCTTCTACTGAATAGCATTCAGAAGTGTGTTGGCAAAGAAACAGATGTTCATTACCCTTCAGTCGCTCTTCATTAACAACGAATCTTCATAAAACCGTATTTAAGAGTGCCGCTTATACTTGGTATTTATATTGCCGTTTGCAATGGAATTCTCATAACTCCCAACTGCAACTTTTCCATTAGAAAATAAGAAGCAGAAGCTGATTAAATAAAAACCAAGCACCATGCTGAACTGATGCTCTCCATATGCACATCCTCTTTGTAAGAGCAAGGGAAAATATTTTATAAAGAAGCAGAATTGCTTTGAATTAGTGTCTGTTATTCAGGGGGCACTCTTAAATGTATTCAAACCAGTTGCTTCATTACAAAGAATCCTACAGCTATACCTCTGAAAGCTTCTATTTGAGGCTGTGTTCGCACTACTATTTCATCACAAATTTGCTCTTTGAGATGCTGCTACAATCATAACAGGTCTTTACCAGTGCAAAATTCAATAGGAAAGTTCAAGCATCAGCTCTAGATGTCAAAAAAAGGAACACATCAAGACAGTGTAGAGCAGCCCTTCAGAGTGTCAGGAGCAAGAGCAGAGTAACCTACCTGTGGTATTTGGGGACTGAGGGCAGTAGCTGAAGTTTCCATGCCATTAAACCTTCTCAGTGGACAATAAATACATCTCTGTGATGGAGTGAGGCTAACAGAACAATCCTAAGTGCAGGAAACTATTGGAATGAACACCAATTTAAATTAAGCTGGCATAAAATACCCCTATTTCAAAGTGGGTTCAGCAGCAGCGCTGCTACCTCCAGCTGAGCTAACCCAAGTCTAACAGAGGGGAAACAAGCCTTTAAAATAGAGTTTGACTTATACCACCCTGAGTTCCAATAGGATGCCAGGCATAGCTGTCAACTTTCTCCTTTTCTTGCGAGGAATCCTATTTGGAATAAGGGAATTTCCCTTCTAAAAAGGGAAACATTAACAGCTATGTTGCCAGGTCACAAGACTGAGCTAAAAGATGTCTCCCCTTACTCTGTCCTGCCACGCCACACCCCTTTTTGAGGAGTTCCACCAGTTTAAGACCCGCTGGCTGAGCCAGTATAACCCAGCTCAAACACACTGAGTGACTTAACATTGGCATATCTCTGGCTGAGCTGGGATGAGGCAGTCACTCCAGCTCAGCCCAAACTCACTCCTTTGTGCATATCTGGGGTCTGGACTGCACTATAATATTACTCTTCCTCCAATATGCAGGGGACCTAAGCACCTTAGGTGAGATAATCAAATCTTGCCCTTCCCGTTTTAGACTGAAAGCACTTTTCTTTATAACATTGTATTCCTAATGTGTTGTGTTGTTTCTGTTGAAAGCATGGAAGAGGGTACAGCTACCAGAGTACAGTAGTAAGGAATTAATAAGGAATATTATTTAGGTAAAGATATGAAACGAATGCTGATTTTGTATGTAATGGATCAATGCAAAATTTATTTTTCTTTTAAAATAAAAATGAATAAAAAGAACATTTTTTAAAAAAAATTTGAAATACTGCATTAAGTGATTTTTGGTGTTTTGACATCCCACTTAACCTGGGCAAAGTAGAGAAAGAGGACTGGAGTCAGCTTTTCATTCAACCTGGTCTTCCTATAGCATATAGTATCTGATTAGTGATTAATTCTTAATGAATGATTTAAGGGAGCAATACTCCCCATAAATGGAAGGGGCTGGATAAATGGGTTCTTTTCAAGCACAGTGCCCTTACTTAACATATTAATATTTTTTAAAGTAGATTCGGCCACTTTCTCAGCAACCTATACTCATGCCGTGTAGCACAATAACGTCGCCTAAAATTTGTCAAATGAAATATAGGCAGAACTGAAGCAAGCATAATCTGGTTTACAGGAATACTCTCCAGTCCTATTTGGGTGACAGAAATGCCACCAAGTTAGCATTGTCATTCGGCTATCGGTTTGGAAGGAAAATTTCAAAGGTTGTGATGTATCATGAGAAGACAACCAAAGTGCCTCTTACTAGATGTGAAGATATGACACATAATACAAGGTGCTGTTGCAGCGGGCAGCATTCTTTTCACAACAATAACAATTCATCAATTGCTCCTGCAGAGTCATTAAATCCCATACAAAGGAAAGGGAACCCCTACATTCCCTAAAGTCACAGCTAATTGTGTCAACACAGTCAAGAAATAATGATAATAAAAGGGGAGAAGGAAGCTTCCAGCTAAACTTCTGCTTTGGTGAACTATTTGCCCTAAATACCTATCTTTGCACTGGTTTTAGGAGAGTAGCTGCGGTAATCTGTTGCCAGAAACAAACAATTCTTTTCTCCTTAACAACACTGATTGTGGCATGAACCTCTGTAGACAAGCATCTACTACACGACATCACATGTGGTATGGGAACAGGCATACCATCACATTTGCTGTAATTTAGCAAGGAAGCTTTAGGGCTCAGCCAGAAACAAAAGCTTTGTTCTCTCCCTGATTTTTGAGTTTATTCATACATGCATATAATATTGTTGGATCTATGGCGGCCATGTGTCTTATTTTACAGAGAACTGTCCTCTATTTGAAGGTGTCCTCTATTCAAAGGGCTGACTGGTCCTAATCTGGTTTAAAGATAAAGAACCATCAGGAAGCAGAGCAGGAGCCTTAAAACTGCTCATCAAGAGTTAATAGACACCTAGAAAGCAGAAGAAACAGAGGCCATCTGATTGCAGTCTTCTGCACCATGATGAAATGTACTTCTGTGCAGGTATGCATTTCATGCTAATCCATGTCCTCCTTGAGGGGGTAATACATTTATTCCTTATTCTTTTTCTTTTTTGGGGCGACATGCAAATAGCCATCCTAGTTGGAGCTGTGCATGAAACATACACAACACACCATTGCCACCATTTTTAATGTGGTGGTAGTGGCCTCTGAAACCCTGAAGAGCCTGAAACAAACAAATTTAAAGAACAGCCTTTGCCTCTAACTGCAACGAATGGGGACAAGAAAGAGGCCCTTTTCAGCAGGTGTGCCAAAGCTACAGAATTAATTCCCAACATGACATCTTCTAACTCCTTCCTTGGTGCACATGCATTGGCCATGCCCCATATGACATGTGACTGGGATCAATGTGAAGCTGGTTCTACACACAAGAATGCAAGCATGTAACCCCCTGCTCTCAGACTAATGGTGATCGTGTGTTGCCCAGAGAGCAGAGCTAATGCACACATCAGCATCTAAGTGGAGCTAGCCTATTCATGCATAAGAGCCCCATCACATGTTCATTCTGACCATCTAAAGAAGAGGGCTACAGTTGGGGAAGGAGGCAATGCATAGTCAATTGATCTAAGGGGCCACTAGCCTTTGGGGGCCTGTGAGCACATTTCAGATTTTAGGGAAGTGGCCCATCCCCTCCACTGTGCCACTCCACTCCCAGGTAGACAGGAAATATGTACACATCTTTGGGTAAACAGTCAGATCCAGCAGAATGAAAATGGATCCTGTTCAAGGGGGGGACCCCTCCCCCCCAAAATAATTTCAACTTAAAGCTTATAGTGGTATATATAACACAATTTTTAAAAAGCAAAAACAGATCTGGTGCTTACCAACACCACAGAAAACAATGATCTAAGACAAGAATCATCAAATGGTTTTTACATAGGATGACAACAAAGCCACCAACATATCACAGAACACACTTGTGGACATAGGGCAGACATTCATGTACCTGCTTTACTTCTTAAAGCAGCACACAGTTAAGCTATGGAGCTCTGTACCACAGGAGGCAACGAAGGCCACCAACTTAGATGGCTTTAAAAGACAACTGGACAAATTTAAGGAGGAGAAAGCTATTGATGACTACTAGCCATGGGGGTTATGCTCTGCCTCCACACCTGGAGGTAGTAATGCTTCTGAATACCAATTGATGGAGACAACAGGAGTGGAGACTGCTCTTGTGCTCAGATCCTGCTTGAGGAGTTCTGGTTGGCCGCTATGGTTGGCCACTATGAGAACAGCATGGGCTACTGGGATGATCCAGCAGGCTTTACTTATGTCTGAAGTAGATCAATGTTCCTTTACATCAAGGGTGGGAAACCTCTGGGCCTATATATCCTGTCCTGCTCTTGAGAATCTCCATTGAACACGTTCCTCTCCCCAAGCGATAGACCCTCTCTCATAGGCAAGTTACAGCTGTCTCTGGGCCCTTCTCCACACACATCTTTGAATGCTTTTACAAGGCCAGAATGCGACCTTGAACTATAATGCCTCTTTCTTGCCTGGATGGTGTGTACAGAAGCCTCTGACTTTTGCATGGCTGGAATATAGCTTACCATACAAAGGTAAAAGTCACATCTCCTGTTTTGCCCACTTTTGCCTCTGGCCCCAAACACCACTTGCACAGAGCCCTTCAGAGGTAGCCCATAAGAGAACACGACATTAGGGCAGGCTAACTCCTGTTTTACAGTAACAATATTTTGGCAAGATTAAGTATAGGAGAAATTTTATTAGAGAAATACTAGAGAATTTAGTTCATACAGAAAATAAACTGCTGAGAGTTAGTGTTGTACTGCGACTGATAAAAATGCCTTTTTTTAAATTAAAAAAGTGCGGTTATTGTTTTTTTTATGTGAGGTTCCACACAGCTGCAGTTCATCTAAGTTTACCCCAAGAGCTCCCCTACAAAAACTGGGACAAATAGTGAACCAGAAAAGCACTTGCAGTAACCAGGGAGAAGCAGAACCAGCCATTTGTTTAATCTCAGTTGAACCTCCTGACTTCCTACACCAAACTGCTAAATAGGAGTTTCTCAGCCTCTTACCATAATGCCATCCATCCTTGCTCCAGTTTAGTGTCAGAAACCATATATTCAGACTGCCATTGCCATGCCAAGGATGGTGACAATGTTGGCTTTCCTAGCATGCATCTCTTAGTCCAAGCCAGACCTGTTCCCTCCAAATATACAAAGCTATAGGTGCAGCACATACTCAGAAAATGCCAGAAAAAGAGATTATAATGAAATACACCATTTACAAAGCTATGCTAAATAAAGCAATACTGGATTATTAATCTACCTTAATTTTATCCAAGTCTTTGTTTTGAATTCCCTATATAAAGCAGACACCCATGTCAAAGTATCGATTACAAATAATGTTTGGCACTCACTGTGAAAATGACTTGTTACTGATTTACTGTACCCTTTTGCAGGACTATCTCTTAATGGATCATTCTCCACATCAAGAAAAGCAATGAAATTGAAAGAACATGGCAGTAAGTGGGAGGAAATCCACCTGTGTGTTTAATTTCCAACATGGCAGGCAGCCGAAAGGGGAATTACAAAGTATCTTCTACATTTTAAGCAGAAACACGGGGCACAGGATGATCTTGCACTAACACATCTCCCAACTGGATACACTGGTGGTCATTCCAACCTGCTGTTTAGATTAAATGGGTCACGTGCTTAGGGACATGACTTGGGTGACCAGCCCAATGCAAACCACACAATCAGGCAGAACCTGTGCTTTTTTCTGGAGGGACGGAGGGGGACACATACCCCTAAACATTTTGTGAATCTTTGTACTTTTGTCCATTTACTGTATTTCTTTTTCCAGATTTGACCTATAAAAATGTGATTTTCTTGAGTCAAAATGAGAGTACCCCTAAACATGCTTTTAGAAAAAAAAGCACTGGACAGAACCAAAACACGAGCAAACTAGGAATCTATGCCTGCTAATCATAAGAAAGCTGGCCAAGATCCTACTTTTTCCACGCTCCCTGATCTGCCAGTTACAGAGGTGAATTATTAAGTAGAAACCCTTTAGGAATCACATCTCTGACAAAAGCTAAATCCCATAGCAATCTTTAAAGATAAAGAACATGAACCAACTTTTTACATCCAACTGATGTCTTTGGAAGAGTTAAATATGTGTGTAAATCTCATTCATTAAAGTCAATGCAACAGAATGGGGTGGGGGAATGAAGTAGTATATTCAGAAATGTCTTATTAGATTTAGAATCTTGACAGTGCAATCCTAGGCATGCCTACTCAGAAGTAAGTCCCAATGAGTTCAATGTGACTTATTCCTAAGTAGGTGAAAATAAAGTGCATGCAATCATATGGTAAAATCATGATGTGAGCTGGACATTTATGAACAAATTGTTTAAGTTTTATTCAAAGTACAACTTTAAGTACTAGAGTCAGAGATGTAAGTTTCTGCACCCTAAAGTAACATTTGCCATGCTGCAAATAAGCAGAAAGAAAATGTTGAAAGTACAAACCATTAGCATTATAGCAACGTTCTATTATTTGAGCTTAGAAATAGTTCATAGACAGTTGTTATCCAGAAACAGAAGAAAAACATGTTTTAGAGGACAAGTTTAGAATTCATGTCTGCATACTGCAATTAGCATCATTTCACTGATAATTCAGAAAAAGCAAATACTTGGCAATTTAAAAAAATCATATTACCTGTATGCTGGTGGGGAAAGACACTTCCACACTTGAATTATTAGAGGTCTATGCATAGCTGAGATAGTATAGTATATATATTTAATGAATTATCCTACTAATAAGACCTACTGTAGTACAAAAAATACTAACAAGACAATCTGCTATTATCAGGCAGCACCTATTACACACTAACCTTGGAGTAACTCCCATTGAACTCAATGGAGGTTACTTATGAGTAGATATGTATAGGTTTGCACTGTGAAAATAGCTGTTTAAACAAAGGACATGAAACAGAAACAGCAAGAAAGCATTTTGATTGTCCCCCTATTTACAAATGAGTGCTGTAGAAGCCACATCATTAACTCAGCACATTCTTTGTTCAGTCAACAAGAGATATGAGAATCCTGAGGGGGTTTTTTTTTAATAATGCATGACAAAAAAGTCATGTGTTAATCCTAGAAGCTGTAGAACCAAAACACTCAAATCCCAATTTAAATATGTACAAACATAGTAATCCATCTAAAAATACATATTAAAATAATACCCAAAGAATAAGATCAAACCCTGATGTGGTCAACTTGCAAAGTAGTGTACCAGGACCTGGAAGACCTAGATTCACATCCCACTTTAGGTCACTTGCAGAACTCAGATGCAAATCCTACTGAATTAAATGGGAATTATTCCAAGGTACTTATGCATAGGGTGATTGAAGAAGGCTTCAGTCCTAGTTACACATACTTGGAAGTCAATGGAGTTTACACCTATGTATTATTATGACTGAAGTGCAGGTGACCTTGGGGAAGTCATTAATCCTTACCTTTGCAATCGGTAAAAATGAGAATGATTGCCAAATAAGTCCTGAGAACTAGTAAACTATATCTGCAACAATATTACACAAAACAGTGATTTAAAGGATTAATAAAGCCTAAAATGACTAAGTCATTATGAAACAACTCTATATGATAAATTGTTATTAAATTATGGACCTCAGAAAGTTATAAACCTACAGAACTATAATTAAGGCAATTCTGAGTTCATCATTGTTGTTCTTAAATCACATTTAAATACCTGACAAAATTAGAGCTGCAGCAGGGAAAGAAGCTTTAAACTTCCTACACTAGCTTGGGACACATTAGTTAAACCCTGATCCAAAAATACAATGTACTGTATATGTGGAGGAGGATTGCAGCTTGCCAAACAATGCCACATTTTTACCAGCTCAAAGACTAAGATTAAATATAGGTAGATTTTTCTGTCTATTTATAAGGTGTCTGTCTTTACAGCTGTCAACACATTTATTCAGAGTATTTAATTCCTTGCAGACATTCTCTGCAATTGTAGAACATCTCTACAAGCAGACATGAAAATGCATGTTTAATAAAATATAATAAAAGTTTAAAATACAGTAAATGTGGACTTCAATCAAAAACTCAGAACCAAGTTGGTACAACAAGATCAGAACTTCCCTGCTCAGGTAGAACAGGCAATATCAACAAGCTCAGTGAATTTCTGAAAATTTCCAAACATAATTAACAACTTTCTGATCCTCTAGAATGAGATCTTAACAGTACATTTTAATGTGTTGTAAATATTAAAACTGACCTCAAATATTATTAGTGTTATAAACAAGTAAGTTTTCTATTAATGTAATAATGGTTTCTTAAGATTAAAATTATTATTATTATTATTATTAAGATCCAACAAAAAAGCTATTTCCATTGAGTTTTCATTAAAATGTTGAAGTATACATATGTGTCTAGCCATCGTAAGTTGACTTCTGTTCCTAATTAGCCGAATTCACTGCAGGTTCACTTTGAAGTGAGTTCCATGGGACTTATGTACAACAAGTAAGGGTGCCCAGAACAGCAGCCTTGCATACATACTTATGTGTAACTTATTTCACTCATGTTCTTTAAAAGTCTCACTGATGATAATCATGCTAATGAGTTTGTTTGGAACTAGGATGTCAATCATAAAATTATACGTTCATTTTACAATTTATATTTTTGACATTGTTAAGTGATATGTAGTATTAATACTAAACATGTACCCATTCAACTTTCTATGAAAAAAAGAAAATTAAATATACCTTGATTATTGTTTTTAAAAGCATGCATTCATATGCAGAAAGGCAGAAGTGGAAATATTTTTTAGAAAATTATTAAAGGTACACTTTTAGTAAGATACTGGGTTTTAGCCTTAACTCAGAAATAAAGATAAGTCCCTAGAACTATGAGTACTATGTATATCTTTAAATGTTATGCAGATACATACACACTATACATACATAAGATCCCAATACCTATGAACAAGCATGGTACAAGAGAGCACTGCTTTTTCCTAATTATACTTTTAAAATATGTACAACAAAGTACATATTTCAGATTTGGACTGTATCCTATTTGGACTCAGAACAAGTTCTTGTTAGGAAATTTCCTCAGACAGGAAGTTGGTAAGGAAACTGCCTTATTAACTGAAATTTTAATGGAAGAATATCAAAATATCACAAAAAATACACACCATGGATGAAGTGAAGCTCTTACAGAAGTACTATGTATCTCTTTGAAACTGGATGTTTTGAAAATCAATTTTAGTGGAAAGGGAATCAGTGGATTTTCTCATTCCAGGTGTCTTTTCCACCCCTACCCCCTTCTTTAACATCTTTCCTCTCATATCCATGAGTGAAACAGGTATGGGCCCCTGGAATGTTGGCAAGCCCCATATAATGAAAGCATCTTAGTCCCTGCCCCTTGCAATTTATTATTAAAAGCTCACAGGGATGGTCAGAATGAATCAGGGAGATCAGGATACAAACCTAAAAAACAAACAAAGACAAAACAAAGACATATGCATATTATCTGAGGTGGTTTTTTCTTTGTGAAGCACAGAGATAAATGCCTTGTTTATAAGTGGAGGGGCTTTTTTTCGTCTTATTTATTCCCCTTGAATACCGAAAACTGGATACAATGGATAAACAGCCTCCAGAGTGTTGTTGCTGTTGTTGTTCCTTGTTATCCCACTGCTGTTTGAGACTCACGTTTCCAGAGCGAAAATCTCCCCACAAAAGCACAGAAAGCAGAGAAACGGGGAGAAAAGGAACCATTTTAAAAATAATAATAATAAAAAGAGCGAGAAAGATTATGATCAGAATATGGCAGGGGTGGATGTGGTGGAATTTGAAATTTACCTGAAAATCAGCCAGTATCATTTCTCTATCCATGTTGGACGCCATTGCAGCCGGTAGTGTCCCCTCCTCCTATCTGAACTGTGCACCTGCAGGTTGCTGCTGGCGAGAACCGGGCTCCAGGGAGTTGGGGCTGGGGCGGGGGGTGGGGGGACGAGAGAGAAAGGGAGGCTAAGAGCTCATCTAAAACTCCAAACTCAGCCAAACCCCTCAGAGCCTCTCCCCAAATATCTCCCCTCTCCCAAAATCCACTGTCCCGGCTACGGGGGAGCTCGGGGAAGAAGGACTCCGGACCTGAAGGGTGCAAGGCAGCAGCTAGCCCTGCCTTTAAAGAAGGAGAGGAGACTCCAGAGCAGCTTCCTCCCTGCCTTGCAAGCGGCTGTCGCACATTTTGCCTGTCATTGAGGTCGCAAAGAGACGCTTTCCGGCCGCCACGTGACTCGTCCTTCTGTCAAATGCTCGCAAGTGGCCGGAGGGGGCGGGGAGGCCAGGAACGGGTTGTGTAAGGAGCGGCAGAATGAGCATTGCAAGGAGCAGCAGGGCAGATTGCACCGGGGGCGCCCCGAGGAGCTGGCCTAAAATGGTGCAGGGAAAGAAAGGGAAGGCTGGCGCGGGCGGGTTTCTCCCTCCGCTGCCTCTTCCTCCTGCTTCCTTGCAGAAGGGAAGGGGGCGGCGGAGGAGCTGCCAAGGTGGGCTCGGCAAATAGCTGCTGCTGGTGGAACTGCAGGCGCAGGAGAGGAGGGTTTTGTGGTGCGCTTTCAGAGGAGCTGTCGTAAATTCACGTGCTCTCTGTCCTGTGCCACGGGGTTACTGTAGTGTAGGCCTTCTCCAGCAGAGAGAACGACGAAGACTCTATATCCGGAAATGCAACAGAAACTCCCAACAACTCAAGCCTATATGCGTGTTTCTAGGAAGTAAGTAAAGGGTGCAATCCTGTTCCCAAGGAGCACCGTTACTCCAGAAGCTAGTACGACTTCTAAGTAAAATTCAGTGGGGATTATTTCCAATTAGGAAAGGTTGCAGCTTTTGGGAAGGAGGGCGCGCTTTGTTGTTTTTGCTAAATGTGTAGAGAGCGCTTTATAAATTGTGGCTCTCAGGGTGGCTTCAGAGGCCACGTCTTAACTAGAAGGTGTAAGGATTGCCACTTCTTTTTGATACAGAGTTTCTGTGCCTAGCCTGCATGGTGGACATGAATTCCGTAGGTCATGCTTTTCCCTGGCAATGCAAGCTGATGGGAGCTTTACCTGTTGGATTTTTGCATGTTGTGTAGCTTATGAAGGAGCAACAGCCCGTTCCTGAAAAAAGGTGGCAACTCAAGGTAAACGTGTGAATTTAGCTGTACCAATCACTACCAAACATAATTCTAGCCACACCAATCTCTTGGTGTCTTCCTACAGGGGGGGATAACCACACCCATCTGTATCTTATGGATGGATCAACATGTATTGCATATTATTGAATGAGTGTCAGATCTAAATTAAAATTGAGATATCCACAGGATTACCATGCAGTGACTGTAAAGCACTAACACAAACTGCAGTGAAAAGGCAATCATTCTCATCATAAAGTGGCTGTATCTAGAATTTATATTTCTACTTCCAGCACTGTTTTTCTGGCCAGAACCAGAGTTAAAGAAGATACAGCATTTTGATTCTTAAGTTTTGATCTGGCTGAATCTGAGGCCCTTCATGTGTCCCTTCCACACATGGTCTGGAAGGCTGCAACATGAGAACAGGCCTTTTCAGTGGTGGCTCTCCACTTGTGGAATGCTCTCCCCAACAATTGCCTGGCATCAGTGCTTTTTTCTGAGGGGACGCATACCCCTAAACATTTTGTGAATCTACGTTTGGCCTCATTGAGGGGCAGTATTTCAATATGAATAGGAAAATGAGAGTACCCCTAAACATTTTTTTAGGAGGGGGGGAAAGTACTGTCTGGTACCATCAATAGGTACCAGGCAAAAACATACCTTTTTCATCAGGCCTTTGGCTTTTATTTATCTGTGGCCTTTTTACATAGGTGTGTTGTTTTTATCTAGCTTTTTAAAAATAAAATTGTCTTTCCAATTTTCTAAACTGCTGCTTTTAATGTGTGTGTGTGTTTTGCTTAAAATATTGTAAGTTGCTTTGATTTGCTATGGCAAGACACTAAAAATAAATAAATGACTACTAAATTCCTGATATTCCCCAATTCAGGAGTGTGCCTTGGGTCGTTATGGTATTTGTTTTTTGATAGTTGCACTAAAGACTACTACTGTGACAATTCTCAAGGTGACTCAATATAACCTAGCTTTAAGTTAGACTTTAATAGTGGTGACTGAAAAAGGAGGAACAATGAAGTACTTGATCTGAACCAAGCCCACAACCTATTTTCAATACCAGATCTCATGTCTGGAATGTATAAAGTGCCTTGGTGTGCACTATGCTACTAATACCAGTACCCAGACATACTAAGAAATTATAGGCAGGTTTAGTCAGAGTTAAGTCACACTGATGCTTGGAGCCATAGGCCCACTGCACTACAGTGGTTCCGGGGGAATTTAGTTACAAAAATCAAAACCTGTTGATTCTGTGACGCTTACTTTTACCTAAGTGTGCTAACATAGATTTGCACTGCAGTCCTAAATGAATTAATGTGGAAGTAGATTTCTTTGATATATTTAAGTTTAAATAATTGTGGATTTCATTAGCTGATTGTGCCCAAAATTTTCCTAATATTCCTGATATGGCTGGTGCTCCTGTCAAGGCTCTTGTCCCACTATTGAATGCATAGAGTCATTGACACAATCACTCCTGATTGCCCTCAATGTTGCTGTAGAGAGCACATAGATTGCCTTGGTATTCTAGTGACCTGCATGTGATGAAAGAGGAGCGTTGGTGGCTAGAGCACAAGTGGCATAAGACTCGGTCTGAATCTGACTGGAAACAGATGAGACTACACCATCATGCCTACTTCAGAGCTTACTTCTCTGCCATCAGTGCATCTGCAAGGACCCATCCAGCAGAGCTTTTCCAAGTGGTGAATTTTGCTAGTTTGCCTCACTGAAAAAGTGGGACATATATGCATGAGTATGCCAGTTTATACACTAATTCAGATTATACTACCCATTTTCCAGTTGTTGTTCCTTTAATTTCATTGCTAAACGACAGCTTACCTTTTGGATGGTGATGAAAGCATCTTATTATTTCACATCTATTTCCTGACAGCTTTCAGTGAGACCTGGATTTACCTGCCTAGCGAGCTGAACCTGTCAAACATAACAAAGTCACAGTCTCCATGTTTTGTTTACATGGTTATTATATTCATGTATGCGCTGTTAAGATATAACTAGGATTAAGCAAAGAGTTACTAGAGCAAACAGGAAAATCTTTGTGCTTGGTTTGCTTGACATCTAAATAATGTATCTCTTTCTGATAATTTATCTAGACATTTGGAGTCCTGGGGGAAGAAGCAAATATGAGATATCAGATGCACACACTTTCCTGTGAGTAAGACAGGTTTGGGCACAAACACACTTTCCTGGGATCAAATCCTATTGAACTCAATGGGATTTGCTTCTGTGTAAGATTGCAGTACCATGGAAAGGGTCATATTTCAGTGAAGGAGTACATACTTTTTGAGTTAGTTATTAAATTTATATCCTACCTTTCCTCTCAAAGGAGTCTAGGGCAGCAAATATCAGTGTAAAAACAATACAATTAAAAATAAAACAGCAACATGTTTTTTAAAAAAACCTTATAACAATTACATACTTTCATAGCAATAGTTTCAAGGCCGCCAGAAACAGAAACTTTCAGGCGTCAAATGAAAGGGAAAATAGGAATGTTTTCAAATTCGTCCTGAAAGTTAATGAAGGGGGACAGCCACACCTCACTAGGGAGGGCATACCAGAAATAGAGAACCACCACTGAGAAGGCCCTGTCACAGGTCAACACCAACTGGGAATACCCAGTAGCAGCAACACCAATAGGGCCTTGCATGCAAAAGGTCCCACATCATAGCTGTCAACGTTTCCCTTTTTTTAAGGGAAATTCCCTTATTCCTAATAGGATTCCTCGCAAGAAAAGGAAAAAGTTGACAGCTATGTCCCACATTCAATCCCCAGAATCCTCAGGTAGGGCTGGGAGAGATCCCTCTCTGAAACCCTGGAGAACCATTGCCAGTAAGCATAGACAATATTGTGCTAGATGGACCAATTGTCCAATGCAATATAAGGCATTTTCCTATGTTCAACTGTAATTTATCTTCCTGCTCTGCTTCAGAGTGCCACAGACATGAGGTCCAAGCATAGGGGCATCTTTCTTCTTCTTCTTTGGCGATCACTCATAGCCAAGCAAGATTGTCTTCCATAGACATGGTTTTAACAATGAGTCCATAAGTGACTGTGGAGGCCAATTCTGGACCCACACATCCTTCCACAGTGGGGACATTGGTTTCTGGGCAGGAGTTGATCACGGTGTGGATTTACCAAGCATGCCTTCCTCTTAGGCATCTATGTATAGGCACAGAGAGCGATAACGGGATCTTCCACTGCAGTATATGTTGCCCAGGTAAAGCAAGTAATTAGAACTTCCAGTTACAGAAAATTTCTGTAACTTTAGGTTCACATTGAAGTGAACATTTCACCTGGTGTAATTTTTCATATCACTGCGGCAAGATGATTAGAAAAGCCCTACATCCTGTGACTTTTCCTGCTATGCTGCTATTAAAGATACAGAAATCCCCTCAGGGCCATGCTGAGGCAGTGAAAAATAATTCTACACACAACTGGGTTATTTGCCACCCAGTTGTGTGGAATTGCTTTATGCCAGCACAGCTACCTCCAGGAACCTGTGGTGCTCGAATGGTTATTCCCCACACAATTGGGCTGAATGACACAATAAGTGGCATACAAATATTATGGCCACACCCCACAGAAGTATTTTCACAGCCTTTGTGGGGGTGGTGAAATGTTTGAATCATCTGTTTGGATCTACAAATAATTAAAGGTAAAATGTCAGTGGTAGAAATATACTGATTCATACCTTCAGCTGACATAATTATCTATGAATTTGTCTTAGATAAACAAAACTTATTTGTGGAGGAGGAAGACAAAAGGAGATGATGATGATGATGATGATGATGGTAGGAATTGATACAGAAAAACCTACGTCCTGGAACACTTAGGAACATCAGAAGTTGCCTTATACCAAAACATTGCTTCATTTAGTTGAGTATTGTCTCCACTCTCCAGAGTTTCAAACTGCCCTCAAACTGCCTTCCCAAAATTGTCTAAGCAAAGGGCCAGGCTTTGGGAAGGAAGCACAAGGCTCTAGCAGGGTCCTAGAGCCCTCCCATCTAGTTTCCAAAGCTGAGAAAGCACAAACAGGGCTTTGGGAAGGAGGTGGAAGGACTCTGGGACCCTGTCAGAGCCCTCACGCTTCCTTCCCAAAGCCCAGCACCTCACTCACCCAGCTTTGGGAAGGCAGCATGGGGGGGGGCTGCTTTCATATGTTACCAAGGGCCACCAAAAATGCCTCAGGGCTGCATGTTGGACCACCCTGGGCAGGAGCATACCTTTCATTTCTCTTCTGTTCTCTGTCCTGCATCAACATAATTCACACAAGGTGGAACTAGCGGGAGAGATTCCATGTGCTTGTTAGTCTCACATGTGAAAATGCTCTAAAGAGTAACCTAAGTTTTTCTTCTTGAAAAATTATTAATCTTTGGGTCTCCCATGTTTTTAAATACGGGGGGGGGGGGGCTTATGTTAGGAAGCAGATGGAAACTTTGTACACATATAACAAGTCTGCTTCTATAGCTAGTACAGTATCATTAATCCTGTCTGCCTTGGTCAATCTTCTATGTAATCTATGGTGACACAAAAGCCCCCAAGGTAAAATAACAAACAGACACTAGCTGATTCCGACTGTTGCAGGAATGACAAAATGCTGCAAGAGGTTTAGATTTGTGTTTGGCATTTTAATGACTTCTTGATGCTTTTATCAAGAGATGTATACAAACCCATCCAGAATCCATATGCTTCCTGCTGAACAGCAGAGGCATATGACAGAGCTGAAAACTAAAAACAGAGAAGGCAATTCAAGGTTAACAGTGCAATCCTGTTTGTGGCTACTCAAAATTAAGTTCCACTGAGTTTAATAAGGCTTGCTCCAAAGTAAATGGGTACAAGATTAAACCAGTTATGTATACAGTATATGCTCAGCAATTTGTTTTCTCCACAAAAAGGGACCAGAACATAGGTTGGAGAATAAGAAGGTCCTTTAGGATCCAATTTCAAAAAAAAGGATAATTGAAGGACAGTGGTAATTCTTGATATAAGTTTCTGTTACAGGCTTTTGGTAACTTTTATTAGAACTGACAGGTGATACAGCTCTTGCCCAGAGTCTTCTACATATTTGTAGTGCCCTCCATCAGGGTTTGGCTTTAAACACATTCCGTGATATGCACAACCTGTATCTTTGTGCCAAACAGCGTATATATACTTAGCTGCAAATAAGTCCACCCACACGTTATTACAAAGTGGCTATTTAAAACAAAAAAAAAATTAAAAAGTTGGAAAGCAAGTTTTGAGAATTGGGTGAAAGCCATTCCATTCCTGTCAGCCTTTAAAATTGTTGCATTGTCAACAATGTTGCAATATCATCCACAGACATCAGCTGAGGTTGAGAATTAGTCATTTTCAGTTCCTACAGGCAACACTGAAAGAAAGCTTATAGCCATTCTAAGACATGAATGACTGAAATGGTTCCAAAATGCAAAGAATGAACTGAAATGAGGTGAATGCATAATAGGTAAATCATATGCAGTTTTATTTTATTGTAAATAGAAATGGAGTTCTTTTCCCTCTCATTCAATACAAAATAATGATTTTCCAGAAAACAGGAAAAAATATTATTTACCCTTCAGAATGAGTGTGTGTGAAGAGGGTGGTTTCATCGTAATTCTCATTATTCACTGCCAGTCTCTAACCTCCCACCTAGGGCTGACCAAAGTTATTTTGGTGTCTGAGATGGAACAGTAAATACTCCACTCAAAAAGAAAAAGGAATTCAAGGTTCATAGTACCCAAGCCTAGCCAAGTCCTGCAACCATCTCTCCCAAGACGTTGTTGTGGTAAAGAAGAGGAAGAATAAGAAGAAAATTAATAATGATTATTTTCATATAACATCCACATTACTCTTCTTAATGGCCTCATCCCACCCCTCTGGTGTCATGATGAACCCCAGGACAAAAACTGTAAACCAGAGACAGAATCACCAGCCCTCTAGATGCTATTGGACTACATCTCCCATCATCCCTGACCTTTGGCCATGCTGCCTGGGGCTACTGGGAGTTGGAGTTCAACTAAGGTGTAAAGGTAAAGGACTCCTGAATGGTTAAGTCCAGTCAAAGGCGACTATGGGGTTGCAGCGACCATCTCACTTTTCAGGCCAAGGGAGCCGGCCTTTGTCCGCAGACAGCTTTCTGGGTCATGTGGCCAGCATGACTAAACCACTTCTGGCACAACGGAACACCGTGACGGAAGCCGGAGTGCACGGAAACTACACTGGTATGCTTTTGAAGCTGGGACAGAGCAACAGGAGCTCACCCCATCGGGTGGATTCAAACCACTAACCTTCCAGTCAGCAAGCCCAAGAGGCTCAGTGGTTTAGAGCACAGCGCCACCCGTGTCCCTATCTACATCTAGATGGCTGCATTGGTTAGAGCATGATACTGATAAAGCCAAGGTTATGGGCGTGATCCCTGTATGCCTCTAGGTCCCTTCCAACTCTACATTTGTATGATTCTATGACCACATGTTCCCTACGACTACAGTATGTCTTCTGTGCAAGACTCATATTATATGTGTGTTTAAATACAATCCCTAGCTGCTAGGAATTGCCTACCAGATCAAGGTGCTCAATAAATGTTTAGTAGTGGTTGCGGTGGTCAAAAGGTGAAGTCATGTCACTGAATAAACATTTATGTGTTAACAGCTTGAGCTATGCACATTTCTTCAGAGGTAAGTCCCAATGAACTGACTGTGGCTTATTTCCAAGTAAACATGCAAAGTATTGCTCCGTCAGTAAGGCTATAGACTTTTACTAGGAGGTAAGTTCCCAGTGGAATGTCAGAAGGCTAATAAATAATGTTTAGGATTGCACAGCAAGAAGAAAACTACTTCTTATAGTTTTAATGCTGGTATTTGATACAGTGTGCATATACATATATGTGCACATATGCATCCATATACATAAACATAAACATTACGTATTATTACTTACAGCCCACACTTCACCAAATAGTCCCAGGGCACGTTACAAAAATTCCACATTTAAAATAAATGCAACACATTAAATGATAAAATAAAACTATAAAGTGACAAGATAACAAAAGCAAACTGCAGCATCGGATAGCAGTGTACAACAAGGCAGGAGATGAGAAGACATCCATGCAGCCAATAAGTTGGGTAAAGAGGTGCATCTTCACCAATCATTGAAAAGCATACAGTGAAGGTGTAAGATGCCACTCAGAGGAGAGGTCATTCTACAACCCGGGGGCTACCAGAGAGAAGGATCTCTTGAGCACCTCTGATCCTCAAACCACAGATGGGGGTGGCAATACCAACACAGTAGCCCCTGCTGTTCTTAATACCTGATCAGGTTGGTGTGAGGGGAAGCATTATTTCAGATATTTGGGGCCCAAGTCATTAGGGCTTTCTAAGGCAATGTTAATACCTTGAATTGGATTCAGTAGCAAATTGGTAACTGGTGCAAAGCTTTCAAGAACAGCATAATATATATCCAGGCAGAGACATTCACCAACAGCTTTGCAGCTGCATTCTGCACTTGCTGCAGCTTCCAAACTCTCTTCAAGGGCAGCCCCACGTAAAGTGGTGGTAATGGTGCAATCTGTAAGTTATCAGAAAATGGATTACTGTGGCCAAGCTATCCCTACCCAGGAAGAGCCATAGACAGTGAACCAGCCAGAACTGGAAATAGGCACTGCTAGGCACGTAGGCCTCAGGTGACAATAAGTACACCCCCCACAAGCTTTGCACCTGTTTCTTCCATGAAGTGCAACCTCATCCAGAACTGGCTGTCTCCCAGACTTTAGAACCGGAAATGCATAGTGCCTTTGACTTGTCTAGATTCCGTTTCAATTTATTGGTCCACATTCAGCCTATTACTGCCTCTAGGCAATAGTTAAGCACCTGTACTGCCTCTCCTCATTCAGATGGAATAGAGAGATAGAGCTGGATGTCATTAGCATACAGGTGGCAGCTTACTCAAAATTCCCATATGATATCTGTTAGTGGGTTTGTATAGATGTTAAAGACTATGGAGGACAAAACTGAACCCTGGGAAACACACAAGTTAGCTTTCAAGGCAGAAAGCAATGGTCCTTCATTGCTGCTTTCTGAAAATGGACTTGGAGGAATAATTATAACAGTGCCCCCCAGTTCCCAAACTCTGGAGCCACTTGATGATCAACAATATCAAAATCCACTTAGAGATCAGAGGGAAGAAATAAGTTTGCACTTCCGTTTTCTGACAAAGTTCACCAAGGGAATTTCAGTGCCCTATCCTAGCTTAATCCACATCTTCCAAGCATGCTGACAATTGGATCACCACCACCCTCAAGCAATTTGCCCCCAAAGTGCATTTTGGTGACTGAGCAATAGCTGTTCAACATTTCTGGGTCCATGGAGGTCTTATTGAGAAGAGGGCACACCACCATCTCCTTAAGGACCAATGGCTCCATAATGAAGCATTTACCATTCCCTAACAACAAAGCTTCAGCTAACTTCAGCTCACTGTGGAATAAACTTGGAGGGATTCAATTTGTACTCCTTCCCAGCCCATAAATCCAACATCATGGGCCAATATAAAGTAGGACTAACCTAATCTTGAAATCATTTCCCTCCAATCATGTGGCATTACCCAGGCATTCTTATTGAGATCTTCAAACTTGGATCTAATTATAATCAACGTATATATACCCCCTTGCCCCAACCAGCAGACATTGGTGGGCTATTGGAACCAACTCACATCACTTTTGGAAAAACTGGAGACCAAATTCCCTAACATTGAACTGCTAATTGCAGCCAATTTCATTTTATTTATGTATTTATTTATTTATTTAGGATTTGATATCCCGCTTTATCACTACCTGAAGGAGTCTCAAAGCGCTAACATTCTCCTTTCTCTTCCTCCCCCACAACAAACAATCTGTGAGGTGAGTGGAGCTGAGAGACTTCAAAGAAGTGTGACTGGCCCAAGGTCACCCAGCAGCTGCATGTGAAGGAGCGGAGACGCGAATCTGGTTCCCCAGATTATGAGTCTATTGCTCTTAACCACACCACCACACTGGCTCTTTCAATTTCAATGCAAGAGTGGTTAAAGACAATTTTTAGCTTGCAAGAGAACTGGGTTCCGACACTGAGGATCACCTGCCTGAGCTTCTCTCTGGCATACAACATTCCAAAGACACCTATATCAATGATGCCGGAGTTTGCCTTGCCAAGTTGTGTGTACATTTCGACAGAGTAATCCTGAATGGTTCCTTACCAGGTGACCAGCTTGGGGAGTTCACATTCGTCTCCAGGAGAGCAAATAGCATGATCAACTACATCTTAGGCTCCTCTGCTCTGATAAACCAGGTTGAAATCTTTCAGGTGGGAGACTGCATCAAGAGCAATCACCTCCCTGTGGTGCTTTATCTCAGAGTATCTTTGGAACCAACAGCTTTTCACCCTGCCTGCCAGCACACAATTGATCTACCTTGAAGGACAATTGTGCAATGAAGGTCATAAGCAGACTCTCCTATCCTGCTCCTAGCATTAAAGGAATTTACAATACACTTCTGAGACAATCTCCTCCATTCAGCAGGGCTGTGCAGAGGGGCAATACATCAGCAACATCCCTACTCTGTCTGTCAGACCCAACACCAGGAACAATCCTGAATCACAGAGCAATGGAATCTTTGTGGATGACAACTCCCTGCTCCCATCTCACTGGCCTGGTGCTGCACTGAATACCTCCCCAGTTTATTCACCCAGGTGTCAGTAAAACATGCCAGGTTGGTCCCCTCATATATGATTAAACTGTGGGTGATAAATTACTTATTTTGGACCAACCTGGCTTTCAGTAATAGCACCACTAGACCGGGTGAGAGGTTGATTGTGTGTACAGTGATACCTCGGATTACATACGCTTCAGGTTAGATATGCTTCAGGTTACAGACTCCGCTAACCCAGAAATATTACCTCGGGTTAAGAACTTTGCTTCAGGATGAGAACAGAAATCGTGCTCCGGCGGCGCGGCAGCAGAGGGAGGCCCCATTAGCTAAAGTGGTGCTTGAGGTTAAGAACAGTTTCAGATTAAGAACGGACCTCCGGAACGAATTAAGTACTTAACCCGAGGTACCACTGTATCTCCAAATTCTACTAGCTGGAGGGCAGACCATAAGGAGTGATAGTCTTCACGTAACAACCGCTCCTTCTCTGAACCAGACTTCTCTGCCTTCCAATGCCATACCTCCTTCTCCCCATCACAATAGCAGCCCAGACACATCACACTCACCTCTGCTATTGCTTTCAGGGAAGCAACATCATAAAGAGATCAAAGAGCATGTAAGAGCACAGTTATAAGGCTATGACCACATTGGGTGGCGGAGGCTCATCCAACACACCTGATTCCTATAAGCTACATGGCATTCTTCTTATTCACCCTTCTTGCTATCTGCACAGCAGCCAAGTGTCAGCCATCTCTGGCCATGCAGCAGTAACTCAGTCCACACTAGGAAATTAATTTATGTCAGCACAGAAACCCCAGAGTACACCATACCTTGTTTTCTCTCAGGTACTATTTCCCACACAGTAAAGTGCCAAATGAAGAGTGAGTTCGCATTTGTATCAGTGACTGCAAAACCCAATGATGTCTTGCATGTGTGGAAAGACTATTATGGAACATCTGCTTTTACTTTAGACTCAATAGAAGCAGTTCACATGTTCAGCTGTGATGTTTTTGAGTAATATAGTTGCCTGTGTGAATAAGCCTTAAGAGTACATGAAGTTTATATGTGGGCATATTCCACATTGCTACAGGGAGTTGAACTACATTCAAAGTCGAAACAGAATGACGGTATTTTTATTCTAATGAGAACCAAACTTGAACCATAATTGGAACCGTCTTATTGAACCTGAATTGGAGCTAAGACCAAAAAAAAAAAAAAAAGGTTTTGGATCACTAGTTAAGAGAAGTTCAGCATCTTTTTTTTTTCAAATTAAATATGAAAAATGTTGCTAAAGTCAAGGATAATGTTGTTTTCATTATAAAGCATGACTACAAATAACTAATAGACCTCAGAGTGCTACCAGAGGTCTGCCCCACTATAATGAGAATTGAAAGAGATTAGCCCACTAGAGTAAAGATGGGGAGGAGGAAGCGAAACTGGCGCAAGATGTACACCGTATGTGATAGCATGCCTCAGGCACTCTCCCCAACAACACCACAACACTGAGAAAGAGGTGTAATGCTGTCTGATTCCAGGAAGATAGTGGCTCACCAGTTTTACTATACAAACCATTTCCTGTACACACAGCTTAGTTCAGGTATCATCTATCCCCAAATACTTTGCTAGCGAATCAAGAGGCAAAAAGCACTGCTTCCCACTCCCACACCTTCCCAGCAGCAGCTCTCCTTAACTGCTCCCTAACAGTACGTTCAATTCTGATTATTACTATTATATTTTGCTTCACAGGAAGAACGTTGGTTTTAAAAAAGTTAGCGCAAATAAACAAATTGACAGTATTTTCCCCTGGCTTATTTAGTCACAACCTGGACCCAAACCCTATAAAATGCACCTGAAACTAAAGTTTGAAAGGGCAAATACAAATGCTAGTTTGGCTGTTTGAGCTTCCAGGTTTACGACCCAATCCTATGGCTCTTGCAGCACCCAACCAAGCACAATAAATTGGAGATAACTACCTAAGACCACACCAACATTAGCACAACTGATATCAGATGCAGGATAGGACACAATTATCATTGTACTAGCACTTTTGCTTGTGCCACTATGCTGGTGGAACTGGCTGAGCCACAACGCTGCATCAGCACAACAGCGTAGGCTGATATTACTGAGCCAACATTGTTCTCCTCTGTCAGATATAATACAGCAAGTGTAGAAAAGGAGCACAATCAGGAGCAGGTCACACAGTTGCACCAATAGGAATCAGGTTGGGTCATGTTCTATCCCAAGGAGGCCTCTTAGATACTCTGAACTGATCTACATTTGCGTGTCCAGCCTACATCATTTCAGTGGGATAATAGGCATAATGGAATTGCAACTGACAGTCAAGTTCAATGGACCTGACATAAGACGTCACTCATTGTAAGCCACACAATATGCTACTAGAAGAACAATTGTTTTGATTACCAATCATGGGGTGCAATCTGACACTTACAACCATACTTTCATTCATTATTCGCTTTCCCCCTGTAGCCCCCTACACACCACCAAGAACTGTTCCAGGTGGACCCCCAACCCTCGGAGCAAAATTTGAGAGTGCATGGAAGCAGGGATGCCAACTGGAATAAAATATCGGGGGGGGGGCAGGTGAGTCCCACCCTGCATATTGATTACAATAGGTGGTGCACACACACCACCTGAATGTCAATGCCCATCAACTTTGGGGGTGGTGCCCCCGAAAATATTTTATTGGGGGAGGGGCAAAGGTACCTCAGCCCCTTGGAGTTGGCTCCTATGGTTACAGTGACTGCTGTGGCTGTAGAGACCAATATGGGAGAGGATGTTTTGTTGCAGCTGGGGCAGATGTGCTGATGCAGGTGGACCATGGTGTTTATCCTTTCTGTGCTCCTCCCAGCGATCATTCCTCCCCTGGTCACTGCTGTGAATACACAACCAGACTGATTGCCTCCAGTTGTTGTGGTTGTCTACAAGGTATTCCCCCACAGTAGACTTCAAGTTGACAGCCTTTGTGTCATGTTTGGGCCTGGTGTCTGAAGCCAGTAGACTCCTTCGAAAGCAACTGAAATGCAAGTAGACTCTGTTGAAATCAATTATATTTACCTCTATGTAAATATATTTAGCACTGGAGTGTTAAGAGTCTTGACTCACCTCTCAGGCCTTTGATTCACCCACCTGACCCATCTACCAACACAAAGACTAGGATATAGGAATTAATGTCTTAACAGGGACAACAAAAATTGGAATGTTGGTAGTTTTATTTGCAGCAAAAAAAAAAAGTTTGTCCAGAACTCTCCAACTCTGTTTTGGTGCTGAGGTTCAGCTTTGGAGCATGTTAAATAATAAAGAAAATGTCTCTGAAAATATATTGTGTGTAACAATTACTGTCCAGCCTTATATATCAACTACTGGGTTTATTCCTACTGACACAAACTAAATGTACTTTAGGCCTTGGGTCCCAAATGTGGTTCCTGTGGGCACCAGAGTTTTTGAGACTGGTAGCTTGCAAGGGCACTGCTATTTTCTTGTGTTTTCTTTTTCTTTTTTCACCATTGGTTGGCTGTCTGGAAAGCAAAATGCAGGCATGTAGCCATCCTCTCCTCCCTTTCCCTAGAAGGCCTCTAGCTCTAGGACCCATGTGGGCATGTTTTACCTGCTTTGTTTGTGGGTGTTGCCTGCTTTTTCTTTCCTTTGGTGGGGAGCTGGTTTGTTTGATGGTTATTTTTTAAATACTGCTTAGTTTTGCCTGTTTCAGTCGTGCCGTCTCCTTATTTTGTCTGTGCTTTATTTGTTTTTGGGTGTGTTGGTGTTGCTTATAGCTGTGATATGTGTTTCTGGGTATTTCATGGTGCTTACATTATAGGTTTCCAAATGTAACCCAGGCCCAGAAACGGTTGGGAGTCCCTGATTTGGACTTATTTAGCACTTTTGAGTCAACCTACCTTTCAGAGAGGACAACCTGTCTGGAGTTCATTCCTGGATTCTGTTTCTTACTTATTTTAAAAGGACATGTTGAATTCACTTGATTCTGCAGCTCACTTAGGTTTGGTGCAGCTCCCATGCCTCATAATGTTTAGAAAACATTTCAATCCACCTATATGAGGGGCATCTAAACACTTTTTGCCCTACTGCCTTTTGTCTTGTACACCAGGGCGCCTCTCTTTCTCATTCCTGCACTGGAAATAAGCAGCAATGCTGACAAACCCGCTTTCCATTTTCTCCAAGGTGTAGCAGTAGACACAAGTCTGGCGGGAGGGCAACGGGGTGGGGTGGAGAGAGAGAGAGAGAGAGAGAGAGAGAGAGAGGTGAACGTTTTTTCGTTTGCTACAGTCGGAGCAATCTGACATTGACCCTTCAACGTGACCTTGTCTGGGCCGTCTCCTTAGTAACGGAGACCCAGCGAGAGAAAACCTGCAGATCGCCTCCTTTAGCTACCTTTCTACAGGTCTGATGTCACTATTCCCGGGTAGCAAGGGGTGGGTGGGTGGGGGGCTGTGGAAAAGTAAAGGAATATTCGAGGAAGATATTAGCTATTTTGCTTCGCGGCGAGGGGAGGAAAAAATAAGATTGTGGCGCGGAGGGCACACTCACTACACGTAGCCTTAACTTTTGGCCCGCCTCCTTTACCCTTCTCTGCGCTGATCTGGCAAAAAATCCCTGCAAGCTTAAGAGAGAGAGATTAAAAAAAAAAAAAAAAGAAGCGTGTTTGCATCGTTTTGGCGGCTTGGCGTGTATCTAGGGCTAGAGAAGAGATCTTCAGTGACGTCAAAACCCTATAGGGAGCCCTGGAGATGACAGGGGCTTGGGCGGGAGCGGGGTTTGGGATCGGTACGAAAGGTAGATGCAGCAATGGCAAAGCAGCAAGAAAAGGGGCACGCGCGCGCCAGCTTGTGCTGGGGGGGGGGGCGCGATTTCCTTTCAAGTGCGCGGCATAAGTTCATGCGAGCCCCAGGCCCTCCGCGAGAGCAGGCAGGGCCCCGTCCGTTCGTCCGGCAACGCGGGACAGGGAGGCCTGCTGCTGCCCGCCAACAGCATCGGGAGGAAGAGGCGAGTGGGAGGCGCCCTCGGCGGGACTCGCCCTCCCGCGCAAGGCCTTCCTGCTTTTGCCGGCAACTCGCTGGCGCCTCCTTAAATCTCTGCCGTTAGAATGTGGGCGGGTGTTTCAAGTCAAAGAGCGCTCAAATGTTTTTCCTTTTCAAAAAAAGCTGATGCGGGGGGGGGGGGTGAGGAAAGAGAGAGAGAGAGAGAAAGAGAGGGAGGAAGAAGAAGAAGAAGAAGAAAGAAGAAGGAGACCGAGAAACGGGGAAGCAGCAGCAGCAGCAGCAGGAGGAGGAGGAAGAGCCGGCTTTCCTGGGCTGCGACCGGCGAAGGGCTCCTGCAGAGGGGGCTGCTTGCTTGCAAAGAGCCGGGCGAAGAGTGGCGACCCCGGCAGGCGCTTTTTGCAGGAAGCTGCCTTTGCCTCTCCGCAGCCTTTTCCAGAGCGATGCGAGGCAAAGGCTCCTGTCAAAGAAACGGCGGCAGCTCCTGAACCGCCGCCCCCCGGCACCTCTCTCTCCCTCGCTGCCGCCCGCGGTTGAATGAAGGCGGGTAAACCAGCAGCGGAGCGACGCCAGGAGAGAGGCGCGGACGCTCCAGAGAAACGGCGGCGGCGACTCCTCTCCCGCGCGCGCCAGTGCACAGACAGGCTGGAGATCGCTGGCGACCGCCGAGCTCCGCCCGAAGCATGCCGCCGCCGCCGGGTCCACAGAGCCCCCGTCGCCCTTGGTCGGGTGGCGCGGAGCAGGGGGGACTCCTGCGCTTCCAGCAACCTCGGGGAAGGGAGGCAGGGAGGGAGGGCAGCCGATCTGGCAGCTCCGGCTGCGGTTAACTCCTTCGCTGCCGCTGCCTGGAGGAAAGGAAGGTCCTGGGGGCTGGTTTGTGCGACCCCCGCGAGACTACGAGGGGAGGTTCTTCGGCGGAAAGGATTGCGCGTCGGATCTCGGGCGTCCCCGTTGGAAAGAACGGTGAGTCCTTTCCTTTTCCCCCCATCTCCGCTTCCCTCCTTCCCTCCCCGCCTCCACCTTGTTCTTCACCTTCTCTGCTTCTCCTCGCACGTTTGGCTTAGCGCGGCCGTGTTTCTCTGGCCGCGTACTACACTGGCTGCAAGGGTACATATCAATTTATTTCCCACTGGCCAAGGTCCTCCAGGAGGGGGGGAGCGTTGTGCGTGTTAGAGGTGCAGAGATCTGCTTTTCAAGCGGAGCTGCAGCAGTGTGCGTCACGTGTGAACCCAAGGGGCGGGCTTTTGGCAAGGAGCTTCTTTACGAGTATTTACTACAAGGTCTACTCCAGAAGATTAACATCCCCACTCCTTCTGTCAGTTTCCGATGCCATGCCCGGCTAAAAAGAGCGATAGTAATAATAATAACAACAATAAAAATTGCAAGCGCAAGTCATCTGCTCGCTGCCGATCGTCCGCAAGGAATGGCCGAACCTTTTGCGAATGAGTTGGCGTCCGCAGCTGCCAGAGGGGACCTAGCGCAACTTATAAATTTGTTGGAAAATAATGTAAACGTCAATGCACAAAATGGATTTGGGAGGACTGCGCTGCAGGTTGGTATCCAGACGGACAGAGGCAATCTTTCGCCACTAGGTGAACTGGTTTGACGGGGACGCGAACCGTTTTTAAGAGGGGAGGAAAAAAAAAACACCCAGCATTTTTTAAAAAGCGAGTTGGTTGCCATATTTTATAACTTTAGCGGCTCCAACTCCCTAAAGTGACGTACTTTAAGTAAAACTGGTCAGTAATGCTTTTTAAGAATTCTCTGTAGACTAACTCGTCCACACGTTAATTCGATTTTTTTTTTTAAAAAAGAAAAACAACCCTTTTTCTGGGGCAGGGAAGCAAGTGGCGGAGGGGGGAGGGGGAGGGAACGAAACCATCCGGGCTAGGTCGTCTTTCACTGCAGGTCGGTAAACACCTCCTTTCTATTCTTTGAAATCCCGGTTATATGTTTAGCTTTCTAAAAGCGGGGGTGCTCTCTTGCTGATGGGAGCGAGGTCAGTGTGGGGCTTCACTCTCCTGCTCTCTTTCCCTCTCTCCCCGCGGTGATCGCTCCCCCCCCCCAAGTTTACTATCTGCACTGCATAGCTAAGATGTACATTAAAATAGTTGGGCGATCTGAATCTCTGGAAAGACAGTGCCCTGGATTATTATTTTTAAAAGTGTTTTGGTGGATCGCTAAGCGGCGAAGATTTCCTTGCCGTAGGTACCATCCTTGTATACACCCATTTCCACTGTTTAGATTTAGAGGCGGCAGCTGGAGCCCTTCCAGTTCCTAAAACCCTGGACCCGCTGAAAGATGTTTTCTTTTAAGAACATCGTATAACGGTGCTGAAAGTGTTACAATGCACGAGGGAAAGAAAAGTGGGGGGACAGTCAAGCAAGAGATGTGGAAACGTAGGTGAAAGCCTGCGACTGGGTTTTTTTGATGTGTTTTTTTGTGCCAGGCAGAGGATCAAGAGTGCAGTTGGGACTACTGATTAGGTTTCTCAAAGAAAAGGGATTTGTGCTTTAAACTACAAAAAGGTGATCCACATGTCTCATATGTTGGTGGGTGCTAAAGAGAGAGAGAGAGAGAGAGAGAGAGAGAGAGAGAGAGAGAGAGAAACAGAAGCCCCCTTTTGTAAGGGAGTTAAAAAATAATAATAACCCTGCCTGTGAGCTATCTCCCCCCCCCCCCCACTTTACAATTCCTTTCAATAATCCTTAAATTATTTCCTTTTCTGAGAGCGATGACAATGCCCAGAGGTCTTCTAGGCTCTTTTTCTTCTACCGACCTACAAATAGGAAAGCTTCAAGGCCCACAGGGCCGGGAGGTTGTTGAGTAAAGCAGGGTCAGGGTGTGTGTGTGTGTGTGTGTGTGTGTGTAGGTTTCTGCCTCTAAAATGGATCTCCAATTTCTCTTCTAAGTGAAGAACCAACGAGTTGTTGCAGAAGCAGATCACAACAATTGAATGGCACATTTTGCCATTTTTAAAAATAATTGCAGGGGTGTATTTTCTAGGCAGAGATGGATCAGGGAACTCTCTTGGCTGCCCGTGTATCTTTTCCAACACCCACTTTTTATTGCTCCTTCATCGTAAACAAGGATTTGACGCACGCTACCAAATGTGCACACACACAAACGCACACACTCCTCTAGAATAAAAGCTAAACATAGAAGGGGCTGACTGCTTATTTTCAGTATGTATAATCCAGAGAAAACTAGTGGGTGGATGATAGAATTTGAGAAAGTTGATAGTCAACACAGTCCCCAATATTGCTTACTCTATATTATACCAAAGAAAGTGAAAACACACTTTGGCTTTGGTCCTCTAGCTCATCCAGACAGCATTTTGCTATTATTTTCTCTGACCTTTTCTCCTTCCTCACCTTCTGCATTTTGAATTTGCATGTTTTAAAGCAGGCCTCTCTCTCTTTTAGATTTGGCCAAGGTCAGGTTTTCCCTCCTAGGCCTTTTCTTTCGTATCTGTCCCCTTCCCTTGTCAAAACAATACTACATCAGCAACCTGCACATCTGAAATGGTATACTAAATGAAACTTGTTCCACATCCTGATCCTGCTTTCCTTACTTACCTCAAATTGCACAAGGTGTCATAAGGCCCTGCTGAGTGAGAGTTTAAAATCTTTCGGGAGTACCTGTTGTGTTGGAGGTGTTGGGAAGCCACTCACCTTGCTGAGTGTTTTGCAAATACTTAACATTACTATTAATTTCCAGAAGACTTAGCAGTCCTCCTGGCTATTTGCAGCCCAGACCTGCCTGAGAGAAGTCAGATGCTATACAGCAAAGCATGCAGGTATCGCCTAGTCAATATTCCACATTGTAGATGCCATTCACACTTACTGCTGTTGTATCGTCTGGTGCTCACTTCCCCACCCACCTCAACAAAGTTTGGGCATACTTATTTTTACAGCTCTTTCCAGTTTTGTTTACTGTAAGTGTTCCCCCTTGTTTATGCAAAGAGTGGAAGGCAAAATTCCTTGCAGTAGAAAATTGTATGGAGCAGATAGGCAGACAGACAGATAGCTATTCCTTTCGAGAAGAGTGGGTAGAACAGAGCTGGGGGTGGGGGGTGGAATTGAAAGCAAATAAGGAACACATCATGCTTCAAAACTGGCTGTTCCAAAAAGAAAAGAACTTGACCGAAACATAACCTTCAGTGTGTGATATTACAAAAGAACTGACTGCAATTTCCCCCGAGTCATTGTGAAGATTCAGAATGCCTGAGGGTCTCTCTGAACGAGGCAGACCGGCTCCTGTGCTGAAAAATATTATGCAGGTTCCATATTTCAATTTTTAAAATTATTTATTTTAAAATGGCAATATCAGACTACCTTTGCCTTAGCAGGAAGCAGTAGGAATGATGCTGAATCATCGGAGCCATCCTTTTAGTGGCAGTTGGAGTGCTTTCACAAAAAGTAAAAAAAAAGGGGGGGAGGACCTTTAGGGAAGCCAACAACCTTTGAAAACTTTTCCATTCAAACAAAGGCTAAGAATTTGAGGGATATGTTTGTCCCTCTCCAATTATTAGAGGAAACCAGGATGTGTGTTCATTTGCATTCTTGTGATTATAGAGATACCAAATGAAACTAAGATTGTGATCTTCTTATGCACTCTTACTTGAAATTAAGGCTAACTGAATTCAGTAGAAGACTCTTCTGAGTAAAGACATTCATGAGGGTGCGCTGTCAACAGGTGTGGCACACCTGCTGTTCTCAATTATTCATGTGTCATCTTTTTAAAAAACAAGCAAACTTTTTAGTCTAAAATATAGACCTAATAGGGTTGTGTTGTAGCTCTCTGCCAAGGCAGGAGCAGAAGAGCTCTGATCCTAGTACTATTCCAATCCTCTCATCTCATCATTGGAACTGACTTTCACCTTTCATGGAGTTTTCTCCTTTCCCTGGCTCAGTCTGACAGAGTTTCCTTTTGGGTCTGACTCCATTTTTTTATTTCCGTGTGTCATGCCCCCCCCGCACCCCCCCCCCAAGAAACACATCTAAAGTAAATGCCCCAAAGCTTGCATTTCTACCAACAAGTCAGTGCTGTTCAATGTATTATCTCAACCTGCTTATGTGCCTTTGACTTCTGATATCATCTGTTCTGATATGACTAAATCGCACTTGAAGGTTAACAAGGGGGTGGGAAGAGTGGGATTATTGAATCCTTACGTGACTCCCGACCGTGGTGGGATGTTTGGGTTTTTTGTTTTTTTAATTACAATAAACCAACTGCTAAACAGACGCTTTGTCCGCCCCACCTCATCATGAGGACGAAGTATCAAGATGGGAAACAGTTTTATCTCAAGACCTAGTTATTTCACTCGAGGAAACGCGTCTAGGGTATAAAACCCCTTGGGTTTCAGTGGGACCGGCTCCCCAAGGCTGAGGTCAGCGCGCAGGGGCTGAGGGGAATCAAATTGGCGGGGAAAACAGACGGAGGTTCCCTGAACGTTTTCGCCCTCCGCCCTCAGGATCCTCCGTCGAAATCGTGTCAGCATGTTGCCAATAAACATATATCCGCACGTTTTAAGTAGGTCTGCCGCTTCAATTAATCCCTGTTCTGCGTCAGATACCCTCCCTCGCGACTCTTCTGGGGTATTGAATCCTTCGTAACCCTAAGAGGAAGGAATATCCCCCCATCGCCTCAGTAGAATTTTCTCCTTTAATTTTGTTTCCCCCCCTCCCAGCACAGGAATTCTGAGGGGCAATGGTGACTGGGCAGGTGGAACTTCTCCATCACCTGCCTGGGAAAAGACCTGAGCCTCTGCCTTTGTCACCCGGCTGTTAAAAGCGGGCTGGGGCGGGATGGCATCCCTTAGGAAGGGAGGCAGCGGAGCCCCGAGGACGGAGCAGTCAGGGGAGCTCGAAAAAGATAACAGCTGGCGCCACCTTCTTCCACCAAAATGCTTGTTTTCAAGGTGTAGGGAAGGCAGTGGATAATCGTTAGGTGCGCCCCCCCCCCACGAGCCCTCGACCCAGTGAAATACAAATCGATAGGCTGGGTTCTCCGACCCAGGTCAAGCGACGGCTCTCTGAGGTAAGGACGCCCTAGGGTGCTATGGTGAGGTACACGCTCGCGTAACGTGTGAACGCAACTCAGTCGTGTGCTTTTGTTTCCCTCCCCCTTGTCTTTCCCGCCTTCCCCCGTCAGGTGATGAAGCTGGGGAACCCGGAGATCGCTCGGCAGCTGCTTCGGCGGGGCGCCGACCCGGACCTGAAGGACCGCACCGGCTTCGCCGTCTTGCACGACGCGGCGCGCGCGGGCTTCCTGGACACGCTGCAGACTTTGCTGGAGTTCAATGCGGACGTGAACGTGGAGGACGCCGAGGGCAACCTGCCCTTGCACTTGGCCGCGCAGGAGGGCCACCTGCCCGTCGTGGCCTTCCTGCTGGAGCGCACGGCCAGCCGCGTGGGGCACCGCAACAGGAAGGGCGACACAGCCTACGACCTGGCTCAGCTCTACAGGAGGAGCGCCGTCGCCAAGCTGCTCGAGGGCCGCGCAGGAGGCAGCGGGCGGACGGAGGGCGCCGACGGCAGCGGGGACTGAAGCCCCCGGCCGCGCCTGGCTGGCTCGCTCGGACTCCGGCAGAAGGAGGGAGAGCTTCTGCCTTCCCTGCCCACCCTCTCCCGCCCCTTCTCCCCCTGTCCCGTCTCTCCATCTTAACCAAACCACACCAGTAAATATTGTAGGTCTCTTTCCATTACATTGCAGACGTGGGGGTGATTTTCTTTCTTTCTCTGGAAGAAGAAGAAGAAATATCACGCCAGTAGCAGCAGCTTTTCTCAAAGGCGGGAGAATAAAACCAGCCTGACGGCCGGTGGCTTTCTCTCTCTCTCTCTCTCTCTCTCTCTCTCTGTCTCTCTCTCGCTCTTTGCCTCTGTCTCTCTTAATTCTTTTTTTACTTGGTTTATTCCGTCCCTTAAAAAAACAAAAAACAACCCTCCCCTGCCAACACAACTTGTATAAGGACCCTCTTTATGTTTGCAGATGACTTTCCTCTTTCTTCTTCTTTTAAAGATCTTTGAAAGTTTACTGTGATTTCTCCTCCCCTCCCCTGAATATCATCTTGCCTAACAAAGGTTAAAAGAATATGAAAAAACACATGAAGGAGTGTGTGACATGATGTGAAAAGGGCTTCTTTGCCCAAAAGGGGGAGAAAGAGGGAGGGGAATAATAACTTTGGTTGTGTTTAGATACATCTAGATACTTAACTAGATGGTGACACTAACAAAAGCTTTTGATTTTGTATTTCTTGCGATTGTGGCTGCCATCCTAAACCATTTGCAGTGCAGTCCTATATGTGTGTATTCAGAAGGAAGTCCCACTGAGTTCAATGGGGCCAAATCCTGGATTGCAGCCTTGATTTGAAGAAAGTAATGTTGAAATCATTGGGATTTACTTCAGAGTAAACGTGTTTAGGATTGAGGTTTAGTGGGTTAACAGAGTGTGCCTGTGCTGGTGCAGGGGAGGGAGAGAAGCAAAACGTGTCTGGGTGTTTGTTTTAATGTCGAAGGTTCAGGAATTCATCAGAAAAAAGTATTTGTTTTTTATAGATTTGTTTATAAAGATCAGTTTTCCCCTCGCTGAATTCCACATGAATAAGGTTTTACCAATTTGCTTTTCACAAAATGATATTATGACCACAAACACAGCAGTTTCGAAAACCGACCTTGCAATATGGAGATTAATTCATAAGATTAACTTGTGTTTACTGCCTTTTGGGGAGTGCTCCAAGAACGAGTCTTGTTTGGTTGAACACCATTTACTCCAGATAGTTCCATTTGTTCTCACATAATGAAGCCAGAACAAGAATGTCTTGTTATGGGTTAAGATTTGAAAACCGAGGTCAAAGCCTGCTTTTAGAAAGTCAGTGAATCACTTTAAACGTCATTATACTGAATAAAAGCTGAAGGATTTAAAACATATTTTAAAAGCAAAAATGAGAAGGGGGAAGTGATTTAAAATGGACTGTTTTAGTTCTGGTTTTTAAGCTTTCCAGTAGAAAAAAAGGAAGGGTGTTAAAAACATTTATTTTGCATAGGAATAAACTACAAAATCTATAAGAGTTTTATCACATATTTAAAATGCTCTCACTTCTGATACTGCTTTCTGATTAAAAGCCTCAATGTGTTGCGAAGTTTGGAGGATATCTGTTTTTATTTTCACCGTGTTCAGCAAATAACTTCTTTTTTTAAAAAAATCAGACATGTCGCAGGACGGGGTGTGTGGCCCTGTGAACGAAAGGACACATTGAAGGATGTGATTATCATAAACATGGGGGAATGTAGAAGTGTTTTAATTCAAGATTTTGGGTTGCTACTTCCAAGAGCGCAACATAGCCAGCTCGGTGTCGTTTCCCTGTCTGCGAAACTGTAATATTAGGCTTGAGAAATTGGTAAGATTTGCCCCCTTCCCCATTTTTTTAAAAAAAGAGTTTTAGAAGTGGCTCCGGACAGTTTTGTTCTCTGCTGAAATGAGTGTCTTATCTGAACTGCACGAGCTTATTCTGCACTGAACCGAGGTTTCAGAAGGGTCAGATTAAAAAACAGCGAGTTCCACCGCTAATAAAAACAGCGACCTTTACTGCAAGCCAGAATTTAACCCAATCATATCCTTTACTGAATGGTCTCTTTTTCTTGTGAAATCAAACTGTGGCCATTTAAAAGCAAACCAGAAGCCAAACGCTAACCCTGGATTTGCCATTTGATAAAGAATCTGATTTTTTTTAAAGGGGGGTGTGTGTGAAGAGTTCTGGTCGGTTAAGCATGCAGTTGTACCAGCTTAATGAGCTTTAAAGGTTTTAGCTTTGGTTATCCAAAAAGCTAAACTATTAATATTCGAAGCTGGTGGTACATATAGTGACAGGCCTTTTAACAAGCGACAGGAGTTGGCTAATGGGTTCAAAAACAAAACACGGAGAGACACAAAATATAGTCAAATTTGTCATTGCTTTGCATTATTCGCGCAAAAGAAACGTTATGAACTCAGCGTGGTTTCAGAAATGAGTTTTACGGTTCCAGGGCTGTAAGGCCAGAAGAAGAGGAACACTCATTTTTAAACAAGCAATAAAACCCCAAAGTTTCAGCATTATTTTTAGCCGACAATAACTCTTGCCCTGGATATTGTCCGTCTAAAAGCAAAGAATGTGGATTTAGTCTCATGACAGACCTAACCAACCTTTATAAAATATTGCATAAGCAATTGAAGATGTTAGGCTTTTAAAAAAGTGCTTTACAGCCCAGTTCTTCCCATGACTACTCAGAGGTAAGTCCCCTTGAGTTTAGTGAGGCTTACATAAAGACAAGTGTGTATAGGATTGCGGTCTTAAGCTACGAACCCAAGAGCACTGCTGAAGGGTGAGTGGCAACGATCCTCAATACCATGAACACTATTATTTTAAGAGCGCGTTTTGCCAAGTAAGCAAGCTGAAGTCATATTTCGCAAGCAAGCCTCCTTTCAATTGCACTCACTCCCCATTAGAGTATGCGCAGGATCGTGGCCCAAGAGGTGCTTATTTTAGCGTGCTGATCCTTGGAACCAAATATCCGACACACACACACACACACACACACACACACAAAATGAAATCGAATACGAATACATATGTCTTGGGGTTAATGTTTAATAAACAGTCTAATAATATAGATAGGGATGAAGAAAATGTCAATTGGCTGCGATGCGCTGGGCGGAGGGGTGTGTGCGTGCACGCACTATAGCGTGTGCCTGCTACAAGATAACTCCTGTAGTCTTGGAAAGTAACTAGCAAAAGTTTCCATTAAACTTACTTTCAAGAAAGCACCATCAGGAAAAGCGTTTACAAACAGGACCAATAGATTTCCGCAGAACTTCCTTCCATGGGAGAGCAAATGAGGTCAGAAAAGTCCTGTGGACTCCTATGGCTTAGCCTTAGGAAGGAAAGTGGCATTTATTTCGACAAGATTTCCTGCCAAGAAAGTGTGTTTAGGATTAGGGGAAGCTGACTTAGTGGGAGCAGGTTCAGCTGAAAGCAACGCCACTTGCTTCTAAATAAAAGGATGGAGGTGCAAGTCAAATCTGGAGCGATTAAGACTGGGTGTGAGTGTGCGTGGGAGTCAATACATGGCATGCTCCGGTAAAACGGGCAGCGATCCAATGCACATTCAGCACACCTAGCAGCCCTTAGATCCCACGGGGTGTAAGCGCGCATAATAAAGCTGCCCGGGTGGCATATAAAGTTCATGTCCAGGTTCCTGACAGGCTTGGCAACGGCGCGCTGCTCGATCACAAAACTGAAAACGTGCAGCTTCCCAAGCATTTGAACAAATCCACACCCCTCGCCCTTCCTGGGTGCTCTCCGCCCGCAAAGGAGACGTGCGTAATTTTAGCGGCTCCACCAGGCTGCTCCTCGTCCCAGGTATGGCGCAGGAATAACAGCCAACACTTGCCCGCCTATGGCGCTCCTGAAACCTGCATCCCGCTTAATAAATCCGTTTGTTTGTTTTTTTTGTAAGCGGGTGGGGGGCAGGATCCCACCCCGTCATGGCAGGCCGGCTTCTTTCCCCAAGAGCCGCTCTGGCCCAGAAGCAAGGCGCTCAAAATGTCGGTGTTCACATGGCCTACGCGCCCGCCGCCGCGCGCCTCCTTCCCTCCTCGCGCGCCTCCTGGAGCGAATCTGCCGGCGGCGGGCGGTGGTCGTGTGGCCGGTGGCGCGAGGGCAGAAGACGGGGCCCACCCGCGACCCGTGTCCAGAAGCCGAGCGGCCGAAGGGGAGGAGAAGAGGCAGCCTCTGGACCGTTACTTTCCCCCCGTCCCTCCCCTTGACGGTTTCTTTTCCCCTGCTCTTCCTGTCCAAACATTTTTAAATTTCCGCGCCTTCGCCGATTTTATTTATTGGGCTTCCTCCGCGGGCTTTGCCGGCCTTTCCTCCGCGGGCTTCGCCCTTCGGGTGTGTGCGGGACTTTCCCCTCCGCCCCTTGCCCGGCGTGAGGGGGCTGCAGCCCCTTCTTGGAGGCAGGAGAGACCCCCGAGGGAGAGAGGCCGCGCGCCTTGCCTCGCCTCTGGCCTGGCCCACCTGGCTGCGAGGAGCTCCCAGGTCGCCTCTGCAACCTGCTGCCACGCAGGATCGGGCGAGAGGTGGTTATTCCCCTCCCGCCCTCGCTCCGCGCCAAGCCAAGCCAAAGACGCCGGAAACTCTGGAGAAGAAACTCCATCCCTCCGCCGTTTTCCTTCAGTGAAGATGCCGTGGAGGAGGCGGTGTGCATTTGCGCACTTCTGGGAAGCGGGAGTTGCTCCTCTTCCTCCTGGGAAAGCCAAAACCAACTATGAGAGATGCCAGGCAGCGGCGGCGGCGGCGGCGGCAGCCTCTCCTTGCTCGAGGCGGGTTCATCCCGTGGAGAGAGAAAGGAAGCAGCGTTGTCTTCAGGTTTGCGGCAAGTGAGGTATTCTTCTGATTTTGGTTATTTTAAAGTTACTCTGGCTTTACAGGTAATAATAATAATAAAAATAAATTTGACCCACAAACGTTAATATTGATTTGACATGTGAAATATGATGTCATCAAGTCATAATATTACATGCCTATAAAACAGCAGCCTTCCCTGGAAGTCAGGTTAACTTGCTTATGTCAAATTCTGCTCCCAGCATTAGTGCCAAGTTAATAAATAAAAAATAATAATAATAAATTTTATTTATATCCCGCCCTCCCCAGCCGAAGCCGGGCTCAGGGCGGCTAACAACAATAAAACAGTGCAAAAGTACAGCACAAAAAACACTCTAAAATCATTCATTATAAAATTAATTCAATAAATTAATTCAATAAATTCAAATTAATTCAATAAATAAACAGCAGGGAACCCTCTCAGTTCAAATTCCAGATGAAATATGCTCGCTTGTCATTGTCACCATCCTGAGAAGACGATGCCCAAGTGATAAGAGCCAAATGGGGTGCTGAAAGGAATGAAGGGTGGTTAAAAATCTGTGGGATCTCATGCCAAGCCATTTTTAGAAAGCAACCAGAAATAAGATTCCAAGGCTTTTGCACCTTTGAATTACCTGGATGTAGCCAACGTAGTTTTAGGTTTTGACTGTCAAATATCACTCTAAGCAAGCTTTCATTGTGGCATCACCTTTTAAAGTGAGAAACAGTGTTAAGAAGCAGGATATTATTAAACATGCACTTTTCCATACCCCTTAATGGCTTTGGGACTTGAGCTTTCCCCCCAAAATCTAAAAAACAAAACAAAAACAGATTAACATCAGAGGGCACCAACTGACATAATGTTACATCTGGGGGAAATATCCAAAGCATGAAGACTATTAACTGTTGGGAAGAGAGTGTACCTATTCTCTTCAGCCTATCCTCTCAACGGCATTGCAACTGAGAAGTAAGCTGAAAGCTCAATTGATTAATTCAGTGCTCCTAGTTAAATTTCATTTTCATTGAAGTCAGTATTCTGGGGTTCCGATTTTTGCTACTTCTGAAATAACAGATTTATGGGTTTATCCGGCACAGCGTTGGTGTTCTTTTCTTATTTACTATACTATAGTTCAATAAAGGTAGCAATCATTTATGTAACATAAGCCCTGGGGGAGATGCAGATACAATCCAATCTTCAGAATTAAGTGTTTTATAACCATAAGGATTTTCAGCTAACGGATTCAAGGCATGGGAGGAGAAAGGTTGGTATTAAAGGTCAGTACTGGAGTGTGCTGACTTGCGTTAAGGAAATATTTAGTTTTACTGCAGTGCTGCAGCAGCTGACATTTGAAGAACTCTACAGTTGCCTTTAAGATGATAAGCTCCACAACCTTGCAGTGGAATTCTTTTCAGAGTTTAGACGACAATATAGTGTAACATGTAATTCAAATTTTCTTATCCCCTGTTTCGGAAACTCAGAGCAAAAACAGTTATATTCAAGTAACAGCCATTTTACTGGAGCTTTAAGTAGGAAACACCATTTCAGGCCTTGAATTTTAAGTTTCCTGTTCAGTTTCATACTAAATGAAATACATGGCATTTGGGCCCTATTTATGTCCTTGGCAAGGGCATTTTCTCCTACATGTGTGCTAGTACAAAGGTGATCCAGCATCCGTTTTGCATGGTGACATCTTATAGCCAGGATTATAATAGAGACTGCATCTTGGCAGTACTGTCTATTCAAATATCAGTTGTTATTTCTATTTTGGGTTGCTGCTGAACAAGGAATGCACGATGTTTGAAAAGTATCCAGTGGTTATTTACTTTAATATGTATCCCTTTGTGGCTGGAGACAAAGATCAGTAGCTTTTACCATAGTATGTTCATAGGTCTTCCCTAGAGGGGGAATAGTGTTGTCATAAGATATAATATGCCCAGCCCATTTTGGAATATAGTTATATGTTCACAATTTGAATGAGAATTAAGTCACCTGTAGCTCAGTTGGTAGAGCAAGAGAGTCTAAATTTCAGGATCCTGGGTTCGAGATCCACGTTGGGCAAAAGATTCCTGCATTGTAGGGGGTTGGACTAGATGACCCTCATGGTGTTTTCCAACGCTACAACTCTGTGAGTCTATAACTGATGCCGTTCACGGGAGCAGATATAGTTCTGTACTACTATGTTAGTCTACGAGGCAAAAAATTAATCTTAGGGCACCTTAAACACCAACGTTTATTGTACCATAAGCTTTCACGGACAAGAAATCACTTCATCAGATGAAGGCAGTATTACCCTCTTTGTATACCACAGAGATACAGAGAAAAGAAAATGTAAACAGTCCTGTTCCATAGTTGTTCATGTATTGTTAATTATGTGATTTACAAGTGGCCAAATGTACACAAAGCAGTGTCCAGTGTATGTGGAAAAACACTCTGGAATAGTATTGCCAGTGGGTTTGGGGGGGTAAGGAGAGGGTTAATAATAATAATAATAATAATAATAATAATAATAATAATTTATTATTTCCCCAGCCACTCTGGGCAGCTTACAACAAAATATTAAAAATACAATAAAACATTAAACATTAAAAGCTTCCCTAAACAGGGTTAGAGTACAGGAGTGAGGAGAGCCACAGCAAGATTCAATGGCCCCTTCTTGTATTTATTCATTATTAAATTACAAAAAGCAGTGCATTTTAAATATCACATATTGTGCCTCATAGTACAGTTGATAATAAACAGAACACAGCTGCTATCGAGAAACACATGTGGCCTGAAAAACATGGGGGCTGCTGGGGAACTTTCTGCCTTCCTCGTTGTCACCCCTGCCTGCACAAATGGGGCAGTGAACCTCATTCGGTACATTCTGGCACCCTCTAGAGCACCTGATAGACTATGATAAGCATCCCCATCTGGCCCATGGTTTAGAAGTCTTTTACTGCATTTTCCCCCTCCTGTATAGTTCTAGCTGCATACAATGCCATTTTGCAAACAAACATACCTGCATTTGGGTCAGGATAACACCCTATTGCATAACGTTCATACATTATTTAGCTTTGGAATTTTCCTTCTTGCTCTCATGTCAAAGCAACAGCTACTTGAGCAGAAGAGATCACTGTATTGCTTGATTAGAAAGGCGGCCCAGACTGTTTTTGGTCAAACCCCAAACCATGTGCTAATCTCTGTGACTGTCATTTGAGGCTCTCTTGCAGGTGCTTCCAGTTTTTGAGATACTTTGCATGAGGATTGGGGAAAGGGCCTTTTCAGTTGTAGCACCATGCCTTTAGAAAGTTCGAGCTCTTGCCAGGGCCTACTTTTTTGCCTTTATTGTGCTGGGCAAATATATTTTCATTCTCCCAGGCCTTTTAGACCTTTTAAGTCACAGTGAAAGGTTTTGTTGTTGTTGTTGTTGTTGTTTTTACTAGTTCTGGCCTATCAAGTTTTTATTTATATTGTTTCTGCTGTTTCTTGCTCTTCAGGATATTTTTATAGTTAAGCATCTTGTGTGCTGAAAGTTTGGGACAGAAATTTAATGCAGTAAAAAAGAAAAGGAGAAAGGAATTATTATCATGTTGATATTATTAATTGCATTCAGAGACTAATTTACTGTGTTTCAGATGATGTCTATGAGAGAAAGGGAGTGATGCTTAAATCTTAGTATTTTAGTTTTATACCAAAAGTCGCTCCACCCATGCACAGATGTTAACTCCGAGGAGCGTTCACTTATTAAGAACTTGCCTTAAATGGTATTGTGGCCAAGACAAGGATGTTGCAAATAGAACTTCCACCTGATGCTCTTAACAGTTCTGTGTGGTGCAAAGCACTTCAAGTTAACTTTCTTGAAGTTAGAATACTTTCTTCCATTTTGGCAGGTTAAAAAGGATGCAGTTACAGGCGATGTAAGCCAGTAGTTGAGATGTGATTGTCTTCTGCCTTATGAATATTGTGCTTACTGCTTTCTTTTCATCATACCTTACTTACTTGCAAATCTGTAAATAAAGCATTTTAAATATACTGTAATATTTTTGCTCTGTCTCTTTTGAAGGAAACTGACTCTAGTAAGGCTGCCCAGTATGTCTCAGTGCTCAGGAAAGAGGAAGCAACATTATATTTTAAAATGAGTGCAGTCCCCCCCCCCCATTCTGGTATATTATTCAGTTTACAGCTAAGGGAACACAATTGCCTCAGTAACTTATGCACATGCTCTCACACACATTTTCAGTTAACCTCTGTTTAGCAAACCTCCTGCTTAAAAATAATAATGATAAAGAAGCTGCTTATTTAGGCCCTTTCCAAATCTTGTCATTGTATAATTAGATTATTGGACTAGAGCACTGTTTTTCCTTTGACAGAAGTGGGATACAAAACCTGTGCAAAATTATTTAAAAGCCTTTTAGACCAGAAATCTCAAACTATACCATTATTTTGGGATTATGCCAGAAAAACTTAAAAGTTGCCAAAGTGCTGCTAATAGCCTCAGCTGTTAAGAGTCATCATTGAATTAAGTATTAGAATAAAGCAAAATATGTTGGTGGAATTGCCACTGAAGTTTAAGATCTTCAAAGGCTCCTTCCATGAAAAAATGTCTCTGCATAAATGGCAACTTAGCACCAGTCTCACTATGATTTTTAGATTTGGCATTCTAGATGGACTTTTAGTTTGAAGCAGGCTATTTGTCACAGAGTTCCCAAGCTTCGCTCACGTTAAATCTTCACCGGCAAGAGAAAGTAAGTCTTTTATGGGTAACCATAAAATTGGCATTTCCTATTTTGACTCGCTTTTTGACCAGGCAACCTGAAATAACATTCTTTAATGTAATTTTTGGAAGACATGTTAAACTAAGGGTAAAACAAGGCTCTAAGGCACTGTCCGTATCCTTTTCAAGTTTTGGGCCTTTGGAATGCAGTATCTTTCCACTGCCATCAAGTTGCTATATGACATAGCATGTGCATTGCTTGACAAAGTCTCCCACTTTTGATTCTGCCTACATTTTAATGCAGAGACCAGCAAGAATTTGGAAAGCATTTGTGCTTCAAGTAAACAGATTCTGGGAGGAGCTCAGGGTGTGCTGCTGGCTGCTGCTGCTGCTCAGCCATGAAGAGGGTACAGACCTAGTCCCCTCTGCACCAGATCCCACCCTCTCCTCTCTCAAACCCCACCCTCTTTTGCAGAGGCAAGTGCTGACAATTGCACTCATCCTTCAGTCCTTGCTCTCCCTGGCAACATGCCTAGAAGTCTAGATCTTTGCAACAGAATGCGCAGTGGGGGAGGGTGAAAACTCTGAGCAACTCCTATTCTGATTACAAGCTTTTCCTACATGTGATTAGTCAGAAATAATAGCCTAAAGTGGTGGAACTAGAAATATACTGTTAATTTGAGAAGTATACCCTTTTAAAAAAACCTGGCAAAGCAGAGGGCTCTTAATTTACCCAGTACCTGCTACTAACTGCGATGAAGATGATGTCATTCTCAGAATGTGACAAAGGGCTAATAGTATATGCAGTAAAAACAATGAGTCAACAGTTTCTATGCCCTTGAGGTCAAACTTTCCACAGATTGAAAGTAGCCCATTCTTTTTTTACACACAGGATTTGCAGTTATTAGCTACTGCATAATAAAGAAATGTGCAATGTCAAGATAACAGAGGAACAAAACTTTTTTTGTTCAAAGTAGAAATCCCTGAAAGTGTTTACTGTGACAAAAAAAAGGAAAGAAGAAAACATTCAAACATTTTAGAAAACTAATTCTTGAGCCTTTGCCTCTCAAAGCAGTGCTAAGAAATGCTGTGCTTCGAAAAGCAATGATATACATATGCAGAGTTGCAATATGCAACCTCGATAATTCTGAGAACCCAACTTCCTGTAAGGTTGAGAGGAGAGGTTCACTGTTGCTGTTTAAATGGCTTCATCAGCTCCATCTCTATGTGGGAATCTTCATAAATATATCAAAGAGAACTTTTGTTTTCAGCAGTAGAGGGTAAGAAGCTGCTCATTTCTGAAGATGTTTTTGATTATGGCCATCGGTTTTGGTTGCTTGAAAGACAGTTAAACCATGAGTCTTGTCCGTTATATTTACTCAGAAGCAAGTCCCACTGGTTTCATTGGAGCTTACTTCCAGGCAAGACTGCGGCCTTGAATGTGAAAAATAACATCAAGTAATTGGATGAACCTCAATGCCTCATTAGCTTTTATTTGTAATAGGCCTATGTACAGTGGTACCTCAGGTTAAGTACTTAATTCGTTCTGGAGGTCCATACTTAACCTGAAACTGTTCTTAACCTGAAGCACCACTTTAGCTAATGGGGCCTCCTGCTTCTGCCGCGCCACCGGATCATGGTTTCTGTTCTCATCCTGAAGCAAAGTTCTTAACCTGAGGTACTATTTCTGGGTTGGCGGAGTCTGCAACCTGAAGCGTCTGTAACCTGAAGCATCTGTAACCCGAGGTACCACTGTATTTGGTGAAATATTGTCTGTCTTTTGTATTAACTAAAAATTAACTAATTTGTTTAATGCCAATTGCACTCTAATTTTTCATACCACCATAACAGAAAATAGGGATGGTGGAGCAAGACTGTGGGGATGAGAGAAGTAGCAGGAGCCAACATTCTGTCAGTCTGGATTACTGATATCTAGTTAAGAAGAAAACGTATATAAGCCGCATTTAGCATCTTGCCTGTACAGACCTCTGGGTGTTTAGTTCTGTTTGTTTTTTGTTTTATACAATACCTGTAAGGATTGTTCTGCTCTATAGTAGCAACTAGTAACTAAACTGAATGGACATATTAAAACTGAATGAAGGCATATTGGCAGCCATGTTTATATACTGTTGAGTCCATTCTATCACCCTCATTAATTTCTTTATGGCCTCTAGAGAAGCCACACTCAAGTTGCTCCCAGTTAAAGCTTGCATTTTACAAAGGGTGGTGGTATCTGGTCATGTCATGGCTCACTGACTTGCTTAAATAATTTGATTTCCCTGGATCTGTTCTGCTTCAAATCCCAGGCATGAACTTCACTAGCTGACCTTACAGGGTTCCTCTGATGATAAAATAAGAGGACAAAAGGAAAGGTGGCTATAAATATTTTTTGAAAAAATTGTTTTGTCTGAAAATACTTAGTAAAATACCACCCAATATATATAACTCATCTAACAATATGTTCCAGTAATTTACTAAGTGTGTACTCGAGAAGAACGATAGCAAACAGTTATAACATGCTTTACAAATTGTTGCTGCCGATTTCCTTTTCATTTAAAGTGTCTTTTCTTTCATTATTACATTACAGATTGATGCTTTATTGAACAAGGAATGAAATCTGAAAAGGTTGTTGTAACCACAGCATTGAAAAAAGCAGCTTCCACAGTTTCATCAACAAATCCAGTACTATTTGGCTCTGCTGCTATTTGTCAGGTAACCAAATTTATCAACCCAGAAAAGCCTAGGATTTCACTAGCTCAGAGTGGCCAGGAAGGCCTATTTCATCCCAAATAGGAGGAAAAAGACACCAGTTGTGTTGTCATAGCATCAGAGCCAGGGTCTTCGTTCCTGGTCCTGTAAACTGCTGTGCCCATGACGCAGCTCATGGGATTGTTATGAAGAGATTTCCTCTTATAAATGCCACAGAAGGTGTCTGTAAAAAAACACAGTGAAGAATCAGGCTTTCATTTAGCTGCTCAACTATGGTTAGAGAAACCTAACTTGAGCCATGCAGGTGTTAATGTTTGCATTACATCTAAAAAAAGAAAGAAAAACAATCATAAAGATTCTTTGGCACCCAGGCCTAAATGGCATGTATATGGAACTAAAGGTCAGTTCGCACAACCCTGGAAGCACAGCAGAGTGTGGGCTGACTGAAGCAGCGTTACAGGGTTGCCCAAGGTACCCTAGTCATCAGAGTGCATTGCCATGAGTTCAGTTTGCCAACAATTTCATGTGGCGCTGTGCATTTCTGACTCATGACCCCAATATGTGGTGAAATCTCAGGAAAAAATGCAGCGCAGACCAGCTCCTTATTATTCCCTCCCCAAAGCTAAGTACCATTGATAAGTGGGCTTTCCATAGCTCTTTGCTTTGCAGTTTGAAAAGAGTATATTCATTGTGCGCATATATAATTTGCTTAAATAATTTGCTTAAATAATATATAATTTGCTTAAATAATATATAATTTGCTTAAATAATTTGCTTAAATAATTTGCTTAAGATATATATATCTTTTCCTCTAGTTTTCATCACTGTGACCAAAGGTCTGGGAGATTACTACATCATATTTCACATCCTTTCTCACTTTTGTACATCTATATTACTGGCCAATATGAAAACCCATTTGGATTTATTTTTAAAGGACAATCTTCTCTAAAGACAAGTGTGTGCTTTCCTAGACATTCCCTCTTATAATATGTATTTATTATTACATTCATATACCATCTAAAGGTGGTGTACATGGTTCTCCTCCTCCCTATTTCATCCTGACAACAACTCTGTTGTGGGAGCTTCATATCTGCTCAAGGTGCTATTTGTCTTTTTTAAAAAAGAAAAGGAATTAAATTTTCTTTTAGTGTTGATTTATTTATTTATATTATGTGCATTTTCTTTCTTTTGTTAAAATCAATATGGGGTGGGGGGTGGGAACAGAGCCTAGCTCTTGGAGATATGTCATTTCAAGTTAAAATGATTCCGCTCACAGCAATGTTATTCCCTGTTTTGCTGCTGTTATGTAATAGTGAGAGAAAACAAGAGAATACACAGTATATGCTTTGGATCTGCATACACTCATAATGCAAACAGTGCTTTGTAAGATTCATTTTTTATGCTTGGTTACTGTCAATTAACAGTACACTTGTCGCATAAACTTTAATGTGTTCCTACAGCAATCTGCATCGTATTGATATATTTTTTTTAAAGAGTATGGCACTTTGAAAAAAATGCTTTTCAGATAAATGCACAAAACAAACATCTCAAATCAATTAATAACATAAGAAAACATGCTGGAACAGACCAATGGCCTACCTAGTTCATATTCCAAGAGGCCGAATAGATGCCTCTGGGAAGACCACAAGCAGGACATGGGCAGAATAGCAGTCTCTTACTCATGTTCCCCAACCAGCAACTGGTATTCAGATGTGTACTGCCTCTGTTAATGGGTGATATATAAACCAATAGTGATGTTTGAGATGGGGCAGACTCATGCTTCAAACATGGCAGCATTGCAGCTTACCTGGATGTGCTGTGGGGCAGCCAGGTGAGGGCTACACAGGTGCACCTGCGGCAATGCTGGATTGGGCAGTGGCAGCCTCTCTGGTGCCACTGTGCAGGTCCAACCTCACCAGCACTTTTCCCTGTTTGAGTAAGCAGTTGTTCATGCTGGTTTTGGGAGGGTGGCTCCATTGCATCACATGTGCTGCCACTGATGTAGCCCTTACGACCAGTAGTTATTGATAGCCTAATCCTCTATGAATTTGTCTTATCCCCTGGTAAAGAAAACCAAGTTGGTTTTCATCACTACACTTTGTGTAGGTGGATTCTGTACAATGTGAGAAGAATTATTTCCTTCTGACATGTACTGAGCTTCTTACTGTTCAGCCTCATGGGATGATTCTGGGTTCTAGCATTATGAGGGGAGAAGATAAATTCTTTTTCCACTTTCTCAGCACTATGTGCAATTGTATACCCATTTATCATGTCCATTTGCCTTTTTGTGCAAAATCCTTTTTTATGTTTGGAGATCAGAACAGTTGGTCATTCCTCCACAAAGAACTGAATAGTAAAAGAAATTCCAATAACTGCTAAATATCAGCATGAGTCACTTTGGAAACTTTTAGATAAAACTCATTTGACCATCTCTAAAATATTTGGTGTGATGTTGCTGCTGTTTTATAATATAGAACAACTATATTTATTCCACTGTAAAAAACAGAAAAGGAATAAAATAGCACAAAATGAGAAAGGACATTTTGTATTTTGTTCGAACCTGTTTGCTTAAATGCTAGTGTGTGCCGGATCATGACCTTAGTGATTACATTGGTTAATTAATATTTATTATTTTAGTGATAGCAATTGTTTGCATGTCACATTGAATATAATTTTGCCAGAAAAGCCATCTAGAAGTTTTTTGTTACTTAGTTTAACAAGAGAAAAAGAGTTACTGTAACTTGGTGGCCTTTGTTAAGAGTACATTACTTCAGAAATATCTTGCTTTTCTAATACAGTAACCCAATATATTTTATATTACGTGCTTTTATTTGCATAGAGTATGTACTCATTATTAACCTTTGAGCCTTATTCTCTATTTTTAAAAAACCCTATACAATGCCAATTTTTTTAAAAAAAATAATACTCTGGAGGTTAAAATAGCAAGTGCTGTATACAATATGCCCTTTCCCCTTCCTTGAAGCATAAAAAACCTATTTGTACTTGAACTGAGACACCAGTGTAGTTGCTTATTAAACCACTAAAGCTACACAAGCTAGAGGAAAGTCTAAGAATCAGGGTTTCACACACTGTCTGCATGGATTGTATAATCTCAATAACACAATTGTGTTCTGTTTGGCAATTGTGTCAAATGAAGAAATATGCTATTGGGAATCTAGTAATGACAAAAACAATAATGAGCCATATGGCAGATTGTTTATATTTCCCCAGGGCATGCAATAGCTATATTTCTGACATACACACAAAGACTGTTATAGAATACTGTCTTTTCAAGTGAAGAAATAAAAAAGAGCAGATTGTGAAAAAGCAGATTACTGACAGTTTTCCTTGTAACTTTAAAACAGAAAGCATTATTGAAATGAAACCAGTTGAGCAGATCTAAGAGAGTTGCATTTGGCCTCAATATTTTTGGTGAGAGGAAGCATACACATCAGTCCTATGTCCTTCTATACAATCTTTGATGCAAAGAGAGTCAAGGCTGAAGACGTTTTATGATAGCTGCAGGCAGATGAACCCAGAGGGATGTTTCACAGCTAGCCTCACAAACGTAACTTACACAATGAAGGTGCTGGAGAAACAGAAACAAAGCCAGCAACTGCCTTTAAAGTTGCATCTCAACTGCTATCTTGAATATTTGGTCTGAAAATAATAACAGCAACAATTGTTATTTGGGGTTGAGTTTCATTCAGCCCTTTAGAACAGATTTGGGGAGAGTGTGGGTCATGTGGGCGAGAGCAGGGCCAGATTTAGGTTTGATGAGGCCCTAAGCTACTGAAGGTAATGGGACCCTTTATATGTCCAGCTGTCCTTTGTCAACAACAAATTGTTGCTGTTTTTTGTGTTGAATATATGCTGTAGGGTAATTTATGGACCTAATAGGTATCTAAAGGCATTTTATTTGTTATGTATACCCAGGTTTTTTTCCTTTAAAAATTTTGGGGGCCCCGAGAGAGTGGGTACCTAAGCTGTAGCTTGTTTAGCTTATACGTAAATCCGGCACCGGGTTTGAGGAGGAAGAGAGAGTTCTGTGGCGTTAAGCATAAATCCTTGCTCTGATGGGGCATAGTTGGATACTTCCCAGTACTGATAATTTATACCTTGCCCTCCTTTTGCAGTAGCAATACTTTGGGCATCTTACAAGCTGCTAAAATTACCAAATAAACAAACCCCAAAAGAATAAACTACTAAAATATAAAGAGAGACAAGTGCTGAGGATAAAAACTTCTCAGGCAGGAGTCTAGTCCACTAAATACAGGCCAAAAATGGCAGGCCAGAAGCCTGCCAGAAAAGAAATGCCTTGACTAACTGACAAGAAGAGAGAGAGAGAGAGAGAGAGAGAGAGAGAGAGAGAGAGAGAGAGAGAGGTCCAACCCGACCTCCACTGGCAGTTCAGACAAGGGCCTCTTTTGCACCCCAACTGACAGGGCACCCCCCAATGTATATAAAACATAGTTCCCCTTGTGTATGTTTTATTTTACATCAGAGTGCCCTAGGCCTTGTTCCCATGTAGCAGTGTGAGAAAATGGTCTCCTTCCTACCCATGATATTTGCTCAGTTTTTTAAATTCTCAGAGGCCTATGGATAAGAGTATGAATTATCCACGATGAGTCTAGCATCAAACTGATCTACTTCACCAGAAACTGTCAAGAGCCATCAGTCAATAGCCTGCTTGGGCCTGTATCCCAAGCTAGTCACTGAGTCGGCTTGTGGGTTTTATCAGATGCCACTTTTTAAGATGAGTCAAGCAGCATAAAATATGCAACAATGCGCTTAACAATACCTGTTGTCAGTAGAGTTTGTCATTTGACTGGCATAGATTATTTGCTACTGTGTGAGTGAAGTTTATCTCATTTGTGTCATATTAGTAACTAGTGGTTCTACTGAGAATAGACAAAACAATAATATTTAGGTTTCAATGATTTGTTAACACTGTAGTAGGCTTAGAATACTACTCTTGTGTTTTTTAGAAAATAAAATAAAATTAAGCAAATTTGCAATGTACAGTAACTGGGCCAGATTCAACTAACTAGGTGTGCTTGTGGGAGTCAGCACAGCAAGTCCTGATAATGCAATGGGACTTTCTCCTCTTTCTTCCCTCTGTGCATCCTGTACACCCCCCAAAAAACACCCCTCCCCTCTCCTCTCCCTAGAACACTGTCAGTGCAAGCTCTCCTTCCCTCTCTACAAAGTGGTTGGAAGAGCACTGTGTTTAATTCCTCCTACTGCTTCTCAGCTTTTCAGTAATTAATACAGTTAGTTTGGTTTTATCTGCATAGTAGCCATAGGCCTTAAGAGAAATTCAAGATACAATGTATGCATCTATGGAGACCTAGTTTTCACACAAAGAATATTTCTATCCATGGTATTCATGTCCATATTTACAGTGTTACAGTTTTATTCTCAGACTCTTTTGGGTTGCTGAACCGTTGAGTGACTGGGATGAACTGAAATGACAGCTCTATAACAATATGGCTGTAGTGGAATCCCCTTTTGTAAGGGTGGCAGGAAACAAACGGCAGTATTGACAAGACCAAATTGTCCCTGAGTTGAGTCTGTGCCAACAGCTACTGCCTCTGAAATTACTGCCTTTTTACTTCTTCAGCCAAGGTGGCTCCTGGAAGTCTATTTGCTTTAAGAACTGTATGCTGCTAACACATGTAGTGCATTCTGACTAAAGAGGCAGTACCTAGATGGCAGGCAGGCCGTCTCCTTGATTTCTATATAAGCTCTAAGCATCAGCATATTATGATATTAGCTACTAAGGGAAATTGATGTGGGGTTTGTGTTTTCCTCCTGAGATATAGAGGCTCCAAGTACAGAGAAAAAACAGCTGACCTCTCACAGGCTAGTCCTAATTTCTCCTGCCCCCTGCCACTGCTATTTGTAATTAAAAACAGAGGTATAGTCATTCATTTCCATTGTAAATGGTAGTTTGCCCTCAGCCTGGAAATCAATGCTAATACAGTGGTACCTCCGGTTAAGTACTTAATTCGATCCGGATGTCCGTTCTTAACCTAAAACTGTTCTTAACCTGAAGCACCACTTTAGCTAATGGGGCCTCCTGCTGCCGCCGGAGCACAATTTCTGTTCTCATCCTGAAGCAAAGTTCTTAACCCGAGGTACTATTTCTGGGTTAGCGGAGTCTGTAACATAAAGTGTATGTAACCTGAAGCGTATGTAAACCAAAGTACCACTGTATTATAATAAAATTGACTCCCAGTTTGTGTTCTTTTGTTCTTTTTGCTGGTGACCTGTTTTTGCAAATTATAATCCATTTCTTTTAATTGTAATATGTAGACATTGAAACAGTTCGTTTTTAAAAAGTGGGAAATAGATATCATATCTACCAATATACTTGTACTTATTTCCTGTGTTTAGATGTAGCCGCAGTAATCCTAATACCACAATGACTAGAACGTATAGCTGAAAGCACAGCCCTCTGTAAATCATCATGTATCAAAATGAAATATACACATCCTACAGGATGCTGCTACAACTCTAAATTCCTTCCTGTTAGCAATATGCATATATTTTTTAAAGTTTTTGTGCTGCACTAAGCATTGGCCATGGAACTTCACTACTGTGAAATACACTGCAGTATAAAACAAATAAGCTATCACCAATAATTATTATTTTTCTAAATTGTTACATGTAAAAAACGTTCTGTAGTCATAGAGACTGTGGGTGTTTCCAGATCTGGCAGCACTTAGTCCTGGTCTATTCTTATTTTGTCATTGCAAGCTGTATGAGGAATTGCACTTTTCTTTTCACATATTGAGAGTTATAGCTATCTCTCTCTCTTTCTCTCTCTCTCTCTCTCTCTCTCTCTCTCTCTCTCTGCTTTCTTCTACATTCCATAGAGGGTGTCAAACAACTGTGTGGACGCCAAAGGAACAATTAACCAGAGTATGCCATTTTTTATGCCATTTGTTCCAGATCAATTTTAAAAAATAATTTCTGAAGTGCTCTTTGAATTTCTAAGCTATCGTTGATACTTTGGCATTAAGGAGGAAACAGTAAAAGTGGGAGAGGGGATTCATGTGTTGATAAAATGGTGTTAACTGGAAAGGCTCTGTGTTTGCGTGTGCACACACACTGTTCTTATTAGGTTTTAAATATGTGCTAAAGTACTTTAAAAAATTAAGCACTATTGCTTAAATATTTCAACTTATTTAAGGCAAAAGAGTGATAATGAAATGGTAATTTAAAAAAAGTATGGCTAAAATGGCACACACTTGGCACCATTTGGATAGGTGCTAAACTGGAACGCCTTGGTGTCTATACTACCTAGCAAGCACCTTCCCATATGCAATCTTGATATTTAACAGAGAATGGACCTCTTGAAATTGTCCTGAGTTTGAATTGTTTTGGGCTCACAGAGACAAGTTATTAGCAGCTGATCCCTAGCCTGGAACTTTGTATCTGGTGACAAGCCAAAGCTTAGGCTAGGAATTTCCCCCAAATGCATATTGTAGTGATCGGAGATGATGAGTGCAGAGCCATTTCAGTTTTCTGTTTGTATTCCATCTTTTATGCATTTTGCAAATGCAGTTTTTAAAACTGATGTTTGTCATCTTAAGCCTAAGGGATAGGGTGGGTGTGAAATCAAACTAAATGATATCTTAATTCCATATAATATTTAATCATTAACAATAGCTCTTTACAGTGTGTTTATGTCTAATAAATTATTGTTACATTATGCATTTCTCATCTCTCTCTCTCTCTCTCTCTCTCTCTGTCTCTGTGTGTGCGTGTGTGTCTGTGTGTGTAATATTACAGTCCTTGGCTTAAGAGTGAACAACATGATACACCCAGAGTCAAGATCATATCCCCTTCTGTTTTATTACTTGTTTGACAGAGCACCACCTTGTGGACAATAAAAAGCTACTGGTAAAAGTCAGTTAAGATCATCACCACTCTGCAGTTGGTATATATTTTTTAACTATTTCAGAAATGATACTGTACATTATATTCAATACTAAAGTAGCAGAGGTATAGAATGAAAATCTATGTTAGGGTTAGGGTTATTTGAACTCCGGTTCTTGAAGCCATGTACCGCTGTTCCTAAATGAGATGACAAAAGGCTGAAAAGCTACAAAAATGGAGAGAACTCTGCAAACAGAAAACAAGCCGATTAGTTCTAGAGGACAAAAGTGAAAGTTATTAACAATTAAGAGGCATTTGAGTTCCTTTACATTGTACATTTTTCACTAAAGTCTTTCCCAGAAGACCTACACAATGGTAATTTCGTTCCTCTAATTACTAATAAGTTTATGTTTATGTCTGGCTTATCAATCTTAGTCAACCTTTTGGCTCCTTGTCATGTTGCATCAGGTCTAGTATGGCAAGATATATAGATGAAATCTTTATATTTTTACATACCTGTGGAAAATAATACCTATACTGGTCAGTGGTGCTACTCACCACTGTTCATGGCAGTCTTCAGCCCTCTGTAAAGCTGAACAGGAATTACCCGTTTATTAAAAATCCAGAACATTATGAAATCCAAGAACTTGCAGGGGAAATAGCCTATGTCAATATGGCAGGGCCACAGTGTATTACGGCTTGCTCTTGGAGTGGCTGGGACTTTGGGGGGTCTTTGTATTGGCTCTTCTTCAATGACTATTGGGTTTCCTGTTGGGTTGGTGGTATTTTTCCTGCATGAATAATTTTCCTTTACACCAGACTCTGAGTGTTGTTTAAAGTTTTTGATACACTGCTACAGTTTAGTGGTATTAACTTTTCAGATGTCTGATTTTTCAAAGTACATTTCAAAGTACCATTCAAACAGCAATTGAAATCCTGTTCACATTTACTTGGGAGTAAATCAGCAATCATGTTTTCCTTCTGGGAGCTCAGAGGAGATGCTCACAAGTCTTTTAAAATCAGTAATGAAGAGGCTTGAGTTCTCAAACAAACTTCCATGGTAGTGAGACCATTATGGGCCAAACTGGACATGACAAGAAATCAATGATTGCAATTTTTATGTAAAAGGTATAAAATTAAAAACAGCAGCTCCTGCAAGCCTAGGCCTGAATTAAAACTGCACCACTGGGGGGGTGGGGGCTTAAATCCTTCTTAAGATGATATTTGCCATGAAGTGGGGTGAATTGGAGTTATGTTAGGAAGGCCCAGGAGGTCTGAGCCTAAGTAAATAAAAAAGTCATCAAGTGTTTACGCCCTCTATGGAGCCCAATTGTGCTTTTTCTTTTACAGCCTGCTTGCTGGGTCAGGTGTCCAAATTGTAATGTTTACACTGTGGATCAGGTGTTGTGTGTTAGGCCAGGGAATTAGCCAGCAAGATTGCCACAGTCATATGTTTTGGTTGTGGGGCATCTTTGAGAGAAGGAGGCTTTTTGTTAAGAAGACAGCTTGGAGGAAAAGGTTTACCCCCATCCCTTAATTGCCAGTTTGGATTGGGGAATGAGTGTGCCAGTTATACCTCACTATATCTATTTATCCATGAATTATCTCTAACAAATGCAATATAAAATGAGCAATGACTTACCATACAAACATAAGAACTGATACCTCATTATTCCCGTATTCACATTCATTGCACTTTTGTTTAATAATGCATTCAACAGTAGATGTTTCATGTGTTTGACCTTACATGCTGCTTGTGCCTGAGACCTTTGACATGCATGGGTCATTCTGGGTCTCCTCAGAGTAACATTGTGCTTTTGCTGGCCTGCAGCTGCTTAACTTTCTTGGGTTGAATGATATCCTTCCTGATAGTGCTTCCTGCTCCTAAACCAGAAACAATGGTTGCAAGTATATTCTGGGTTAACCTGCTGACACCTAGAGCTTCCTCACTTCACACAACCCTTTTTTGATGGACTTAAGCCTGGTTGCTACCCTTTGATATCAAGTTCTTTAAGGGTCCCCTTGATAGCAGAAATCTTCACCACTGACTCACCTTGATTTTCTTTTTCTTTTCTTGGTGGTGCTCATAATTTCAGGAGTCATTTAATCAGCACCAGCAGAAACTTGTGCCATTATATGGGAGCTCACCAGCATTCCTTTTGTGGACATATTCCACTGTTTCTCTCTTTCCCAGCCAGTAACAATACCAAATCTCTGCAGCAGAACTTCATCAGTGAGTGATTCCTCTTGCAAGTAATGGAACATTAACATATTTTTGCATGCCACCACAATCTCTGAGCGGTATGAGATTCAAGAGGGACCAGGTACTTACCCAGGGTTTGTGTTTCCTTGGAATGGGGACAGTGGAGACTGTGGTGTCTTTAGGATATATGGTTTATTTACACATATATACAACCTGAACCTATGATGAAGGGGTTCACAGCATTAACACCTTGAGGGTGTTAATTTTCTCCCATAGCCGCAGCCTTCGTGTCCAGCAGAAATCAGGCCTGGTTCTATCTCCCAGCTGCCCAGCCTGTAGCCTTGCTTCTACCTTCTAACTCTGGCTCTTGTCTTTCTAACTACCAGCAAGTTGAGGGAGAGGTTCTCACCCATTTGCTGTCTAGCCCAGAGCCGCTTCCTTTGTGAAGCTAGCCTGGCTATTCCAGGAATTGAATCCATGCTGGATCTAGGAATTAGAAGGGGGCTCAGACATAACAGCCTCCCTCAAAAAACTCATAATAGTATGAACAACACGACTTTGAAACCCTACGAAAATTGAAATAAGGGATGTGTTTTGTACTAAATATTTTGATAATTTAAAGCAGATAATTTAAAACATTTTCTCTAATTCCCTTGGAAGCATTAAACAATATGACATATCCCTCTGTGATAATCTTCCCTTTGATAATAAGTTCTTAATTTAGGCAGGATCGCTATCCTTCCACATAGCTTTTCAAACTAGTTTGAGGGGTAAATGTTTTAACTCCTGCTTTCATTGTTTCCATCCTGCTTAAATCTGATTCAGCAGACAAACAGAAATCCATACTTTTGTAAAATCAGGACCACAAGCTTTTCAACCATCTTACATTCTCTCCTAAATAGGAAAGCTTTTCTTAGCTGCAGACATTACTGTTGCCATATCTTACCAGTGTGGGCTTACTAGGTGGGCTACGCTGTATTTTACAGTGCAACCCTAACCATGGCTATTCTATAATAGAAATAAATCCTGTTGAGTTTGATAGGGTTTACTTCCAGGCAAGTGGGACTAGGAATGCAGCCATAAACTGCAGTCCCTGATCTTCTAGGCCAGTAATGTCTTTACTGCTGAGGTATTGTGTCTCAGCAATGCCATTCATCTTTCCCTGCCACCTTATTCTCTCCTCCACAGATTCCCAGGTACTCACACAAAGGAATAATACATTGTAGGTGATGTAGTTGCTTCTGTATTTCCATATAGAGATTTTCCATCCTATCAGCATCCCCGCTGATTATTACAGCCCAATGAATTCAAGTGTGTTTGGGAGTTGCAAAGGCTCCCCTATAGATCTGTGTGATAAAAGCTCTAGAAAAGGCTGCTCCCTTTAGAGTGGTCTGTAGCAGCAGTAAACTGGTAATAAAAATATTAACGAGAGACTTGATCACTTCTTTTGAGCCAAGCACAACATAACCATAACAGCTGCAGGCTCCAACTGTTTTCAACTGTCAGGCCCCCCTCAAACTGTTCCATTCCAACAATCACAGAGCGACGACTGTGGAACATACCATTAACAACAACTCTACCTCTACACCAGCCAGGAGGAAGCCATGCTGAGCACTAGATCCCTTATGGCTACACTGCTGGTTCTGGTGCCAGTCACAGGGTCTCCTGTTCTGGGCCATCTGCTTGTCCTTTGGGAAGTGTGGCCAGGTGAGAGGAAGGCATAGAGACACAGCTGGGAATGGGGTTTGCAAAATGAAACTAGGGGGCTCCTTCCTTGCCCACCCTGTCCCTGGTATTTGAAAGGAAAAAATGGGAAGACTGTGTGGTAAGGGCTTTAAGTTATGGGTAGCGTTTATTTGGTGGGGCTGAGGTTTTAGTGCCCTGCCCTCAACACAATAAGCATGGCAGGGGTATATATTGACTTCAGTACCTTCTCCAAGTTTCATAGGCACTGCCATTTCCCAACAATATAAATCTAGAGTCACTCTCTGACTTTCAAACCTGAGAATTAAAGGAAACTTTATATTTCAGACATAACAAAATCATTATCGGTTAGATACAACTGCCAGACCCATGGTGGAATTCAAATAGATACAAAGTCAAATCTGAATTGAACAAACAAGAAAAAATAAATAGTAATTCTGAGATGTCTCAAATGAATCTACATTAAATTTCCAGTGTGTTTATCCTTTCTATTTCCAGTGTGTTTATCCTTTCTATTTCCTACCAAATAAGGAACTGCTGGCAGTTCCAATCTCCTTATAGGCAGGCCTTCCTCTTGATTTGGGTATATTTTAATGGCTGCTGTGATAGCTGATTAGAAATATAATTTATTGTAACTTCCCTCAGCGTCTAACCCATGGGTAGGCAAACTATGGCCCGCGGGCCGGATCAGGCCCAATTGCCTTCTGGATCTGGCCTGTGGATGGTCCAGGAATCACCGCATGGATCACCAGCAAGCACATACTTTCGCTCTCCCTCACATGGCGGTGGTGGCGCCGCCTCCTCCCTCCCTCCTCCTGGCTTTTCCCTGCCCTGCCTAGAAGAGGAAGGGGGCTGGGCTTTGTTGGTGCCAGTAGCAGCAGCGCTCGAGCGACTGCCATTTTAACCAGCCCCTCTCCGGAGCCCTTTCGCACGCCGCTCATCGTCCCTCCACTGCCACCAGCCCCTGCCACTCGCAAGACACAGGTAAGCAGCCACCGGGGCTTATGGTCTCTTGCATCATTCCCCCCCCCAAAAAAATAGTCCAGCCCCCCACAAGGTCCGAGGGACAGTGGACCGGCCCCCTGCTGAAAGTTTGCTGACCCCTGGTCTAACCTGTGGCACTCCAGATGTTGTTGGATTACAATGCCCATCATCCCTGGCCATTGTCTGTGATTGGCTGAGACTGATGGGAGTTGGAGTCCATCAGCAGCAGGAGAACCAGGGCCTAAGGCTGTAATCCTGGTGCCACTTACCTGGGAGTGTATTACATTGAATTCAATAGGAATTACTTCTGAGCAGACATGGCTTGGATTGCACTGGGCCATGGGGTTGCACCAAGGGGTGTGGCAGATTGGTGGTCACGATGGCTCGCTACTGCCCCAGCTCCAGCAGCGTGGTAAGCTGTAGCAATGCTTCTTTTAGCAGGGAGGCTCTGCCTCACCACATGCACCATTAGTGGTTACTGGTCTTATTGATGAAAGGGATGCTGAGAGAAAAAGTCCCCCTTTTTGCATAGCTCCTAAAACAGGCGCTTCATGGAGACCCTGTCTAGGCACCGTGTCTCTGTGTCAAGCTAGAGTGTGATGTGTGACAAAGAGAGACAGAAGGCATCATGTGGCTTTTACAGTTATGACAATCCTAGTCCTTATCCATTGTTGTTGTTTTAGTTTTTTATTTATACTTTTCAAATTTACACATTTCATTAGTTTTACAATCAATTTGACATTCCAAAATTTGACTTCCTTTCCCCTCTTTCTGTGGTTTTTAAATTTTATTTCTTAATATCTTCTGCATATCCAAGCTCATTTAACTTACTCATGTAATTATCTACTGTAAATATATACTCTTATAAAACTGCAGGTTATGACACAAATCCTAATATATTTTTTATCTGTTTACAATTTATCTGTAAATATTCAACAAACCATTTCCATTCTTTTATAAAAAGTTTGTTATCTTGATTTTTTATTCTTCTGGTAAGTTTCACCATTTCTGCATATTCCATAAGTTTTTGTATCCATTCTTCCTTTACTGGGACTCTTGCTTCTTTCCACTTAAAGACAAATAACATTATTGCTGCTGCAGTAACAAACATAAATAAATTTCTATACAATTTAGGTAGTTCTGTCCCTATAATTCCTAAAAGAAAAGCTTCTGGGTTTTTTAAATAAAAGTTATTTTGAACATCCTTTTCAATTCATTATATATCATTCCCCAGTAAGCTTTAACCTTACTACAAGACCCCCACATATGGACTAGTCTTTAGCAGTTGTGATGATACATAATGCCACTATAAATTTACGAAAGTCTGCCATACTGTAACGTTTTCTGCGCTGAGGGAGTTGTTCATAAACCCTGTCCTAAAGAACTGTGCACTGGCAAAATTAGCTTTATACGTAACTGAGCTTTAGCCTTATAATAATTAGAACTTGGTGCAGCTTAAAATATTTCAATTAAATTATTGATGTTGTTTGCTTTGTTGCAGGACATGTACTAGAGTATCAACAAGTATCAGTACCAGGGGCAAAAAATTGTTCATGCAAAACATCAGGAAATGTGATCTTAGACCAGTCAACGCAGAAAAGGGGAATCAGAAATTACAGCGGCTTCAGAACAAATTTGAAAACATCTAGGAAGAATGCTTACAGGAACTATCAGCATAAAATCTTGCTAAAATATGTAATATTATATAAAAGAAATCCATATCCAATTACGGATGGAAGCATAAGTGTACACATTTCAAGAAAACATCTAGGAAGAAGTGAACTAATTCTGAGAAGAAAAAGTTATTTAAGACACATACTCAGGAATATTCTGAACAGAAAATGTGATGGTTATGAAGTAAAAGTGAATTGGCACAGTATTTTGAATGGTGCTAGAAAGAAATCTGAAACTAAAAGAAAGGAGCAATTGCAAATCACATACTTTGAAAATAGGCACAAACCCATAAGAGCCGGGTCACTATTGGGTTATATAGCATGTCAAACAAATATGATGTTAAACGTTGAAGAAGCATATTTCCAAAAAGATCAGGAAGGTTTAGAAAGTATGGTGATAAAGTTAGTAAAACCACAGATACCAAGAGGAAAAGTGCTTACTGAAGCTGAGGTACTACAAAAGAAAAAATCTAAGAATAACAGTAATAGAATATTCACTTCTGTCAAAGAAAGAGTCTTTTCTAAAGAGAACACAAATATTTACAATAAAGAACAATTCAGAATGACTGATGGGAAGAAAGTATTAAATGTAGAATGGAGCAGTCCATATATGGGATTTGAAAAATATGGTCAGTTCTCTAAAAGTTTTCAGCGGTGGACAAGCTTTGCTATCAGAGAAAATATCAAGTTGCAAAAATGGAAAACAAGAACTAAAAGTTATATGAATGCAAATGAGAAGTTTCCATTTATACATGCATTTACTTACCAAAGAAGTAGTGCCAGCAAACAGAAAATATTCTCAGCACATGAACCTGTAATGCCCAACATTCAACAAATAAAGGAGTCTGCATTTCAAATAAAAATGTACAGAAGCAAAAAATTAATAAAATTAGGCAAGTGGCTCAGAGCTAAAGAAAATAAACCTGGGGAAAATGGAATAGAAGTTTTATCAACAATTTACTATGTGCAGCCTTCCTTAATAAGTCCTACCTTTCCAGCTATTAAAACTGCTGTGGGTGTGAATAATGTAGTATTTACTTCAGAAATGGATGAAGCAAAGGCATCAATCTACATGACAAAAATGCTGAAATATCTCATGCAACCCTCAAAGCGAATAAAAAAGAAATACTTGAGTGTTGCTCATAAGGGATTTAGAATTTTGCCTCTAAAAGCACTCATGGTAAGAAAGCATCTTGATACGGAAGAGAGTTTACCAATCTTGTTATATGTCTTTAAACACATTTTTAAAGGTCCATCGGTTGTTGGAAGAACGAAACGATCAGCAAAAGCAGAAACGGTACCAATATCTGTAGGTAGGTTTACGCTGCTGTTATTTATGCTATAATTTACATGTAAAATAGAAATAATATTTTTTAAGAGTTAAGGCTATAACATTTAATTGATAGCAAGCTTGGGAGTTAGGAATCTGTGACTCCAGATGTTGTTGGACTGATGCTCCCATCATTGCTAACCATTGACCATGCTGGCTGGCGCTAATGGATGTTGCAATCTACTCCTTAGTTAGAGGCATAGCTTAAAAATGTATCCTGATTTTTAAAAGCGTCCCTGAGTAATTGGGCAATGTATTTCCCCTCCAAATGTTAAACATTTTTAATATGTGTACTTATACAAAAGTGAAGATGGCAGACACCATTTTAGAAAGGTCATTCCCTCTTACACAGAAAAAGCCATTTTTGAGATGGTACTGCAGAATATGTATCCATTATCCAAAACACTAAGGCAAGGGCGTAGTCAAGGCAGGGGACTTCACAAATATTATTGAAAATCATTGAAAGTACTCAATTATCTGAGATTCTGCTCCTCCCAGCAGAAGCCTGCCCCCCATGTCCTATTTAGGGGTATTTTACCTGTGATTTCCCAAGAAAAGCTCAACAACTTTGGCTGCCTCCCCCCCCCCCCCCCCGCAACAAAAATCATGGCAATGCTCTTGCACTAAGGAAGTATTTTTTTCTTCATAATAAATGTTTAATAATGCAAACTTATGCAGATTTAATAGATTAATAAATTAAAACCAGCTTGATTGATCAGCTGAGATTTCTTTAAACATAGGACAGTCCTAAAAACCATGTTTGCTTTATATTTAAAATATTTTTATTTGGGGAAGTGAAGCCAAAGTTGTGAAAGGCTCTTCTGGCCCCTTATGAACCTTCATATATTTAGGGAAGGATGTCATACTTCCAACAGGTTTTAAGGATTGATAAGTTATCTTCTCTGACTGCTGGTTTTGCTGAGGCTGCTGCCTTTGTTGTTGATTTTGCTCACTTTTGTCCTTGTTTTGCTCTGGCAGTGCTAAATTAATGTTAAGTTTGTTTTCATTTTCTTTGCTGTTTTTTTAAATATTGCCTTGAGGACTCTTCTTAGTTGGGAAATGTCTTGTAAATGTTAACACAAATAAAAAAATATAAATATAAATAAGAATTGTATTCAAGGATATCTAGTCTGACACCAAATTCTAAACATCTGTGCTTTCTCTTTTTGGCATATCAGTAAATTGTTACATACTGTATATGAAGTTGCATAAATATAAGAGTTAGTATGCCCCATACTGCTGATGGAGCTAGATTGTGGCCTGAGTAATAGAGCTTGTATAATCTCGGAGGCCTTGAAAGATTCTGTAAGGCTGATATCACTCAAAATGGAAGGAACATAATATTGAGCCTTGCAATTTCTGAGTTCCTTGCTGGTTACAGGGCCCTGTTTATGGACTAATGTTACAGAACTTACCCTTAGTCTCTGAAGTTCTAGCTACTGATATGATAGACTTGCTGGAGATGGAGTAGACAAACATCATCATCATCATTATTATTATTTCATTCATGAAGCACTTCCCATGAGTCATCCTGCAATGGCGAGTCATCTTGCCTTGAGTGATTCTGTACTTTTTTTTACAATCCATAAGTGTTTTATTGGTATTATCTTAAGCCTTGTTAGATAGACAGGCCTGCAATCTGGCAGAAACACGGAAACATATCCTTAATTAATTTTATATTCTCCTGCTCACTATGTTGTGTCACCTTGGGAAGTGCTGCTTCTATTATGTGTCTAAACAACCTAGTTCTGTTTGTCAGTTAGATGGCAATAAATTGTTGTTGGCATTTGCCTGCCTTGAGAGACAATGGAGTGCGCCTCCGTGGGTGTATCAAACCACTGTATTAGCAGCACCAAAGTGACCTCCCTGGGGTGCAAGCTTGAGCAGTGTGTATGGAGGTCCTGGGCTGCCCAGGTGGCAAGACCCCACTCTTAGCCTTGCTGATGTGGTTCAAAAGAAAGCAGAGCAATACATTTGGCACCAGCATGCATTCTGTCATACTGGCAAAACAATCTATGCCAAATGTATTAAAGTACTGTAGAGGGTGATTTTGAAAATTGTTGAAAGAATACAGCTGGATCTAATATTACTTTTAAATAATCATCTATGTTTTAAACAGAATTTTAAAAGCCCAGTATTTCTCTATCCTATGGGCAGAGAGACAAATTACAGAAAGAAATGTATACTCCTAAAGTAATCTGTCTCTTGGCCCATAGGGGAAAAATAGATTGTTGTAAAGTAGTGGTGATGGTAATTTAAAGCAGAGGAAACAGCCCAGGTGGAAGGGAGTAAGAGACCCTTCTCTTCCCATTGCTTTTGCTCCTTTCAGCCCTAAATGTATGGCAGAATTTCTGCTAGCTAGGTTTATTTCTGGTACTGGAGACAAGAGGTCAGAAACACAACTTTGTGAAGGGATTGTTATGGTCAAAAGTGAAGGACAGGGAGAGAGGTCAGCACCCATATCCCACCTACTTTTATTTGCCCTACGTCACTCTGCTTTACAGCTGTGTAAGGGACCTGTGTTCAGTAACATGGATAGGTAAAGGTAAAGTTACCCCTGCCCGTACGGGCCAGTCGTGTCCGACTCTAGGGTTGTGCGCCCATCTCACTTAAGAGGCCGGGGGCCAGCGCTGTCCGGAGACACTTCCGGGTCACGTGGCCAGTGTGAATAAGCTGCTCTGGCGAGCCAGCACCAGCGCAGCACACGGAAACGCCGTTTACCTTCCCGCTATAAAGCGGTACCTATTTATCTACTTGCACTTAGGGGTGCTTTCGAACTGCTAGGTGGGCAGGAGCTGGGACTGAAAGACGGGAGCTCACCCCGCCGCGGGGATTCGAACCGCCGACCATACGATCGGCAAGTCCTAGGCACTGAGGTTTTACCCACAGCGCCACCCGCGTCCCTCAGTAACATGGATATGCTGCTATAAATGTCTAATTAGCTTTGCACATTCAAAGTGTCTGGTTTGTAACAGAAGAAGTGTAATTTTTTTAAAGAAGAAACACCCACAAAGTAAATGTTGAGTATATACAATTAACTTTCAAAAAAATTTTTTTTCTATTTAGATGTTTTGACGCATGTAACTTCTGCCCTTATAGCATGTGCCACTATTTTTGGACTAGCTCTGTTTACTTTGGCATTAGCAGCAGGTTACCTGTACTATAATAGAAGGTAGGTTTCAAGGTTTTAGTAGTTCATCTTGTTATATATATTCTAAACAATGTATCTTAAAAATCCCAAAGATCTGAAAGGCACTAAATGTTTTAAGACATAAATAAATAAAAAATAGAGTAATAAAATTAAAAGGTACCAAAAAGACCACAGCGTCGCCACAAATAAAGTCTCTCTGGGGTAAGTATTCCACAACTAGGGTGCCACCACTGAAAAGGCTCTCACTCTAGCGACCATTCTCTGCACCATGTTTGGTGGTGGTATATTGAGAAGGGCATCAAAATATGTTCTTAAAGTCGAGGCAGTTCTAAAAGTAAACTGACGGCAAGTTGTTTGGGGGGTTTTAAAAGTTAATATGGACTGGAAATGGACTGGAAGGACTGACATAATATAGTCATACCAGACAGTCACAATTAACAACCCTGCTGTACTGTTTCCACGATAGGGATGTGTGGGGCTTAGGGCAAGGCCTGGTTGAGTATCGCACCTCTTACAGCTCCATGAACTGGGGAATTTTTATTATTGATGGATTGATTGCATTTATATACTGCCCTCCTTCCAAGGCACCCAAGAGGACTTACAATTTTTAGCTACCAAGACAAATAAATAATTTTGCCAGGTGGAAATTTTGCCAGGTGGGGAGATGGACCGTCCAATTGAAGCAGGCCTTGATTTTGTCTTTGCCTCCCTCCCTCTCCACAGGGCAGGTGGTGCATACCCTCCAACATTTCTCCAATGAAAATAGGGACATCCCATTCCATAATGATAATTTTACTATTTATACCCCACACATCTTACTGGTTTGCCCCAACATATATGAAAACACAATAAAACATTAAGCATTAAAAAAAAATTTCTGTATAGGATTGTCTTCAGATGACACGGGAGTTGGACAATTCCATACACTCCAACTTTTCTCCAGTGAAAATAGGGACATCCTAGGGAAAAGCGGGACATTCCAGGATCAAATCAGAAACTGGGACGCCAGTGACTGGGAAAGGGCCACAAGCACAATGTTTTATGGAGAGCCCCTTTGACTATGAGCATACCAAACATTTGAAGTCCCAGGTGGAGAAAGGTGATTATGGCTCCCCTCCTCTCTGCAAGAAGATGGTGCACAGCTGCCAACCAGATCCAAATAACCCTGGGATTCCATTCCCTGTTACAGGGAAATATACATTTGTTTAATTTGGGGTTCTTCAATTTACCACAACCAGTGCCTTATGGTGGTGGTCTCTATTCCTTCCCTCTGCAATGTTGCCAGCTGCCTTTTGAATACATGTGCACTGCAGTGGGGGCTTGTCCTCCTCTTGCCCCCACCAGCCTTGGAGCCACAAAAGAGCTCCCACGTTAATGCAGAAGTATTGCCCAGCCACTGCTCAGCTGTTGACTGGCATTCAGGACTCACTAGAAGGCCATGGGACTAGCAGCCATGGCGCTGCATTAAGATACAGCACCCCCAAAGTGTGGTTATACCACTGTGAGTTTTAAATTACAAGTGGTATAAAAATACTTTAAATAAACAAATACCTTTGATCTCAGCAGCCCCATTGACTTAATTAGATATTGCCTTTGTCTCGTGGTGCTGTGATGAGGGGTTACCACTCTGAAACTAAACACCTTTAATAGAAATGTGTCCCACTGAAGTCCTCCTACTTGATATAATTTTTTTTTGGGGGGGGGCTTCATAAATTAAAAAGTGCAAAAATGGTTATTACAGTAAATTCAACTAAACAGAATCCCAGAATTGTTCCTTAATCAGTTTTCTTGATCATTGTACAAGTTATTCATCTTTATCAAAATTATTTTTGCAATACCGCTTTTAAAGAGATTGATTTATTGCATAGTCTCTACTTCTTTTTCACCATTCAGGTCAGCTAAAAATTGCCAAGTGTTTTTTCATCCATCTATACCAAGGCTGGGGAAACCTTTTCATCCTGAGGGCCACACACCAGTGTGGATGGGGCTAGAGATAAAAGGAAGTGGAGCAACAGATATAAATTTTACCCATGAGCACATACCACTTTGTATCCTCTATCCAGAAAAGCAAGGGGCATCATTGGAGTCCAGCCAGTCAAAAACACTTGGAGTCATTGAGGGCCGTGGCCTGTGGAGAGTTCTGAAGGCCAGGTAGAGAGGAATAGAGGACCACATTCAGCTCCTAGGCCTTAGGGTTCCCACCTCTGAAATATACCAGCGAAGCATTTTTAAAAACCTAGCTATTTAATTTTATTACATGTTAGTTCTTTAGATTCATGATCTATCTGAAAGAGAACCATAATATTTATGTATTAAAATGCATTTCAGGCAATTTGTTCCATTTCTTGAAGCTGGTTTGAAAGGCGAAGAATCCAAAAAGGAATGGAAACACACTGCTTCTCAGTGTTGTCCGCCTATTTCTCTTTCGCAGAATTTTCATTTTGGACAACCACAGGTAAAATATAATAATGGAAAATGAACTGTTAATATATGTGGCATTTTTGCACTGGTAATATTTTGAGGCCAAGTTAATACCTTAACCCTAAACACATTTGACCTAGTTTAGCAAGGGAGGTCTTTCTGCAAGATGGCAACTCTGAGCCATAGGAAACCAAGTACATTGGAGAGAAGTCTCAGTAGGTGAGTTTTGGCAGAACAGGGGCTGGAGCAGGGACAGATCCACTAGGACAGGAATACAGAGGCTTCCTGAGTCTGTTACAAGCCAGCTATAAACCAAGCAAGTTACAGTTGAAAGTACTTTATTTTATATCATTTTTTAATATAATAATCATGGTGCTTTGATGATAATCTTTCCGTTTATATCTCACAGGAATCAAGGAAGAATCAAATATTGGCAACAGGTATTAAAACTTTTCTTAAGAGTGCAGTTTGAGAATTTGTTATACTACTGACATCGCTTGTAAAATAAAACAAAGTAGAAATCATGTAAACTATTAACTATGTGGAAAGGCATGTTTCCTACTATCAGTTGTCTATTTTTAAAGACTAGAAAAATTAGATTTTTAAAGACTAGAAAAATTAGATTCAGGCAAAACATTTTGTGAAAAGGCTCTTGGTAACAATGTGATATACCCCTACATACAATAATATTGTCTGACTGAGGATGCTTAGGGCAGGAAATAAATGTAACGTAAACAAATAGATGAAACAAACAGATGAAGTCATCATACCATGTTGTATTGTCCATCCACAAGAAAGGAGACCATATTGTCTAAAGTGCATGGGTTTCCTTATGAGGAACATCTAATCTTGATCTCTTCACAAAAAAGTGCCAAAAGGAATAAAACAACACTTTCTCTCATTAATACTCAGAACCCACAGTTCCTTTTACAGCTGCATTCTGTTTGTATAAATTTAACACTTAAAATACAAGTTTGCAGTATGGAAGAGGATACAAAAAAACCCATAACAGATTCTAGCTAGTGAAAATGGTGCTTTTCAGACACACACTGTATGTGCTTTTGAAAAGCTGGCCAATAATAATTATTTTAATAAGAGAGTCTTCAATGTTGTTGTTGTTTAGTCGTTTAGTCGTGTCCGACTCTTCGTGACCCCATGGACCAGAGCACGCCAGGCACTCCTGTCTTCCACTGCCTCCCGCAGTTTGGTCAGACTCACGTTTGTAGCTTCGAAGACGCTATCCAGCCATCTCGACCTCTGTCGTCCCCTTCTCCTTGTGCCCTCCATCTTTCCCAACATCAGGGTCTTTTCCAGGGAGTCTTCTCTTCTCATGAGGTGGCCAAAGTATTGGAGCCTCAGCTTCACGATCTGTCCTTCCAGTGAGCACTCAGGGCTGATTTCCTTAAGAATGGATACGTTTGATCTTCTTGCAGTCCAAGGGACTCTCAAGAGTCTCCTCCAGCACCATAATTCAAAAGCATCAATTCTTCGGCGATCAGCCTTCTTTATGGTCCAGCTCTCACTTCCATACATCACTACTGGGAAAACCATAGCTTTTACTATACGGACCTTTGTTGGCAAGGTGATGTCTCTACTTTTTAGATGTACTTTGTATGTATGTACTTTGTATGTATGTACTTTGTATGTACTTTGTAGATGTATTGAGTCTTCAATACATCTACCCTAAACTCCAACTTGCAAATTAGAACCAACTTTTAAAATTTTGTCCTATAAGGCTTTCTCCTTTTCTTTTCTCTGTCACCTTTCTCTTTCAGCTACTTTTATTCGTTCCATTTCTCTTTTGCCTGACAAATGTAATGAATTGTGGTGCAACCTACCTAAGTTTGGGATGTATTTGCCATTCTGACTCACCACAGCTAGGCAAATCTCTATTATGGCCTTGCTACTTTGTTTCATGGCAAGAATCAGTTGAATTGCTTTTGTTGCTTTATTCTTTGCTTTTTAAATATGTTTTGATGCCCTTTTATGCTTGTGCATGTTTTCCTATCTACTGCGAGGACCCTTTCAAGGGGCTGAAGATATGAAATACAAATAATAAACGAGTACACAAAAATATTAATAATTAGTTACACCACAGGAAAAATAGCACATATGCATGGGAGTAGCTGAGGGGGCAGGGAGGGGGCAGCTGCCCCCCTGAATCAATACAAATAAATAAAAATACATAGCAAACTGAGGTTCTTTCCCCCGAACAAAAGGCCTGCCCCCCCCCAAATAAATCCTAGCTACGTCCATGCACATGTGTAGAAGGAACACTGAACTCATATGCTTGTATCAAATACACTAAAATCACTGAAAATCAGGCATCTGTAAGCAGCACTCCTATTCACAGAATCTGCTTCTCCTTGACCTTTCCTATCTCCCCCTTCCCTTGTGCCACAGCCCTCTCCATTCATCAGGGTCCCCCATCTCTTGAGGGAGTCGTTTTAGGGATGTCATGGGGCTGCCAGTGAAAGGAAGGGCTGGTAAAGACAGCTTCTGCTCATCCCCTTCCTCATTTTATCTAATATAAATTTATGATATGGTTACATTTTTTAAATCATGCACGTCTAATGAACAATGTGATCCTTTTCATTGCAGCTACTAAAACATGTTCCAAAGAGGAATTTGTTATTATGAAGGAAATATATGGCAGCTCTGATACAGAAGGCAGTTCAGAAATATCATGTAGAGGTTTGACTATAAGATCCAGAGCGATTGTGCTTCCCTCTCGGTCCAGTGACAGCATACAATCATTATTTGATGTACGTGATGATGTACGTGATGATGTCTCTTCCCAACAATCCATAACCATGGAAAATGGTTCCAACACTGTGCCCCCCAAAAACGACCTGGTTCCTGTTCCACAACAGCCAGATAATCAAGAGCAGAGTACCTCTAATGATGTGTCACCACAACTGAAGAAAACTATTTCAAAATCAAAATCTGACAATGATCTCACAAGATCTAGTAAAGTATTGCAAGGAGTTCAGCCAGACCATTGTTTATATGATGTCAAAGAACCAAGTACCTCAAAGGATGTGACACTAAAGAAACTAACCATCTCAGAGCCAAAACCTGACAGTGCTATCACAGAGCCTACCAAAGCATCACAAACAGGCCAGACACAGGCAGTTCTGAAGTCAGAGCCTGGCAATGCTACCACAGAGCCTTCCTCTACTGAAGCATCACAAACAGGCCAGACACAGGCAATTCTGAAGTCAGAACCTGACAGTGCTATCACAGGGCCTTCTTCTACCGAAGCATCACAAACAGGCCAGACACAGGCAATTCTGAAGTCAGAACCTGGCAATGCTACCACAGAGCCTTCCTCTACTGAAGCATCACAAACAGGCCAGACACAGGCAATTCTGAAGTCAGAACCTGATAGTGCTATCACAGGGCCTTCTTCTACCGAACCATCACAAACAGGCCAGACACAGGCAATTCTGAAGTCAGAACCTGACAATGCTATCACAGGGCCTTCTTCTACCGAACCATCACAAACAGGCCAGACACAGGCAATTCTGAAGTCAGAACCTGACAATGCTATCACAGGGCCTTTATCAACTGAAGTATCACAAGCAGGCCAGACACAGGCAATTTCTAACACAGGACTTGACAATGCTGTCATAGGGATTTTCTCCACTACAGTATCACAAGTAGACCAGGCACTGGCAATTTCAATGTCAGAAACTGACAGTGGTTTCATAGGGCTTTACTCTACCACAGTATCACAAGTAGATCAAGCATTGATAATTTCGAATCCAGTACTTGACAATGCTATCACAGGGCCCTTCTCCACTGAAATATCACAATCAGACCAGACGCAGAATATTTTAAAGTCAGAAACTGACAATACCTCCATACCACCTTCTTCTACTACATTATCACAAGTGGACCAGCCATTGACCAAGATTTCTACAGTGCAAAATCCATGATCGGTATTTTACATCTTGGTGAATAATTTTAACTCTTCTTACAAATGTTGATGGTTCTATTTCCCACCAAACAAATTCTTTGAATATGCTTACATGAAACGTGGAGAAATTACAATCTGAGTTTTGTGACGAAAAAGCTGTTGCATAGTAGTAATGTGTCTTAAGATTTTTTTAAAAAAAATGTATACATACTGGGCAACATAAATTCTGAATTATTTTTCAGAAATTAAAACTGACTAAACATATTTATTGGAAGTCATTTTAATTTAGGTGAGAGATGGCAGACATTTTTGTATTCAGGTTGTTGTGTGGACAGCATGTGGGAAAGGGCCATAGCTCAGTGGCAGAGCTTCCAGTGTTCCTAAAAAGGTAAAGATAAAGGACCCCTGACAGTTAAGTCCAGTCACAAATGACTCTGGGGTTACGGCGCTCATCTCGCTTTCCTGGCCGAGGGAGCTGGTGTTTGTCCACAGACAGTTTTTCCGGGTCATGTGGCCAGCATGACTAAGCCGCTTCTAGCGAAACCAGAGCAGCACACAGAAATGCTGTTTACCTTCCCGCCAGAGCAGTACCTACTTATCTACTTGCACTCTGGGTGTGCTGTTTGAGCTGCTAGGTTGGCAGGAGCAGGGACCAAGCAATGGGAGCTCACCCCGTCGCAGGAATTCGAACCGCCGACCTTCCAATCGGAAAGCCTTAGGCTCCGTGGTTTACACCACAGTGCCACCCGCGTCCCTCCCAGTGTTCCTAGTATGGACATAATTTGGGTTTTCCCTTCTCAGATCAAGATAGAGATGGCTGTGAATAGACAAATACTTATAGGGGCATAAATTAAATTTCAAAACCTCAGCAGAACAAATCCCATTTTCCTCTGGAGGAATGTTATTTAACAGAATGTGTTTATGATTAAACCATTCAGATTTTAGTAGGAAAATCTAAAAATAACGTAGCATTTATGAGAACAACTTAGACCATTTCTGCTGTTTATAGCATTTCCATAAATTATTGCAATAATATTTGCATGTAACAACCTTGCAAAGTAGGCCTAATTGCAGGGGGAGATGTAACAGCAAACAGTGGGGAGGTTTAAAAAGTATCCACATGGTGCTTAGAGAATAACTTGCACCTAAATATTAGTGAGGCAAAGGAGATGGTGTTGGACTTCCAGAAGAAGAGAGGGGAACCTGCCCCATTGTATATCGGGGGGGGGGCGTGTGTGTGGAGAGAGTCTCCTCCTTTAAATTCCTGGGAGTCTACCTTAGTGAGGACCTCACTTGGAAAATCAACATAACTCAGGTGGTCAGAAAGGCCCAACAGAGACTCCATTTCCTCAGGGTCTTGCGAAAGTAGTGTTAAACAACAACTGATGAACTCCTTCTACCGGTCCACAATAGAAAGTGTCCTTTCATATTGTATCACAGTGTGGTATGCTGGCCTGATAGCCACGGACAGAAAGTCTCTACAGAGGGTGGTGAATACAGCACATGATATCATGGGCTGTTCTTTGAGTCTGCTAGATGACATCGCAAGGGATCTTTGCCTTAGGAGAGCGAGAAAAATTATCAGGGATGACTCACACCCCAGCCATCACCTCTTTAATCCTCTACCCTCGGGCAGGAGATATAGAGTATACTCAGCCATACTAACAGGCTAAAAAATAGCTTCTATCCGTGGGCTGTTAGGCTGTTGAATGGAAAATAACATAGCGAAATTGACTTGCGAGGTGGTGCGTTGTTCGATAAGAGATTGAGTGTGGGGGGAGGCCCGTTTAATTTCATTGCACACAGGCTGTACAATGACAAGAAAGGTGTTATTATTTTAGTATTGTCATATTGCAAATATACTGAGAGAGAATAGTGACTTGCTTAAAGCTACCTAGGAAGTTCAAGGCCACCAGGATGAGGCCATGAGACATGAACCAGTGGCATTCTGGTTCAAAACACACTCTTAATCATGATGGTACATCAACTTACGTATGGCAACAGTGGCCCAGTGGAAGTCTGGTGCTGGCAAATAATTGCTGCTGCTCCACTGGTTGCACATGGTCTGAGAACTTGATTTTTGCTTCAGTTCTTCTTTTCTTACTTTTTTTGGTCTCTTTCCCTTTCCTTGGTGAATCACAGATACCTGTATATGATACTGTGCCATCTTTACCTGTGCTGTTCATTACATAGAATTTTCACAGGGTCATTGCGATACTTGTTGAAGTTCAACAATTACTAATGTTTTTGAGTTAATATTTTTGTGGTCACCATGTTAAATTAACACAAGGAGGAAGAATATTGTGTTCCTACTGAAGTTGTGCGTTCCATCTATGTTCTAACTTGTGGTGTAAAGTGTTGTCAGTTTTGTTGTGCCAGCCTTCGTCCACAGTGCCATCTCGTAGTCATATGAAGTAATCAAATGGATTACTGAAATCTTTCCCTCTCACATGGGTAGTAGAAAATATGTATGTTCAGCTGGATAGGGGATCTGTGATCAGATGGAGGCCTGTCAAGCCTCTTGCAGGATAGACTTTTAATTCTTGAAGATTGCGGGGCTGATGGAGAGGGTGAGTAAGACAACCCACAACAGCCCTAACAACCACCTTGGCCACAAACTAACGATGTTGAATCTCAGCATGGTGATCTCCCTTCATCCTGTGATCTCTTGACAAATGAACAGGCCCCTTGTCTTTTGTCTCATCCTGTGATCTCTGATGAACGAACAGGCCCCTTGTCTTTTGTCACTTCTCAGACAGTTCCTTTCTTCTAGACAGTCAGTCTGAAACTTTGATAACATACTGCAGGCAAAATATGATTCCCTTCTCCTTAAAATTGCTTATAAATATATTTGATGGGGCTTAAGGTGGCCTTTTGCTATAGTCTCAGAATTGATCTATAAAGAGTAGACACAATTTTGAATTCCTGTCTTTTTACTACCTGGCTTATGGTAGTAGAAATATGGGGGGTTATTTTTTAGCATGACATAACCTGTCCTTATTTTGCATATGACTGGTACTAATACCTCCACTGAGATGACCAGCTTAAGTTTTTATGCTACTTTTTTTCTATCTGGTCTCAAGCAGCCTACTTCCAAATTGAACTGAACTGAAGCCATTTTTTAAATCCTACTAGCAATAGTGAAGTGGATTGCCTCCCAGTTTCAAAGATAGTAGCCAGCCTGCTAAATGTCTATTAACACCTATTCCAGGGAATAGAGTTTTAGACTCTTCGGAAACCCACTGTGAATACTTTGCAAGGCACTTCAAGGCTAAAGTCACCTCTATAGCAATATTGATGCTATATCCACTGCAGTCTCCACTGAGGTGCAATGTCTGTTGCAGCATTATGGGATCAGTTTTGGTGGATGCAGCCTACCGGTGCAGATAAGGTGCTTAGGACAATGTGGCAGATGTATCTTCTTGCCCCTTGCCCCCTTGCCTTGCTAGAACTTGCTGAAATGGTATAACCAGATGAGTCCAGGGGTAAATCCATGTATCCTTGCAGGAGAGAGTGGTCCTGGCCATCCTGAAAGAGGCGGTGATCTGACCACTCCTCAAAAAGCCCACCCTGGTCCCACTGGCTTGTGACCCAGAGGCCTGGGTAAATAAGAATGTTTTTGCTTGGTGTTTAAAAACAGTGCTGCTGCTAGGCCTCCCTCCCTGGGGGCAGCATTCCATAAACATACCCACTACTGAGAAGGCCCATCCTTGTGTTCCCACCCTTTGCACCTCCCTCAGAGGGGGCACAAGGAGAAGGGCCTCAGGTAAAGAATGCAGGGTTCAGGTTGGTTCATGTGGGAGAGGCTATCCTTCAGGTGCTGTGGTCGTGAGTCACATAAGGCTTTATAGGTCAAAACCACCCCAATCTCTGCTGAGTGGTGCACTTCAGGGATTCTAGGCATTTACCCAGGGTTTGTGTTTCCTTTGGGAATAAGACACATTGGAGACTGACATCTTTATGATATATGGTTTATTTGTACATATATACAACTTAAACCCAGATGAAGGGCTAATTTGTGAGAATTCACATTCCAAGCAGGTCTGGCCTCCGTAAGTGCAGCATTTGATTCAAAGAAGAGCAAAAAGCCTTGCTCTGTGTATCTCTTCTCCTGGCTGTCATTCCCAGATCACATGGAGTTCTGCCCCTCCTTCTCCTCCCTGCTTACAGACTCAAGGACCTCCTTCAGATCCAATAGCATTCAGAGTTGAAACCCTGAACCTGGCCTTTGCCTTTGGCCACTAGTACCCAGCAAAGAAGAGGTCCTACTCTCCCTCACCTGGCAGAGGGCAGTTTTGCCCTCTGATGGTTTTGTCCACTACTAATGGCCCATCCGACGCGGGTGGCGCTGTGGGTAAAACCTCAGCGCCTAACTTGCCGATCGAAAGGTCGGCGGTTCGAATCCCCGTGGCGGGGTGCGCTCCCATCGTTTGGTCCCAGCGCCTGCCAACCTAGCAGTTCGAAAGCACCTCCGGGTGCAAGTAGATAAATAGGGACTGCTTACCAGTGGGAAGGTTAACGGCGTTCCGTGTGCTGCACTGGCTCCCGGCCTATAGAGTGAGATGAGCGCACAACCCTAGAGTCTGGCAAGACTGGCCCGTACGGGCAGGGGTACCTTTACCTTTTTAATGGCCCATCCAGCTAGCTCTGCAGACCTGCATTGGCTTGTTAGCATAACTAAATCCAGAAGGTGTGCATGTCTGGCAAAGTTTAACCAAACCTTGATTAATTCTGACTTTTACTAAATCCAGGAATTATGGGGAGGATCTGGCACTCAGCCATTTAGGGAAATCTGCTCCCTGCCAACCTACAACAATATTAACAAGGCTAGAGAATAATTTCTGGTGTCTCACAATTTTTTTTTGTTATAAACACTAGTGTTGTTTTTTAATTGTTGCCTCTTGGTTTTGTTTAATTGTTGCCTCTTGGTTTTGTTGCCTCTTGGTTTTATGCTCGCCATTAGCAGTCTGAATTAGAATATGCACCCCACCTAACAACACAGTGGGAGAAAACAACACTTGTCAGCGCAATGGGGAAGTAGCCAACATATTAACGCTGTCATCTCCAACATACTTATCCGGCAGCAAGTGTTTGGGATTTCTCAGGAAGTATATACATAGGATCGGGCTCCCTACAATTGCCCTGAATTAAAACGACGGTCTTAACGGAGAAAGGTTGCCAGCTGCTTCTTATTTGAGGGGATGCAACGTTACACCTTCCAGACAAAAGTGCTACAGCTGTGTCGGGGGCGGGGGGGAGGCCCTCCTTTTAGAACGAGACGCGTAATCTGACGGGAACTTAATACGGGAAGCATGTCGGGACAAAATGCCTCCTTTGGCGAAAGGAAAAAGCCGCTGGTTTCAACGCCGCCGCAGATGCTGAAGGTGCTTGTTTCTCCCTTTGGCTCGGAGGGGAAGGTGGGGGCCAGGCGTGCAGCGAGAGAAGCCGGGCCTGTAGACATCAGGGCGAGAGGAGGAGGGAGGGGAGGAGGAGGAGGAGGAGCTCCGGAGCGAGAGAGGCCTGCCTGACAAAAGCTCAGTGCGCAGAAGGCTGGTGACCAGGAAGAAGAACCGCGCTTGGGGCTGAGGGAGGAGACGGGCTCTGTGTGTATACCTGGACGCCGACGCCGCTTGCCCTGCCCGTTCCCCCGCCGGAGGGCTAAGCAAGTCCCTTGCCGAGGCCCTGATGGCGGCCGAGGGCTAAGACCGCTCTCCCTTCCCAACCCCGCTGCCATTTCTCCGCCGGAGTGCGGCGAGGAAGAGGGGGAGGCGGGCGGGCGGGCAGCGGGTCCCTGGGGCGAGCCGACTCGGGGCTAAGCTGCTTATGCAGGCTGGCAGGCTGGCATGAGCTTCCTGAGCTGGGCTCCTGCTGCTGCTGCTGAGGGGAGGCCGGAGGAAAGCCGTCGCCCGGAGCTGCCATTGTGTCTCTGAGGAGGAGGAGGAGACCCCCCACTTCCCTTTGGGGAAGATGGGGAATTGCTTGAAATCCCCCACCTCGGATGACATCTCCCTGCTGCACGAGTCCCAGTCGGACAGGGCCAGCTATGGGGATGGGACTGAGCCGGATCAGGAGCCGCCGCCGCCATATCAGGTACCGTGTGTTGGGGGGTGAGGAGAAGGGCAGGGGGGAAACTCAACAAGTTGAGATGAGGTCGGGGTCGCCGTGAGAACGGCTGTGCGTGTCAGACGGGCAAACCCAGGGCTGGGGTTGCGGGGTGGGGAAGGAGAGGAATTTAAAAGGTGGACGGGAAGCCTACAAAAAAAAAACCAAAACACAGGGAAACCTGGTGGGGAGAGGCTTCATTTATTGATATTTGTGTGGATGTACACAGTTTTGTTGGGGGTGTTGTTGTTTTGTTTTTTAAATGAAAATCCCTCATACTTGTGTCATTTATGCAGCGGCTAGGAATCGATATTAACCAACATACGTATACTTCATGACTTGAATGTCAGAAATTGGGGGCCTCTCTTCTGCCCCCACCTTACCCACCCCCAGTGCTTATTCTACTCCTGAGGTTTGAAATTTGACAACTTGCCAGACCTCTCTCGAAGCTGAACCTCTTGCTTTCAGCCTGATGGGGGAGACTTTCTTTGTTTCTTCTTCTGTGCCTCTCTTGTCTGATTTTCAGCGTTAAAATGCTGTTGTGTTTGTCTTTTAATTATGCCGAGCTCCCTTTTTAAAAGGCAGATATATAGAAAACAGCTTTCAGAAGTGAGCTTGGAACACTGTACTGGGCAAAATATAAATAACAGCAACAAAAATAAAACAGAACTACATCTTGGGTTGAATAAAACAGATTGTAACCATTTCTACTTGGAAGCAAGCTCCAAATTTCAGTGGGGATTACCTCTGTGTAAGCATGTTTCACACCTAATTGATGACACTGTTTTTCTGGACCTGATAATTTAATTATGACATTTTAAAATGATGATTTCAGATATAGTCTCTTCATTTAGGCCACAGAACAGGGGTTCTAGTTTTTCAGCTTGTGCAGCTTCCTTTGTTTCTTCATGCGGTGACATCACTGTCTGGTGTTGTTCTTGTCTCATTACCTTGTTAAGGCAAAGACTGTACACACACACACACACACACACACACACACACACTATCTTTGTCTCAGTTTTTTTATTCTGCCTTTCATTATATGCAAAAACAGTAACTCCAATCATTAATTTTGAACTTTCTTATGGCAATAGATCCTATTTCTTCCAAGTGTGATTGACAGCAGGCCAGGGCAATGACATTTTCCTCCTGGATGTTTCTCTTATTCTCTCTCCCTTGTGTCCTCTCTGGTATGAATTTGCAAGTTTTAGAATTGGGATTATTAGCTTTTTATTGTTTTTCATTAATATTTTTGCTGATGTCAAAATACATGAAGAAATTTTAATCTGTATTTGCGTTCATTTTATAACCAGAAAAACACACTTATTTTTGTTTTGGAGAAACAATAAATTATTTTTGTCTCATTGATTTACATCTAACAGTGTATTAATCTAATTTTATTCCTTGGTATTAGAACAGCTGTAAACAGAATGAAGTATTTTATGAAGATATAAGGCTTGGATTCCAAGCAATTATATTTCCATATTTTATTTAAGATAAAGGAAGTCTTGATTCTCCCCCCCCCCCATCACTTTATTTTTTACAGGATATGAGATGTTTTCTTAGCAAGCACTGAATCTTGAAATGTGATTTGCACCCTTATCTCAAACATAAGCCTGGTAAGTTTAGCACATTAAATCATAGTTAAAAACAAACAATGGTTTAATGTAAAAAAGCAAGGTGCACACGGCTCAAAAGTTCTCCCTTGTCCGCTGCTGACCCACTGAAAAACAAGACAGTCTGGCTTGTTGTGACGTGTGAATCTTGGCTTACTTTACTTCTCAATTATGTGTTTGGGGAAAACAAACCACAAACCCATGTTCAGGCATCACAGCAAGCCAGAGAGTCACTTGTTTCCTGGTGATACAGCAGGAGTGGAGCCATGTTCAAAATTCCCCCGGAATTTTTTGCGCTTGGCTTTCGGCCACTTGCGACCAAGTGAAGATGCCTGGGCACCAGGATGGTGCCCGATATCTCCACCATCTGGCAGGCTGGTGCACAGCAGTGGGGTTTTTTGCTGCTATGCTATGGCGCAAGTCACCTGGTTCACACCATAGTGCTTCAGCGAAAGGGCAGTCTCTTCTTCTGCAAGCCAGCTGATTTGCGCAGTTGCGTAGCAGCAGAAGACTGCATCTTTTGTAGAGCATTATGTACCACTCCACATTTTTCCATCTATGTGAGGCAGGGCTGGGGTCCTGCTACAAGCAGCTGTGCTGAGCCCAGCTTGGAGGCCAGCTGCTCACCTGCCCGCTTGCCCCATTGCCTGATCCCTGTGGCGGGGCTGCACCGGTCCCTGCTGCTCTCACTCCTCCTGCTTGCGCAGCCTGCCTTCTCTTGGGAAAGCCAAGACTTGGAGCTGTTCAAGCTGATGGAGGAGGTCCTGCAAAACTTTAACTCCTGATGTTTGGACAGGAGCAGTGAACAACACTATAGTTAACTGTTGTAGCTTGTCTTCACTTACCCCACCCCACTTCCCTGCTCAGTTGTGAAGAATATTCTTACGTTAAGAATGGTCCAAGCGACCATTAAGAAAAAGGGACAGGAATAGGCCAATATATATGTGGGTCAAGTGACTTTTCTTCTTTAAGTTCTCAAAGTTCTTATCCTAGTTCAGGACAGAAACATCTGCACTAGCCAGATGTTTAACTGATAATCAACCACAGTCAGTTCATCATTTGAAAAACAATACTTTAGAGCCATCTTGCCCCAAAATGGCAACTAGACATTCCATTTTGGCGACTGTAACCTTGATTAAAGGGGCCATTTGGCCTCTACCTTATATATCTGTGTTTCAAACATTGGAGTGGAGCAAGAATTTTTAAAGCATACTGCACATTCACATTAAACCATATTTTGTTTTTAACTATGGTTTTAATGTGACCTGTAGACCAGGCCATTTGAACTCCCATTGAGTTCAGTGAGATACATTTCCAACTGAAGTATGCATGCATATGATTGCCGCCTTGGTATTTTGGAATGAGGTTTGATAAAAGACTGCTCCTAAAAACACTAGCAGTCATCCAGTGAAGTTATATTTGCACGTACAAGAGACTGTTCATTTGGCGTTTTTCATTTTTAGCTTGGGTGCATGCATGTATCTGGCATGTGCATTAATCAGGATCACATTCACAACTATCATGTTGCAACGACTTACTTCCATGTATTTAATATCAGGATGTAAAGTCATTCAAAATATTCAAATAATTCATAGTTAACAAAATTACAGGAAGTATTTAATTTATATCGGTCACCTACAGGTGTTTTAGATGATAATTATAGGTTGGTTCTGATGGATTGTTTGAATGATTCAAAAGAAGAGAATGCAGGGATGTTATAGAAGGATCACCAATATCTGAATCTTGTGCGTAACTTTGCACACTTTGGGGAAATAGATGGCACTGAAAACAGTGAGACTTTTTCTTTCTGAGTATTGCTATGTAAGGCTGCTTTTCCTATGCACAGTTACTTGGGTGTACTGTATATTCCATTGAACTCAGTAGGTTATCTCAATAAACATGAATAGGATAGGCTCTGCACAGTTGCAATTATGTGCACACTTATTTAGGAGTTTGTCTGCTGCTGTGGTCAAGCCTGTTGGCATTCAGGAACCTGTCTGGCTAGTTTCTTGCTGCTCCCCCTGTTGGCCAGAGTTAGGGCTCATCACACCTTTTGTGGTGTGCCAGGTACACCTGTGCCTGGAAGCCACAACTATTGATAGTGTGCTTTGCTGTGCTGCTTGAAATAGTTCTTTGTTGTGGCACAAATGGTAAATCCATTGTTAGAGCTAAGCTTGAAAACTATTAGCGCTATGGAAAAATGTGTTCAGTTGCTGTTGGAGACACTTTAATTTTGGCAAATATATGAAAGTTGAATTCATATTGCTAGTTTCAACTTGAATATTTAAATACTTTCCATTTAATTGAGTGTGTGGGTTTTTTTAATCCAACTATATGGTGAATACCTGAAATAGTGTTGCTTTATCAAAATAGACTTTGAGATTGCATTTGACATAATTGTTCTGCTGGATCTGGTTCATCTGATACTTTAACACTGGCTCTTACACATAAGGAGCTTTTAATTAAATAGGCTAGAATAACTGAAAACCAGAGTCACCAGTGCATATTTCATTATGAAGTGGATAATGTAGCTCAATCCTGTGCATGTTTCATTCAGAAGTATGTCCTAATTAGTACATAAAGCTAACTCAGTGTCCATGAGCATAAGACTGCAGCCTAAAAAACTGCCATCAACTCGTAGAAAAGCATTGCATTCCTATAGAAAGGCATATATGCAGAGCAATACTATACATGTTCATTCAGAAGGAAAACTATCAAGTTAAAGGGGTTTACTGCCAGGTAAGTGGGCATATGATTGCACCCATGGTGATGTTTGTTACGGCATTTCCAGCTGCAAAAAAATCTAAAGGCTGTATTGATTTATGCAAGTTCTAGAGAGATCAGATCACGATTTTAAATATTTTTTTGTGAGTCTGTAATTTCTTTCCTGTTCTTGTTACAATACCTTTATGTATTATTCACTGTCTCATAACTAGGCTGTAACCACCAGTACAAGGCTGACTTTAACAGCAAAAGCACATTCTCCCAAAACATAGAATGCCAACACTGATTCTTTTGGAGATGCCATATCCATATTCAGGTTGGACTTGCAAACTTAATTTGTTAGCACGGGTCTCCCCTAATACTTATACCATTTCCTTTGTATTTTTATACATACACAAAGGGTTGTATTAGCACTAACTTTTACTCAGCACAATGTCCTGTTCCTAGTTGGAAGTAGGGGTGAGTGGGACAGCAGAGGAACGCTCACATTTTTCATCCTCTAACAACTGTTGTACAAAAGACATGAAGTAAAATACATTGGAAGGACTAAATAGAAAAATCTACAAAGAGGAAAGGTTACCAGAATGGGGTATCTTTGCAGGTGTTTGCTATTTATTTGAAAGACTTACATGAGGTAATTCCTTTGAGCGATATAGTAAAACTGCATTCTCCTAATGTGGCAATATGGTGCTGCCGTAACAGAGAAATAGTGCAGTTTGTCTTTCCTCACCAATGAGGTCACAGGCACCATCCAGTAAGTCGCTCTTCACACTTGTGCAACTATCACTTCTTATTGTAATAGACATTCTAGGAACAATACTGTTTGTTCTTGGAAGCACATTGTTCTAACCAAGTAACATGATACAATTTTATCAAGTGGTGTTGTGGATGCTGTAACAGCTGGGCCTTCGCTTTAACCCTTTCTGCACTACAGCACCCCCCTCCCTTTGAATGGTGTACATCACTTTGGCTATACAGTGGTACCTCGGGTTACATACGCTTCAGGTTACAGACTCTGCTAACCCAGAAATAGTACCTGGGGTTAAGAATTTTGCTTCAGGATGAGAACAGAAATCGCGTGACAGCGGCGCGGCAGCAGCGGGAGGCCCCATTAGCTAAAGTGGTGCTTCATGTTAAGAACAGTTTCAGGTTAAGAACGGACCTCCGGTACGAATTAAGTATGTAACCAGAGGTACCACTGTAATCCTTTGGTTATAAACCCCATTGTACTCAGTGGACTTGCATCTGAGTAGTTGTTAGTAGGTGAGGTAGGGTAACATTTCAGACAAATGCCATTTGTCTCAGTAAGGCCCATTCAGGGTGATTGTTTCATGAAATTCCTTTTGATCATACTAAATTTATGAACTCTGAGTAGAAGAACAACTGTCATTTAGAAACTAGTTTATTTTATATTTGGCAGTTTATTCAAGCTTTTGTTGTTTCCAGCTCCACTTTTAGCGCTCAACTTTCTGAGGTTTGAAGCTTTCTGATGTCATAAAAGTTCAATTTCTGCAGCTGTTCCAGCTCAATAACTTCATGGCTTAGTAATGGAAAAAGTCACATTCCAGTGAACTTGATTGGACCCAGCATTTATATACATAAAGTTCTCCCTCTCTTGCCAACTGAAAAGAGCATCCCTAAGGGTTCGGGCCTGTTCTTAGAGGGAGGTTAGAGAGCCTTATGTAAAACTGCCCTTACCCATTCATAATGTTCAGAGAATTGTAGTCATAAAGTATATCTGTTAAATGCCAGATGTGTATGTGTGAGACTGTATGGTAGATTTCAATAGGAAAAATTTAAAAATAAAGATGAAATAGTGGGAACTTATTAGCCACCTTTGTCTTTATATAGGATTTACTTTTTTTAGTGTATTTGTGCAATGTTGGGGCATCTCACTTAGATGCTACAAAGTAGGTTAATGGGACAAATCAAGCCAATCAGTTATGTTAAAGTAAGCTGCTGCTGCTGCTTTTTAGGGGGAAAAGCCCCTCCCATTATTTTTTCAAGGCAGACTTTCAAAATCCTGATTCAGTATTGTTCTCTTGTTAATTATATGTTCTTTGCTCATGCTCTATTTACACTGAAGATCTATAGCAGTTCTTCAGGAGTAGTTTATTTATTCTAAATATTTATATCACTTTTTACTTCAAAATTTTAGGGCTCTAGCTATCTGGATGTCGCTGGACTACAATTACCATCATCCCTGGCCATTGGCCACAGTGGCTGGGGCTGATGGGAATTGTAGTTCAGCAAATATCTGGAGGGCCAACAGCTCCCAACCCCTGCAGTAATCCCATCAAGAGGTTACCAGGAGAAAGTTCCATTATTTCTTGTGTCCTGAACAGCACTGGATATGAGTGAATATGAGTGAATAACCATTTAACAAGCTGGTTTTTTGTCTGTATTCTCTTTTATCACCCTGCCAGCTGGTGAAGAGAATCTTGCCATTCCTCTGCTTTCCTAGATTTCTGATTGGGTTCAGAGGCACGACAAGATTCCTCACTACTCCGCAGGACAATACAAATGGCAATACAACAGTTGGACAGCTAAGTTGGTTAGAGCGTGGTGCTGATAATGCCAAGGTTTCAGGTTCGATCCCCATAAGGGATAGCTGCATATTCCTGCAATGCAGGGAGTTGGACTAGATAATCCTCGGGGTTCCTTTCAATTTATGATTCTATGACCAGTTTATAAAGTGGTTACATGCACACCTCGGTAGATTATCACTTGCCTAATGGTTGTCTTTGTTCACTCTCTGTATGAGATAGAAGAAGTGGGCAAGCTCTTTCTGGCTTCTTCATAGGAAGGGGGATTTTCAGTTCCTTCGGGGTTCCACTCCTCCCTTAGCTGCAAGTCAGCACTTTTGACTGTTCTCACACTTTCACTGCGTGGTATGACATTGGCAGTAAATACAAGCTTTCCAGTAACCATGTGCTGGAAAAGGACATTACTTTTGGAGTATGATCCTGAAAGGTAAAAATACTAATATTTGAAATTGTATTTATTTATAATATTTGTGTAAAGGTAAAGGGACCCCTGACCATTAGGTCCAGTCGTGACCGACTCTGGGGTTGCGGCGCTCATCTTGCTTTATTGGCCGAGGGAGCCGGCGTACAGCTTCCGGGTCATGTGGCCAGCATGACTAAGCTGCTTCTGGTGAACCAGAGCAGCGCATGGAAATGCTGTTTACCTTCCCACTGGAGCGGTACCTATTTATCTACTTGCACTTTGACATGCTTTCGAACTGCTAGGTTGGCAGGAGCAGGGACTGAGCAACAGGAGCTCACCCCATCATGGGGATTTGAACCGCTGACCTTCTGATCGGCAAGCCCTAGGCTCTGTGGTTTAACCCATAATGCCACCCACATCCCTATTTATATACTCACCAATAATTAAGCATCTTTGGTCAGTTTACAGTATGTGTGTCATCAGGTCTTCATATATTGGTGAAAGATTATTTAGAGGGTGTTTGCATCTGTTTTGATGTATGTAAGCGGGTGATAAACTCACGAGACATCGATGGTTACAATAACGTCATTCATTTCTGTCATGGGACTCGGCTGTGTTTCCTTCTCTTCTCAAAACTGTCATTTATTACAGTAGATTTGTTTCCACAGCAACAGACTTTGGTAAATAGTGGAGTGCTGGAAAGGGTTGGGCTTGGGTGGGGGAGTGGGAGCTTTGCTGTGTTTTCAAAATGCTTAAGTCACATTGTGCTTTTACGATGCTCAGTTTTGCTTTATCACTTATAGAACTTGTGTCTGATTTCACAGCAAATGATTTATACTGATCAAAAATGTAATTCTATTCTAGGGAAAATACAGCAGAAAATGCTTAATTCCGAGTCTCTAGCTATGGAGAGCACACTCCAGCTGTATTTGTGCATGGAAGACAGAATGCAGTGACCTCCATGCATGCAGAGACATGCCATGTGCCAGGTTTGCACACTGCCTGTATCTGCATTCGGTCCCTGAGGACTCTTGGAGCATAAAAACTATATCATATGATTGCCATTCCAGTATTATTTTAAAAATGAGCTAAACCAAATGTCTTACAAACCTAATTTGGTTTGTGGGCTCTTCAGATTTCATTGTCTGTGTCATCACTTACATTCAGAGGTGCTCGAGTGCTTCAAAAAACTTGTTTAGTTTCATGCTCATCCCTGTTTATCATAGTGTCAGCATAGCTCAAGGACTAAGAAAACTGTACAGTTTAGAGTAGTAGTAGTTTTTTAAAGAGAATTTAGCATCCTGGTCCTTACCTCTAACATGTTTAATTGATTTTATGAATTTATATGCTGCCCTTCAATTTGAAAAGAGTTCCAGTATTCATTTTCTTTAATAGGGTGATAGCCTGCTTTAAAGCTCTGGTGTCCCAACATATCTGTGGTAAAATGAGGGGAAAACAAAGGTTATTAATGATTTTATTTTGTGTGGCTGTTCCAGGTAGAGTTTATTAATCCACTCTGATGCTGAATTGCTGTAAGAAACTGTAATCTACTCAGCTGTTCTATCGTAATCTCTTATATTGGGACAATGAATTTACAGCAGAAGTGATACTGTTGTTTGACTAAACTTCAAAAATCTCATTATGTTTCAACAAGATGTATTGGCTGAACTCCAACTTTGGTAGCACAACTGTATTCTGGCTAACTACATTTTCCTTGTAGTTTAATACAGAACAGCTATTCTCAGTCACTCCTCTATTTAAGCTATCTAAAATGACAAGCTGCCAAATTGCAGGCTTGATACTGCGCCAAAATGCCTGCAACGAGATAGTTGACTAAGCCTGTAGTCACCAAACTACATCTTCCAGAGTCATGTTGGAACTACTAGGACTAACTATGGGATAAGTGGAACCACAATTCACACAGTTGTGCCATCAGGGAACGATTTTGGGGAAGAAGTACAGGGTCTCACTGAGATAAATGAACAGGGCTGGCTTACTGAATTTTGAAGTAATACGCAGTGCCTGCCAAATGGGGGAGCTGCAATTGACAATAGAGCCAGTGTTGAGCCACCCTATGGTATGATTAGTTCTTTTGCTGCTTATTAGTCTAAGTTGCCCTGTGCTCCTAAGGAAGAAAGGGCAGGGTAAAAATCTTATAATTAACACATAAATTTGTATAAGATGAACTGGTTTTTGGTTTGGGGTTTAATAGCCCCATTATACTCATTCTCTAGCAGCCATAACATAACAGCATTGTTTGAAATATACTATATAGCTCTCATTGCCAAGATATAGAGCTCTTTTTGTACACACTAGGACATTGACTAGACTTAACAAGTAGTCCCAAGCCAACAAGCCCCTATATGTATACAAAGAAATTTAAACAGCACCATGTACTCTGTGGTGCAGGATGCTATGTTGTTTAGAAAAGCATGAGCAAAAGTTACACCTTTGTGAGCAAAACTTCGCCATGCATTTCTCTGATCAGTTGGTGCAAACATAGAACAACCATGGAGGGAAGGGCAGCATTTCACACTGGGAAGAGTGGATTGTGAATGTTCCTAAGGCTGATTCTGAATATGCAAGCTATGGTTGTAGGGAACCAGCACCACATCTGTGCTAGGCTCAGTAGCCAGCATAGCAATATTGGTATATTGTGCTACTTCTGGGTATTAATGAGTGTGAGGTTTTTAGTACGGTAATTGTCTATAATGCAATTTCATATTAAATTGTGGTGGTCTGTTTAAATTGTGTCCAATACTTTGTCTTGAAACTGGCGTAACACTTTACATCTTCTGCCTCCAAGCTGATGTCACATAGAGTTTCTTTCATGTTTTATTACAGGCATGAGATGACTTCCTCAAGTTACTTCCATATCACCATTTTTTAATTAGTACAAGTCACTGATTCATGAACTCGTTAACACTGGAATTCTTTTGAGACTTTCTAAATCTATATATGTGTATATACAAGAGTCACAGAACTGACATTTGACAGTCATCCCATATGTGAAAAATAATACAGGAAGTACCGTATTTTCCACCCTATAGGACACACTTTTCCCCCTCCAAAAATGAAGGGGAAATGTTTGTGCGTCCTATGGGGCGGATGCAGGCTTTCGCTGAAGCTTGGAGAGCGAGAGGGGTCAGTGCGCACCAACCCCTCTCTCTCTCCAGGCTTCAGGAAGCTATCCATAAGCCTGGGGAGCCCGCGGGAGTTCCTGCAGGGCTCCCTAGGCTGCGGATAGCAGCCTGCTTGCCCGGAGCGCGGGGCGCACTGAAGCAGAGCGCCCCGCGCTTCGGGCAGATATCTGCAGCCTAGGGAGCCCTGCAGGAGTTCCCGCGGCTGGGGGGGGGATATTTTTTTTCTTTATCTCCCCCCTCCAAAAAAACCTAGGTGTGTCCTATGGGCCGGTGCGTCCTATAGGGCGAAAAATACGGTAACTCTTGGTGGGTGGGTGTTTTTTAAAAAAAAGAGTAAGAGTGCTTTTTTATTTATTATTCATTTCATTTCTTTATCACATTTCTTTATAAGTTTCAAAATAATACAAAGAAGGCCATGTACAGTATGCACATTTAACACAGCAAAGTTAACAAAAAAAAATTTAAATATAGCAAAAGAAAACATTACTAAAGGAAGTCAAATTAACTGCACATTTGAAACAGCATAGTTGGCAAGAGAATAAAATATTATCTTAAACATACAACATATATTTCTGCTGTTACTGCCAATAGTGGTTTAGGCTTGATGACCTTGGTCTCCACTAAGACAGCCAGTATTGTCTCTCCAGCAGCCTCAGCCTTTGTAAGTGGAGTCAGTCAGGACCCTGCTTTCCCAGGCCCGTAAAGGAGCAGATCTTCCAGGACTCACAGCCAAGATTTATTGACATTGCTGCAGTTAATAAATGAAAATCACAAGTCTCTGGTTCATAGGTATGGTGGTATTGTGTGTGTTGATCTAACGCATAGATGATTCTGCAGTATTGTGGAGGTTGGTTTTATTTATTTAGTTTTTATTCCCTTCTGCCCTCATGATTGTAAGAGAAATGATAAGATTATTCTGCAGGGCTCCGTTGGTGGCCGATTTCTGAGATGCCTGCATTTTTCTAACTGATCTATGGGAAACATTACATAATACCCTGAGGATCTAACCAGGAACACCCAGCATTAGCTAGATTCTGGACCAGAATGAACAATTAGCTTTTTCAGTTGTTTTATGTTTCCTTTAGATAAAATTCCAGTTAGTGCTTTGGCAATGATATTTTCACAGTGCAGTATTACAGCAGCCTAAAATGAGTAATTCAGGCAATAAGGCAGTGGACTAGGAGTCAGGAGACTTGGGTTGTGATTTTAGAATTGCAGTGTCTTTCTTATGTGCATCTTGTCCAACAGCTTTGATGATGATTATTTTTTCTTAAACAATCATCCTCCAAAACTCAGTTTCAATAGCTTCATCTCTATGGTACTTTACTAAAATACAGAATCTGGTTAAGTGTATTTAAATGCACTGTGAAGGATGCCAGGCTGCATTTATGTTGTTCCTCAGGTGGTACAGCTAGAGAGATACTGGCTAGCATTAAAATATTCTCATGATAATTTTGGTTTACTTGTTAGGAAAAGTAGTGATCATAATTTGATCTCAGTTGTGCTAAACACTATCAAAATATAGGAGTGTTCGTATAAAAAGCACCTTCTTTAACCAATCTACAGCAAACTAAAAATCTAGCATGCATGATGTTAAAGGAACGTTGTGTGTATAAATAAACCTTTCTCAAATTTAGCAATATAATGTATTTGTATTTTGGGGGAAATGGTTTTGTTATGTTTTTTGCTAGTTTGCAGTTGAGTCTTACTTTCTGAACTCAAAACAGTCAGCTTTCAAACCAGTGGGAGATCAGAGGCTGTGGTAGCCATTCTCCCATCAGAAATGTCATCAGTACTTGTGTTTGATCAAAACCTAAAGTTTGGAGTGAAATGCTCTATTTATTTAGAACCTGAATAAAGTCCTAATCCACCCAGCTTACAGTATGTTGGTTATATGCTAATATAGCTAAATACTTAACCCTTTGCATACAGCATATTGCTTTGCCCTATAAATACACAAAACAATTCCCATACATTGACCTGATATTCCTTACAACAGCAGTGAAAGGTAGACTGGTCTTATATTTGAACCAGGAATTTCACAGTTCATGTTATTAACCATCCTAGCAGCTAAGAAAATATTTTCTTGAACATAGACAATCTGTGTTTTTAGAGTTGGCATCTCTCTGTCTCAGCAGACAATGGAAGAATGTCCCTTTGGGGGTGAAGTCAAACCATTGGAGAGTTACACAGCACCTGTTTTGGCTGTAGAGACATGTTTTGTTGCAGCTGGGGCAGATGAAGGTGTCTGGTTGTGCTGATGCAGGTGTACAATGGCTTTCCTTCTTTCTGCTGTCCTCTCAGCAGTCATTCCTCCTTTGGTCACTGCAATGGATACACAACCTGATTATCTGTCTCCAGGCACAGCTTTTTTTAAAAAAATAAAAAATACCAGTGACCAGGTTTTTGGATTTTTTTTTTTTTAAAGTATTATCAACCACCTTAGTGAATATACTTCTTTCTTGCATGTATCCTTAGTGCAAACATATATTCTGTATTAGAAGTGGTTGAGCTCTGAATGAGATCACTCTTGGACTTGTGCCCTGCAAACTGAAAATGCACAGTCACAGTAGGGATAAGCTTTGGGTTATCACAAAAAGGAATATAGTACAGTGGTACCTCGGGTTAAGAACTTAATTCATTCTGGAGGTCTGTTCTTAACCTGAAACTGTTCTTAACCTGAAGCACCACTTTAGCTAATGGGGCCTCCTGCTGCCAGCGTGCCGCTGGAGCACAATTTCTGTTCTCATCCTGAAGCAAAGTTCTTAACCCAAGATACTATTTCTGGGTCAGCGGAGTCTGTAACCTGAAGCGTGTGTAACCTGAAGCATATGTAACCCAAGGTACCACTGTACACGCTTCCCATATCAGATACATTAGTGTAAACACATTTTATTCAACATAAAGTGCTTTTTGGTTGCTGTTCAGCTGTTGCAATAAGCAAAACAAAAAACCAATTTTTGTAAGCTGTATGGTAAAATTGGAGTGTCTACTTCCCTCATCCGTGAGGGGAATTGTTATTGTAATTTGAAAGAAACATTTTACATCTTTGGATTAGGGGATAAACTAGGGCACCTTGGTTGTGCAGAAAAGGGAATTTCAGCAGGAATAACTTGCATGACTGCTGCTAAAGGAGCAGAAACCCTTCCCTCTTTTACATCTGGACAGTCCACTTTGGAGCCTTACCAATTAACAAGGTAATTGCTTTAATCAAGCAAGGTGTGGGGGTTTTTTTGTATCTACTTTACTTTGTTTCTAGCGAACTAAAATGAACTCAATATGCAATGTTTTAGGGTAAATGGGGTCCATTTTGTGTAGCACCATACAACACCATTCATTTGTCTTGTTTGGTCATTGATCCTCACAGAATTGATGGTGTCTTAGTTGCTGTTGCTGAGTCCCTCCAAGTAGGGGGCTCTGGTTATTTTAACAGTAGAAGTGTCAGCTCCAGATCTTGTTGCCATGGCCAGAGAGAGATGAGAGATTATACAAGCCTAAGGCTTATTCCAGTTTGTGCACATAATGCTAAACAGTAGTAGTGTTGCAGCCAAAAAAGCCCCACCAAGATATCTAGCCAATTTTAAAAGGGAAGAACTAGGAGGTTTGGTCTTACACACAAAACACTTAAGTAACTTTCACCTCCATCTTGGACAGAAGTTGGGTGATCTGGTTTAAATAAGAAACAGCAGAATTTTCCACAGGCACACATATCAGTTGGTAACTCCTACAGTGTATAAAATAAAATAGTCCCAAGAACAAGGATGGAAATATTTTGACTAGGTTGGTGCTGAGAGTGAATTGTGCATGGATGTTGCCTGATTCCAAGTCAGAATATCCATCTAGTGAGCCAGTACTGCCTACTCTGACTGCAACTTTCTAGGGTCTCAGGCAAAGATCTTTCTACCTGAATATTTCAGTTGGATATGACAAATTGATCCTGGGAGCTTCTGCTTCCAAGGTATGTGCTCTATCATTTAAGCTATGGCCTCTCTCCAAATGTGATCCCTCACACATGGTTCCCTATTTATGCAGATAGGCATTAATCTGCCAGAAATGCCCATCTGTTGATTAAGGTTAAATGAGTATGAGACATATGGCCAACCAGCATGGAGATGCTCAGTCTGTAAAAATCCTAGGGATCGTATATATGCTCCTCAAACAGAAACAATTTTCACATTAAAGTGAATTTGTAGGGAACACAAATGGCAACATTTCTAAACTATCAACTGTTGTGGGGACATACTGTACATAGATATTATATGCTATTTCCCTGACTGTAATCTCCAAAAGCAAGGAATTCCTGCCAACTCTGTTCTGAAGGGATGTAAGGGAGGGATTTGTCCATTTCATTGATTCTTTAAATTTGTGCAGTTTGTATATATTGATTCTGTTTGTGCATCCCCAGTATCATCCAAAGAAGCTGATAAACTGTTGGTTGTAGAGCAACTTTGCAGAAATGTTGAAATAATGTACTTTTCTGTTCTGAAAGTAGTCTGATCATCAAGCCAGTTTTTAAAAAAATGCATACTGTTAAGAAGGGGGTGAAATCATGGATCAAATCCAGGCTTTCTTGGAAAGATCCAGGCTTTCTAGAAATCAACTTTCTAGATCCATTTCAAATGGGCTTAGGTCCGGTTTTGGCACAGGAACTGCTTTGATCACCTTGTATGATGACATCTATTGAGAGAGAGGGAAATGTAGCGATGTTAATTTTCCTTGACCTCTCAGCAGCTTTTGACACCATCAAAAGTCCCTGAATCAAGGTTGGCTAACTCTGTAGTCCTACAGATGTTGTTAGACTTCACCTCCCATTAGCCCAACCACTGATCAGCAATGATGAGAATTACAGCCCAACACCACCTGAATGTTCATAGGTTGGCCACTCTTGTCCCATGTTATGATACTTGGAAGTATTTTATGCTTAGTAAGAGAGTTGTATTTGTATCTGAGGTTTCAGATATAGTTCTGTAAAAGTGAAAGCTGATGATTAAATCTAAACAGTCAAGGAAGTAACGCCCCTCTGATATATTGCATACAAGGTAACTGCAGTGGTTCCGTTCCTGCTTCTTCTTGTTGCATGCATACTTCTGCAGCGTGGTAGCATCTATCAAAACACTGGAATAGTCTGGGTGCCATTCTACTTAGGAAGCTGTTTATGTGAGGCAACTTTCTACACAGTTTAGCCAATTTTAACAATGTTGGCATAACCCTCACTCTTCACTTAAGTAGCTTCCAATGTGGAATGAGCTACTGGTTCCATTTCTCATAGTTACCATGTCACAAATATGGAGAAACAGCCTGTGGCCTGATTCATGTGCTACTTCAGCTGTTTGATTTGGCTTGATCTCTCCTGCCTGAAGTGACACAAGCACTGGCTGATGGAAGAGTTGGGGGTTGGGTGGAGGAGAGGAGCAAGCAAACAGCAGTAGTAAATAAACTATTAAGGAAGGAAATACTTTCTCTCGTCTACAGGGTAAAATGATGCCACTCTATCCCATTGGCTTCGTGGTAAAGCCAGTCCTGCCAGGTAGTGTTTAATTTGGCTGCTTTGCACAATATTTTGTATTGCCCAGGCAAGGCTGCTGTTAACAGGAATGGTTTCTTCAGTCCAAGAAGCAATCTCTGTAAATCTACAGTTAATATGCAAGGCAGGTGGAAGCATGAACAGACTTCCATAGAAAGGCTGCTGGGATTTGGAAGGAAGCAGGGATTAAGCGGGGGCCACATCCATTGTTGTAGTATTGTTCATTGCCCCTTGGAAATGAGTTATTTTTGCCGCTTTCTCCAGACAAATGCTTTTGACTTCCAGACCAGGCTGTGCAACCTTTCTGCTGTCCTCGGCAAACACAGCACTTTCTCAATTTGCAGTGCTTAAAATTAACATTTTTTTCTAGTGTGTAAATCGTGACTTATTGGATTTTCAGGAGTAGCTCCTGATAACAATGAATTTTATGTAGACCCTTCCCTTCTTCCACTTCAAAACAAAACAACTTTCTAAGGATGCATTCAGACCAGCACTTCTGTTTATGCAACTGCTTCTGATACTCCACACCACATCCTGTGAATCTTATCGCTGTTTGCACTCTGTTTCCTGAATTTTTTATTCTCACAAAAGCTTGTACCTCATTAAAGAGGTACAAGCTGGGGTTGTCCATGTGAAGCACCTTGGAGATTTGGATCTGAACTATATGGCTGCATGTTCTTTTCCAATGAGGCTGAATATGGGACTTTTGCCAGATAAAATGAAATTTATCACACCTGGTAGGGACAGGAACCAAGTGAAAAGCAGCACTGATGAGCCACTAAACTCATCAGGCTGAACTGTACCCTAAGACATTGTCCTGGAATGAGGGAGCATGCTGTGCAATAATTGAAGTGCAGAAATTAGTTGCTTGTAACAAGGAGCTTTATGCTTCATTAAAATAATTATTATTTCTTGCTCTTCACTTAATTCTTTTTTGCCAGTTTCCAGAATTTTCATTGGATGGATGAATAGTCAGATTCCAGCCCCATTGTCTTGGGGTAATTCATATTTTTTAAAATGCAGAAATTTAATGAAGTTTATTGTAGTTGTATGTTGGGAAAGATTGAGGGCACAAGGAGAAGGGGACGACAGAGGACGAGATGGTTGGACAATGTTCTTGAAGCTACGAACATGAGTTTGACCAAGCTGCAAATGCATTCAGCATTCAGCAATACAAACAAAATAGATTTTATTATTTTTACCTTTTAAATATTAGCTATGAGTTTAGATTCTAGTAAGTATACAGTCTTGAGACATGGAAAGAATCACAATTATGTAAATAACACAGAGACAGATAACTATCTACATAGAAATTTATTTGTGGCTTGGTGGTTTAGTGCAGGGCCCTGTGTGAATCCAGCCACACATTTGAGATCAACAGACATCCTCTTGCACATCCCGTTGCTTTGTGGGGTAGGGAAGTTATGCATGGTCAGGTATTTTCAGTAGTGGCACCTGCATTACTTGGTTCCCTCTATCACTTAGCAGAAACCCCTTAGATATTTTTTTATATAATAAGGTAAAGGTAAAGGGACCCCTGACCATTAGGTCCAGTCGTGACCAACTCTAGGGTTGCGGCGCTCATCTCGCTTTATTGGCCGAGGGAGCCGGCGTACAGCTTCCGGGTCATGTGGCCAGCATGACTAAGCCGCTTCTGGCGAACCAGAGCAGCACACGGAAATGCCGTTTACCTTCCCGCTGGAGCAGTACCTATTTATCTACTTGCACTTTGACATGCTTTCGAACTGCTAGGTTGGCAGGAGCAGGGACCGAGCAATGGGTGCGCACCCCGTCGCAGGAATTCAAACTGCCAACCTTCTGATCGGCAAGTCCTAGGCTCTGTGGTTTAACACACAGCGCCACCCACGTCCCTTTTTATATATATAGTGGTAAATAATATTTTATAAATAAATATGGGACAGAAGGTAAAGAAGGTAATGCTGTTTGGACACAGCAGCTTATGTAGGTTGATGTCTTCCTGCTTTTTTCTGTGTTTTGTTACTTTTTTAGCCAATGCTGTAGCAGAATGCTGTTTATTGCATTCCAATTTATGTTTTATTGGTTTATGGATTTTTAGAGGATTGTAAACTGCTCTGGGGACTGTTATGACTGAAGAAGCAGGGTGAAAGCTATTTAATAAAATAACTTTAGTACATATAATATTGTAAGTTATAAATGATAATTTACAGGAAAATGCAGTAAGATTAGAGTTGAAAGCAGAGCCCTCAAAGTAATCTGTGAAGCTGGTATATCTGATTTATCAGCAAACTCAGTCTAAGGGTCCTCTTGTGGACCCCAGCCCCCTGAGGTCAGTCAGGTGGCAGCCAAAGGGGCCCTTTCCTTAGAACTTTCTAAGGACGTTTGCTAGGTACCACCTTTGTTGTTTTTAAGTGCCAGATTGTCCTGTTCCCTTACACTTCATCTGTGGTTTGCCGTTCTTTAAAGATCATGTTATAAGCAATCTTTTTTTGTGGCTGCATTTATTGTGGCTAGGGGCCTCAAAAGCCAGCAGTGGTCTAGGCCTCCCCAGGCCTTTATTCAACCATCAACATTAGGTGGTTAGGGTTATGCTCACAGTTATGAAAATTGTAGGAAAAAGCTCTCAAATTACAGCCTTTTATCTATAGTAGACAGCAGGCACCCTAAGGAACTAGGTTTGGGTAAACAAAAGAAGGTAAAACAATATATCTTTTTAAAAAATCAAAATTGGTATTTAGGTTTTCTTTGGTATAATATTGTACATCAATATGCCCAGGAAAATGTTTTTGTAATCATGTTAGATGTTTTTAATGGTGGGGGTAAGAAAAATGACTACCCTTCAATTTTTATAAAGTTCACTATACAGTTTGTGTTTGTTTGCTTTTTTTGCTATATCCCTATCCTGCCTTGCTCTGTTACATACCTAGCCTCCACAACAGATCCCAAGAGTGGGATGTTTCAGGGCAAACTCCCTTCTAGTTTGTTTTCAGGTGTCAAGATTAGGCTCTTTCTGTCTTCTTGACTATGCTTTTGTGTTCTGATAGCATATACTTTCTTTCAGTTTTAGTTACTGCATACAAGGGTTCAAGCTCATATATGTCTTACAGGAGTAAAAAACAGAATTCTCTTCTCTGTTGTGGTCTAGAAGCTCCAATTCTAAATATCTGAAGCAGTTCAATGGGCCACAATCTAGCCTAGAATGGTCTCCTTGAGCCAACAAATTTTGAGCACACCAAAGTCAGTGCTATGATTTGTAACAGTCTGACAATCAGTATACCTATTTTTAACTAGTATTTGTGGCACAGCACAATATCGGTTGGACAGACAACACACTTGAACAGCAATTAGAATATTTTCTGATTTTTTTTATATAAATCATGTTGAACATTGTATCAATTTATTAAACTGAATAAAGTAATCTTCAGATTATCTTTATCCAAGGATTAATAGTTTCCCAGCTACCACTGACCTCTTTTCAAAGTATTATAATATCATTATTAATGGTTATGCTGGCTGGGGCTGATGGGTATTGTAGTCCAAAAATCCAGGAGAGCACCTTGCTGTGGATGGCTGAACTAGCCACTTGAAGAGTCTGTATTATTTTTCATAATTTAACCTCTTTCTTAACACTAGAAAACTTAACATTAACTATGCATGCTATGAAGTTTGCTCTTTATCAACTTTCCCCCATACCACACATAATTGCATATACCTCTATCATTTCTCTTCCCGCACCCTTTACTCACTTTCCCCACTAAAGCAACACGTTTAACATAACTTTTCCTCTCCAGCCCCCAAAACATTTTGGTTCTCAATTTAGCACTTTTTTCAGGTCAATGATATCCTTTTTTTAGGTATGGCAAGCAGAACTTGAACATAGTATTTGTATAATGGTAGTATTATGATATAGGCAATTTTATTTTCAATCCCTTTCTTTCATGGGATTCTAATTTTCATAGCTGCTGCACACTGGGTTAGCATTTTCATTGATCTAGTTCCCCTAAGCCCAATATCTCTTTCCTAGTCAGTTGCCAATTAGCATAATTGTGAAGTGGGTTTTTTTTTTTAACCTTATCATGTGTTACTTTATACTCCCCCCCCCCCGAATGTAACTTCTTACATAGAATCCACATTTGCCATTTAATGCCATTGCATCCAGGATTGTAGATAAGGTCTCCACTTAACCACACCCTGTAACCCCAAAACATAGTTAAAGAGGAGAGCTCTTATCACAGTTGTGAGTCTGTACAACATGCTGAGCAAAACCTTGGCTTGGCTGCCACCCATCTATCACCTAAAAAGACCAGGGAGGAGCAAAATCTACTCCTCGCAAACCAGCATGTTTGCACTAAGCCATGGTTTGGCTTAGTGTGACATGCAAATGTGGATGACATGCTGCAAAATGCACAGACCTGCCATAAAAAGTTGATAAATGCATCCAGTTTGACCTTTATTATTGAATATTGCTGTTCTTTAATTTGATTTCTTATTTGCAAAAAGGGATGGAAGATACTCAATAGTTACACCCCTGTAAAATAACATACACTAATTGTCCAAGGATAAACAAGGGCTTCTGGATGATAAATGAAGGGCACAAAGAAAAGTGGAATGGGGAAGTCTCCATTTTACAGTCCGTAAGCGCCTTCTGCTGAAGATTAACAGATGTCCATCTGGCAGCTCTCATGTATCCATTTGTTCATAGCTTTTGGGGGGGGCATCGGGGATTAAGTGAAACTAGGAATCCCTTCCATTAGTAATTGGTCTTTAAAAAATCACTGCATGGTAACCTGCCATTTACATACAGCATAAATGTGGGAAGAGGGGTGAATCAAAAGGAAGCTTTTTACAGGAACTGTTCTGAGAAGTTGGCTGTTCGGTATAGAAGATGCTGAGTGTTATATGTGTGCTAATGCGTGCTAGTGTGTTCAGATAGATTATGTGATTATTCACAGTGTGCATACATACTGGGTATGGATGGAAGAAAACAAAAAATGCAGCCAACAGTGAGTCAGCTAAAAATCATAATTGCACAGAGGTGAATTTTATCCTTGCCCACGTGCAGCTCTTCTGTTGCTTCGTGGCAACACAGTTGTGTATCCACACTGAAACTACATTGATGTGGTTGTGCAAATGACCATGTACCTGTGATTGTTGAGATGGCACACCTTAGCCAGGTGATGTAGCTGCACTAACACCACACAAAAAGGAGTATGTATTTGAGATATTGCTACAATAAATGTGCCTGGAGATTTTATAGAGACTTTCACTTAAACTTTTAAAATGTGTGTGTATGTGGTGTTTTTTCCATTTAAATAGTACTAGTTGTATTGTCTGAGCACAAGGGTATTCAAAAACCTTCAGTATTGCAGATGTTTGAGTGTTCTGTTACTTTTCATTTCTATGAAGCTAACTTACAACATCAAGTTACTGTTTGCTTTAAGCAGATGATGAGACTGATGTCAAGTAATAGTTAAAATATATAATTTTCTCTGTATTGGCAGGCCATATGCTCATCAGTTAGCCAGCCTGCAAGCATAATTTTCCAATTCTCATGTCATACTTATGCATTTGTTTTAACTAATCCATAGGCAACTAATGGAAACAAAAGTCAAATTGTCTGTGCAGAGAACATCCTAAAATAGATCCATGCCAGCTTCCCAGCAATGATGGCACTGCAGTTTGCCCCATTTTATGGCTTATAAGACTAAAAAGGAGAATGAAGTGTTACACAAATTTCCTCCCAGAAAGAAAGAGGTTTAAATTTCCATATACTGTGAACTCCATTTCTATCATTAATTTAAAACTGACAAAGCAAATGCATTTGTTTTCATTTTCTTTCTTTTAATTTTAGGAACAGGTTCCAGTTCCAGTTTACCATCCAACTCCCAGCCAGACCCGCCTAGCAACCCAGCTTACAGAAGAGGAACAAATTAGGATAGCGCAACGAATAGGCCTTATACAGCACCTGCCGAAAGGAGTCTATGATCCAGGAAGAGATGGTTCTGAGAAAAAGATCAGAGAGTAAGTGCCATTTTTTTGTGGTAACATCACTTAAGTAATGGCTTTTAGTGCAGCTATTTCGTGTATTTACATATCAGTTTTCATCAATGTGTAAGTTGCTTCTCATCAGAATAATTGTTGCAAAGAAGAAATTAGATAATGCAATATGTGAAAACATCAGAAAATATGATAGAAGAAAAAAATCTCATAAGAAAAATCTCATAGATCAGATAAAGTTAAGCAGATCCACCACAGGCTTTGCTGAATAAGAATTATCTTGCAGTGATAAGGAACCACAAAGATGTAATTGTTCATGCTACCAGGGGAAGGTTATGCCACTACTGAGAACACCCATATTCTCAGTCTTCTTCAGAACCTTTTTGACATAGGCTGCTTCCAGACAGTAATTTATTGTGGAATTAGTGCTGCTCATGCATGTTAATTTTTTCATGCATTCCACGTAACATTAATGTCAAAACAATCCCAGCCCATACTCCCCTCACTTTATAAACTGGATTTTCACCACCACAGAAAATCATGTAAGTATTATACTTCTGCAGGCACTAATGGCATAGATGCTTGTTAGTGCATTTTTTGGATGAGTGATTTCTTAAATATAAAATGCTGTTTCAATAGGTGACCTGTAATTCCAGACCCCTATTTCTGTTTACCCCAAACCTGCACACAAGCTAGCCACCTAGAGAATTTGAGTGTAGCTGTTTTCATCAGCTGTTGTAACCTGATGAGGAGGAGGAAAACTTGCAGTATTGCCTCAGACTGCATATACAATCACTCTTATTTCTTCCTTGCCGAACCACAAAACCAGTAACCCTAATCCAGTTGCGTTTGTCATGCTGATTTCTGAGGGGCTCCTGGCGAAGTGGGGTGGGGGGTGGCACATAGCTGTCACAGCTGAGTAATGACTGAAGAGGATGGACAACCTAGTGGATACTGTGAGTCATGACATCATTTTTGTCTAATTCACAATGGATTAATTAAGAAACTGGGTTGCCCTTTCTGGTTGCAAAAAGATACTCCTAATTAAGTTCCAACATTGCCTGCTGATCTTTGAAGGTGGGCCTATAGGGAAGGTCATATCAAGTGAATATAGTAGTAAGTTTGTTTCCAGGAAGACCTCCCTCTGCTAAAAAGAAACTTCATAAGGCAGCAAGCAGTTTCCCTCCACATGTCTCTTTCACACCTGTACAGCTCAGTGCTCCTAGTAATTGGATATGCTCTTTCTGTAATGGCACTACAAGGCAAACACACTTATAAAAGAGGGGGGGGGACTCATGCTGTGGGTATTTCTAGACTGAATTTGAGTTATATTTTGCTTTCCTTCATGGCTCAAAGCAGCTTGCAACTTTAAGGTATTACCATAGAAAATGATTCCAGAGTAAGCTACAAAAGAGTCACAATAAACTTTGGACCACCAGGGGAAAAAATATCAAGAGTTGTATCTAGCATTGCCTGTGCAGAGTTGCCCTCATGTAATGAAGCTTCTTCCCACCCCACCTCCCTCAAAATCTCCTGAGCTTCCTCCCACCTTCTGGAGCAGATGGAGGGTGTGTGGAGGCTGCAAGGGAAAGTTCTGTTAGACAAGCAGAAGTCTGCTCAGTTAGTGGAACAACAAGTATTTGATATGGCTCCAAATCTACAGGAGGGAAAGACCTTCCTTAGGGCCAACCAAAAGACCACAAATGATGCTGAATGTTAAGCAGAAAAAGGAGTAAGAAAAAAGTTGGCATGATAATATTGCCATGAAATTTGCAGTTATAACAGCCTTAGAGTTCTGCTGACTTATTTGGATTAGCCTCTGCTAACTGATTTCAGGTTACATCAGTGGTTGATGGGAAAGAAAATGTCCATGACTGTTAGTGCTATTTTTTGAAAATAAAAGGTCTTGAACCTGTCTCCAACATTAGGCATAACACATGCATGTTCCCTGTGAGATAAAATGTAGAAGTAAAAAAGAGAAACAAAGTAGTTTTATATTAAAACTATAGATTAATTTTAGGTGCTGCATCAGATATAAGCAAGTGCAGTTTCCGTTCACTTATTCTATTACTTAGCAACTTGTGGATATGAAACCCCTGCAACAGGTATGGTTCTATAAGCAAACATAGGAATCAATAATAGTAGAACCAAAGAATATTCAAAATTATTTAGGAAGGTTCTACATCTCTAAATTTTAAATGTTAGCAACAAGCATTTCCCCTTATGCTTTGGTAAGAGGTGGGCAGGTTAATATTTCAGCTGAGTTCAGATTCTCTCCATCTTGTTTCTTTTTTTCCTTTCTAGATGTGTGATCTGTATGATGGACTTTGTTTACGGGGACCCTATCAGATTCCTGCCATGCATGCATATTTACCACCTGGACTGTATAGATGACTGGTTGATGAGGTCTTTCACGTGTCCTTCCTGCATGGAGCCAGTTGATGCAGCACTGTTGTCCTCCTACGAGACTAACTGAGCCACAGCTTCTCTTCTGACCTGTCAAGGAAACCATCCACTTTAAAGGGGTTTGATCCTTCGCCATTTGCCCAAAGAACCAGGGATTAGGAAACGAAATCATGCACAATAAAATCTCATTTCTTAAGAATAAAGAAATATCCTGAATAGCAGACAGAGGGAGGGAGGGAGGGAAGGAAGAAGAAACACATTTATAGACTATAGAAAAAGTAGGAAGTTATTTTTATGTAAAGCCTTGATCCAGTGCTTACAAATAGTTGCTCCTTAAGAAAGCCTGTTAGCACACCCATACAGAAGAACTGTGTGAATAATAAAATATGTTAAAAATTAAATTGTGTGGATGCAGCTCACCAGGAAGTTTCCTGTTCAAGCTTCTTTGAGATGAATGACAAGAATACTATTGGGGGGGTGCGTGTGTGTGTGTGTGAGAGAGAGAAAGTGTGCGCTAAAAGGGAGAAAGGGATGCTGGAGTATCCTTTGTCCTAAAGAAAACTGCATTTTTTGTTCAGATTGCTTCACAAGTTCCTGGTATTTGGGTCAATGCTCTATTTACAAAAAAAGCTACATTTTATAACACTGGCACAAAAATAGTTTCAAGCTTGTTTGCACAGTTTTTTTATTCATTGGAAATGGAATCCATTTTGCCTTAGGTCTTCTAAAATAGTGTGTATTCTTATTTTGGGGCTGGCTCTATGCTTGAAAACCAGTTTATTTATAACATGTTATAAAAGTGCTATATTTTGTTTGCAGTTAGGATTATGTGGACTTTGAGAAGATCTCCTAGCTTGTAAGCAAACTTGAGATGCACTTTTTTCTATATGAGACATTTTAATGTGACAATATTAAAAGAAAACCAACACAAACCAGTATTTGCCTTTCTAGTGTTTCCTTTCATCATTTTCTTTCTAAACAGAGTGCAGAATTCAAATACTAAAATTGATCTTAAATTTATTAAGTTAAAATGGAGCATGACGAAGACAAGGTAAAGATTACCCTGCATCTCAGAAACACAATTTGTTGGGGATGCATTCTTTTTAAAAAGTTTCATCTTGGATCATATAAAAAAAATACTGCATCTCTTGTTTTTGTAGTTCTTAGATTCTCAAGACCATACTGTGTCTCAGCCTCTGTGTATTAAGTGTACCTTTGGTATTCTTTTGGTTGGTATAGTAGTCGTATCGGCAGATATTAAAATATTCTATATTTTATGTTTTATATGCAAAATTCATATTTGGCAAATAATTACATAAAACTGATCAAGTTAGTGATCCTACGGCTGGTAAGGGCTGTTCCAAGTATTTACATTTATGAAACTAAAAAGAAAAGTGATGTACTTGATAGATGCAGTCTTGCAGAGAGGGTAGTTGTAAAAAAAAAAAATCCACTGTGGAGTTTTGTTCTCTTAAAACATTCTTTAATGTGACCTTTATACTTTTGACTTAAAGCCAATATGTTGAAACGTCTTAGTTTAGCATGAGATGCAGGCAATGTATCAAGGACTGTTCTGATTGTTTTGGCTACATGATTCGAAGAAACTGTATGTAAACAACTACTGCACTGAAGACTATGTCTACAGTATAAGCACCACAGACTGTAAGCATTCACCTAACAAATTCCATCAGCGGAAGCTGTACACAAGGACTTATGCAACAGGGCTTTCACCCCTCTCCTCACCCCATGCTTCCTGAAATTGGCTCTGGATGTGTGTCAGGAGACCCCCCAGAACAGCATGCAAGGGGAGGAGAGGTAGGCTTGTTCCATCTGGCAAGCTGAAATGCTTGGGCTGATGGTAAGATCAGAAGAGCACAATGTGGAATTCCTCCCTCAATGATATAGAATAGAGCAATTACATGTAAAATAATTTCTACAGGATTAGTTGGCAGATTGCAAAAGTATCCACTAACCTGTGGAAGATGCTGTATCAGACGCTGTAGACTATTTCCATTCAAATGCCTTCCATATCCCATGGTGTGTAGTGGTGTATACACAGCACCTATGCAAGCAGCCTTTCCTATTTGTTTTGTTGGACAAGGCAGACTCGGGCATACTCCAAATTGCCCTTGTAAGTGAAAAGAACAAAGGCTGGGAGGACTTCAGTGTTTGCATCAGAATCGACATACCTGCAAAAGACTGCTGGATTGGGATGATTGTTAAAGTATAAATGGTGCACTGTTGGAAGAAAGTAACTAGCAGTATACAGTCATGGGTTGATTTGCATTTATATTGCAAACCTTTTCCAGTTCCCCTCCTTTAATTCAGCTATTCTTAATTACAGGAAGTAAATCTGAGAAAGAAAAATATGAAGTTGTGCAATATTTTCAGTAGTAAATCATACTACCTTTCTTATCATTCCACCTGTTGTTTTCCATATATGTTGATGTCTATCTTGTCAAGTATTATAGCCAGACTTTTCTTCTTTTACCTTGGATTGTTAAATCGACAAATGAACACTTTTTAAACACCTTTTTCTTGTTCATTGTTGTTTGTTCCCAAGATGATTTTCAAAAGACAGAGGCAGGGAATGTTATGAGAAAGTGAGTTGTAACTGGTTTTCCCAACTTAATTTCACAAACCTTCTACTTTTTATTAAGCTATTTATTAAAGGGTTAAGATTCTAAGAGACTTTCAAAAGAACATGCTAAATACAGAATTGAGTGCCCTTAAGAGTATAGAGTTGTGCTTATATTTGTGTTGCCTTGTGGCCTTTTACTCAAATACCAAACCAATTTTATATAAATTGATTTTAAACCCTCATAGCTTCATAACATATTCAGTGCTTTTTTTCTGGGGGGGACGAGAGATATGCATACTCCTAAGTTTGGCCTCACTGAGGGGCAGTATTTCAATATGAATAGGAAAATGAGAGTGCCCCTAAACAGTTTTTTTTAATAGAAAAGCAGCACTGGATATATTTAAGTTTAACTTTTGTTCTAAAACTCTATCGTATGATCCTCTGGCTAAAACAAACTCTATTGTAAATATGAGTTGTACATTACATGGAAAGTAAATTATTTCTTTATATGCCATGTTTCATGGCAAAATATCATTAAAACAACACTGCAAAATAAAGGCATTATAACATTATTTTTTTCATTTTTTTCCAAATGGAAAAAAATGAAAACATTCTGACATTAAAACACCAACAGTTAATGCAAAACAGAGCACCATATATTAAAGAACTTGCCTGTTCCTCCATGAAAACCGCCAAATTGTGAATTGGATCTTTCAGGGGGAACGCAACAAGTTTAAATAGGTAGAAGTAAATATCAACCATATTGCAAAGGGAAATTTGAGGTTGTTTGAATGCTCTTGGTAACAAAGGAAGACCACTGAAATTTGACAAAAATATTGCATAAACACCTGTAAATAGAACATTGGGTGCGCTATTTAATATGTCGTACCTACTGTAAAATAAAATAAAAAAAATCTAATGGGACATTAGCAATTCAACAGACCATGAAGCTTTCTTTATTGCTGGGTGTTAAGAGGATGTGAACAAGGGATGAAATTGACAAAAATCTATGACAATTAGGTGAATCTACAAAACTTCCCAAATTATTCTACAAAAGATTATTGTTTTTCAGATTGTAGCTTAAGCAACAGCGCCTCTAACCTTACGCTTAAGTTATAAAGCAATACTCCTGCACAACCTTCATCAATTTCAACAGAACATTCAAGTTTAGTTTAGTTTCCTGAATAGGCATAACTTTCAAAAGTTACTTGCCTATAAGTTCTATTAAAAATAATGGAATTATGGAACTATACTGTTACCATCTTAAACATCCAAAATTAACAGTAAATTCCACTGAATTTAGGATTTATTTATAAATCTGTAGAAGTCCAAGCTGTCATTTCCACTGATTTCAAACAGTCTCCAATGCAACAATTAGGTTTTCCTGAACGCTGCTGGAAGTCTATTCAGTAAGAAGGGTATTTTGAAAAGAAGGGGAGGGAGAGTATGAGGGAAGACATGATACATACAACAAAAATACGAAGAACAGCCAGCTTGATTTTGTGCTTTTTATAGTTGCACTGTACACATATTCTGCATCCAATATAAACAGTCTTTAGTATACTGTTTTGAGAAAAGATTAATAATGCCTAGTCAGCGAAAGGGTTCTCTGGTATATATTAGTTTTGCATTGAGAGAAATCAGACACATGTGAAATCTATGTTTTCAGTTCTCTACTGAAACTAAAGAAAGGTGAAATTTGAAATGACACAAATCTATTTGACATACTCCATAAGAAAATCCTGCAAGTAACAGAAATGCAGTAACAAATCATCCCCCTACTGTACAACAGAATGTGTCAAACTTCCTGCCACCTTAAATCTATAGTGGGTACATTGTTTCTGCTATGTAGCTTCTAACCCTGCTCCAGGAAATTGGTGACTTCCAGAACCAATGGGCATTCTGTAGTACCACAGAGAGGCTGATCAATATGTGCAGTCCTATAAAAATAGTAGCCACTGATGGAACCAATCAATTGTTTGGTAAGAAGGGGAGAGTGAATCCAACCATCTGCCAAATAGGTCAGTGGTGCTCTCTAAATTTCTAGCAGACCTCCCCCCCCCCCCCACACACAAAAAGAGTTCCAGCAGCTAGGAAGGACTGCATGATTAACACTCTCCCAAATGATATGGCTAATCCAAACTGGACATGCTCCAGTTCAAAAAATCCTGTACTGTAAAATGGCTTATGAATGTTCACAATGCTTCCAGTAGAATATTAAAACAGGAGTAGCCAACTTGGCACCTTGATGTTGCATCACCATCCCTGGCCATTGGCTATGCTGGCTGAGACTGATGGGAGCTGGAGTCCCAAGAGCTGGAGGGCACCATGCTGGCAATCCCTGTTCCAAATCATATGCCACTTTAGGGGGGAAATCAAATAACCGTGTGCTGCTCAACAAAAAGAGTAAACCAACACTAAAGTTCTTAAAAGACTCCAGTTTTCTTAATGCAGTCTAAACGTGACTTTTGCTTCAGAGAGAGATTCCGGTTTATTTACTTTGGTTATTTCAACATTGATAACTCTTTCAAACTAGTAAGCAACTGGATTTTGGCTGCATTGGTAATTTGTTGGCATCTTGAGTGTTAGCAAAATAGAATACATTAGAAGAGGAAAAAATGAAAGTGAGATTAAAGAATAGTACATTATAATATTAAACCTGAATCGAAGGTTATTAACTGGTTGTTCCTTCTATCAGGAAAATTATTACCTCATTTAAAAAGTAGTTTTAAAAATTCAGTCTATGTAGAAAATAAACGTTATATTCATAACCAAGTGTGATCTAGGTATTTGTCAGCAACTCTATAGAATTCATGATTTCATCCATTTAAATATTCTTTGCCAAATTAACAAACATGAAAATCTTATTTAAAAAACTTATAAAGTAAGTAAGTCACATTTGTATATATTATAAACAGTCATGGAATGAAATACTGGTTTGTCAACCCCTCAGTATTTTTAAATTAAATACATTTTGTGCTAAACTTGACAAAGACCACCTTAAAACTATTGCCTGTAATGTCCTCTTGTGGCAGTTTGCATACCAAACAAGATTTCTTTTTAAAAGTTAACATGAAACCTCCGCTTCCAGAACACCATTTTCTGGAGACAATTTGGCTTGGTGCAAAGCAGCTTGAATTCTGAAGTGTGTTCTTGTTTCCATGGAATAATTCTTATAATTTTGCCTAAAACAAAACAGAGATATATTGTGATAGGCACTTAAATACTGCACCTCCCCATCATCATTGTATTGCAATATTTAAAAGAACAATTTTTACAAAGTGAAGGTAGAAAAACCAAACTTAATTCATAAATGTCTTCATTGCTTCCTCTGAAATAGAGACACAGAGAACAGGACAATGCATCTCTTTGTAGTTCCAAGTCTTAACATTTCCCTGGAAAATGTATGCTTACTCATCCCTGCCCCCCAGCCCAGAAAACAAAACAGCAAGTCTATATTACCGGTAAGTGTCCATTGTGCAAAAAATGAATAAATCTAAAGTTCAGGATCCACACACACACACGAAGGCAACTCTATGTTGCTCTTTTATGGTGAGTATAAAGTGAGAAAAGAAATCTAAACTATCTTCCCCCTCAATACAAAATAAACCCAGAGAGTACATAAATACAAAAATAAGACATTTAAGCAATACTGTAAAGTATTATAAAAAAAACATAAACCCAATCAATGTATGAAGCACCTTATACAAAATTCAAGCTATTGGTCTAGTGCAATATTATCTATCTTGATTGACTGAGGTTCACCAGGATCCCAGGCAGAGATCTTTCACAGCCTTGCAATCCAAGTTCCCCTTTAAACTGGGGATGCTTTGGACTGAATCCTCATGCAAAGCATACACTCTGTCTCAGAGACAGCTTCAAGGCACTCAGTGGATACACAGGGATTATCCACTTCATCCTTGCAACAGTCTAATGGGTGAGGTCAGGGATCCCAAACTTTTTTTGGGCCCAGGAGAACATTTGGAAAATAGATGTCATGGGCATCACAAAATGTCCATTTCACAAGAACAAAGAGAGAGAGAGAGAGAGCACCCCAACGAACATGCAAAACACCTCCACCCCCAAAGCTGACTGGCCACTAGCCGTGCCCACCCCCGCTACTCTTCCTTTCCTATTAAAAATGCTTTTGCACTATGGACCCAGAGACATTAAAGGAAGACAGGACAGCTTGTCTTTTCAGCCAGCCCAGTTGCTGCCCAAGGTAAAAATAAACAAACTTAAATCTTAAACAAACTTAGAAGAAAACTTGGAATGGCAAGGGGCCTCGGCAAGGACCCAAGAGTTAACCTGACAGTTTTACCTGAATGCTGCAGTTAGACTATAGAACTTTGTAACCCAAGTTCAGCACACTAGCCAATACCTCATTTTGGCTCTGTCAGGATTCATATTGTGTAGGCCACAGCACCACTGCTGAAAGTAGCATCCCCATAGGAAGTGCACGCCTTACAATCTCATTTAGGAGTAATTATAATGGGATGCAGTGTCATCACATTACAAGTTTCCCTGCTTACAGCAGCCAGGAAAATGGAGAAATGGGCAGGGATCTCACACAACAAAAGTGTCTCATACGTCTTCCTAGATATCACTGCAAGGAGCTAAGAAGGTAGCTTCAGTGGTGAATGCAGCAAGACACAAAATATTTAACGTATTAGGCCCTAGAATTTTATTTTCAACTCTACATTAAGTTCATTCAATTAATTAATAATCTGATAAAGCTTGGTGTTTATTTTTCTAGACAGGTTGGCCTTGATATGATCAAGTCCTATAGATATGGCAGTTTTTAAAGTGAGAAAGTGAACATATTTAGAAACTTAACATAAAAAGCTTGGTATACTACACATACAATGTGAGGTGTTTAAAGAAGGGTATCCAATTCTGATTTTTTACTAGTAGAGAGCACTTTTGTTTGTGCAATATGAAATAACTAGTTTTCACTGGTAGCCCCCGTCCCCCCTTCAAGGATGCTTTAGAGGGTTTGAAGTGGATGCTCCAGAACACTATGGGGTATGGTGGAAGAAGAAAAATCAGGTACTTCCTGCTAACTCTTAAGGCATCATTGGGTACAACTAGAAAAGAATCCAGATTTTAAGTTTTACATTATTTATCTTATAATCCATTTTGTGATAGCAAAATTAGTAGTCTCCAAAATGCAGCCTGTATTTTTTTAACCCACAATCAGTGTTGAAAAAAGTACCTGAATTGCACCTGTTATTTTTAACCTATGAAGACAAAATTAGGATGTGTGTTTGTTTACAGCTGCTTTTATTGGCTTCTCTTCTGTCTCAGAACCTGGGTTGTGCTAGTATGTAGATTTAGGTCAGCTAAACCAAGTCTTGTTTCCCCCACCCCCATATTTTTTAGCAAGCCTTGTTAAAGAGTCAGCATGATCACATTCTCTTCCCCAAGCCCATTGGCTCTCCCCTGCTCCATGTTAGTCACTTATTCTCCCCCTACTGGCTAAAGAGGGGAGGAAATAGATTCTTAAGTAATTTAGAAAACAAGCTCAGGATAAATGATAACATTAATATTTCTCTTTTTCCACAGAGAAAACGTTTGGAAGAAAGGAATATTCAAGAAAAGTATTACACAAGCATACAAAACTCATGCCATATTCCTATCTTAAGTGTAGAACCTTAAATTTGTCCCTATTGAAATTCAGTGTGTTAAGTTTTGGCCCAATTCTCCAATCTGTTAAGGCAACATTGATTCCTGCTTTTGTCTTCTGTGGCATTGGCTACCACACCCAGCTTGATGCCATCTGCAAATTTGATGAGTATCCTCCCCTAAATTCCTTTGTCCAAGTTGTTTAGACAGATGCTGAATAACAAGGGGCCCAGGACGGAACTCTGCAACACTCCACTTAGATAACCACCACTGTTTCAGCCCCCTGCTCTATCTAGTTCTAATAATCAAGTGTTTATTATATGCTTACTTTGCTCTCTCCAGGATCTTCACAGCGTCTTCTCTTCTGTCTTGGTCCAGGTATAATAAAGCAAGTTCAAGCAGTGCATTTGGAATTAAATAATGATCATACTTTATCTTCTTTTCACTTTAAAGAAGAAATAGCAATTAATGAACAACAACAGCTTTATCTACAATCAAATAATAAAGTCACTTGGTGCTGACACGAATGATTCACATTGTTTCAATGTATCCTAGGTTGTTAAATAATCTACATTTTTGGCACCGAAGAACATCCCATGGCCATTCTTGTATGGCATCACTCAGGCTCCTCAAGATCCTTACTTGAACATAATACCTACAAGCACCTGCACATGGGGCTTTCAGAGTTACATCACAGGCTTGGCCAGAGACTTAATTTTCAGGAAACAAGTCAATGCAGTTATAGTTTCCTTACCATATAATAACAGAACATGGAGTGTCCCATGTTCATCTGTAATTGGGATTGATATTATCTTGCAGTCTGGGGACAGAATTGCAGAGTAAGGGCGATTCTGTGTACAGATACATGTACTGTACCCTTGTTTCAATGTAAAGTTTTATGACAGTAAAGGAGTGGTCGAAGCACAGGAAATGCAACTATTCCCACATTCATTTTCTATTTTGAAGAGTAGAGCATCAGGTCATACAACTGGGGCTCCAGAAGTGCAGATGGATTTCTACATTTTCAGCCTCAGCTTGTAATCAATATCTAAATCAGCCACAGATTCCGAATCTCCTGGGTGCTGACCTCATCACTTCTCAGCATAGTTAATACATTACTGGCATGAAACGACATCATGATGTCAGGGCAGATATGCTGATTAAGGAAGCCAATTAAATAAGTGACCCCCACTGTAGTCATATATGTGTGATATAACTATGGATCCGCATCTGCATATTTGTACAAATATATATTATATTGCAGGCGCTGGTTATATAGTTTTTGTGCTCCAGGACACAGCTAAATTGTGTTTCTGGCAAAATTTGTGGTATGATGGTTATGTCTCTATTCAACTTAGGCAGGGGATGACTAACCTTTTTTGACCTGAGGCTGCATTGAGGCCTGGCCAACCCTCTGGGGCCTGCATAGCAGTGGTAGGCAGGGCCAAAGTGGCCAAAACACATTTACCCACTCATGTGGCAGATGCAGGCAGCCTCTCTCCTATACTCTTCTGTCAATCAGCAGAGGAACAGGAGGAGGGTCTCCTCAATGTTTGAGGATTTTTGTAGAATACTGGAACCTGCTTTGTGGGTTGGATGTGCCTATGTCATGGACTGGTTGCATGCAAAGAAATTGTGGGAGGTGCCAGTTGGGGAACCCCCCATTTTAATGGGACGAGTTGCTGTGCTCACTAGGCCTCGCCTCCTGAGTTGACCTTTTCTTGAATAAAGAGTTAACTTTACTGGTGTCATGTGATTTACTGCTGTCCCACTCCTGACAGACTGCCTCTGTAAAGAGCACTATCAGTGCTGAGTTCCACTGTGCCACATGGGCATAATCCTGACCTCTGTTATATCCTGAACATCTACAGGTGCAAGTTCAACACTTAGGCACATAGTGAGATACAGAAATGTACAACAAATTATATAACTGCATGGTTGTCCATTAACTACGCCAAAATTTGAAACATCTCTATAGAATCACTTTCCAATGAGAAATCCTCACAGGTTTTGATAAGCTGATGTGGCTCAGTATTTCTTATTGCGTTGTCATCTTCTCTAGTTAGGACACTTACTTTAAGTGAATGTAAGTGAAGTGTTCTTCTGCTTCTGAAATCTTGCCAAGGTATTTCAAGCACAACCCTTTCAGTAACTTGATTACACACTGATCATCAACAAACAAATCTGTAGCTGAAAAATAAAGCAACAGGGAGCTGAGCTGAGACAATTTTGTAAACTTTGAAAAGGGGGAGAAAGAAACTTTTCCATCACAATACACACACACACACACAGAGAGAGAGAGAGAGAGAGAGAGAGAGAGAGAGAGAGAGAAGCAGCAGCAGCAGCAGCAGCAGCAGCAGCAGCAATCACCAACTTGGTGCCCTCTAAACATTTTGAACTGCAACAGCTTTGCTGGCTGGTGCTAATAGAAGTTGCAGTCCTAAACATCTGGAGGGCACTAGATTGGGGAAAGCTGCCCTATGCCATACATCAAGTGTGGCCATAATTAAAGTAGTAACCATCCCACTGCATGTTATCTAAGTATCAGCCTGTTGAGATTTCTCCACAATGGTCCTTAAGGAAAGCTTAATGGATTGAATAGTACAACTGAGGTTTAGCACAGTTTAAGATGAAAAGAAATACAGAACAGATGTGTGATGAGAATATGCAGTTACATCAGTGACACACATACACCATAAATCACCATGTTTTTTGTTTGTTTGTTTCTACTGCCTCTTGTCACTAATTATGGGGGAAATGGCAATGGTTGCTGGGATCCAAAGTAACATAGGCTTTAAACTTGAGAGAGGGATTTTTTTACTGAACTGAAGTGACTGCTGGTTAGCAAGAGATTAAAGGAGGTTGCTTCTGGCTAACCCATGCTATCTGTAGATAAAAGGCAGTGACACACAAATGCCTACAAGAGGACCTAAAGTTGTTGGCTGAAGGAGAAAATGAAGTGTGCTTGACCCAAATCACTCCACATAAAAGCTAAATGATGTAAGGGAGGAGAGGCAAAAAAATGTCTAGTCTGCAAGCAAAAAAGTGGGGTGTTGCTGACAGGTGTCTCCAAAAATAGAGTCTGGGAAGATAGTGACCTTTCCTGTCTGGTTTAAGTATCCAGTTGGGCATTAGTTTGTCATGTCTCACCGATAATTGGCTATATACAGTTCTTTGCGCCTTGCTTGTTTGCAGCCTTACAGGATACCCTGCTGTGGCCCTTTTACTCCAATTGCCATTGAGAGCAATTGCTACTTATAGAATCATAGAATCGTAGTTGGAAGGGACCCAATGGTCATCTAGTCCTACTTCACAAGGTACAAAACTTCCTACAGAGAGAGCACTTCCTTGTAAGATACTGTACTGCAGAAAGGCCCAGGCGACAATGCACTTTCTTTTCTTTTCTTTCCTTTTCGCTAAATGTAGTTTGATGCACTGGGAAGAAACTTTTGTGTTGCACCTGCCTATGCTATACTCAGAGCAGACCCATGGAAATCAATGGATATGACTAAGTTATCCATTGACTTTGATGGATCTATTCTGAGTACAACTTTGCTTCATCCAACCTTTGATAACGTGTGAAGACAAAAAGAGAATGGCAGGGGAAACCAATAGCTGTAAAGAGGCATTCCTTATTGCTAGGTTTCATTAACTGGTGTATCTGAAATCAATATCTGAGCTTTAAAAAAATCCCAGACTGGTCAAATTAGAATGTCATCAACCAATGGTCAATTAAAAATAAAACCAAGTGTTGTTTAGAGCTAGCATGTAGCAGCCAAGAACATGCTACTGATCAGAAGCCTTCTAAGATAAAACAAAGGGTGGAAGGATTACTGCAAGTGCAGTGGGATTTCCCACTCTCTCCTCCTCCATCATGTAACCTGTACACTCCCAAAATCTGCTATGCAGATTAGAACAGATTGGGGTGGGAAGAAGTTCTAGACCTTTGGCTTATTGGCATCCAATGCCCTTTTAAATGTGTTGTGGGAGGGGGGATTATTGGCTTGTTTTTGTTCTTATTTTTATTATGTATTTTGTGTCTTTTACATTGCAGTTTTATCTTGTGAACTGCCCTGAGACCTATGGATGAAGGGTGGTATACAAATTTAATAAACAACAACAAACAACAACATTGTGCAAATAGAAATTTTTGTGCTGATGGAACGACTTACTTAGTTTTATGTTTAATACAACCAAACATAATTAAGCAAAAAAGAGCTTTGCTTGAGACATACATACATATTTCCCCTTGCATCTTGTTCAAAAGTCCTGTGTCCCTTGTACTACCAGAGTCATTTATTTCTTGTAACTCGCCCCCCCCCCCACTATGCTGACCCACATACATGCAGTTATACCACTGCATCCTTAAAGGGTAGTCAACTTCTCCCAACACGGAGACTGACTGAAGGCAGTCAATTTATTGTCAAGAAAAGTCAACTTCCCAAACTTACATCCAAATCTAAAAATAGTTGTAAATATATTCCTGGAAGTGATTACTGTTTTTTTTTTTTTGTCTATAAGATGCCCCCATGTATAAGACGCCTCCTATTTTGGGGGACTCAGATTTAAGAAAATGAGGGGAAATGGCCTCATGTATAAGACGCCCCCTAATTTTGGCATTATTTTTTAGTCTTATACACGGAAAAATACGATAGTATTCCCCCCCCTCCCCAATTTAATAAGGTAGTAACTGGGAAGGGGAGGCCAAAGCAACAGTAAAATTACTGCTACCATCTGTATCATCAACTCATTGACCTATAATCCACTTGCTGATTAAATAAAAATGGGCTAATAGGTTTACCGTCTAACAACTCGACGGACAACCACAATCTCTCACGGACCACACCCTTTGAAATTAGACATGAGTTACCTGGGCTCCTTTCCAGGGCTGCTTCTGCATCTTCCAAGCACTCCAACATACCGCCAGTCAGGTCAGGACACTTCCCAATCACTGCATAACCATTCCAGACATACATCATCTCCTAGAAGCGATCACAGAGTAGAGCATGTTGTTACAGCAGTAGAGAAATGTAGTTACTGGAAACTAGAGGTGTTAAGCCCAAACAATTAGCTGGTTTAGTTCAAATATTCTGGAAGCAGAGTTAGCCAGTTTCAGCAAAAACAGACAAAAAACCTCCAGAACCATTTAACTCCTCAGAAAGCCAACTCATTCATTTGGTTGCCTTTACAACACTGCAAGACTGTAACTTCTGCCCCCCCCCCCTTACCTCCCAGTGGTGGATTTGGCCTCCCTCATTCACTGACTATTTTCCTTCAATATACATTTTGAACTTGGCTCCTCCTTTCTTCAACCTTCCCCACTCATAATTCCCTCAAAATCAAGATAGCTTTAGCCAGCTGCCTACACTATCCACACTTTAGCCTTCTGGATTTCAAACCTCTGTTCAGCTTCCTAGGTAAACCAACACTGCTCTCTCTCTCTCATCATAGCGTCTTGTCCCAAAGAAATATGAGATCCTCTTTCTCATGGTTTCTCCAGAATCCCTTTTCTCTCTGTCTCAAGTCTGCTTCTTCTACCAACCTTTTCATAAGGTTCCTGCTCCTCGTTCCATGGTTTCATTTCTTCTTCAGTCACCCTACCTCCTAGGCCTTCTTTCCAACCTACTCATACTGGTTCTCACAACCTTTGGTCTGCACAAGCTCTCTCTAAAATGAACTATTTTGTTTTATCATGGAAGCTTCAAGTTGACCAGACAGAAAATTGCTGACTCATTCACTCTGATGGTGCAGAATGTTCGTGAACATTCATGTCCATAGCAACTCAGCCAAAGGATAAGAGAAAGAAGCAACAGGACATTTTTTTGTGATATTGGTATGCAAACTCAGTAAAGGAAAAAATCCCTGGGGAGAAGCAAATAGCTCCCATGGCAAGTAACATATTGGCTCTGATTAATATTAATGGTAAGAATTAGACATAAATACCATCATTTAGTTTGCTCTTTTGCTAAGCTGAGATCACCTGTGTAACATGTAATCACAAAATCCAGGAGCTGCTATCAATATGGGGCCAACTGGAAAACTGATTCTAGGAAGTTTGATCTGAATCACTGAGTACTTAATTACTACACTGGAACTGAAGAATAATGGCCTATATCCCACTGACACTCTTGTCACATTTCATTTCAACCACCTGATGACCATGACATAATATTGTTGCATTTTCTAACATTACTCCTAATAAATGCTGAATTTGCACAAGTGCACCCACATATATCTCCTTTAATATTGTTATTAGTTTGTGAATGCTAGCCCCCTCTAAATTCCCATCAAGCTAGTGTTACAATTAAGGCTTTTAGAGGGTATATCCAACTTACATACATTTAACTTATGCATGCGAGGACCCATAATGTAATCCCTGCATAAGTGGGAAGTTGCCTGTATATGAATAAATATAAATATACATACATTTATAATTCTTTCCAGTCTTTTCTAGTTTGGACCTTAAAAACAGGTGATCAATAGTGAAATGGCAAGAGCAATGGGATAGCAGAGGTGGGTAAGCAGGAATATAGTAGGTGAAACTTTTATATGGGTATTTCTATTTCAGATCTTACCTAGCATATGAGTGAATAACACAAAAAAGAAGCAAGCAGAGAAGGAACAGAAAGAACTTTCCAAAGGAACCAGAGAAGATGGAACTACTAGGACTATTTGTGCCATGTGATGACCTCAAGGAAGCATGAGATAATGAATTTAATGGGCTATTAAACTTTATTTCCCATATTTGCATTTGGGTTTTGAAGCTAGTTGGCTATAATACTTAAAAGAACTCAGGGTTCTGTGGAAAAAAATCTAGTGAAAGCCTCTCCTTTCTATAATTTGTAGCCCAAATAAACATAGCTCTATTATGATCATAATATTCTGGCTCCATTCCCTATCAATGGTCTGACTAGAGACACAGAAATGAAGCTCAGCTGCTTTTCCATTTAAAATTCAAATGAGAAGTGTAGCAAGTGATGTTAATATGGGGGAAGTGTTCAACAGACTAAGACAGGGGTAGCTGCAAAGTTCCTGTCAATGTTGTGGACTAAACAACTCCAGAGGTGGGTTTAGGGTATCAGGATTGGTGGGGTTGCACTGGGTCCTGCCTTGCAGGAGGCACCAAAACAATGCTGTACAACAGAACACCACTGGCAACTCCCATAACCCTGACCACAGAACATGCTGGGGCATTGTTTAGGAGCAATTGTTCCTGTCTTTTTCTTTTTAAAAAAATAATATTTATTAACATTTTAAAGACTACAAAAGAAAGAAAAAGAATTAAACAAAACAATACAATACAAAAACAAAAACACCACACAACACCAAACCCAAAACATTAAATTAACAAAACCAAACAAACACAATTTAAAACACATCTAATAAGTTCAGTATCTTAACTTTCATTTACTTGTTTCAATGACCTCCTCACACCTCCCTTTTTGTATTCCACTTTAATTAACTGTTTCAGCAATTCCTTTCCATCTTCCTGTTTTCTGTCCTGTAATTTATCTTAACATATTCTAACCTTATTTTTCCCTTTAATATATAATTGTCTTAACATATTTTAACCTTATTTTCCCTTTAATACTCTAGTAATCTATTTGTACTTAATTCCTTATAACATTTCTACTAAAGCCGTATAACTCCTTTCCAACATTTTTCTAACACACATTAATTTTACAATATTTTTATAAATAGTCTTTAAACTTTTTCCAATCTTCTTCCACCGACTCTTCTCCCTGGTCCCGGATTCTGCCAGTCAAATCTGCCAATTCCCTATAGTCCATCAACCTGGTGATCTTCTGTCCGATGCGCTTAACTCTTTTCCAAGTCCCTTCTGCGAGTCTTCTTCATATTTATACATGAACTTTACTTTGTCTTCCACTGATCTTATTTTCATTTTCCTTCCTTTGAGGCTAAAGAGTAGATCTCGGGGAAACTCCCACCTAAAGATAACTCCATTCCTTCTCGACGGGGCAACCAAATCTCCGTAGTTAAATCCAAGATCCAAAAGGTATTTCAGAACGTCTTTCAAAATTTCCACTCTTGACTGTTGTTCTTCTAAGTTCCTCTGGTAGTTCCAACAGTCTCTTATTTTGTTCTTCTCTTTTTTCCCTCCTCTTCCAAGTCCGAAGGCCCTCACAGTCCCAATCTCCTCTTCACCCAAGTCCCGGTTCCAAAAGTCATCAAATTCCTGTGTGAGGAAATCCATCAAACCCTCCTTCTCCAGTTCAGGTAGGGCTCTGGTCCTCGGAATCTGATTTTCTTTAAATTCAATCATAGCAGGCATCAACTTATGGTCATCAAATTGCATCTGTAAGGCTGGGACTCTCTCTCTCTCCAGTTGTGTTACTTTAGGTTCAACGGCAATAACTTTCTCCCTAGCCTTCTAGGAGCAATTGTTCCTGTCGTTGATATTTTTTATATATTTATTTTGGATCTTATGATTTATGTGGAAATTGTTCAATTTAGATGCGTACTTTTTGATGTTTTGTTTATTGTTTATGGCTACTTTTGTTAGGCTGATAGCTATGTTATTTTTTAAAATATGTTGTAAGCCGCTTTGAGCACTTCGGAAAGGCGGCATACAAATAAAATGATTGACTGATGCTGGGTGAGGCTGATGGGAATTGTAGTCCTCCAGATGTTGTTGAATACCAGGTTGACTAAATTATGAACCAGCAGACTTAACGTTTGAATCTCACCTCAACCACAATACAATGTGGTTCTTAGGCAAGCCACCATATTTCAGTCATAGTCTACCCACTCTCCACTTGCAACATAGGGATAATATTGCCCTACCTTACAGGGTTGTTATAAAGATTACAAAGGTGATCGATCTGGTATACTTCAGTTTGTTCAAAGAGTATGCATAAATGCTGAAGAAGAGCTTTTTTCTAAAAAAAAATGTTTAGGGGTACTCTCATTTTCCTACTCATATTGAAATAAGGCCCCTCAATGAGGCCAAACTTAGATTTACAAAATGTTTAGGGGTATGAGTCCCCCTGCATCCCCCCAGAAAAAAGCACTAATAATAATAATAATAATAATAATAATGCTTGTGAACTAGGTAACCTCCAAAATATATTTTACAACCACTTTTTCAAAGATCAGAATGTTATAAAAATGTGCATGATGCACGTAGTTAGCAGTGAAAATTTTATCTACTGCTGGACCAACTGAACTGCTACACTTTTTGCCAGATTTCAGGCCTTGCCTTTTTTCCCTGCAAACAATGTTCAGCCTGTCCATCCAGCCTAGCTGAATTCCTTTGTTCTTAGAGAATGCCAATAGCCACACCCCCAATTATGCCGAGATGTGCAAGAAAGTGTTCCATTTTATTTCTATCTACTTTGAACACCCACTTCTATAGAAAGGTATGCAATGACTGAAAAATTGCAAGGTCTGTAGTCTCCTTGGACAAATAAAAAGCAAAACATTTGATCCTATACTATTTTTTCCTCTTAGCTACTTTTTATCTGGGTTAGGCCACCCTGTACATTACTTTCCTTCCTGTCTTGGCAGATTAGACTGAACAGATTCAACTGAAGCAGCATCACCTTGTACATCAGCTTTATATATTTTGTACTGAACAATTCTGTAACTGAATGGAGAAACTGTGTTTTTGTCAAGATCATTCTAGCAGGGATTTGAAGAAAATAAAAATAAAAATTGCAGTACAAAATATATCCCCCCCCCCCTTTAAATTAGAAGCTTCCAGCAGTAAGGACCTTTTGATCCAAACCAAATAGACCTAGCACAATTAACTATTAACAGAGTGCTATAAATAGCTTCAATACCAACTTCCAGTTCCTCAATGGAGAGAATTGTTAAAGAGCACCATCTGCTGTGTTTGTGGTGCAAGTTCAGCAGAAAAAGGAGGACACATAGAAGTCAAGGTGGCTTGCAAGAATCACATGTTTCAATACTAGACTCCACTAACTTTGACCTGAAAGAGATGTAATGTAGGTGCTTATTTGCTCCCAGTAGCCATAATCACTGGATGCAGGCTAGGGCTGGGTGATTTATCAATATATCATGCAAAACTGGTTGGAAGTTCACATCGTAATAATTGTTTCATAATATTTGAGCTGGCAATATATCGCGAATCACAATGTGTGTAAGAGCTGGGTGATATTTGGTTTTCAACATTGCGATAACTCACCAGTTAAACGTTACAATGTTATCGCTAGCTAAACCTCACAATATCACCAGCTAAACACTGCAATGTTATCACCAGCTAAACACTGCAATCTACCACAATGTCTGAGGCGAACAGGACAATGTCCTGGCAACTGCTACTACTTAGGGGGTCTAAAACGGATAAATGACAATCATCACACACTCAGTTTCATCAGGAGGCAACCCAAAATGCATTCCAAACAGGACTTTTGGTTTGGGGCTTGGCTACCAAATGGTGGTATTCAGGACAATCCAAAGAACCATAAAAATATGGTTTATCCACAATGTGTTATGCAACTGGATGCATACATTTCTATATACTTAGGCTGTTGTCCACATGATCCACCCACCTGTTTTTCCCTGGTACAGCAGAGCATATGCCTGAAAGTATGCACACACAGTGTCCATTATTAGCTGCCATGACAGGAGCATTTCAAGCCTCTCCCCGCACCCCCACACAACCATTTCATTTAAAAAAGAAATACCAGGGAAGTTTTTATATAAATAATGAGATCTCTAAGCAATGGATGGGCAGGGGAAGCCTCTTCATCTTACCAAAACAGGTACAGGAAGTGGAACAGGATTTGAGGATAGATATCGGCGGGATTTCCGAATTGCAAACTTTTCTGTAGGCAGGGACTTTCCTGCTATTTTCAGTTTCAAACTAGGCACAGCCCTGTGAGATGTGGGGGAGATGAAAGGAAGCATACAAAATTTCATTTGCTTTATCTACTACATACTGCAGCCCTCTGAACTAGAAAGACAATATCAGAACTGAAAACTCTCCCCTATATTTTTCCATATGCATTGTCAAGTAGCAGATTCCATTCTAAAGATGATCAGCTCTGAAGAAGTACTTATTTTCTTTAACAAAATGTGTCTACTGCCTGATTGTAAACAAGCACACAAACATCTAGGTATTTAAAAGAACATAAAACAGAAAGAAGGACAGTGGTAGTGGAGGAGGAATACAGCACCATCAAAATGTCACCACCATAGAATAACTAGACATCTTGCTCTGCATTCATGGAGGAGACATCCATTCCTACATCACACCTGACCTCTGGGCAGCTGCTTAGTGACAGAATCAGACATGCATCTCATGGCCCCTTAAACCTGAACGTAATTTAAAAACACTTTGTGGCAGCTACAGAAGTTAGAGGATTCTGGCATTTCCAAGTTTCCTACAACAAATACCTGAGGATGGTACTACAGTAGCTGCAGTAATGGCACATCCAATTCAAATTATCCACCCCGTGTCTTGCCCCAGAGTTAAAGACCACCAAATGCTCCCTGCAGGCTTCTCCATAGGCCACAACCCTTCCAGCTCTGCTTCATGCCCTCCTTAAGGGCTTGCCTTGTCTGGTTCACATGCATCCTTAACACTGTGATCACGCCTGTTGCATGCCAGAACGGAGCAAAATTGGGGTGCAGAAACGTGCATCTCTGCTGTGGCTAGAATATAGCCTATATAGAAATGTTAAGATTTTCATGTGTTGCTCCATATACATTTAATCTTGACCCTCTATCCCATGTGACACAGAAGAAGGGATTCACTTAATGTTACTGTGGGTAGGATTCCTATGTCTCAAGTAGTAGGAGAGAATTAAAACTATATTCAAGAAATGTCGCTGAATTATCCCATTGGCCATAAATTAAAATATGGCTTGGTGTTAAATACAGAGGAATGTACAAAGTTACAATTTTAGGTGTAGAGCTGGGCTGAATACAATGGGTATTTCTTTCATGACTAATCTCAGTCAATATATAGACCTTGTGAAGACTCAGGTAATCTTACCGATATAGTGCAACATCATCATCCCCAAAAGGCTTGTGATCATCTGGTCCAAACATACAGAGATAAGCTGCTTTCATATAGATGTATGTAGCCTAAAATGAAAATTACGTATGATTAAAAATCCTTCTTGTAATTTATATTCCTGTGTCATCTTCAATATCTAAGACAGCATGGTGAAACATTTAAGGGATATGGCCTTATACTATCAGAAGTGAAATTACCTAGAACATACCGTATCTTTCGCCCTATAGGACGCACTTTCTCCCCTCCAAAAATGAAGGGGAAATCTGGGTGCGTCCTATGGGGCGAATGCAGGCTTTCGCTGAAGCTTGGAGAGCGAGAGGGGTCGGTGCGCACCGACCCCTCTCGCTCTCCAGGCTTCAGGAAGACATCCGCAGCCTAGGCAGCCCTGCGGGAGTTCCCACAGGGCTGTCTAGGCTGCGGATAGTAGCCTGCTTCCCGGAACGCCGGGCGCACTGAAAGCAGAGCGCCCGGTGCTTCGGGAACACATCCGCAGCCTAGGCAGCCCTGCGGGAGGTCCCGCAGGGATGTCTAGGCTGCGGATAGCAGCCTGCTTCCCGGAGCGTCGGGCGCCCTGAAAGCAGAGCGCCCGGCGCTTCGGGAACACACCCGCAGCCTAGGCAGCCCTGCGGGAGTTCTCCGCAGGGCTCCCCACGCTGCGGATAGCAGCCTGCCGCTCAGCAGGTGGGGCGCCCTGAAGCAGAGCGCCCCGTGCGCCGGGCAGACATCCGCAGCGTGGGGAGCCCTGCAGGAGTTCCCCGCAGGGTTCCCCACACTGCGGATAGCAGCCTGCCACCCGGCGGGCGGGGCGCCCTGAAGCAGAGCGCCCCGTGCGCCGGGCAGACATCCGCAGCGTGGGGAGCCCTGCAGGAGTTCCCCGCAGGGTTCCCCACACTGCGGATAGCAGCCTGCCGCCTGAGGCAGACATCGGCCAGCCCCACAAGCTCGGGGGACAGCAGGGAGGTGCAGCGCCGTTCCTCGACCTGGTTCGGTTTCCCCGACCTGCTTTTGGGGGGAAATAAAGGAAAAAAATTTTTCCTTTAAATTTTTTCCTTTATTTCCCCCCCAAAAAACTAGGTGCGTCCTATGGGACGGAGCATCCTATGGGACGAAAAATACGGTATATTCTTGCATTAGGATATTGTAACCAAAACAAAGCAGAAAAGGGAAGTAAATACATCGGAAACATATACTAGAACTCAATTCTTTCTGTATCCAAGTTTTTCTACTTGCAAAGAATATGTGTGTACAGATATATACTTTTACACAGTGCTATTTTTCTAGAAAAAGAGGTGCCGCAATGCACCATGAATGCCTCCCTTGTTCTCTTATTATGGCAATGGCGCACACCTGAGAGGTGCCAGAACTGAGTTCCGATGATTTCTGGCCGGGAAAAAAGCCCTGATTTTCCAGTTTAGTATGTGTGTGTGTGTGTGTGTGTGTGTGTGTGTGTGTGTGTTTGAAGAAAACAGATCTTACACCAAGGAACAGCTTTTGGGCACTTGGTTTCAAGGAAGTTAAGTCAAAAGTACATGACTATGGTCATTCCTATTCCTTTACTCACTCCTGAGGATGGCATGAATCTATCCTGATTAACATTGTTTTTATAGGCTCAAAAAAGGCACCATTAGTCTAGAATCGTAATCCAACAGCACTGCCATTTGCCTAGCCCTACCCCAAAAGCAGGCTATTCTTAGGCTTTGTCCTCATCTAAAGTGGTAAATCTAAATTGGTAAATCTAATGTTTAATGGTTCCATTTCAGACTGAAGATGGAGGTGCAAAAGACTGAATGCTTATTCATACAAAACAACACTCTAGACATGAAACTAGGGAAATGGCTAAGTTTCTATGTGTGGGCAATTTTTGTAAGGAAAAGCATTCAGGCATGTGAGCACTCACTTGTAGTCTAAAGTGGTACAGTCAAGACAAAGGTTTACCCATTGTCAGTAGGAACTAAGCCTTGCTGCAACTGCATTTACTATAACACGTCAATAGGGCTAATATGTTCTAAGTGTCCAAATCAGGTAGCAAGACCCACTAGCAATATATTTCACAACCCCCACCCCTACCCTGCCAGGCACATTATACCATGAAAAAGTAAAATTGAATTTTTGTAAGAAAATCCTGATTTACATAGCATTTAAAAAGCATAAGGGGAAGAAACTTATAAAAATGGGAAACACACATGACTAAGTATAATAATACAAGATTCCTACACTGCCCAGCTCAATATCTTACCATAAGAAGGAGCCCAAACTTATACGGTTTTAACTACTCATTTATTCAAGCCACTTCAAAATGAAGACACGTTGTCTCAGAACAAAAGAGAAGCAGAACATCTACCCCACAGCCAACCGGAATTTCTCTTGCCAAAGCAGCAGTTGGTTCTGCTGTGAGACATTTATTTGGACTGAAAGTGTATCCAATCAGAATTAGCAAAGAAAGGCTTTTAGCAAGTCATGCAGAGAACAGAAAAACTACCCAATTATTGAAGAGTAAGCAAAAGCACAGAAGGCTTTCAAATTTCATGCAAATGTGAGCCTTTTTTCTAGACAACACAAGAGTACACATCTTGCTATCTGAGCGAGACAGGATTCCTACACAGGAAATTGAACACACATTTATTATCAAAACAAGCTGCTTGAAGGGAGGAGAAAGATTTGGGATATTACAAAAGGCAGACCTGGACAGGTTAAGCTGACCAAATGTATAAAAATGGAGACAATTTCCATCAGAAGCCCCTAAACTTTCTCAGTGGAAAGCAATCACTTCTTCGGGGGAAATTAAAAAGATAGCAATCAGGGACACAGTGGAAATGAGCCAGCAGACATGGCTTCTCTTCATATGCTTACTGAACAGCTCAGAACAAGAGAGAAGACCAAAGCTACAGGCCTGTCAAGGACTCTGGCTCTATGCAACAGCATATGCCACTTGAGCTTGATTAAGAGGACAAAGTGTCTGCTGCTAAAGTACAACTAGGAATGGCATTGTTTTATATCTTCAGTGGCCTTTCAATCATATTTTAATGTCTACCTGGAATAAGTCTACTCAAAAACTGATTGATCCAAATCACACCATAACATTACCTTTCTTTATCAGATGTGCTCGTCAGCACATCTTCCTTGTACTCACCTTGGACCAGGTGTTCTCTTTGCTGAGCAGATCTGCATAGAAGTATGCCATCTTCCACTGACGTTTGTATGTGAAGCACCACATGAGTTCCCAATAGCACATGTGATGAAACTGCTTCCAATTCTGCTGGGCTTCACAACATTCTTCAAACCTTTTGATGGCCTAGAAAATCAAAAGAAAACCTTAAAGGACTACACCACTCATTCAAAAATGTCAGCGCAGCTTTTGAACATCCTTGTCAAGCATGCACTCAGGCCAGAAGCCATACACTACTGCATCACTCACATACTACAATCAGTTCTGACAGTCTGTATCTCCGTGGAAAGGGGGAGACAGAAATGGCACGAGATATCAATAACTTTGCTTAGAAACGTTATTTCTTACTTTTAATTCAATTTTGATGCTACACTTCCTCCAAGTAGTTCAGGGGGCATATATTGTTCCACACCTCCTACACTGTGAGATAGGTTAGGCTGAGTAAGAAAATACTAACCCAAAAGCATTCAGTGAGGTTCGAGGTGGTGTGCAGCTTTGAATCTGCGTATGCCAAGTCCTAGCAGAACACTATCACATCATATTGGTTCTCAAACCAAGAGCCAATTCACAGTTTAGTAGTAATTTAGTGTTGTTTCCACTCAGTACCTAACAATAATAGATGCTCCATTTATTTTTGTTCAAGTATTTATATTCTACTTTTAATGCTCAGAGAGGCTTGAATGAACTTAAAATAATAAAAATTTAAAAACCCACCACTACACTCACACAGCAGAGCAGAAATAGTTGTAACCAGTCCAAAATCTAAATCCAGAAGGCTCAAATGATTTAAAATGCCTAGGCAAATACTTCATCTGATGCTGAAAAAATGTCAGGCTTTGCACCAGGTGGGGAAGGTAGTCCACAGCAGAGACATTACAGCTGAAGGGCATCTCATCCAGTGACAGGGTTGCACCAGTGGAGAAGGACCTCTGAAGATGACCTTCATATATGGTCAGGTTCATGTGGAAAATAAGATGGCAAATAGCCTTGCTTTTCTACCGTGATTTGCTTACAATCTTTATTGAATCCTTCTTATCAAATCTGCCAGGTCAACCAGTTGCATGCCCTTCTACTTCTTTCAGACCAACATCCATTTGTCACTCTTAGTGTGGCCAAGTACTGTACTGCAGAGAGCAAAACCCACCAGGAACTGTGATCATAAGGACAAAGATTTCTTAAGCCCCAAGGAAGGTATGTGAAGGATAAAAACCAATTACTTACTCCATCAACATTGCCTCTTATTGTTTCTATTCTCCCTGCAAAAAACAGGAATATGGATCCCTGGAATAAATCAAGAAAAAACATTGGCAACAATTTTCATGTACATTTAATCATCTTTCTACAGTAAGATATTACATTGGTACACATATCAGGCCTATTTAAGATATATCTTACTTTTGGATATCGAGCCAAGTAAGGCTTAAGAAGTTTCTCTGCTTCTTCAACATTTCCTTTTCCTGTCCCTAAATTAATTGGGAGAACAAAAAATTAGAAAGTGGGGGTAGCCCAGACTTAGTTTACATTGTGAGTCCTTTCCATACTTTCTCTCAAGGCCAAATATAAACATTAATTTAGCTCAAAAATAATGGTGACACAAAAATATTAAAAGCAAATGATTACAGGGAAATCCTCATCAAAACTGAGCAGCTCCTAAATAGTCCAAAGATAGGTGACTTTTAGGCAACTCATTAAGACAAGTTTGGGCATTTACAGGTTTCACTGGGGAGGGGATCCTGTAAAACTGAAGCTATGGGCAGGAAGAGTCACACTTCTAGAATCAGCAACCCCAAGCTCCCTAAAGCTGCATCCCTATAAAGGCCTCATATCATCTGATCCCGGTGACAAGGAAGACCTGTGCTAAGGTTTTTAAAACAAGTTAAAGAGTGGTTAGGGGAACAGCAAACACCTAACAAAATGCTTGCATTTATAGCTCATAATGTTATGTTTCTGTTTAAATTGCTAGGATTAGCCTGGTTCAAAAACTGTCTATATGTTTTAAACAGAATTTTGGGAGGAGCTATGCATATATCTCAAAGTGCAAGTAGATAAATAGGTACTGATCCGGCAGAAAGGTAAACGGCGTTTCTGTGTGCTGCTCTGGTTCGCCAGAAACGGCTTAGTCATGCTGGCCATATGACCCAGAAGCTGTACACCAGCTCCCTCGGCCAATAAAGCAAGATGAGCGCCGCAACCCCAGAGTCGTCCGCGACTGGACCTAATGGTCAGGGGTCACTTTACCTTTACCTTTATGCATATATCATATCCATCTTAAGTGTTTCTTGAAGAAAATAAAAGTTTGTGAAGAATTAAGTCATACATGAAAAATTCTAAAGCTATTCTGAATAAGTAATTCACAACCTGCTGAGTGATGAACACACTCCTTCCTATCCCCATACCATTTTGGATGTATGAAGGGTCAACATTTAGAGAAGAAAATGAATCCTACCTAGCACAAAAGTCATGAAGGTATGATAGCAGAGCAGTAGCATAGTGCACAGCACGGACCTAAAGCTGTACACTGAGGCTCCTTCTTGAAGCTGTCGCAGACCATGTTCCTGCATCACAGTCAGATAAATGGTTGTAAATTAATTACACCTGTGGTTTGCTCTATTTGTTCCACTGTAACTAAGGGGAGAAGTATCTTCCAACACCGAAAGTTAAATTGGTTTACTCAGCTAGTACAGGAGAACAATATCAATGTATGTCACCATAGTGCCCAATAAAGTTATCAGACATCTCTTTCACAAAACACCAAATGAATGAAGTTGTGGTTACAGAAAATGCAACAGCAATTAACATGTGTTCCCCTTAGAAGATGTGCCTAGTACTTCAAGACTCCCATAAAAGTGCCTGGCTTAAAACTGTCTATCAAAAACTTCACTCTTGTGGCCTATCCCCACAACACCTACTCACTTTGGGCCCCACTAAAGCAAACAGTCTAACTGGTCAACGTCTAAAAGATATCGAGCACCAGAATAACCTGGCCACTATAAGGAAATTCTGTCCTTAGTATGTTCAGTTTCCATCTCCCCATTTTGATTCTCTGGCCCCATATCCACACAAACTTATTATCCCAAAATACAGACGTGCTTTTACACTTGTAAGACTGGATGTTTTGCCATCTGCGGTACTTGAGGGTTGATTCCAAAAGATTCCACCTGAGAAACGTCTTTGCCCCTGTGGAGATGGTAGCACCGAAACAGCGGCACACGTCCTCCTGTCCTGTACTCTCTACAAAGACCTGAGGAACGAGATCATCACTCCACTCCTACTAACCATCCCAGAGTGCTCAACCACTGCCACAATGTCCTTTCTTCTATCAGATCAAAATGAGCAGATAACAGCAAGGTTGCTAGGTTTATAGCAGGGGCAATCAGAATAAGGGCCACTAACTGACTGCTGGTTCAGGACTTTAAATTGTGTTTTTATATCAAATTTCCTTTTCTGCATACACTGTAATGTTTTACTGTTGCTATGGCCATTGACTAATGCGAATAAAGTTTTATTTATCTTATCTTATCTTATCTTACTGTAATGTGTGTGTGTGTAGCAGTTCTTAGTTTTATCTGTACTGTATAGATGCCGACAGCAGCCACAAAATTAAAAGATCCATGCTTCTTGGGAGAAAAGCAATGACAAACCTAGACAGCATCTTAAAAAGTAGAGACATCACCTTGCCAACAAAGGTCCATAAAGTAAAAGCTATGGTTTTCCCAATAGTGACGTATGGAAGTAAGAGCTGGACCATAAAGAAGGCTGATCCCCGAAGAATTGATGCTTTTGAATTATGGTGCTGGAGGAGACTCTTGAGAGTCCCATGGACTGCAAGAAGATCAAACCTCTCCATTCTGAAGGAAATCAGCCCTGAGTGCTCACTGGAAGGACAGATCGTGAAGCTGAGGCCCCAATACTTTGGCCACCCCATGAGAAGAGAAGACTCCCTGGAAAAGACCCTGATGTTGGGAAAGATGGAGGGCACAAGGAGAAGGGGACGACAGAGGTTGAGATGGTTGGATAGTGTTCTCGAAGCTACCAGCATGAGTTTGACCAAACTGTGGGAGGCAGTGGAAGACAGAAGTGCCTGGCGTGCTCTGGTCCATGGGGTCACGAAGAGTCGGACACGACTAAACGACTAAACAACAACAACAACATAGATACCGACTAAATGTTCACAGTGGTGGCTCCTACCCTGAAATTATATTAGCTTAGAGAGCATTTGGGAGCCAGCTATGGGGTGCAACTAAAAATGTACTCATTTACCCAGGCATTTGCTGACCGCTAATACTGACTCCTGGCATTTCTGGCTACTGCAATCAATATTGATGTTTTACAGGTTTTTATTTATAGGATTTTTATTGTTGTATTTTATTACTGCTCAGAGAAGTGCCTTGGTAAGTCTTTTGAAATGACAGGTGGCATATAAAAGATTTTAATAAATGAAACAACATAAACAAATATATACTTGCCTTATTTCCTGAAAACCCAACAAACTCCAGTAACCGTACAATCCTTGATGGTAACATAGACAAAGTCTATAGAAATAAAAACCAAAGAAAATTTGTGGGAAGAAAATTATATATAGATATACATTTATTTTACCTGCAACATCTCAGAAAAGATATTTTACAAATAAAACAGGTTTCATATCAAGCTCACCTAAAATGGCTTCCATATGTCATGTTTGCCATACCACACACCCCTCAATAGCACTGAGCACAATGCAATTTCTTCTTATTTGTTAGTTTATTTAGTACTACATGTTTAAGCCATATTTTAGGGCAAACTCTTCTAAGGCATATTATTTACACATAAAGTGGAGAGTTCCCATGTCAGCAGGAGAAATAATGGGGCAGGTGTGGGAAGATGCTCAATGCCTCCACAGCCTTGGGCCAATTAGAGATGAGCAAGTCATGGGTCAAGTCATCTTACACCAGAGTGGAGACAACACATCTCTACCAGGTAACAAGCTTGTGAGGTTGGTAATTACAATCTGCCATGGTAGTGAGGAAGGTCAAACAGTAGGCAGGGTTAGTATTCTGTGTGTTTTTTTGCTCTTCCTTCCTTCATTATGAAAGCAGCAGTATAAAGTGGTGCCTTACAGTCTTATTATTTTGGAAATAAGCTTAACAAGCATATCTAGAAGTGAAGCTGAACCAATGCCTTTTTTCTGGGGGACGCAGGGGTACGCATACCCCTAAACATTTTGTGAATCTAAGTTTGGTCTCATTGAGGGGCGGTATTTTAATACGAATAAGAAAATGAGAGTACTCCTAAACATTTTTTAAAGAAAAAAAGCTCTGAGCTGAATCATCAGAAAAGAAGATTCCAGTATGAAGGAGCCACTTCTGTTATTTTTGTTCAAGTCACCTTTATAAAGGAAAATCTTGACATTTGATGTACTTATAACTGGAGCCCTATTGAGCATTATGAGTAAAAATCATGGTTCAGCAACTATCCGAGTTCCAGATTACAGGAAACCTTCTGCATGTACAACTAAACATGCAAAACACCCACCCCACAGATAATTGCATAAACATCAGGGGAGGAGCATGCAAAGTTACTCCTCTGTTGCTGAACATGTGAGCTTATAATACCACACATGTGCAAACTAAGAGCCTAGCTATGTGTTAGCAATTGAATTGTGGGTTTAAAAAAAATATACACTAGGAGGGGGGGCTGTCATCAATGGGTGGGGGTTATTAAGCCTTCTCTCTCTGGAATTCAAGAAAAACTGGACTGTGCTCAGCAATCACCATTAGAAAAAAATATCCCTTCAGCACCAATTTCTAATAAAGGAGGATGAGGTGTTACTGGAGAGGGAAGACTTAAATGTTACTTTCTTGCATACTGAAGGTACCGATGAAACTACCATCCCCTACTCCCAATATTTCCATTGTTAAAAACCACAGTGTAATTGCTAATCACATAATTAATATAACTTGTAGTTAGCTAGCCCATACAAATTCTACAAACAGCTCACAAGTAGCTCACAAGCAGATACTGATATAAAATATAAAATCAGAAGGGTCATAATGGAGGGAACCTTCCTGCAAATTAAAATTGCAAAATCATAAAAGCTTTTCATCAGCACAGCAGCTCTTCAATACATAATGCTGCCCTTATAACATTCTGATTACTGGCAAGAAACAAGCTATATATAATAGAATAATCTGAGCATTTCCAGTGTGACGAATATAGCTCTTGCAAACTTGATGAGTTTGAGCTTCAAGCACATGTTGTAAGGTTTCACACATTTCCTCCCTGAAAAGGCCTTCACTCCTTCACACAGCTTAATTCATTTCCTGAAGTGCTTGTGATTTTAATCACTGTAGCCTAAACGTTCTTTATAATTGGTATCTTGTTATAAAATTTGCACAGGTGAAAAGCATACAGGAAATTATGGCGAGGACTAGTTTCTCGAAACTCAAAACGCAGAAAGCTTGTGGGGCACTAATGAAATTCTATTTTACATTGGGTGGCCAGTTATTAGAACCTGTGCTGAAAATCCAGTAAAGTCAGTAAATCGCCAGTAAAGTGGTTTCCCAAATGCTCTATGGAGTAGTGATATGGGGCATGGACCCAAATGCTAACAAAGCCTTAGAAATAGTACAGAACAAATTTCTCAGGAAAGTGCTCTCGCTCCCCAAGGGGACCCCAGCTGCTCTTATCCGCGTTGAAGCAGATGTGACAACAATACGGGCTAGAATTGACTATCTGTGTCTAAGCTATGTGAAAAGACTCCAATCTCTCTCGGAGGAGAGATTCCCTGCTATGTCTCACACTGAAGGGGAACAGTCCATATGCTGGAAGGCTGACATCCAAAGCTTCTTGTCCCAATATCAATTACAAGATCTTCAGGTGACCATGAAGATGGATAGGAGGCACCTAAGAGATTGTCTCTTTAGGTCCGATGAAGAAAGGGATTTATCCACGATTGCCTCTACCAAAAGTTCACCATGGCTCCCACTTATTAAAATGGAGCACACCCGAGCTAGATATCTGACAAAGCTCCCACTTGCCGTACTAAGAATCGCTTTTACAGAATTATTATTCCAATCAATGCCCTTGATGGTGTTGGATGCTCGGTACAGCAAAGTACAGTACGAGGAGAGACTTTGTATATGTGGGAAACCCTGTGTAGAGGATCTGTACCATTATTTATTGCAATGCCCACTATATATAGATCCAAGAGACCAATTTATAAAACCCCTGCTTATGAATGGAATACACTCTAACGGGGTGGAAAGGGTGAAATGGCTGCTGAGCGATACTGATTACTATAACCTATAAAGTAGCACTATATGCTTGGGCAGCTAAGAAGATCAGGAGAAAAGAGCTAGATAAAATAGCAGTCAGCTGCAAAGGGGATTCGGACAATTAAGCTGGCATATTTTACCTGAGATTTCCCTGCTATTCTAGCTTATGCAACAAATAATTTCTAGGAGACTTGGCCGTGGTTTTTTGCACTGGTAGTGCTAAATGTTTTTATGATTATTGCTGTTTTTCCTTTTGTTCCCCTTGTGAACGATGCCATGGCCTTTGGGCTAGTGCAATAGAGTCTATGAATGAATGAATGAATGAATGAATGAATGAATATACAATAATAATCATAAAACGATCAACCATCATGACAAATTAAGAACAAACCACCATCAAAGGCTTGGGAAGTAAAGTGGCTTTAAGCAAGAACTAAAATGCTAGCCGGTCAGAGATTATTCTGGTTCCACTTATATTGAGTCAGACCATTGGTCCATCTAACTCACTACTGTCTCTCCCAACCCCACCTGGAGATGCTGAGGACTGAACCTGGGACCTTCTGCATGCAAACTTGACGCTCTACCACTGAGACTCAGCCCTTCTGCTGCAGGCCACAATGCAATCAGGAAGGCCTTACTCGTATACCTCAAGAGCAAGGCAGGCTGATATTGAAGACGGCACTCCCTAAAATGGCCTGATCTCAAGTTGTTTAGAGCCTTCTAAGCCAGTACATGGGCCTTATATATGGCTCAGTCGCAAACTGGCAGCCAGAGCAGTGAGAGAGTTACAGGTGGTGGGAAATCTCATAAGAAAGCAGCTCATAAAATGTTATACCCACTACATGGAGCTACTACCACATAGCAGCATTTTCAGCCGCTGGAACCAATTCTTACGTAAAAGATGCCAACTTCAAATAATCTCTTGAACAGTCAAATATAAAGCCAGATGATGGAATACAACTCCCAACAGCCCTAGCCAGAACCATGTATACAGAAAAATTGTGATACATACCAGATTAAATGCCCCAACTCCCAGCTTTACGCCACCTTCAAAATGGGGATGATTTTCTCCTTTAACATAGTGGGGAGAATGTATTAGACTGTCCAGCTCCCTATCAAACCAAAAGATCTCATCAAAACCCAGAATGTAATCCAGTTCTAATACCAATCATGGTCTAGCACTTTGAAATACATGACAATAAGAGCTACTGCTAATATACCATTTACCCAATACCCATGGTATGAAGAGAGTACCAGATATGGCCTTGCATCTTTTGAATTCCCTCCCCCCTGGGGAGGTGCACATCACCCACTTGCTGGTGATTTTAAAGAGGAGTAAAAAAAGTTTATTCTACTCAGACTTTTATTAATGGCCTCACTTATCTTTCTGATTCATTGCTGTTGTTTCAACTGTGAGTTTACTGGTTTTGCTTTTAGAGTCATATATTGAATTTATTAGTAACCACTCTAAGCTACTTTATGAGAGTTTTTACTTTGAAAGTGCAGGATATAAATACATTAGATTGATTGATTGAATTAAAATTAAATAAATTAATTAAAATAATTAATTAATTAATTAAAATAAAATAAAATAAAATAAAATAAAATATCAGCCAGAATCAATTCAGACTAGAGTGAAGCCTGAGAAGTGCAGAGCACCAAACATAATAAGCAATAACTTTTGATTTGGATGGATGCCTGGAACATAATAATTGTAAAAAAATATTAAAATGCTACAAACCTATATGTTTGATAACTGTTTCTGACTTTGATGCTGCCTTTGATAAAGCTAACCATGTTTTCATCCTAAGAAAAATACAATAGATCACACATTTCAGCATACGTGTACTTGAAAATCCTCTTGCTTTTGGGGACAATGACTAAAAGTTAGTTACAAAATCTAGACTGGTAAATACTTAAGGGTCAGTCTTTTTCTAATACATGCACATATACCTTTAAAAAAAAATCTTTAAAATTTTGATCTTGTTACCGTAAATACCTAACACAAATTTCAAAGCTCTAGCCCTTAGTTTGGATACATCAAGTAAAACAGAAGCAGAATAGTAGTGTTCCTTATTAATTAACACTAGAAAAATGAGACAGGAAGTATTTCATCGGAGAAGAACCTATTATTACTGACTTTGCACAAAAGCCACTGTTCCTACATGCTATGTCATAGGCTTTGTAATGATTTGGACTACCAATGATTAGCATGGGGCCATCAGCTTTAGCTAATCCAAGACACATGCTGGACACTTGCAAAGGCATCAGAAACCTTAGAGAAAGCAGGTATCAGGATCAGTGTTCGACTGAATTGAACTTGCAAAATGCAACCAGGCCACCCTGACACTGTAGAGTTTGCTAAGGATCCAACAAGCTGTCTCCATCTCAAATCGAAGACAAGGAAATCTCTGTGAAAAGTAATTAGATTCTGCCACGAGTTTTCCCTTCATTGGCTATTAATCTGTCACTGGCCCTTTGAGAGCAGCCAAATGCAACTCTAGGAAAAGGAGAGGGAAAGCCCACTCCAAGAGAGGTATATTAGGGTCAAACTAGAGAAGACACCAACCACACAATAAGAAGCTATGTATGTAAATAGCTTTTAAAAACTAAAAGTGTGGGAGGACCTTATGCAGATGATGAGCCGGGTGTGATGGATAGGGGTCTCAATCTGGATAATCTTTAAAAAGTAAGTCATGTAATGCTAATCTTGTCTAGGGTGGTCTTTAGAGCTGTGAATGAATATGGCTATCAATGTATTCGGCTGAGCTTAAAATGTTGTCAGCAATAAAAAGTTTAAATTTTCTACATATCTTCTGAAACAGCAACAAGAATTGTAAGTTATATTGTGCTCCCTTTCCAGGAGGAGGTAGCATCATGCTACGTACAGAACATATTTGTTCCAATACTTTGTTCCAATACTCCATACTTCAAGTCAGGAAAAGGGAGAATATGAAGAAATAAATTAGACATTGTAGCATAGGCTAAGAATACCACCTAGTGAGTAGAATGTGGCTCATAGGCCACACATTGCTTACTTTTGTATTTTTAAAAAAACAAAGGTACCCTACTTTGCTAATAATGGGGCAGGACAGTGGCAATTAAGGGAGATACTCCCCATTTGTTAAGTATAGCAGTTACTCTAGGGTGACACTGCAAGTGACAATCATGTGATGTCACTTGGGGCCATATCTAGGTTGTAGTAAGAGATGGGCATTTCAAATTCAGTTCAGTTTTGCTATTTGCTTTTGATTAAAGAGGATGGGCATAGCAGTTATCTTTCCAAAAAGTAGGAAAAACAAAATAGAATAAGATAATACAACAGATTATTTCTTAAGAAAAGGGTTGGTTCCATAGTTTCAATGAGATTCCCACCCATCCCTTGTTTCACAAAGAGTGGCAGGGAGCCTCAATATTCAAGGCTGCCTTTAAGAGAGGAGGTTAAATGGAATTTGCTGTACAAAAAATAAGCTAACCTACTTACGAAAAGGTTATAACTAAAATATGGAACTCCCTTTAATTTACAAGTAGTTGTCCATGCATGTGAAATGAAATGAGAAGTATATGCCTGCAAATGAAGCTGTATACATCTCTGCAAATGTGGAGTTTTAGCAAGCTATCCAGTCCTCTTTTACATGAATGCAGAATTAGACGATATGAGATTCTGAGAACCAGAAAGTTTCAGCTACTCCCCTCTGCCCACTATCCATATCCCATAAGAGATCCATTAGGCTGAAAATAATAATACTAAGAATACTGTACCAGCTGCAGTACTCTTCCACTCAGTTACAGAATGATTTATTAAGTCCCCATATTATGAACTGGAAACATCCTGACTTCCTTATTAAACTTGCTTCTCAGTGTGTGAGAAGCTACATGTTATGCAAAATGCATAAAAGCAAAGCTGCATGGTGTGGGTGGACGAAGAAAGAGATTCTTATTAACATCACCTGCCCGACTCACTGTGATCTCAGTAACCACGGTCTTGCTGAAATTAACTGAGGCCTCACATTCCTGTTTCCACAACAATGTTCCCAAAAAAAATGCTCTTACCTGAAGGAATGTAAGAGCAGCTCTCTGAAGCAAACATTCGGCATAGCAAATTTCTGCATGAATTTCCTCTTTTTGAAAAGGGGGAAAGGGTAAAAAAAGATATGAAGTGCATAGCAGGAAAGCTCCACCACCAAATGGAACAGTGTCATCATAACCACTACAATCTTCCACATTATAATACAAGCACACCTCAAAAATGTCCACATTAGGATGTCCTATTAAGGCTGTTGCCTGGATGCCCTTGTTTTCGAAGATTAGGCAGGTGGTGACCTTTCCAGCTGTGGCTTCCCACCTACGCAATTTTTTCCCCACAGAGGCTTGCCAGCTGCCCACTCCTGAGCTGTTAAGCACCAGGTGAATATTTATTTATTTTACCAGGCAGTCATGTGGACAGAAACAGGAGCTAATGTTTATTTTTGTTTATTTTTTTACCTTCAGTTAATTGGTCAACATTGTGTCTGTGCACTAAATTGTTGAGTGAATCGGCCACGGTGGATTTCTTCCGAAACCTACATAAAAACAAAAGAGGCTGGAAATGTAGAACATATTGACAAAACCCTTTAGTCATATTGGCCTTCAAAAACTAAGCCTAACAATGCAATCTTAAGCATGTAATATCAAAAGCAAGTCCAACTGCTGAAAGCTAAATAGACAGAGGAATGGAGTCTAAGTACATCTAAACTACATTTGCATATATTCTTGCTCCAATACCTTTGTCTTTTTTTTTTATTTCAGTGCCTTTCCTCCACTCTGTCAAAACTTTAGATTCCAATCCAAGGAGATTACAGACTTGAAATTTTAATTTATTACTCTGCAAAATGCCAAGTACACAGAACAATATGTTCTTATGCTCAAAGTGATTTAAGAAAAGGCTGTATGTATAATTAAAGGTTTCATATACTATTTTCAATTATCTTTTACATTACAGTGGTACCTCAGGTTACATACGCTTCAGGTTACAGATTCCGCTAACCCAGAAATAGTACCTCGGGTTAAGAACTTTGCTTCAGGATGAGAACAGAAATCGCGCGGTGGTGGCGCAGCGGCAGTGGGAGGCCCCATTAGCTAAAGTGGTGCTTCAGGTTAAGAACAGTTTCAGGTTAAGAACGGACCTCTGGAACGAATTAAGTATGTAACCAGAGGTACCACTGTACTTCGGCATACTAAATTTTGCCATTATATTTCTATGTGTTAAAATTTCTGACTAGCAACAGTTGGGACTCAATGCCTTTATGTGGTCACCTCAAGCATTTTCTGACATAAACATTAATCTCTCTTTAAAGCAGTATGTTATTCTATAGTGTTTATAGTCCCACAATTGTCATTTTGGCTGCATGACAATAAATAAATATTTCCAAAATGGCTTACATGTGGCCATATGTAGGTAAAGTGCAAGTAAAATTATACCTTTCAACTTTCATGTAGATGACTGCATTTATACATGGTGGAATCCAACTGTCAAAAAAAATTATTGGTGGCACATGAAGGTTCCTAAGAATCCTTTAGCATTTTCCTCTACTAAAACATTTTCTTCATTCTTACTGTTGCAAAGCTGTCTTATGTACTTATTCTATGCTTTTGACCATCTAGAATAATTCTCTGTGCTTACTTCTGACATATGGCTTGAGCTTCTTTCATTGTGTTTCCAGCATTCAGTATGTCCTGAGAGTCAAAGGTCATCATGGCTTGCATTTCCAATATGGTGGCATATGTCAATGCATGATACATACTCCCCTTTGTTCTGTGGGAAACAAGTTAAAGGGAGATACATCTATTCTATGATATTCACAGAAGCCACAATAAAGAGTAAAGGAATGAAAACAAAAACAATGGCCTTAAAGGTAGGAGGTCAAGGGAGTGGAGAGTTAGAAGCAGCAACACCCAGGATCACTGAATGCTATTTTAAAAGCAGGATTGGAAAACCTATCAGCCCGAGAGCCATATTCATTCATGGGCAACCTCCTGCGGGCCACATGGCAGTGGTGGGAAGGGCCAGAGCGAAAAGGTACAGAATAGGTGGGACTCTTTCCTTTGTACAGTTGGCTACATTCCAGCCATGCAAAAACCAGATTTCCATGCACACAAGTCCATCCAGCCAAGCAAGAGGCATTACCACACTTCAAGGACGCATTCCAGCCAAGCAAGAGCATTCTAGGAGGGTGAAGAACAAGGTGTGATGGGACATGGCCTGGGGAAAAACCTGAGGGCTGGACAGAGAGGCCTAAAGGGCCACATTCAGTCCACAGGTTGGAGATTCCCCTCCCCTTAAAGAACTGAACTTTGTCCTTGAACATCACAGTGCCATTCACAATACAACCACTTCTCTGAATACCACAGAGTAAACACTGCAGTCTTGCTGTAGACCTCATTTCTTAAATTTCAGTCCAACAATCCTATCAAAATTGAAGGGATCAGACAAGCAGAGATATAAGAAGGGTGGCCAAGGTGATACTGAACTGCTTTTAAGAGGCAGCATGATGGTACAGTACATGGTCTTGGCTTTACTTTAGCCCTTGCACATGTTTGAAAACAAAACAGCTGTGTCTGTACATCCTGCAACACACATTGAACGGATACCTCCTGAAGTAAAAATCTTAGCACCAGAAATGGAATCCCTAATATTAACATCTATTACTGTAATGTGTGCTTACCTCAGAAATACTGAAGAGACCAAGCTCAAATTTTTACTAAAGTTCTGTCTGCTCTACAGAATTTTCTGATTATAATTTTTGTTGGATTTGGTTTTCAGTGCTTATAACATGTACTCCCTTTGTCATCCACTCCTATGGGTTTTCTCTCCCATCCCCCACAAGTATGTCTGCATGTGTTGGATGGTGGTGGAAACTCAAGTAGACTATCTTAAAAGATGTTTTTAAGGATTGGGTCATCTATTATGATCCTTTGTTATTAGACCACTTGTAAAGGTTCACACAATTGACTGCACTGGTATATAGTCATCTAGTTATTTGCACTACTATGAAAAAATAGAAAGATGGGAATGCAACAAAGACTGGGCTACCAGTCAGAAAGCACACAAACCTGCATGCTGCCTTCTGTCATCTAATACATCCTAAATGGTCCTTCTAGGAACCTCTTAGTTTTGACTGTTGCTACTGGTTCCTGTCAAAGCAACTTCTCTCCTTATCTGTGGGCATTTTTTTCTCCAAACAGTTATCTCCTTCAAGCAAATTTAAATCCAAAAGATGTAGCCCCCCAAGTTTATCACCCTAAGACATACAGGTTCTCTCATCTCTCCATTATTTGATTCCTCACCATCCAAACTGCAGTTCCTCAAGCTAGAGACCTTGCATTCAGCAAAGCTACACTAACACAGAAGCCAACAATGGGACAAACCCTTAATTAAATTACAGTCTCCAGAGTAAGGAAAGGAGGAGCTATTAATCAACATTTAATTACACTAGATAAAGCACAGCAAACTGTTCTGTAGGGAACAATCTGCATTGGGAGGGAAGAGAGGGATTTGTCTGACTCACAAAGAGATCTTATTTATATGTTAAACTGGAGATAATCACAGCATACCCTTAAGGTTTGTCCACAGAGGTACTTTCTCCTTGTGGCAAAAGCCTTTCCACCTCACATTTATGACACTGTAAAATCAAACCCATTACTAGCCCATCAGGCTACTTGTGAATACAACCATTTAATGAAAGGTTGCTACTGCTTCTTGTAGTATATTTGTACAGATAGTTGATGTGTTAGATACCACAGAGCAATCATAAAATGTGTTATAAGTGGTACAGAAGCCAATAACTTATTAGCTTGTCTACTTGGGCTTGCCAACATATACTGACCTCCTGGGGTTGAGGGTCAGAAGTGGTAGAAAAAGGCCTGAGGTTGAAAAGCAGTTTAGGATGTATAGTGCAATCAAATTAACAAGGACCTATGAGCCTCATAAGGGACGCAGGTGGCGCTGTGGGTTAAACCACAGAGCCTAGGACTTGCCAATCAGAAGGTCAGCGGTTCGAATCCCCGCAACGGGGTGAGCTCCCGTTGCTTGGTCCCTGCTCCTGCCAACCTAGCAGTTCAAAAGCACATCAAAGTGCAAGTAAATAAATAGGTACCACTCTGGCGGGAAGGTAAACGGCGTTTCTGTGTGCTGCTCTGGTTCGCCAGAAGTGGCTTAGTCATGCTGGCCACATGACTCAAAAGCTGTACGCCGGCTCCCTTGGCCAATAAAGCGAGATGTGCGCCACAACCCCAGAGTCGGTCACGACTGGACCTAATGGTCAGGGGTCCCTTTACCTTTACTATGAGCTTCATAAATAAAGCGCACAGGAATGTACAGGGTGAATCTCCTTTGCCAGTGAATAACCTCTGCATTTAATAAGCTGATTCCACAATATTGCAGTATTCTCATATCATGCTGTTTTACTGCTAAAAAATGTATACAGGTGTTGTTATTTTTCAGTTGTTTAGTTTCCTTTTTTATATAATCATAGAATCATAGTATTGGAAGGGACCCCAAGTGTCATCTAGTCCAACCCCCTGCAATGCATCATAGAATTTTTACATTCTACGATTCCTAGGAATGGTGGTTGATTATAAATAAATGTGGATTTTATACTGATTTATTTTACTTTATTTTATTTACATTCCTAAGAATTTAGGTTGAGCCTCATTACATCTTTAACAAATGAACTCAGAGGTTTGGGAAACACTAGTTTACCTTTACGTTTGGGCAAGATAAAAGCATTGTTTTGCTTTTGCTTTTGTTTTCTCTCTCCATAAGATGTATTCTTGTATTCCTGTGCTGCACCTACAGCTTATATATTTCTCAGGTATTTTCTATGGTGTGTAATGGCAAACACAAAACCTAGATAAATTAGATAAAATACTTCCTTGTTCCTGCATTCAAGACAGGCATTACATGATGCATGAATACCAATTCAATTTACTAAGGCAATATAAAAACTTTGAAATAGCATTTATGTTATAGTCTTGGTCTTTCAATAAAAAGCTAGCAAAGTGCTTTTCTGTCAGGACTGGCAGGCACTCAGATCAGTTATCTTCAATACCATCAGGAAATTCAGTGCATTATTCTGATTCATATCAAAACAATGAAATCAGAATTTGAGAAACCTAATAACTAGATCTGACATTTAATCTACAATATATGGACTACAAAGAAGCTTTCATCTACACTGTTAAATCCTGAAATAGCTTTTGCCCATCAGCTTCTATGAGCTGGAACAAAGTAACCTTTTGTATTCCTTTGAGTTACCTGTTCCTAAAAGATTCATAAGTCCTCCCTGCATGAAGCGACCAGATTTGGTGTGTCACCACCAGCATTTAGCAAAGGAAACAGAGCTAGGCAGCTAACAGAGTGATCCTAACTTCAATTTATGCATGCTCAATGAGAAAATAGACACCTACTAGGACAGAGGAAAATGGTCATTTTTGGTGGAAGCATCATCTTTCCCAATAGGTGAATCTCTAACTCATATTCCAATGGGACTACCGGTGGGAAGGGGGGCTGAGACATGAAAGCGAACACCAACACAATGGCAACACTCCTTAAATCACTTGCCAATAGCTTCTAGTTAGTACCTAGTCACAGGAATGGTCAATCACATTATTATTAATTATTATTAATTATATTTTATTTATATCCCACCCACCTGGCTGGGTTTCCCTAGCCACTCTCGGCAGCTTATAGCATATATAAAAATACAACAAAACATCAAACATTTTTTTAAAAAGAATATGCAACCAATTATTCATCACTATCTCTATGTGTCTCTTGCATCTACAGGCAACCAGCCAACATACACAGTGGCACTGATATTAACCACCCACAGTGTCATTCGGAGGCTGAAACTAGTAGGAAGCCAGTTACTTATTCTTTCAGGGCGCTGTGGTCTAAACCACTGAGCCTAGGGCTTGCCGATCGGAAGGTCGGCAGTTTGAATCCCCGTGAAGGGGTGAGCTCCTGTTGTTCGGTCCCAGCTCCTGCCCACCTAGCAGTTCGAAAGCATACCAGTACAAGCAGATAAATAGGTACCGCTCCGGCGGGAAGGTAAACGACATATCTGTGCGTTGCTCTGGTTCACCAGAAGCGGCATAGTCATACTGGCCACATGACACGGAAGCTGTCTGTGGACAAACGCCAGCTCCCTCGGCCTACAGAGTGAGATGAGCGCTGCAACCCCAGAGTCATCTGCGACTGGACCTAATGGTCAGGAGTACCTTTTTCTTTTAGTGTCTCTCTCAGCAAATACACGGCAGGTTGAAATATAAATAGTGTAACTATGCCAAACCTAGGGATTCACAGATGTAGAATCATTTACTGCCCCAAGCACCACCACCTCTCATACACCTTTCAAGGGATACAGGGCTCTGAAAGGACAAAAAGCTGAAATGCAATAGGGTTACCAGTGTTGTCAGAACCCACTTCTCTATTTTTACAAAGCCCTTCACACTCATGCAGTTTGCTCCTTGAATCCTCTATCACTCTCCCCCCCTCTCTCACACATACTTCAAAGTTTTGCAGTTTATGATTATACAGAATATAATTAATACTTCATTTTCCCTAGGTGAAGTGGTATCTGGAACTACAACATTCTGGCACAAGGGAAAATTTTATCAAACAAATGGAATATGCTAATTTTATATGATATGGCTATATGCTTCATAGTTCCCCAGTGAGCTTCTGCTTTTCCTTCTCCACAAGGATGCAGTCCTATGGACACCACCACACAAAACAATCACCAGCCTATCCATATTGCTAGTATTTTTTTTCCTTAACAAAGCTGTTGCATCAAAAGTTATTTCAGTGGCTTTACAAGAATGGTACTTAGCAATAAACCTGAAATATTATCAAAGATAAATTCTTGCCTGCTGTCAGATAAAGTAAGGCAGTAAGTATTTTCCACTAGGAGAAAGAGAGGGAACGTGTGTGTTTATAGAACGTGAAAACCCATTTAGATTCACAGGACACTGAAAGAGTCAATGATGAGGAACAGATGTCTCTGAAAGAAAATATTGTGTATTATTATATGCCTCCCCCACTTCTACCACCATTCCCTTGACACAAGGAGTGTGTCAATAATGAAGCTCATTTGCAGTTAAATTAAGCTCCCTGTTTCTCCCTTTGAGGCCATCACTCTGTATTCAAAGACAAAAAAAGGAGTTGACTGACTCTCTAAGTTAAAGTAGTTTAACAGTGAGAAATAAATTCACATGTAAAATCCAAGGATACCTAGTCATCTCATTAAACCAATTCAACAGGGGCTCATTTAAGCAATAATCAAAACCATCTGTGATGAAGTGTATAACATTTTTAAACAAAGGATGTGGCTCCCATCACTTTTGCAGGCGCCCCCCCTCAAGTTTTATATGCAATGATTTTATAGATAAAGGTTTAAATAAATGCAGATTTTCCCATTAATTCCCAGGTCCCAGTAATATTTTCCACTTTGCACATAGCATCCAAAAAGACTGGATGTCATTTAAAGAGAATTATCTGTTTGCATGTCCTGCCTATTCCAGGTTAGACCACATATGTTTTCATATCCTAGAGCTGCCATTTTTCTATGTATCCACCCTGCTCCTTGTGCTGCTGCTAGATGAGCAGAGCTTAGCCAAAAGATTATGGCTGTCTCTGCCAAATGTAGTGACATTCCAATTCAATAAAAGATATGTTTTTTGTCATATATATTGAGTACAGTGATACCTCGGTTTACGAACTTAATCCGTTCCGGAAGTCTGTTCTTAAACTGAGGCGTGCTTTCCCTAATGAGGCCTCCCATCACTGAGGTAAAGTTCACAAACTGGGACACTACTTCCGGTTTTGTGGAGTTCATAAACCGAATAGTTCGTAAACAGGGCTGTTCTTAACCCGAGGTACCACTGTATACCATATTCCATTCCGCAGGGGACTAAAACAGAAAATTGGAGAGGTGGGTAGGGAGGAGAGGAAATAGGGAGACAAAGCTGGCTAACATCATGCAACCTTTGAACAATCATTTTCAATTATGTCCTTCTTTGTAAAATTGTTCACAGCAACTAAGTATAATTTAGTAGGGAAATATGCAGTCAAATTGAAGTAGTAGTTGTAAATTAAAATCAGCAACAAATAACCATTGGAGAATTTTAAGAAACAGTAACTGGCGTACCAGCATTTCAAGAACTTTGTAACTTGCAAGTACAGTGGTACCTCGGGTTACAAACAGCCTAGCTAACGAACTTTTTGGATTACAAACACTTCAAACCCAGAAATGAGTGTTCCGGGTTGCATATTTTTTTTGGTATACGAACGTACTCCATTCAGGGGTGCACTTCTGTTTTGAGTGCCACACTTCTGTTGTCCGGCAGCAGAGAAGTGGGTTGTCACGGTGTTTCCCGCAGCTGCGAGGAAGGGAAGCTGCTGGTTGGTGGGCTCGCAACTCACCCCCATGCCGCTACAAGAGGAGATCAATCCCTGCAGAGGCTTGGGAGGGAAGCTGCACGCCTGCCAGCCAACTGGTTGGAAGGCTCACAACTCTCCCCCATGCCGCTGTGGGAGACGCGCTCTCTAGGGAGCATTTCCTGCAACAGTGTGGGGGGGGGGATCTGTGTGGATCAGTTCAGCTACTGATTGGTTGATTGATTGATTGATTGATTGATTGTGTGACTGAGGAAATGGATAAAAGCCCCGCATCCAAACAATGACTATCATCAGTGCAGGTAAGAATTTTTTTTAAATTTTCATTTTTATCATCTAGAATACTGTTTTATTTATTTTATAGTACAGTACATTGATTACTGATTTCATTTTATGGATCAATGGTCTTATTAGATAGTAAAATTCATGTTAAATTGCTGATTTAGGGGTTACTTTTAAAAGTCTGGAGGGGACGCGGGCGGCGCTGTGGGTTAAACCACAGAGCCTAGGACTTGCCGATTAGAAGGTCAGCGGTTCGAATCCCCGCAACAGGGTGAGTTCCTGTTGCTCGGTCCCTGCTCCTGCCAACCTTTACCTTTACGTTAAAAGTCTGGAACGGATTAATCCATTTTGCATGCGTTGATTTAAGAAGACTTTGGTTTTAGAACGGACTTCCGGAACGGATTAAGTTCGTAAACCAAGGTACCACTGTAGCAGCTTCCAGCTTTGTAAAATCAAGTATTTTCCCTTTTATAGAAGCAGCCACCTTACCAAAGCTAATGAAGGGGGACACACATTATTTCCTTTGCTGCTCTAGTTAAAGAGTATTGCCAACATCTTATCAACCAAGACCAGATGACTGGGAGGTTGCCTGCTCTTGATGGGGTTACACTTCCTCTGAAGGAGCAGGTTTGTAGCCTGGGAGTACTCCTGGATCCTTTGCTGTCACTTGAGGCTCAGGTGGCCTCAGTGGCCCGGAGTGCTTTCCATCAGCTTCGGCTGGTGACCCAGCTGTGCCCCTATCTGTACAGGGATAGCCTAATTACTGTTGTCTATGCTCTGGTAATTTCAAGGTTAGATTACTGCATTGCGGTATATGTAGGGCTGCCTCTGAAGACAGTTCAGAAACTTCAGCTAGTGCTGAATTCAGCGGCCAGGTTGCTCACCGGAGCAAGATGGTTTGAGTATATTACACCGATCCTGGTCCAACTGCATTGGCTACCAATTAGTTTCCAGGCCCATTTCAAAGTGCTGGTTTTGACCTATAAAGCGGTATAGGGCGGTATATAAATTGAATAAATAAATAAAATAAATAAAAATAAGTTGTTTACTGCAGAACAGCCAGGTTGTCTTCATTCACTTTTTATGAGGCACCTACAATACATTGTCATCATATCATTGTTCTTCTGTTTTTCCTGCAGTTCTTCCATCTCTTTCCAGACTTCAAACAAAATCAAATCCTTATTGCTAAGGAACACAACAGTAGCAACATCTGTACAGGTAGTGATCAACTTAGTGCTCTTTTTTTGCATTTTTTAAAGAGGCATTTTGACATGTGCAATGAAGCCTATTATGAGGCATCTTCTTTGGCATACATTCACTATGATCTTTTGCACTGGTGTTATTTTATCGGCATATTTATTTTCTTTTTAAAAATCAGTTATTTAATTTGCACTAAAATGACTTCCTTTTTTAAAAAAAGAAACTGAAATATTTGTGTGACAGAATTTAATTTTAAATAAAAACATTTTAATGCAAATTTGTATTTTAAAAAAAATTTGTATTCGTTTTGCAAATAAACATTAATCAGGCAGGCTAATATTAATACTCTATCCCTTCTCTGCCCATGTCACTATGCCTAGTCATTTTCAATTCCACATATAGCTTACATTGGAAGACCAACAATTGGGTAGCACTAGGAACCACCAGACTGATAATACCACATTTCTCTATTTAGTGGCCTGGTTCACACAACACTATAGTTTGTTCTTGGCTGCAGCTCGTGGTTACCAAGGAGTGAGTTTAACCATGAACCCAGGCTCAGACAACACATTAAGCCAAATTTTGGCTTCTTTCAGCTTGATACACGAGTAAAAAGAACTGAGGAGGAGCAATGTGGCTGTGAGCTCCTCTCTGGGATCCTGCACATTTGCTTGGATTACCATGTCATGTAAACCAGGCAAGTGTTTTCAAATAATATTTAAACACTAAGGGTTATTTTTGCACAGATACTAGTAAAATGTGGGAGCACATTACAACTATTATTCTTGAGTAGAAAATGTTTAATTGTACAACTTATTCAGCTATTCGGCTGGTGGTACATTGCATCCCTAAATGGATACAACATCACCAGGTCTGGAAGTGAGTTACAAGCTTTTCTGTCAGAAATTGAGTATTAATACTTGCACTGGGGCTTATTCAATGCTTTTCATTTCAGGTTAAAAAATAATTTGAGAATCAGAGAGTCAGATTCCTATGTTCCTTTGAAAACAAACAAACAAACACACACACACACACACACACACAGTAGGTGAGGTTGAATGCCTGGGCCCCCTTCTCATTATTGGAATAGCCAGGTTAGCTTCCCAGTAGAACATTAAGGGGAACAAAGGAAGTGGATTTGTGAGAGACAGCAAATGGATAGGTCCCTCTCCCTCAACTTGTGGGTAGTTTGAAGGACAATAGGTCAGAGTGGAAAGTTGAGTTATGTGAACTAGAAGCTAGAACCCAGAAAGTAGCAAGCTAGGAACTGAGAGAGACAGAGCGATGTTTTATTTTCTGTTTGAATCCAAGGCTGTGGCTATGTGTGCAGGAAGACCCTCTTGGGGTGTTAATGCTGTGAACTCCTCCATCACAAAAGCTCAGGTTGTATATATGTGTAAATAAACCATATATTATAAAGACACCACAGTCTCTGCTGTGCCTCATTCCAAAGGAAACACGAACCCTGGGTAGGCGCCTAGAACCCTTGGAATCTTACACTGCTTGGAAACTGCAGTGGCATGCAACAATACAGAAAGACTTGTAAAAGCTAGTTACTTTAGCACCATAGCAGAAACACTAACAATAATTAGAGAAAGAAATAAACAAGCTTACTTAGTTTGCAGAGAAACAAGGGCATCCTGGAATTTGTTATTTAGAAACAGATCCACAGCTGCCATACATTCACTGAGAGCAACATTCAAGTCCTGTGCAGATGATCTGGAAAAAGAGAAAAGAGTTAATGCTAACTTCTCTGTTTCCAATGGGGCATGAGATAAAGAAGTCCCGTCCTCCCAAAGGTCAGCATGTTAACTATTAGAATGCTTTTCTTAAAGTGTATTTCTGTACATGTCTAGTCAGAGGTAAGAATCATTCAGTTCAATAAAACTTACTCCCAGGTAAGCACACATAGGATTGCACCCTTAGTTTTCACATACGAAGCACAATTACTCCATCAGCATCATGTTAGAAAATAACATCAGGCAATCTTGCTTGAAATGGCTTTTTTAAAAAAAATTATGTGAAAGGTGCAACATTTTGTGCTTGTGCATCTACAAGTGGGACTTGCAACAAAATGTACCAGAGGATTCTTATGCCCTATGAGTGCTCCTGTTCAAGGCTCTATTTTTTTTTTAAAGAAGAGAGAAACCTGAAATGCATAACAACTCATTGAAACACAAAAAACCCTCAAATAGTTTAATGCACTACACAACATATGTAATACAGTGGTGCCTCGCAAGACGAAAAGAATCTGTTCCGCGATTCTCTTCGTCTAGCGGTTTTTCCGTCTTGTGAAGCAAGCCCATTGACAGCTTAGTGGATTAGTGCTATTAGCGGTCTAGCGGCTTTTAGTGATCAGCTGTTAAGCGGCTTATCAGCGGAACAGCTGATAAGCGGCTTAGCGGCTTAGGAAAGGGGGGGAGCGAAAAAAACCCGCGGGAACTCGCAAGATTTTTTCATCTTGCGAAGCAACCCCATAGAGAAATTCGTTTAGCGAAGCGCCTCCAAAACGGAAAACCCTTTCATCTAGTGGGTTTTCCGTCTTGCGAGGCGTTCGTCTTGCGGGGCACCACTGTAAATTGTCAGAAGCTGAGCACTGCTCAATTATGGAAAAGGATTAAGAGTAGCACTATTCCACCATTTTTCTATGATACAGGGAGTCTGAGATAAAGTTTTAACCTCCAGAACAATTAGCAGTATATACACCTGCTTTACAGGACAAATGAAAGAAATTACGTATTCATGCAGCTCACAGGAGGCCGTGATGGTCACTAACCTTTAAAAGAGAATTAGACAAATTCATGGAGGAGAGGGCTATCAATGGCTACAAGCCATGAAGGCTATGCTCTGCCTCTACAGTTGGAGGCAGCAATGCTTATGAATGCCAGTGCTGGAAACTGCAGCTGGGAGAGAGTGCTGTTGTGCTCTAATCCTGCTTATGGGTTTCCCACAGGCATCTGGTTGGTCACTATGAGGACAGGATGCTGGACCAGAGGGACCATTGGCCTGATCCAGCAGGCTCTTCTTATGTTCTTACAATATGTCTTGTGATTGTGATATAAGCATAGAGATGGGTCTCATGTGCTCTTGTTCCATGGTATTTTAACAAGCAACTTATCTTCAGTTTGCTCACATGGACTCAACTGCTTCCTTCTCGGGATGCTATGTGCCGGACGTGCGGAAAGACAGGTCACATCGCCAGGGTCTGTAGATCGGCGGCGTTGGGAGCGACAGGAGCACCTAGACTGGAGCATCACAGATCGCCCACAGCAAACCATGTTCTAAAGGACTGCCACTACGTAACGGAGATCAACGGGAGGGTCATGCAGTTTCCAGCGCAAGGCAAGGCACACGTCAAGGTGAAGATTGAGGGTCAGCTGTGCGACATGGAGGTGGACTCCGGATCTGGATTCACTATCGTGTCGGACCAGACCACGAGGAGCCCTTCCCGGCAACTTTGCAGTCATACTCAGCGGGCCGCATCCATGTCATGGGAATGTGTGCTGTGAGAGTACAGTTCCGGGACAAACAGGCGGTACTGAAACTGGTGATTGCGAAGGGCAGTCGCCCCAGTCTCCTGGGCACTGACTGGTTCCCCGCCCTGGGACTGAGTATATCAGGGCTTAATTCAATCCAAACCTGCCCTGAGATGAGCGAGGCATTATGCAAAGAATTTGCTGGTCTCTTTAATGGAAAACTGGGTTGTTATAAAGGGCCCTCAGTTGACTTCGAATTGGACCCTGGGGTGGCCCCAATCCGACTCAAACCAAGGCGAGTGCCATTTGCACTGCAACCCAAGATCGAAGCAGAGCTGGATAAATTGGTCAAGCAGGGAGTTCTCTCACCCGTGGACTCCGCTAAGTGGGAGACTCCAATCGTCACGCCCCTTAAAGCAAATGGGGAAGTCAGGATCTGTGCTGATTACAAATGTACTATCAATAAGGCACTCAGGGGAAACTCATACCCCATTCCAGTCGTATCACATCTGTTGGCTAAACTGGCTGGGGGCAAGGTGTTCGCCAAAATTGACCTGGCACAAGCTTACCAACAGCTGCCAGTAACCCCACAATCAGCGGAAGCACAGACTATTGTCACACATAAAGGGGTGTTCAGAGTTAACAGATTACAATTTGGAGTTTGTGTGGCCCCAGGGATTTTTCAAGGGCTCATGGAACGCCTGTTAAGAGGTCTGCCGGGGGTCTTGCCATTTTTTGATGACGTTTTGATTGCTGGAAAAGACCCACAGGAATTGGTTGCGCGTGTCCGTGCAGTGTTGCTCAAGTTCAAGGAGGCGGGGTTGCAACTAAAAAAGGAAAAATGCAGTTTTGGGGTGCCAACTGTGGAATTCTTGGGGTTTAAAATTGATGCATCAGGCATCTACCCCACAGATGCTAAGGTTAAGGCCATCATCGAGGCACCACGACCACAGAACAAGACGGAGTTGCAGTCATTCCTGGGACTTATTAACTTTTATCATTCGTTTTTACCCCAGAAAGCTTCGGTAGCTGAACCATTACATAGACTGTTGCAGAAAAAGAATGTGTGGCGATGGGGGCAGGAGCAGCAGAAGGCTTTTGACTCCTTGAGAGGAATGCTGAGTAGCAAGAGCGTCCTTGCTCATTATGATGAATCGAAGCCGCTGGTCCTGGCATGTGATGCCTCTCAATACGGCCTGGGGGCGGTGCTGAGTCATAGGGAACCGGATGGGTCGGAAAAGCCCATCTCTTTCTATTCCCGTACGTTGTCGCCCACGGAGCGCAACTATGCTCAAATTGACAAAGAGGCGCTTGCAATTGTGGCAGGAATCAAAAAGTTCCATGATTATGTGTACGGTCGTCATTTCTCCATTGAAACGGACCACAAACCACTGTTGGGGTTGTTCAACCCGAACAAACAAACGCCACAAATTCTCTCCCCCAGAATGTTGCGTTGGTCTATATTCCTGAACGGGTTCCAGTACACCTTGACCCATGTGCCGGGGAAACGGTTGTGCCACGCTGATGCGCTGAGTCGATTGCCCCTTCCTGGCGGGAGCAATGAGGATCCTGCTCCAGCGGAGCACATAATGATGCTGGAAACACTTCCGGGGGCTCCTGTAACGGCTACTGATATTGCTGAGAAAACGAGGAAAGATGCTGTTCTCTCCCGTGTGCTCACTTGGGTGGGGAGGGGGTGGCCAGATGGTCCGCATGAAGACAAATTCAGGCCTTATGCGACAAGGCAGCACGAGTTATCCATGCATAAGGGTTGTCTCCTGTGGGGAGATAGGGTGATCATCCCAGCACCACTGAGAAACAGGGTTCTTGAGATGCTTCACATGGGACACCCGGGAATGGTCAGGATGAAGTCGCTAGCCCGATGTTATGTGTGGTGGCCTGGAATGGACCAGAACATAGAACAATGGGTACGAACATGCAAGGCATGCCAAGAGGTGTGGCCAGAAGTGGCCAGAGCACCAGTTCACTGGTGGGAGCAGTCCAGATCTCCCTGGAGCCGGCTGCACTTAGATTTTGCTGGGCCATTCCAGGGGAAGGTCTTTTTGGTTATCGTCGATGCATATTCCAAATGGTTAGAAGTGGCGATGGTCCCTAGCATGGCATCAGCTGCCGTAATCAAGGTGTTGAGGCAGCTGTTTGCAACCCACGGGTTACCTGAGACCATTGTATCAGATAATGGGGCAGCTTTTGTATCCCAAGAATTCAGGGCATTCTTGGCTGATAACTTCATAAGAGGGGTCACATCCGCGCCCTTTCACCCATCCTCCAATGGGCAGGCGGAGCGCATGGTAAGAACAGCCAAAGAATCCATTGCGCGCTTAATGGAGGGTAACTGGTCAGCTCACATCGCGCGAATGTTATTTTTGCAGCATGCGACGCCGTGTACTGCGATGGGCAAGTCGCCAGCTGAGCTGCTCTTGGGTAGAAGATTGGTAACGGTGCTGGATTATGTCCACCCGGATAAAATGCCAAACCGTAATTCAAGAGCAAACCCCCAGGCTGAGACTGACACAACAAGGTATTTCGCCCCTGAAGATCTGGTCTGGGTGAGGAACTATTCACGAGGTTCGCGGTGGGTGGCTGGTGTGGTCACCCGGGCTAGTGGACCTGTGTCCTATTATGTGACCTTGGAAAATGGGCAAGTTTGGAAGAGACATATAGATCAGCTGAGGCGCCGGGCGCTCAGCAGGGAGGAGTCTGATAATTCATCCCTAGCTAACGACGCAGAGCTGCAAGACCAGGGTGAAAATGGCCCAGAGGTGCAGTCACCAGGGGCTTCAGCAAATGAACCAGGGTCTGCTAGTCCTCAGGATGATGAGGTACAGGTAGGGGACCCTGAGATGTCTGGGACTCCATCTGTTCCTGACGAAACCCCTATAGCAGCCCCTCTACCACAGGTGACACCCAATCCAGAACCGGCAACACCTGTTGTCAGGAGATCAAGTAGAAGTTGTAGGACCCCACAGTACCTGAAAGATTACGTCTGCTGTGCTCACTAGGGGGGGAGGGGTGTTGCGTATTGAGTCAAAGGATTTTATATCTGTATTATTATTGTCTGTATTTGCATTAGGGTAAAGTAACTGCCTTTTGGTTCCAGAGGGTACAGCTACTATTGGTTCATTTAAGCTGCTGTATTTGGATCCTCTGTCTTATTGGTTGCCTCCAAAAGGCAGGACTGTGATTGCCTGATATTGTTCCCTCCAAAATGTATCCTTTCTAGCTGGTTCCCTGTCCCTATAAATGTAGCTCTCCCCTCCTCAGTCTTCAGTCTTGTTGCTTTTAATAAAGAAGTGTTACTAGAGAACTGTCTCCAGCATATTATGTCAAGAGAGCTGAAATCACAAACCCCATGTCACAACATTCTCCATATTCTTCATGCTCCCCTAGTAATGTCATTATCTTTCTGTCCTTTGATCCAAATGTAGTGGCCCTTAAAATACCATTAGCATAATTTCATATTAAATTAAGACATTAACTACTAAAAAGAAGCAGTAGACCTCAGTGCACCTGCTGGAATTGCTTCCCTCCCTAAGCAAAATGAGATAAGAACTACAAAACATTTTGTGCACTCAAAAATTATCTGGAAATAATAAATAAAACACAAAGGATAGCATCTCATAATTCATGACCAAACTTAACTTGCTCACTTCCAGAAGTATTTAATTGACACGGACACATTCACATCAAACATAGAAGCAAGTTCTTACGATATCATTTTAAAAAACACACAAAACAGGAATATGGTTCTTTCTTTCAACTACTACAGCAGTTGGCAACTAAAAAAGTCATAAATATTTGACTAGCAATGGATTTATTGCTAATTTCCACTGCAGCATCTAGTATTTATTCAATTGCTTTATTTCAGCAGTTATACCCTGCCCTTCCCCCAAATCAGAGCACAGAGCGCAACATGCAGTATAAACAATATAAAACATGTAACAAAATTAAATTGTACATCCATTATAAAAAACTGCAGCACCAGACCTCAATTCCATCCAGAATCAACACCAACATGATACTTATTATTATTTATTCAATTTATATCTCAGCCTTCCTGCCAAAGGAGTCCAGGGTGGCAAACACATCATTAAAATAATATTTAAAATATTCTAAATACAACTAGTCTCTCAATGAATTATTTCAGGGTTGCTAGGAATGGTATCTTTCTGCTTTCTAATACCTGGGTGAACAGAAATATTTTGAAGTCAATAATGAGGAAGACAGACTCTCCTCACCAGGGAAACTATTCCAGAAGTGGGGAATCACTACTGGAAAGGCCCTGCCATAGTTTAACACCAACTGGGCAGTTCCCAGTGGAGGCACCAGGTTCCAAAAGCTTGGATGGAGAGCATGTTTCTGCTTGTTGTCTGAAAACAGCTAATGTGGAGGACTCTCATATCTCAGTGAGGAGCTCTGTAAAAGGGGCGCCATTGCTGCAAATGCCATGCCTCATATCACTATTTTACTCACCACACTAGCCAGTGGGACTACAAGCAGAGACTTTTCAGCAGTTCTTAAGGTTTGGGGTAGCACATACTAGGAAATACATAAAAGGATTACTATTTTTTTTATTTAAAAAAAAACTAATTACAGACTAATGCCAACACCTTGAAGCGGGCGTGGTACAGTATATGAATGGCAGCCACTACAGTATCTTCAGAACTGAAGTAACATGACTCTGTCAGCTGTGCCCAACAGCCAGGTTGCAGCATTCTGTACCACCTGCAGCTTCTGGAATGTTGCATTTCTCTATATGGGTGGTTATTAGAGCATTGATAACTGGCGTTAAGCTGTTCCAGTCCAGAAACGGCCATAACTAGTGAACCAGCAATAGTTGGGCACAGGTAAGTCTCACCATTTTAAGTCACTTGGGTCTCTTGTGACAGCTTGGAATCAAGAATCACCCTCATCTATGAATCTGCTCCTATATGGGGCAGCACTCCCACTGAAGAACAGGCTGTCCACCTAATGCCTGGAACTGGGAACCACATTGACTCACAGAACCACTGTCTTGTTGAGATTGAGTTTATTAGCCCTCATCTGGCCCATCACCGCCCCCAGATAAAAGACATTTGAATAGCTCAGTTACTTTTAAATATATATGAAATGCTTTAGCCAATAACCCTAGTGTATTTCTTAAGTCCTAAACACAATGATGATTATGGATAAACTATTAAACTAGCAAACGTATCAGCTATTGTACTTTTTGGTATGCAAAGCAATATTTATTTCCTTTTAAATTTCCCAGCTGTTGTAATGGACTTACAACATGGCTTTGAAATAGCAACGTTTATTTCCTATCAAAGTTTATTTCCACTTCAAAGTGTAGTTACTGTGCATTTTTCTATCAGAAGTTGCCCAGAGATTATGCAGTCCATTGGCTAATTATAAAACTTCTCTAACCTAATTTATGGGTTAGCTATTGCAACATCACGAGCAAAGTAGACTGCTTTGACTTGTGATTTTGATTTACAGAAACAGGCAGTGGATTTGTTCAGGACATAAAAAAATACTATATTGGAAAAACACACTGAATTTGGATTGAATGCATTGAGCATAACCACTAACATACTGGAGTAGGAGCCAATACCTGTGCATTTGGAGGAAGTGCAAAAGGCGGCTACCAGGCTAGACAGTGTCCTCAGCATCCCAGAGGACATGACAGAGAACCTCCTGACCTCTATCACCTGCCTGGGGCACAGAATACAGTCATAAAGCAGAGAAAGTAAGAAGCAACAGACATTAAAGATTAAAAATAAAGGAAGTGTATTCTGGACAACCTATGACCATTTAATGTGCTGCTGTTATGCTGCACAGCATGCAGGAAAGAATTTGAACAGAGTAGCAAGAAAAACGTAGGCCTGGCTCCGAGTTTGTTTGTTTTAAAGTAGAAAATACTTATTACATTATATGTCTGACAACAGACAAACTTTTTTTGTTGCTGTTAAATTTAAAACTTTCAGTCTTCCAGCTTTACTTAATTTTATATAATTAATAATTTTATAATGAATTTTATAATGAATGATTTTAGAGTGTTGTTTGTGCTGTACTTTTGTACTGTTTTATTGTTGTTAGCCGCCCTGAGCCCGGCTTCGGCTGGGGTGGGCGGGATATAAATAAATTATATTATTATTATTATTATTATTATTATTATTATTATTTACAAGACAAATGGGAGAAAGATCTAGAGCAAGGAGTTTCAATAGTAGACTGATACTAAATATTAAAAATATTTTGAGTAGATTGCTACAAGCTGATTGGAAATAAAAAAAACACACCTTATAGAACTTAATCCAACAGTGTTCAACCTTGTACAAGTTGGATCAAATTTATCAGTGATTACATGGCACCATATCTCTAAAATGGGAAAACTCTTAGCTACAGTGTTGAAGAATAAAGGTAAAGGGACCCCTGACCATTAGGTCCAGTCATGGACGACTCTGGGGTTGCGGCACTCATCTCACTTTTTTGGCTGAGGGAGCCAGCGTACAGCTTCCGGGTCATGTGGCCAGCATGACTAGGGCGCTTCTGACGAACCAGAGCAGCACACGGAAATGCCGTTTACCTTCCTGCCGGAGCGGTACCTATTTATCTACTTGCACTTTGACGTGCTTTCAAATGAAAGACTTTCCTTCAAACAGCATAGTGCCCAAACCCTTTCTCTCCTATTCAAGTGCCCAACAGCTTTTGACCTATTGCACAGAGCCCTTCTCAACCCTCTGAAGGCTTTATGAAAACAGAGCAAACTTAACAATACAGTGGTACCTCGGGTTACATACACTTCAGGTTACAGACTCTGCTAATCCAGAAATAATACCTCAGGTTAAGAACTTTGCTTCAGGATGAGAACAGAAATCGCACAGCAGCGGTGCGGCAGCAGCGGGAGGCCCCATTAGCTAAAGTGGTGCTTCAGGTTAAGAACAGTTTCAGGTTAAGAAAGGACTTCCAGAATGAATTAAGTTCTTAACCCGAGGTACCATAGTAATCCAAATATGAGCAGCCAACTCATGACTTGCCAAAACTAAAGAGAAAATGAAGAATGGTCCCCCACAACTGTTAATTTTCTTCTCGGCCTTTTGACTAAGATCAAGTGTAATTTTCTTTAACTGTCTCTGTCATTTTAGCCAACTGAAAAGCTTATAAATAATTCAATAACAAGCACATTAAAGAGATCATCAATTCTGGCATATCCTGTCCTTTACCAAGTCCTGTTTAACATTTAATAGGTCTACATCTCCTCCTGTGCTTTGTAGAAAGCTGGCAGCACATTCAACCTAAGCAGGCTCTCACACACAAACACACTGAGCTTTTGGCAGTGATGGAAGAGAAATATTCTAGGGTTTTAAAAAACTGGGTTTGTGGGACAAGGATGGAACATTGTTTCCAGCATTCCCACCTCCTGTCCCCCAACAGCAAAGCTTAGCCCTGAAAATATTTGAAGTAAAAACGAAAAGGGTACCTTCTGAGCACGTGAAAAGTGCTTTCTCCTCATAACTTAGCAACCAGTTTCATATAGCAAGAATTTTGTAATTTGATCTGAACATACTGGAGACCACAATCAGAAGGTGGACACAGTGGGGCCAATCAAAATGGGGAAAACCTGGAATTGCCACCTTTTTCTGCATCACCATTCACTACCCAGTGGGCACAGGTCCAGACTTTAAAGCTCCATGCCCAAGTGTTGTTGTTGCTTTTCTCCTAGCACTTTCCCCAGGAAAACCTGTGTTTTACCACTGAATTGGAGCAACAGCAATCAAGTCTTCCCTGGATTGCCGTTTGCTCTGATTCAGCAGTAAAATGCAGGTTTTTCAGGGGAAACCATCGATACAAGACAAAACAGAACAAAAACACTTGGACATGGGGCTTAAGTTACAGAAGGGTAGATTTCAGTTGAACATTAGGAGAAACAAGGGGCAGACTTTGGTAATATGGCACCTGAGCAAGAACAAAATTTAGCGCACACACCCTAAATATTTCTTATTTTCACAGTAAGAAATTTGCACACACATAGCAGGGAGGTCAGGAATCCCACTTGCTTGCAACATTTATTTTCAGGCTGGCAGTAGATTCACCTGACATAAAGAGAGGAAAGTATGTACCTACAATATATGTCGCCTTAACTTACATAAAGTGGCAATACTGTAGTGCATCCCCTTTCACCTGCCATTTCTAAACATTTATGTAACCGCCTTAGGAATTTAGGAAGCTGACTTAGACCGAGTCAGACTGTTAGTCCATCTAGCTCAGTAACTGGCAGCAGCTCTCCAGGGGTTTCATACACACTCTATTTCAGTTTCACCTCAGGGTTACTACCTTTCTTTTTTCTTTTTACATTTAATGCTTTTCCACACACACAAACCCCAGCAGTTTACAGTCAGGAAGCGGAGTGGGAAATACACTCAATCCACATAACAATGCTAAATATGAGAGCCAGTGTGGTGTCGTGGTTATGAGTGTCAGGCTATGGGAAACCCAGCCAGATGGGCGGGGTATAAATACATTATTATTATTATTATTATTATTATTATTACTACTACTACTACTACTGGGAGGCAAGGGCTCTTGGCCCAGTCGCTGCCTCTCAGCCCAAAGGGCGGTTGTGGGGATTCAATGAGGCAGGGGAGAACCAGGCACACACCACCTTGAGCTCCTTTGGAAGAAAACACGAGAAATAATAATAATAATAATAATAATAATAATAATAATAATAATAATAATAACTGAAACAAACAAACCCATATTAGCTTCAGCAGCTACATGGCCCAGCCATGCAAACTTCCCGGCAGGTTTATTTGCAAATGTCGACATGCATGCCGGCAACAGCTTCACCTGTTGGTTCCCTGCCTGCCAAGGCAGCTTGCTCGTGAAATACAAGCGCGCCAACCTAGCTAAACCGAAGGCATGATCCACCTCCCCCAGAGTAAGTACCTCAGCTCTTTTTTCTTGCTGCTGCTGCTTCTGCGGCTACTTTGCGCGTCCATGAGGCTCCGCTAGGCTCGCCTCGAGATGAAGCGAGGTGCTGCTGAGGTAAAAAAAAAAAGCCCGCTCCGCCTCGATAGTCAGCGGCAAACTCATAACGCCGGGAAAGTGGAGGCAGGCGGCTCCAGAGCAAGGTCCCCGCGCTGCTGGGTGGCGGCTCCTCCCCTTTAAAGTTTCCGGCCGCCGCCTGTTCCCTCCTCATCCTGAGGCCTCTCAGGCGAGCGACCGCCCCCTGCAGGTCTCTCGGAGGGAGCCGCGTACTTGATAAACCGGCGTGATAAAGGAAACCAGCCCCAGCTGTAGCTCATCGCTTCGGGTCAAGGGCGTAGCGCCAGCTCAGGCAGGAGGGAGCTTCTAGGTTTGGGCTGGCAGGACAGGAAGGAAACTCCAAGACAGCCAGATGGGCGGGGTATAAATAATAAATTATTATTATTATCACCAGGTTACTCCCAAGGGAAGCTGTTCTCCTCCTCCTCCCTCTTTCTTTATTTTTTTCCCTTGTGCCCCCCCCCATAACAATGGTTAAACCAGTTCATCCCTTATCCAAGGCTACTTAGATCTTGCAGAGCTTGCCCCCCTTTCCCAATTCTCTGCAAACGTTTCACAACAGTGATAACGTCTCCTCCCGTCTTCCCTTGCAGAATGGACACTTGCCACCTTTCTTTCCCCCCAACTCGCCTTCTCCCGCTTTCAGCCTCTCTATCACAGGGCAGCTTTGCCAAGCCTTTGCAAATAAGCACTTCTTCATTTATACATGATGCATTTTTGTGCTCTTAAATATGTATTTATGAGAGTAGAGGCAAGCAGACACTGTCCAATTTGGAGGCTAGATCTGTATCGGAACTTAACCACAAATGATTGAATTTCAGAAGTAACTGATAGATGTAATTCATGTGAATGACATAGTCAGGTATCCCCCACCGTTTGTTGCTGTTTCTATTGTCCCCATGTAGGTTTCAAAAGCTTTAGAGATAGGGATCTATTTCTTGTCTGATGTCTAGGATGCTAATAACCACTTTGAGCTATTGAATAGGTAAAGGTAACGGTAAAGGGACCCCTGACCATTAGGTCCAGTTGTGGCTGACTCTGGGGTTGCAACACTCATCTCGCTTTATTGGCTGAGGGAGCCGGCGTACAGCTTCCAGGTCATGTGGCCAGCATGACTAAGCCGCTTCTGGCGAACCAGAGCAGCGCATGGAAACGCCATTTACCTTCCCGCCAGAGCGGTACCTATTTATCTACTTGCACTGCATGCTTTCGAACTGCTAGGTTGGCAGGAGCTGGGATTGAGCAATGGGAGCTCACCCCGTTGCGGGGATTCGAACCGCCGACCTTCTGATCGACAAGCCCTAGGCTCTGTGGTTTAACCCACAGCGCCACCCGCTGTGAACTACAAAATCCAAACACTGTAAAGAATAATACATTTGAGTAGCTTCTCAAAAAAACATACTTTAGGGAATTGAAAGTTCATTTAAAATTCATTTTCAAACCAAAACTAAAGTTGTGATGTTTCATATCTGTATACTTCCACAAGACACTGTACCGTTTACTTAAAAGTAAAAACAAAAACCAGACGAAACATAATATACTTAAACTGTTTTATTCATAATTATAAGCTATTTTAGAATTTTTAAACAAAGGTCTATAAATAGAGGCTAACCCCACCTGAACAAGTTATTAAAAGCCTTTTAAAACTTTAACAGTAATGCCATTTAAGCTGACACAGCAGTGGTTTATTTAGAAGCCTTCGAGTAAAGGTTCTGTGATCAGTCAGTAACATGAAATGTAACATCAAGTGACTCAGAACTTTAAATCCTATACAAGAAAGCTTGAATATATATATATTTATATGTATAATATATACACACAGATATTGTATTGGTCCACAAAGTATACATTTAACAAAAAAGGAAAAATCTATGTAGTCCAGTTAAACATACAATATGCACGATTAATGTTAATACAAAATTTGGGTAGATAAATTATGAACATTAATACTTGCAAGAGGTTTTGCTAGGTTACTTTTTTGAGCAGGTGTTTTAAAATGCTCATTTCCTAGTGCAAAATTTTCTCAGAACTGATCTCAATTTATAGGAAAATTGAGCAAAAACTACCTTCCTAAAAAGTCTCTTGCAGCAGCATCCACAGGTAACTGGAAAAGTTTCATCCTGATAGTGGTAACTATGCAACTCCTTGCAGCAGAAGAAAAATCATTTTAAAACTCTTAATTCGAGGCACAAATACCACAGTGTTTTGGGAGGGGGGAAGCAGAACCACCAGTTTTGTGTGGCTGTAGCCTAACCATGCATGTATTGAAGATGGAAGTGAAACGAGTCATTTGGAATGAGTTTAACATCCTGCAGAAAACATATTAGATAATAACTTACTTTCATTAACATTCAATTTTGACTTCGTTACTATAAAAGGAAATTTATTTTTAAGGTGCAACTATCAGTTGGCATTCAATAAATTATACACAACAGCAATCGACTGTTGTAAACTATATCTTTATGTAGTCTACTTCCTACCCTATTTCAAATTCTGCTGTCAACTTGCCAATTTAAGTTGCATATTTCACATAAGAAATTGGCTCAATTAGCAGTGGGGCATCAGAGTTCTTAACAGTGAACTTGGCCAAACAGTGTAATCTTAGAAATCTCCTTGGAACAATCCTAAAAGGTCATTTTAAAAAACCTGATAGTAGGCAAAATGGCAGTTAAAAGTTTCAGATAACACTAGTTGCATCTGGAATCTAGATTTTCTGTTAGATATCCACTCTAGAAGAAGAGTCTTCATTAAAAGGAAGCCCACAGACATAAAGGCACTCCATAGGCTTAACCTCAATTATCATCATCTTTAAAATATACAATAGATTTCTAATACCTGTGATAACCAGATCTGAACATTTTAGCAAGAAAGAAGCAGGATTATCAGCAATTTTTAAGTACATGAAGATTTGCCATAAACTACAGTTTGGTTGGCTACATGGCCAGATTTGATTACAAGGTGAAAATGTACTTTGCTAACTGGGCCACCTGGGAGACCTAAATAATTCGGTATTATAGTAATTGGCAAAATTTGGCCCTTTCAAAAAGAAAGCTAATCAAGACTTAGAACAAGCCATCTAATATTTTTAAGGGAAATATCAGTAACACATGACCTATCCATTTGTTTAAAGGCAATACAATGCACTCACTCATTTTATGTTGTTAGACACACCTGCACATTCTAGATCTTCAACACTGCGTAAGGCATGTATCAAAGGGGAACTTGCTTGGAGTCAGAATTGCCTTCTGAGATCTTTAAAAAATGCATTGCTGTGCCTTAATACAGATTTGTCTTTTTTGCATTATAAGAACTTACTTTGGTGTAATGGTTTATATAGTACACAAGAATATCAAGGTAAGTACAAATGGAACTTCGCTTTATTAAAAAAGAGTAGCCAGATGAGTTAAGTGAATATGAAAAAAATTACAAATAAGACATTACATTACTCAAAAATCACATTTGCAGGAATTTAAAGCCTTTTGTACTTCCCTGTGCATAAGCAGCTTCTGATTAGCTATACACATACAGGGCAAGGGACAAATGGTTGTGGCAATTCTTCATGCTTCTGATATTTCAGATTTACTGAGTGCAATAGCTAGTTCTAAATCTTCTTGTTCTTGTTGTTTCAACCTTGCAAGACGCTCTTTCTCCTCTCTCTCACTTTCCCTCTTTGCCCATTCAATCATATCTTCTTCAGTAGGATACTAAAATAGAGAAACCATGGATTTGTTAAATGAGGAGGTAAAAATCAAGTGTTTAAATAAGATTCTGTCCCCAGTTGGTTTAAATTATTGTTACCATCACTTAGAATTTAAATGGGTGTTTGGTCAGCATCTATGATTTATCTAGTTCATTGTTTCAATTGTTTAATTAAGAGGAGAAAAATATTTTCATTTGCCCCAAACACTCAAAGAAAATTGAAAGTGTGCATTTGATGTAGCTTGCAAAGATTTAAGTCCACTGTAAGAGTTTGGACTATAGGATCTTTGGCACAGTTACCTTAAACTGTTAATTAAAGAGAAGGATTATATTATATATATATAATGCTTATTTAAAACCACCCGACAATCCAAGTACACAGATTTAATTAAAGAAAGGCCTTTAAAATAATCAAGAGCACCATGTTACTGTTCCTCCCCAAAGGTTTACATCCCAGTGACCGTCATGCAATAAAGCAAGTTAAGAAATCCCAAGTCCACCACCGCTATGACCCACTGATTAACAGAGTAGCAAGATAGAAAGATGATTCCGTTTACTAAGGAAAATGTTATGGTAACATACGACACAGTTCATTTTTTCAGGTGCTGGCACAGAGAGCCAGTGTGATGTAGTGGTTGGGAGTGTCAGACTTAGGATCAAATCCTCACTGAGGGTTCAAATCCTCACTCAGCCATGAAGCTCACTGGGTAACCTTGGGCCAGTCACTTACTCTCAGCCTAACCTACCTCATGAGATTGTTGTGACAATAACATGGGGAGGAAGAGAGCTATGTACACCACCTTGAGATCATTTGAGGCAAAGTGGGATATAAAAGAAAGAAAGAAAGAAAGAAAGAAAGAAAGAAAGAAAGAGAGAGAGAGAGAGAGAGAGATTTTACATAGCTGAGGCTGGTGTGCCAACTGCACTCATTCCTTAAAGCATCTGATTTGGCCATCTTGATACATGTCTTAGTTACATCTTGATTAGATTACTGTCATGTGTTCTATAGGAAGCAGTCTTTGAAAAGTAAATGCTACAGGGGTTCTAGAATGATACAGCCAGACTATTGACCAGGAGCCAGTTACTGGGAATATTGGTTTCCAGGGAGAATTCAGTATGCTAGTTATGACTTTTAAAGACCTGGCTGATTGAAGGATCACCTCCTCCAATATAAGTCTGCCTGGCTAGTAATATTTCTGAGAGCACCCTTTTCTGCATCCAGTCAACATCAGGTTTGCTGGGGATGCAAGAAATGGTCTTTTCAATGGCTGAACAACTCCCTTCTTAAAGAAGCCTGTTCAGCCTCCTGTCTAGTGACCTTCTGCTAGCAGATGAAGATGTTGTTAAGACTAGACCTTCAGGCTGCTGTGTGTGCTCTGCTGCTGGTGGTAGATAGCTTCATCTAGTTATGTCTTTAACAGCTTGCTTTATAAATTTTTAAATAAGTTTTATTTTGCTGTATTTTGTTTTGTCATTCCTCCTTGGGCTGTGCACAGTTGTAGGAAGGCTGGATAAAAACTGACATAAATACATGTTCTCACTAACTTGACCCAGAAATCCTTTACAGTGTTAATTGATTGACTGATTGCTCCATGCTTCCTACCTTCAAGTACTTGAAATTTAATTCTGCGCTCCTTGGAAAATAACATCTCTCTTTCATGTGCATTGTACTTGTTCGCTCATTTACAGATCACTCAGCACTAACAGGGGACGGGTGGCATGCCAAGTTGACAGATCTGTGCCTTATCTTGAAGTGTTCTATACAACGAGGATGTTTACTTTTGGTAGTTTCCCTTTTTATAATAGTTTATGGCTAGGGCTGTTCATTCCCTTGAGTCGGTCTCCTGAACAAATCCTTACCACCCTCCCCTATTGTTTTGGCCTTTAAGATGCCTTGCCTACAAAGCCTGCTGCTGCATCAGTTGTCCCTGGGCCTGGGCCCTTCCCCCAGACTAATCTTACAGCAGAGGCAGCAGGCAGGGCCTAGCTGTATGGCTGGTTGCCAAAAAAGGAGCTCAGGGACAAGATTTCCTTGTCACACTATCAATTTGTATTTATGAATCTTGCAGGGGATTAAGCCTTCAAATGGTAGCTACAAGTACAATGTAAAGGTTGTGCTGCTTATTTTCTAACTGCCTAACTGTGACCTTAACATATGCTTTGAAGATAAATGATGCACTGCAGTTTGATATACTGTACAGACATTAAACCCTGAGGCACAATGTGTACTTACAGCTTTGTACGAAGACTGGGAAAGGTAACAATTATTCATGTGAAGCTAAATAATACATAAATGTGCAACTAAGAATCTGCTGCAACTGGCTGCATTTGTCCCAGAAGGAAGTGGTAATGTACCCTTTTTTTAGAGAGGCACTACTAACGTTAATATGTGCTACATCGTTGCATTGCGGTATGAAACCCATTTCACTCAATTTAAGTCTGGAAATGTTCACTGTTTTTCACAAAAATAAGTCATTAGAGTTAGCTTGATGCCTCCCCATCCTGTTTACTTACAGCACTGAAATTAGCAAAATTGCTGGTGTCCATCTCTTTGCACACACCAGTGGGAGCAAATGGGTCAGCTTCCTGTTCTTTGGAACCATCACAGCCTGGGAAGGGCTGGAAGGGATCATTCAGTTTAAAGGAATCCGAAGACTCCAATTTGTTGATAGGCCTTTTTCCTACATCAAAATAATCACTTTAGCATGATTATGAGTGTGGCAGAAATATTTATCCAGTGTACAATAGTGTTTTAGGTTACACCATCTCATTATATAGCCAAAAAACCCCCACAAAAAATCCTTAGTGCTGGTAGTCATAATCTGATTTAATCTGATTTCTAAAACCTTTCACGTTTTTCAGGGTTTGTTTGTATGTACATTCTTCCCATTTTTTTTCTCCATTTTGTAAGTGGTTCAGTGTGGGTAAGAGACAGTTCTTTCATTCAAATTAAAAAAATATATGCTTAATTTAATCTTATTTTAAAACTGGTTTAAACCAGCTTGCTTTATCAAATTCAATAAACTACTCAGCAACCAGCTTCTACAGTAGCACTGTCAGAGCAATTTAAAAGTTACAGCCTCTCTTCCAAATTTATGGCTCCCAACATGTATCTAAGTAAAGATTACCTAAATTAAGAAGGACGACTTAAAATTATGTAAGAAATAGAAGTAGTATAGGAATTAGTTGGTTACTAAATTAGAAGCTCTTTGCTCTCTTACAGCCATAAAGACATCTTTAAACCAAAGAGTAGCACACAGACACTTAGTACTGGTTCTTACCAGGTGGGGGAGGACAAGGTCTGGTAGGTGTTCCAGTTTTAGGAGGCAAAGCAGGAGGTACATCTTCATTTTTGGCTGGAGGTTCTTCAAACACATTTTTAGTTATGACCACACTGCTGACAGAGCCTGTTGTAGATGAACTAAATGGATCTTCATTATTTGCCTAAAAAACAAACAGACAGTAACAAAAACAGGAAAAGCTACTGTTTTGCTTAACAACATAGCTTGCGGGGAGGACGTGGCTATCATTTTCGTTTTCTACCATAAAACAGTGCTATTCAAGCGCCATAAAAACACAGGAGTTCATGCACTGACAAACTGCAGATGTCTGCAGATGTTCATGTACTTTTAAATTGTATTCCTGTGCCATGGAGAGTAATGGCAGGACCAAAAAATGGACTTTCATTTGTGCCAAGCAGAGAAACACAGCAGGCTGCTGTCACGGGACTGCCAAGGAACCCCGGGGGGGGGGGGAGAAGAAGAGTCAGAGCGGGAACAGTCAGAGGGAAACAGAGAGGAAGTGACGGAAGAGGAAGAGGGAGAGAGCCAGGAGGCAGGAAGGCTCTCCAATGCTGAAGCAGAGCCCTAGCAGTGCACAGGAAGTTCAGGAACAGACGTAGAGCCTGTGCCTGTGCCGTCTGCACAGGAAAGGAGAGGGTTATAGCGCAGGGACCAGAGACGTCCCATGAAACTTCCCCGCCTTTTCTGTTGGAGGAGAAGCCGGAGAAGACCACTCCCCAAATCTGAACCGGTTGATTCGGACGCATGATTGTAATGTGCTGCTTGTATATATGTAAAATAAAGGACTGTAAAAATATCTCTCTGAGTGAGCAGAGGGTGTTTATTGCGAAGAGCATACACAAGCCATCACTAAACGCTTTTGCAGGCTAGTAACTTTTGTGGTCTTGTATACAAGCTGCAGTAGTCAGAACTAGTCACATACATGCTCTGTTGCTCTTATATAATTTCACAGCAGTTAAAGATGAGGCTGGATTCGCTGCACAAGCAGCGTGATCACCACAAAAAAAACAGAACTGTGTGAGAGCTATTCCATGTATAACATGTGTGTGGAGTGACTTTCACATGACACAGGCATCTGAAGGCAGCCCTGTTTTGGGAAGCTTTTAATGTTTTATGTTGTTGTTGTTGTTTAGCTGCTTTGCCTGCATTTTGGTTAGAAGCTGCCAAGGGTGGCTGGGGCAACCCAGTCAGATGGGCAGGGTATTAATAAATTACAATTATGATTACGATTGGAGCAATTTTCATTTCTTGAAAGCTAACTTGCTTACTTGCTTGACTACCCTGCTGTTGAGAAGAATTGAAATATAGCAGCTTCAGAAACACTCTAAAAAGGATATATAAATCTTGGAATGGAAGCAGAAGAAAGTAAGGTAGTCAATGAGACTATGCAAGCACCTATACTCATAGTAGGTGTAGTTTTCCATTAATTGAATTGTGCTCATGGCAGTTCACAAAGCAAGTAACCTCAGAAATAATGAGGCTCACAGTAGCTTAAAATGTGGAATCAGTCTGAGAAGTCATGACCTGTTGATTTAGATTCAGCATCTGCTAAAGTTGTGTTTTTTATCCTCGTATGTAGGAGCCTCTAGTGTGTTGGTTACTGCAGCAATTTTATGCTTTTTCCACAGGCATTAATCATTTCAAATTACCTTTGACAATGTGCTGAAGTCAGCAAAGCCACTTCCAAATGATTCATTTCCAAACAGAGAGGCAAAGGGATCTGTAGCTAAAATAAGCAAAAGAGAAGAAAAGTTAATTCATTGACTAACAAAAGCTAGACAAGAGAGGAGATGAGTCTATTTTACATTGAATCTTTTGGATCTTACACCAGTTATAGGCAACACCCAGTTACGGTTGATCACCACCATAATGTTATTTATGTTATGTTTTTGGTGATTTTATATTATAAACTACCTTGTGATCTTTGGATAAAGGGCAGCATAGAAATTTTAGTAGTAGTAGTAATAATAATAATAATAATAATAATAATAATAATAATTACTATGATTTAAACTACAAGGTGGTAAAAGAACTCAGTGTAAGTAAATTCACAAGGTGGCATAAATGTTACTCAAAGTTCACATTCAAATTCAAACCAATGAGATTTGATAAGGATCAAGCCTTGTTCGCTACAGTACTGGATACATTGTTAAAGAGCAATAGTTAGAAAATAGTTTTGCAGAATTCTTACAAGACATGCAGACCTCATCGAAGTGTTATAAACATGATTTGAAATGAAGTCTCAAGGTGGGTGATTCTTTTACTTTCTATATTTCATAGAAACTATACATAACTCTTCAGTGTCCCAGTTTTGGTAACTGAATGGTAAGCCAGGCTATTATCAGTGAAATAAACCTCTGACTTCCGTGCCATATATTTAGCAATGCATTAGTACATTGTCACAACCAAGAATATAAATATTACCTTGCTGAATCAGATCAAAAGGTGTATCTACTTTTACAAACACACTGGGAGGGCATGAGGGAGACAGCCACAATCCCCTTTTGCTCCCAGAAATGGGTACATCTTTATCCAGGTTTGCAAATTAAGTTTTAGCCCACAAAAATAGTATCAGCCATCCTGTTTATACCTCTATGTCAGTCATTTGAACTGAGTGGCAAGCATCAACTTCAATTGTTTCCCATAAGTTGGTTATCTTATTTGTGCTCAACTAAGCAGACAAACGGTCATTTACAAAGCTCTCTTCATTATGCCTCTAACTGAAATGCATTTGGGTTCTCTTGTCAACTCAATCTCTGTTACAACACTAGATCTGCAGCCACAGAAAAGCGTTGTGGGATGATTTTGTACAGGTTTGTGTTAAGTTGTGTTCTTTGCATGTGCCTGAAAAGCGCCTTTCAGACATCACAGCAAGGCTCATTATGTATTAACCATAGCTCAGAACCCAAATCATGAATTTGAGCTGCCAAACACAGACAAGTCATAGTTTGAAGGTGTTTATCTGCTTTCATTTTCAGTTTGTTAATTCCTATCTAAGCACAGAATTTTCCACGAGGAAAAACGTTCAGTTCAGATATTATGCTAATCCATAGGCCATGATCACCAGAAGCCACAGCTTGAGAACCCACTTCAAGCCTTACCTGTATCACTTGATGTAGTAACAGCAATTCCACCAGGAGCAAAAGGATCATTATACTTCAGTGTTTCTGTCTAAAAGTTAAAATCCATTAAAGCTGTTTGCTTCAAACCATCAAGATTCTTAATTAGATAAGCTATTATTTGACAAAGGGTCAATATTTTAATATTTTTTAAATAAAATAAAATCCTATGCTAATGTCATTCCTAATTATTTGCTGAAGAATACAGAAAATATTAGTTTTGCTCTTAAAAATTGCATCAATCTCCCATGAAGGCAGAGATTTCTTTCTTTAAGAAACCAATCACCCATTAGATTGAACATTCAGCTGCCCTTGTGCCTTTTAAAGTATATTCCTTCCAGGCATTGTTACTTAAACTACCTGGAAAATTACTTTCAAATCAGTAGTATTAAAACAAATGTTTTGTTTGAAGCTGCCAGGATCCAGAGATGCTTATCAAGTCTCAACAGAACCTCAGATAAATTGCTGGCTAAGTCAACCAAAGCCCAGCTGCTATCCATGCAATGTTTTTAAAAACACAAGCACCATGCAGAAATCACCTGAACTGTTACACAGTCAAGTGCTGGTTATATTATGTTACATCTTTCATGGATCAATGTAGCTACCAAGTGAGTAAACCCTTCTTTAAAAATGGGAACTGGGAACAGTCATTCTGAACATTTCCTGTTACAACACCTCTCTATTTATTCATTTCCAAATATCTTATGATCTAATATTTCTAGTCTCTAGGTGAAGCACTTCACTTCAAGATGTCATAAAAGAATGGCAATACAGCTGCGGAGATCAATTGCCAACAGCCTATTGCATTTAAAACACACATGTTCATTGAGTTAGAGAAACTAGCAGCATTCCCTATTTAAATACTATGGTGGTGCTTCAGTTCAATACCCCAATAGATGTACATGTACTTCTTCCAGACTTACCGTGGAATTATTGCTGTTGCTTGTTGCACTGAAGGGGTCAATACTTCCAAAAGGATCTGTGGATGATTGCTTGAAAAAGGAGTCAGCTGCAAAAGGATCTGAACCTTTGAAAGGATCACTACCAAAAGGATCTTAAAGAAAACCAAGTCAAGATTTATTACTGAAGTTATGTTTTGCATTCACTTGCTGAAAGTTTTGCATTCTCTTATAGAACTATGTGCACAGTAATCTTGCTCATTTAAGTAGTGCCTATCTACTACAAAGCTCTGTTTTGCACCAAGGCCCAGTATAGGGGCTAGCTTGTTATATGCTTCCTCTCACTTGAAGCGCTCACCTAAATATGGCTTACACAAAATGTCAATGTAAGCAGTCCTTGCCTTCTCTGAGTATGCACTTACATGAGCATATGCTATGACATGTTTGGATATTCACCCTGCTAACAGGAACTTTAGCTACTGCTTCAACTACCTCTTCTGCAGTCCATGGCACAACATAATTGCTTTAATAATAATAATAATAATAATAATAATAATAATAATAATAATAATATATTTATACCCCGCCCATCTGGCTGGGCTAATATCATTTACTGCCTGAATCACACATTAAAATTTGTTGTTAGTGCTGACACAGAAAAAAGCTAGGGCTGCTTGCATGTACAAGAAACACATTGTATAAATACCTTCTAACCTCTAAAAGCTTGAAGCAGGAAGAAGAGTTAAAAAAATAATTAGGAAAATTTGAGGATGAATGGAGGGGAGAGGTAGCATTCTCTAGGAACATCAGCTTGGCAGAGGGTGTATGTTCAGCAGTTTTAAAAGCAGAGAAGGAAAGAACCCAAGAACCCACCTTCCTGGATCAGGCCAAAAGCCCATTTAGTCCAGCATCCTGTTCTTACAGAGACCAGCTGGTAAGCAGAACCAGAGCACAACAACCCTCTCCCCACCTGCAATTCCCAGCAACTGATCTTTATCCTCTATGAAGATGGCAAAGATGACCAAACCATTAATCAACAAAAAGCAGAAGGGAGTAAACATTATGAAAAGATTCTGAAGAAAATGTTCTACAATGATGCCTTCAATGCACTGGGATAAGAGAAGGAAAACAGATCTCATGGCAACAACATTTAGAATTTTCTAGCTGCTTGGTAAGCTTGGACTGGATGATTCCTGAATTTTCCCCTCCCAAAATCTGTTCACAGAACCTCTGGAGAACTCCCTTCTGCTTCCCTTAAACGGTACAAATAGGCAAGTAATAGGATGCCATAACCACATGCCAGTTAGTAGAAGATGTTGGGTCTCAGCCTCAAGCACTTCCTAGACAAAGCACTTTCTGATGTTAGGAGATCTGTGTGCCCAAAGTTGGGTTACTCCTTGTTCTAATAAGCTCAGCATTTCCCATAGCTTCCTCTGCAAAGTGAGCACCCTTGTGTTGCCTAATGTAATTGAGTTCTCCATCACAGGTAACATTTGTTTGGGAAACCTGCTAAGCCTGAACTCATATAGAGCTCCAGTTCTTCCATTTCTACTCCAAATAAAAAATTACAGTCCCCAACGAGTTCCTCAAATGTCCTGCTTGTGCATTAAAAAAAAAAAAGTAACTCACCAATCTTCCCAAAAGGGTCATCCTTGAAAGGATCACCTATTTTAAAGAGTGAAACATCACATGTAAATACTTTCCCTAGCACTTGTACAGACCTTTAGGGGCAAAAACAAACCTCTAATTACCTGTGAAGGAGTGTCAAATGGTTCTGTGCAGCTGTATACAACACAGGCCATATATGGGGTGTTGCGGGAGCTCAACCTGTATTCCCACTCATCTAAAATTTTTATCTGCCCTTCATCTTCCTTTCATTTCCTTCACCTAACTGTTGCAGAAGCTCTCAGGTATGTATGCTATGAGCTTCGACATCAAAGGACATGGGAGGAATTGCATCCCTACACAGAACCACTTGAACAGCTCCTACAACTAAGTACAACCTTGTTTTCTTCTTCAGTGCTCTCATACAGTTTCAAAATTAGATGAGCTTGCCTATTAGGAGGTAAAGGGAGAAGCGTCATGAAAAGAACAAAGGACTGCTCACTTTTGTGGCACTGATATCTATGGGGCTGGTTTGATCCTTTCCTTCATGTGACAGCTCCCTGGGGTGGCAAGGACACACACATTTTTATTGAAACCCTGGGAAAGGCACTGGGCTATTAAAACATTTCTGTCCCTGCCATTTCTCTGCTCTAAATTCCCAGTTCTTGAAAAGGTCTTGGCTATGCTCTCCCTCCCACACCCCAGAGTTAGAGCACTTTGATATGCATTAGTATGCAACACACATGGTTAGGCCCTCACAATCTGCCAAGACTCACCTCACAAATGCTAACCACAAGATGGTCAAAACAGCAATTCAAGAGTATCAATATTTTAAAAGAACCATTTTCCTGCTGTTATTTCCCTCATTTAGTAAGAAATATTATAGCCAAATACACATCACTGCATGGTAACCACAGAGAAGGTTCTGCATACCAGTTATTTTACTTCCTGAACACAACAGTCTATCAACAATGCACATACAATTTTGAAAACTGGAGAAAGCAAGGGAAAAAAGTGATGTTGATAAAGCAGAGCTAAAAGGAAAACCTGCCCAAGGTAGGGTTCCTTCCTCCCCCACCTCCCCCAAGACCTTTCACTTGAATTAGAATTTTCACTGAAGTTTTCCCCTTATCGTTTGCTCGTTTATTTTTATTCTCATTTGTCTCTTTTGTTTCATTTCTATATTTTATTGTATTTAGCTGTAAACTGCTCAGACAGACTTAAATTGAACAGTACCAGAACTGACCTAACATTTTAGAATGAAATCCAAGCCTTTAGAGAATATCAATTTGTACCATAATCTACTACTGCATATATTTTAGGAAATGATGTGTCTGTCCATTTGTTTATTTGTTCTCTCTATGCCCTTGTATGTAACACCTCTTGAGGGTTCCTGGGAAGGGGGCAGCACTCTTAATTGACATTTGGATGCCAAACAACATTTTGAATCAAGATGGCAGACTGAAATCTGACTTTGGTGTGACTTTACCCTCTCTTGCATAGGTTTAGCCACCTCTCAAGATATCATCCCAAGGTGGAGGTCCACACTGATTTGGGGATACTGGACTGAAATGTGACTTCGGTGTTATTTCAACCGTTTTTTGGCATGATGGGTTCAGAATCACTTTTTGTTGTTGTTTCTTCACATTCCCAGACAGTGCTAAGCACTCCACGCCTGTGTGTGTGTGTGTGTGTGTGTGTGTGTGTGTGTGTAGGAGGGCAGGAATATCTATTGCTACCTATCTATGTTTACATAACCTAATGGAAATTCAGCTTAATGACATTAAACACTTTTTTCAATGAATGGCTACATACATATATCGTTTTATTTGCATGGCACCTTTCCATAGTTAAAACCATGCTCAAGTCAACCTACAACATGAAAAACTTACATAATTACAGATAACACAAAAGTAGTCATAAACAATAAATACAAACAGAATGAAAGATAACTTACTACCAACAAAGGGGTCAGCCTCAAAGAAGTCTAAATTGGAGCCTTCAGCCTGATCAGAGAGCTGATGGGATTCTTCATTAAATGGATCTCCCTAGTAGGAAAGAAATATATTGCACAACTGTACAAATCTCCTCATCCCATCTGTGACGTCAGTAATTACACTTATTTTACATACATGGAATTAAGTATGAGAGGGATGCAACTTCATGGGATCCATCCCACTTTCTAATTGTCTAAAGTAGAATTCAATCTTTCACTCACTGGGGGTTGGGAGGAAGAGGAGAAAGGAACAATTTCCTCAAATTCACCCCCACCCTCAATAAACCCTGCTTCATTTGGTTGGAGATAGCACAGAAGTCTGCAGGAATCTGCAGGAAGAATGGGAAAAACTCAATGGATAGACAGTTCCATTTGCAAAAGGGCTACTCTGGATCCAAGTCAGTGAGTCAGCACCAAATTACTTCACTAACCTGACACCCATTCCTGCAGAATTAAGGAATGCATTAAGTTTCATACAATACTATATGTAATGAGGCATTTTAAAGTGCTCTACAAACTCACTTTTTTGGTAACATCTGGTGGCACACCCTCCGCTTCTTCTGCTTCTGCTTCTGCATGTGTTGTTTCTGGACTATTCCTGGCCTTTTGAGGGGGAAAGTATGTTTACATACACAATGATCCATAGAATTATTCACAGAACTGCAGAATTGAAAGGGACCATGAGGGTCATCTAGTCCAACCACCTGCAATGCAGGAATCTTTTGCCCAACGTGGGGTTCAAACACAAGAGCCTGAGATTCAGAGTCTCATGCTCTACTGACTGAGCTAAAGTTTCTGTTTACACTGTGATAGTTAAGAGACTGAAGTAAGAAAAGACACATACTAAAGGTAATGATTTCAATTTGTGAACACATCTAACCATTAGTGACAAGTCTATATAGCAATATTGTTTACAGAATTGCTGTTCACAATCTGTTCATTTCTGGCACACATTCACCTGCAATACCAATGCTGCTCATGCTAACTCATGTATTCTTTTAAGAAGTGAACCTTGTAAGCAACAGCTAACATCATCCTTACAAGCAACTACAAGTAGACAGTGGGCAAGCACATTATATAAAAAGGGATGTGCTATATTGTTTCTGAAACATTTGAGAATTACATCTGGAAAGGACAAAAAGACACAAAACCAAACTAACGTTATTTGGTTGTATCCAACATAGGTTTTCCTCACAGTTATATCCATTGAAATTAATGGATATGATTAACTTAAGTACTTCAATTTCAATGGGTTTACACCAAGTAGTACTAACACTGGATACGGCACATTCTGTCCAGTAATAGATTTAGATTGCCCAAAACCATGAAAAGTGGCCAATTAAATTATCACTAAGAGCTGCATCAGAATACTTGGGGCCAAAGCACTAAGGAAATTTGCATATTTTAACTGTATTGTAACATTTCCCAAAGGTGAGTGATGCGATCAAAGTTTAGTTGGGATAGGTTGCAATTAGATGTAGATCAGGCAATGAGCAACCTGTGGCCATTCAGATGTTGCTGGACTCCCAATTCCCATCAGCCCCAAACAAACCAGCATGGCAGTCCATCAAGATCTGGAGGGCCACAGGTTCTCCATTACTGCTGTAGACCAACCTCAAATGATAAAAAGGAACTTGGAAAGAGCTTTAGTATATGGACTTAAGCATTTTACCAGTTCTGCCATTTCTGATGGCTTGAGAACATTAAAGTAAAAAAGGTTGTCCTCTGCAATCCTGAGGGCTTTAAAAAAGTGAAAAATACCTTCAATAGAATGGAACTTTGGAGGGAGGAAACCTATGGTCTCATACACTGTGGCCTCCTCCCCAAATATCATTCTGAACACTGAAGTCTCTGAATAGCGTTAACAAATACAAGAAACTGAAGTAGCACATTCCCCCAAATCTCTATGAACTAGCTGGCTGAGGGCAGCATATTGGAAAAGGATAAACAATGCACCAATCTGTACAAGCATCTCAATATAATAAATCTTGACTTTTGAATAGAAACCTTATTGGCAGACAAGCTTGCTATTTTTGTAAACTCAAGCTTGACAATGTGCTTTGCATCTAATTGTTTAATAAAACAAAAAACACCAATACTCACAGGAGGTTCATGATTTATTTGTTCAGAATCTGCTGAATTCTCTCTTTCGGCATTCTCATTAAAGTTAGCAGTTTCACTGCTGCTGTTGCTGAGGCTTGAATGGTTGCCATTTCCATTAAGTAGTGTGTTCTGTGGCTGAGGCTCCCAGTTAAAGAGGCCATTTTCCAACTCTTTGAGTTCAAATAGTTTTGTTTGCACCTGTGAAGGGAAAACAATAAATATACTTAACAACATAAAAATAGCATATGCAATGTTCTACCCAACTCACATATTTAAGGTATTGCATGCCTCTTTTCAGAATCAAGTTTTCATTTTAGTTCCTTCCGTGGGATGTTAAAAGGCTGCAGTGAGCAACCCTCCTATATTTCTTGCAAATAAGTCCTCTATCCGCCCCCCTCCTACTTGAGTAGGAACTCAAGTACTTCAACCTCTCAAAAATGAGCAAAAATCAGGGTGGTCCTTAATCTGTAAATATGCCACTTATACACAATGCTCAATAGAAACTCTGATCACTTGGGCAATTTGCTTTGCAACGCCTGTTTTGACCAAGCACAATTTCTGCAACGACTATAGTACTCTTTTGCACATTTCTCAGTATTAGGTACTTCAGTGTGGAAAAAATGCTCCAGTAAAAAGGGAAGATTAATGCTGCAGCATCCTAACATACTACCAGGTGATCCAAGAAAAGTATATTTTGCTCCAGGTTAGACAGAACCCAGAACTACAGGAATTAAACAGCTTGAGCTTCAGGGGCAAGTGCTTCCCACCCTTATCCAGTGTGGTTTCAAGGAAAAGATTGGAAGCATCCTACGGTTTGTCATTAGGTCTGAATCAGGCCAGACTGTACTGAGTTTAAAAAGATTGTCTGTTTCAGGGATGAGGAACCTCTGGCCTCCCAGATGCTGTTAAGACGTCAACTCCTAGCTCCAGCCAACATGGTCATTGGCTAGAGATGATGGGAGTTGTTGTCCAATGACATCAGGAAGACCACAGGTCCCCTACACCTGGTTTATTCAAAGAAGCCAAACTGCAACAAGTGACTGTAAATTGGGGAATACACAATGTCACTCTTACTATCTCACCAAATCCCCTCTTTAGTGGTGAGCAGCTACACAATATAATTTTATTTCTACTCAGCCCTGTCACCAAAGAACTTCCTTCCTTTGTCCCCACAACCACACAGACAGGTATGTCTTTCTAAGGAACAGTGACAGGCCCAAAGCCATTCCATAAGCTTTGTGGCCAACCAAGGATTTGAACTCATATCTTCCTGGTCCAACTAATGCACATGACAACTATGAATTTAAGCTTTTCAAAGGCAAATAAAAGAGCTAGTTAGAATGTCCTAAGTAATGGACTGCCATGGGCACAGTTGAGGCTGCAAAGGAACAATATGAAGCCTTAAAGAGCACTCCTGATTGTTCTGTGGCAAAAGAGAGAGGCTGGCTGCCATGTGCTTGTGAACCTCTACCTTACACACTGCTCTTTCAGTTTTAAATAGTAGAGTTAGTTGTGATAATCCTTGCTAAATATCAGTGAAATGGGGGACGGGGGGCTGGTTCAAACAGCAAAATTTGGGGACGGGTAGAAAAGGCAACAAGGAAAAATGGGTTCTCTTATTTTCTTACTGAAGTGATTTCTTGTTGTGACTCCTGAAGACCCTCCTGGAGAGGCCCCAGCTGCAATTTCCCCGTCTCGACACATTTCTCTAGCTCTGCTGTTTCCTGCTGCAGCCTGCCAAGCTCTTCTTGAGCTTTATTCAAGTCATCTTTATATGTGGAGATTTTGCACTCCTGATCAGTTATTTCTGCCTTTAGTGACGAGATCTGCAGAGCAGAAAGCAAAATAAGTTAGAAACTACACAACTTTGCCCTAAAATATTTTTTAAAAGTAGTATGTCTAATTACAGGTACAGCTTAATTTGAATTGGTGAATATAGACTCCATAAGATCTGCCTTTAGGAACAGACGATGCTAGTTCTGGTAGTTTCCAGTTTCAAAAAATTCCATATTACAGCAGTATGGCTATTTACTATGGAAGAAGTACTTGCAGAAGCACGGTTTTCACTGCATAAATAAAAGAAAGTAGCTGGACTGCATAAACACTATTCCCACTATGGCATCTGAATTGGTCAGTTAAAATGCAATGTTCCTGATCTGCAAAACCAGTTTGCAGAGGATAATAATAATAATAATAATAAATTTTATTTATATCCCGCCCTCCCCAGCCGAAGCCGGGCTCAGGGCGGCTAACAACACTAAAACAATACAACATTATAAAACATTATAAAAATGAGTTAAAAACAAAATTAATGGCAGGAATCAGGATCAGGAATGTGTTGCTGTCGGCCTCCTTCATCTTTCACAGACTGAAATTTATTCCCATTTATTGTTGTTTAAAGAAGTCATAGTCTGTCCCCTTCAGATGCAATGGAGAATCATTGCTTGCTCAAGAAAGAAAAGGAACAGAAAAGATCTGATCTTCCACACCATGATTCTGAGGATTTGGCGCATGATTCTGAACTGAGCCAGTGACTTTTCAAGTTTACTCATTATTAGATTTTACCACACCTGAGCACACTACAATTGAAAAGTAGCTAATTTGGTGACCTGACAGTACCTGGAGAGCAGAATCTCCATCAGCTCTGACCCGCTGACTGCATGCTTGGGCTTAGCAGTCTGCATAACATCTGGAGAGCACTGCATTGCTATGACAGGGTTAGCCAAACCCCAACTTTATATTTATTTCTTCTTTCTCTTTTGTAGGAATATGCTGTTATGTTTTAGAAATGAATTGCTTTGGGCATGAGACTCTTAAGATTGCGCCCATCCAAACTTAAAGTAAAGGTAAAGGGACCCCTGACCATTAGGTCCAGTCGTGGCCGAATCTGGGGTTGCGGCGCTCATCTCGCTTTATTGGCCGAGGGAGCTGACGTACAGCTTCCGGGTCATGTGGCCAGCATGACTAAGCCGCTTCTGGCAAACCAGAGCAGCACATGGAAACACCGTTTACCTTCCCACCGGAGCGGTACCTATTTATCTACTTGCACTTTGACGTGCTTTCGAACTGCTAGGTTGGCAGAAGCAGGGACTGAGCAACAGGAGCTCACCCCGTCGCAGGGATTCGAACCGCCGACCTTCTGATCGGCAAGTCCTAGGCTCTGTGGTTTAACCCACAGCGCCACCCTCGTCCCTTCATCCAAACTTAGGCCAGCATTAATAGTAACTGACCTTAAAACAGCACCATAACCATGTCCAAAATGTCTAACATAGCTTCGAGGAGGAGCCTACAGTGCATGTTCCAAACAAGGCAACAATATGGATTCTTAGAAGGATATAGCACCCATTGAAGCATACCAATAAGAGTTACATTGCAATCATGGCAATATCCCTTCCCCTCACTTTAAAGCTTAAATCTGAAACAAATTTAGTAATCTTCAGTCAATTGTTCTTTATAATGTGAGAACAGCAACATTTTCCCATTCCAGCTATTTTCTTTTTCACATCACATATATATATTACTATTGCTCCAATGAAGAGTTGCAAAAAACTTAGGGGAGGTTTCACAAGTGAGCTACCACTGCCTACCAAATCAGCTTCTTCAGCACATTTCTGCCGGATTACATTAAGTTGCTGTTCTAGCTTGGCTTTCTCGTCATCAAGATTATTAAGGATTTCCTCTGCTTCCTGTTTCTGAGCCAACAGCGCCTGCAAATTATTGCTCTCCCTTTTTACTTCTTCCTGAAGATCCTGGAATTTTGCAAATAAGTTTTTTTTTTAAAAAAAGCATTTAATGTATTCATGTCCATAAAAAGTATGACAGTTTGAAGATTTAGACCATATGATATATGCAGAAAAATTGAAGGGGTGGCAGGAGGCAATGGAAAAATCCAAGAAAACAAGACAGAAAGCAAACAAATTGTTTTCTATGACAAAAATGAAGCAGATGATGTTTATATCACACATTTTCAGAAAGAAGAATTGTCTATTTTGACACAGAATTAAAAATAATAACATGAAAAGGAACAAAGTACCGTATTTTTCGCCCCATAGGACGCACCAAGTTTTTTTTGGGGGGGAAATAAAGAAAAAAAAATATTTCCCCCCCCTGGCGCTTGCGCTGCGCCTCCCAGCTGTCCCTGGCGCTTGCGGGGCAGGCAGCGGGGAGAAGCGCTCTTCTCCCCGCCGCCCGCCTGCAGATCAGGTCCGGGGACAGCGGGAGGACGCGCTGTGCCTCCCAGCTGTCCCCGGAGCTTGCGGGGCAGGCAGCGGGGAGAAGCGCTCTTCTCCCCGCCGCCCGCCTGCAGATCAAGTCCGGGGACAGCGCTGCGCCTCCCCGCTGTCCCCGGAGCTTGCGGGGCTGGCGGCCGGGAGAAGCACGCGTCTCCCCGCCGTCAGCCTCCAATCCACATCGGGAGACAGCGGGATGGCGCGTTCCGCCTCCCCGCTGTCCCCCGACCTTGTGGGGACTGGCGCTGCGGCTCTCCTGAAGCCTGGAGAGTGAGAGGGGTCGGTGCGCACCGACCCCTCTCGCTCTCCAGGCTTCAGCGAAAGCCTGCATTCGCCCCATAGGACGCACACGCATTTCCCCTTCATTTTTGGAGGGGAAAAAGTGCGTCCTATAGGGCGAAAAATACGGTAAGTACTGTAACATGTTCAGAAAAATTGTTAGCTGATATCCCAGAGATGCATTTTAAACAAAAGGACACATTCTACTCATGTAAAAACACGGTGATTCTCGGGCCAGATTTAGAAGATGATTGGGCCGCATCCGGCCCCCGGGCCTTTGGTTGCCTACCCCTGCACAAGACACTTGAATTAAGGAGAATATTCCACACACTTGCTCTGTATGCCCACAAGACAATATATTGCTACAGTAATGCACGCAAGCAAGGTTAAATAAAGCCACTACACTTTTTGAAGTTTATAAAGCATAGCATTTTGAGATGATCAAAACAACCTTTTTAAAATAAAAACAAGCAAGGATAATTAACTTTAGAAACCTAATTATCAAAAGGAAATTAGGTTCATAGATGTGAAAACAGATCTATAGAAGAACAGACACCTTTCAATCTGTTCAATGCCTTTTCTATATGGTGAATTAAATGAAGTATTGAATGCTTTTACGTTTAAGTCCATGTATTTCTTTTATTACAGCACATATCATGCCATTTCAATTTACTCCACTTCAGTAAATACTGCATTGCTTTGCACAACTCATTTTGAGTGTCTGAAATGCCATTCTCTTAATGTCCAGTTTCACCCTTTCTAAAGCTATATATGACTCTTCAGAGACATTTCTTACGTAATTTAATTTCAATGTTGATTTCTTGGTATGAAATCAAACCATGGAAACTATTGCATTTCTGATCAAGGCTCATCTTCAAAAGTTTCAATGCATACTAAGGCAGGAAGTCTGTTTGTGCCTCTAAACATAAAACATAACTGAAAGTTCTTAACTTGTTACTCAAATATGTAAAGCATTCTTATTATTGGAATAAATAAAAGGAATCCTTAATCTCACACACGTATTAAAAATATCTGCTTTCCTACCAAAGCTCGCCTCACTAGGAGAAAAGCAAACAATCCTACGGTAGGCCTCCTAATATTGTATTTCAACAAGTTTCTTGGGAAAAACTGTAGTTTTAGTTTTCATACTAACGTAACTGAATAGGTAAATTTAGAGGAATAAGCATTTCAGGAGTCCATAATCCATTTTTTTAAAAAAGACTACCACCCAATTCTTAGTTGAAAATTCTGCCTTAGCTCATGAAGACAAGAAGATCTCCAGTCACACCACCCCTTTCAAATCCTTTAATTCATTTTCTATTAATCAAATTTCAGTACTATATGGCTTCTATAACAAGGAGCTACTAAAGGAAAAGAAAAATCAATAACCATTAAAAATGTTTACAGAAATATGATTTTACTTTATAATAAATGGCCCATTTCAGGCTTCACTTTTTGCTATCATTAAAAAGAAGTGCACTTCTCATCACCTTATGAAAACAGATTTCACCATCATCTAGCGAGAAAAGCTGCTCACAAATAAACTGCTCTGTGTAAGACACCGCCTGATTGTGTTTCACCAGAAAAGACTGTAATGCTCAACAAATAAGAGGTTGCCACTGAATGACGATAGCCAAATTGGACAGATTTTTAAATTTAACGCAATCTTAGTATCACTTATGCCTGGGTAATTTCGATGAACTCAATGGCATTTATGGATAAGAAATGAGAAGCTTGGCAGATGTGTGCCTAGGTGCAATCCTTTATCTGCAGGAAACAAAATCCTAGATGTGTTATGGTATACAGTGCTTAAAATTCTAATACTGTGGACCAGAACAGTATCTTCCTCTGCAAACATGCCACATTTTCCTCATCTCTCCTCAAGCACCATATCCTGTAGGCATTTAACGTGACATTCCCATTCAAAATTCCTAAGGCAATGAAATTCTTACATCAGCATGTGCAGAACCCTTATTTGCAGTGCATTTGCTAAGGACACTTACTGCAACATATTTTTCAATAAGCTCTAAGTCAGTTCATCCAATACATTGTTCAAAGCACAAGAAAACCACACAAATTTACACTGAAATTACCTGGACCTCATTTGTCCTCTGTTTGATTGCGTCTTCTTTTTCCTTTAGATCTTGCTCCACATTATTCTTTTCCCTAGAAGACCAGCAAACAATGCAGGAATATTTAAGCACATCAGCTACACCAGGTACAGTTATCCAACCCCCTAAGCCAGTCTCTCTTTTTAAATACATAGTGGAACATTAAATTTATAGGAATGCGTTTCTGTTCCTTTATTTACAAAGAAGAAAAAGGAAATATTCTACATATACAATTTTCACTCTCCCAGACATGGGTAGGTTGAAATAACAGCTTAAAGAGAAAGCAGAGATGAAAAGGAGGGAGAGGGGGGAGAATCAATGAAATACTGTCTTCAGTGATCTCACTGTTGCTATGGAGCAATTGTCTGGTGAAAAGGGGGAGGGATTGCATCAGCTTCCATCTGTTTAACCCTTTTAGAACCAGAACTATAATTTAATAGACTTGAGCAACCAGATTATTTTTTCCTAAGAAAATACTAATCTGACCTTTGCAATATGGATAAAAACGAACAGTGGAGTGAGCATTTTTCTCCTCTTTTTGAAACATAAATCTGGAAGCAGCTAAACAGCAGATTCCCAGTCATGGGTTAGATCCAGGGCCATAAACAGGAGGAAAATTGCTGCTAGCATAGTTTTGCACACACATACATGCAAGTGTTAGCAGATTTAATGGAGTGAAATGATACACAGTTCTAGAATTTTCATATTTTCACAAGCTCTTGCGCAAGTGGAAAAAGCATCTTGGGATCTGCTATTATTTCCCTTATAGGATGTTCTAGAACAAGGTTTTAATAGCCTATTTGTGAGGAAGAGACATCCTGTGCATAGAATGGGACTTTTGGATCTGACTGCATGAAGCCACATGGAAACACTTGTGTCCAATAACCCATTACAAGTTGTAGTTTCCCCAATATATGACCAAATACTTGGGCAGGTTGTGCTGATGTAACCTTACAGATCTTTTTACCCTGGGTTCACACACTCCCTTCACTGAGGGAACTGTCCTCCACTCTTCCCCTGCTAGCATTTTGCTATACTTTGCAGGAAAGTTATACTGTGGTACCTCGGGTTAAGTACTTAATTCGTTCCGGAGGTCTGTACTTAACCTGAAACTGTTCTTAACCTGAAGCACCACTTTAGCTAATGGGGCCTCCTGCTGCTGCCGCACTGCCGGAACACAATTTCTGTTCTCATCCTGAAGCAAAGTTCTTAATCTGAAGCAATATTTCTGGGTTAGCTGAGTCTGTAACCTGAAGCGTATGTAACCTGAAGCGTATGTAACCCGAGGTACCACTGTATTGACGCAATAGCTCAGTGGATCATTAGATAATATACTGAGATAGTTCTTTTTAGGACCCTCTCCAGCAGTGATTGTAATTGGTTGTAAACTGCTTTTAATGTTGTCATTTACAATGTTGTGACCCGCCCTGGGACCTGATGGTGAATTGTAATAATAATTTCAGGAAGCGACCATTTTAGGTGAGTCCAATTGAAGAATGATCGCTGAGCTGCAGGTCCTTTAGGACCTGGAAGAGGGTGGAACGGGGCAGGGTGGAACGGGAGCACTTATGTGAGCTCTACCAACACGTGTGGGGGCCAGGAATGGAACTCTGTGCAAAATGTTCGCCCCCTGTATAATAACAACCATTTTAAGCAACTATTTCAGGAGATTAATATTGAGAGGTGGAGGGGGAAAGGGAGAACCAGAAAATATGAGGGTGCCCAGTATGCTAGCATTTCAGGTTTCCTCTTCGTTCTTTAATTTTGCAGCGGCAAACACTTCATAGTCTTCCGAAGATATTTGAGGGGATTAACGAAAGATTGAAAAAGTTTCCAAATCCTTAGAGATACCCTCAAGCTTGGTAATTGTTCATGCATTTCATTATTTTCAACAGGTAACATGGCCTGCCACTTGATCAACGATTGACAAGTTTCCCTTGCTGTGATATTCAAGGCAAAGTAAAATCTCATATGCAGATTTGCATCTGTTCCTATAGCTCTTTCCTGTATGACAACTATTGAGATCTTCCGCAACAGACAACATCCATAAATAGCACCAGAGATGAATGTGCTTATAATCAGCCAACACAGAAGAAACTAAAATAAACAGAACAGCAGAGGTCAACTGAAGGAGCACCCTAGCCAAAGGGAAAAATTCACACAATTGTGCATTGACGTTGACGCAGGTTCCTTTTCCAAGGCATCACATATGCTTTGCTTTTCATTCAACATAACTAATTTCATTATCTCAGTATTGTCAAGGCTATTGGTCCTATCTCTGTCAGAGAATATCAGAAGCCACTGTCATACAAATAATGTGCCTGACTATTACGACCACCTGCTTTGAAATCCTGAAGGCAAGATTGAAATTAGAAAAGGCAATGTGTTTTATCAAAACACTACACAATTAAATTATTTCAAAACAAGTATATAAACACATACCAGCCTTCTTTTAACCACTGTGTAAACACTAATACAGTGAACTGTACTGTACAGGGGTTTTTTTAATTCCCCTAATCAAGAACATAGATATTCAGTTTCCTAAGGTAAGGACTTTTTCCATTTGTATAAGAAACAAATGTAAATCCACTTGGAAGAATTTATCTAGAGCATGCTGCTATATCTAGGACAGATAGGCACGGTTGCAGCCAATAATTTCTTAGCACTGAACATAAAAATACAGAAAGCAGTTATCTGAATAATGCACATAAACATGGTAGACTTTTAAATGCCAAAAATTCAAGTAACCTCAAATAAATCTTACATTAGTAGACAGATGCAATATTAAAGGCAAGATAAGGTAGAAGGCACCTTACATATTCCTCTGCAACTGGATGTTGATAAAGGCAATACTGACAGACTACAAGTTCATTCTCTAACCTTCCCCCCCCCCCCGTTCATTTTTCCAGCTGATTGACTCCACATTTCAGTCAAAGTTTCACAAGTCTTATTTTGCATTTCCATCTACCCCCACACCAGCTCTCTCTCTCTCTCTCACTTCTCTATCCACGTCTTCTACCCTCTTCTCTTTTCCATCAGCTGTAAACTGTCTCATTTCTGTAAAGTGCAGGTACAGCAGTAGGTGTGGTAGACCGTTGCCTTGTCCCTATTATTGACTGAATGAGAGCCTACAAACTGAAGCTCAATCCAGAACAGACTGGGGCACTTTGAGTGGCTTCCTGACATCAGATGGGATGACAAATTTAATAAAAAATAAAATGATTTCCCCCTTCTCTAACCTAAACATGCTACTTTGACTTTCATCTCTTCATAAATCATTTTGTACTTCTCCCTTTCTATCCATCTTCAATCTGTTGGGTCTATAATCATAAAGACCAGGTTCATGATTTTGGTGAGCCCATGGGAGAAATGCCCTCAAACCTGATGGCATATGAGGTACCCATTAAGCGCTTCATTCATGTAAACAAGACAAGCTACATGTCATGGTGGGGTTCTATGGGGTGCATTTCGTTTAAAGGAATTGTACCTTCCTGCTATGTAGTGTAAATGAAGTTATGGGCAATTAAATGAAAACTGTGCAAGCAAAATGCATAAATCTATTTACTTACCTCTGTAGTTCAACTATTTCATTGCTTAAAGTATCCAGCTCTTTGATTGCTGAAAAGTCTGCTACAGGACTTGGTCCTAGCATGTTCTGCAAGACAAAGGAGAAAATATGGTTTGCCATGGATCAAAACAAGCAGCCCAATTTGTAGTGGTGCAAGTAGCTGAAGTAGCATCCAATCCATGGCAAGGAGGCAAGGAACGTCTACAGCACACTGCCCATACACACCTGTACTCTAACTACAAGTCGAGGTACAACAGTTGCACTGGGTTTCCTTTGATCCTATCAGGTTTTCAGATGTTGGGACTGGATACAATGGAGCTATAAAGGGGCTTGCCCAATCCATTCTATACAGGGCTGTTATAGGGGGATAAGCACCAGCACCAGGGTCGTCTTTCCCCGGGGGTGCAAGGGGTGCAGTGCGAATTCTGAGGGGCGCAAAATGTTTAGTCACTGCAAACTGGTCCCTCTCGATATTCGGCCGCCCCACTCCTCCGTCAAATACTCCTGATGTGTCAGGAAACAAAAGCAGTTTTTTCTGCTGTGTTGTTATAGGTGAGCGATTCCCCCCCCCCAAAAAAAACAAAAAAGCTCCACAACTTTGAGTTCACCCCCCCCCCACACACAAAGGAACACTGGGCGGATCTTTGCACCCCGGCAGCGCATATACTAAAGACAGCCCTGACCAGCACAAAGGCTACTGCCAATAAATAGTGTAGTATAATTTGCATATTAACTCATTAGGAAGTAATGAGGTTCTCTTGATAATTGTTGCCTCATTCATGTTAGTCAGAATTTTGCAAAAAGTCTCCTATTGCTTTACTTGCAATAGTGACCTCCATAGCTGTATTTGTAAAAAGAAGACATTACGCAACAGATATATGCTATTCACCTTCCGATATGAAGATGTGAGTAGAAAATGTAACTGACAATGTGCAATTTAGAGTACAATTTTAACCAGAGAAAGACACAAGCTTAAAAGGTAATCCAGTTTTAGAATGGTCAAAGGCCTGGAAACACCATCAGAGCACTCCTGACATATGGTTGTCAAGCCTCTGCTTAAAGACCTCCAAAGAAGGAGACTCCACCACACTCCTTGGCAGCAAATTCCACTGTCGAACAGCTCTTACTGTCAGGAAGTTCTTCCTAATGTTTAGGTGGAATCTTTTTTCTTGTAGTTTGGAACCATTGCTCCGTGTCCGCTTCTCTGGAGCAGCAGAAAACAACCTTTTTCCCTCCTCTATGTGACATCCTTTTATATATTTGAATGATTCTATGATTCTATGATTCTAAGTACAGTGGTGCCTCGCAAGACGAAAAGAATCCGTTCCGCGAGTCTCTTCGTCTAGCGGTTTCTTCGTCTTGCGAAGCAAGCCCATTGACGGCTTAGCGGATTAGAACTATTAGCGCTATTAGCGGCTTATCGGCTTAGCGGATAAGCAGATAAGCGGCTTAGAAAAAGGGGGGAAAGGGGGGGAAAACCCGCAGGAACTCGCAAGACATTTTCATCTTGCGAAGCAAGCCCATAGGAAATTTGTTTTGCGAAGCACCTCCAAAACGGAAAACTCTTTCGTCTAGCGAGTTTTCCGTCTTGCGAGGCATTCGTCTTGCGGGGCACCACTGTACTGTGCTGTGCTGCTAAAAAGACATGCTATTGCTGAATTGCTTATGTTATATTCAATAGTCGCAGTAAAGTTGATAACATTTCTTCCCTTAACAGCCAAAAATGCAATTGCTGTCTACACTGCTAACTTAGATTGTCAGTTGGTTAAGACTGAATGTGCCTACCTATAAGCTAATTACTCTACAGTGTAATTGATTTATGATAAGTGAAGCAAATGTGCAGTTCTGATGAGTAATTGCATCTTACACCTGGGCATATCTAACCCCAAGAAACTGATAGTATAATCTGTATTTAAACACTTTTTTTACCTAACACTATTTCCTTCATACAGGTGTCAAAATAAAGTACGTGGCAGTATATTATTCTATAAATGTTCAAGTACAGCAAAGACCTTGGGATGACAAAAGCTATATGATAATAGCACTACTTCTGAGAATTAAGCAACATTCTGCTGTTTCAAATAAAATGTGACATGAGAAAAATGCTCATTATTAAACAGTCAATATTGGAAAAGTGAAGAATCTCTAACCTTGAGATGGCAGATTTAAGAAACTGACAGTATAATAAAGATGTAAAGCAGAATGGTGCAGAATGGAAAATATAGTCCAAACTAGGAAAGACATAGAAGGAAAGCAAACATACAAAAAAGATTAGTAAAGCAAGAAATAAAAGCAGATTTTCAAAATAATGCAAAAAGAAACCTGATATTATTGAATTCAAAGAAAATGCAGAACTTCTTGAGAGTCATTTCTGGGCTGGAAGTTTGATTCGTTTTGGTTTAGCACAACCAAAAAGAAATTTTCTAGGGCCAAATAAGCAAAGAACGCTTTCAACACAAATCTGATTTCACCAAACTTTTGTTTTTACCTGGCATATACTGATTAAAAATAAACCGCAAAAAATGATGTGAGACTTAACCCTATTTAAATTTGTTATTATGGTAGGTCATCGTTAAAACAAGGAGGTTAGGAATCATGCAAGTCCTTAACATGAAATGCACATTTTTAATGTTACAAAGGTGGGCAACAGAATTTATGTATCAACAGCGCCAGTACTTCCTAGCCAGGAGTTCCTTGAACGTGCAGCAGCTCCACCCCTCCCCTTCAGTGCAAGGCCATAGACACTTCCATATGTATGCCTCTGTTGCGTGCATTGAACTGTCCCCAATATTTTTACCAAATCTCATCCTGTACAACTTTGTACTGAATCCTAACCCTAAGAGCCAATGAGAACCTCTATGAGCTTATGACAGCACTAGATTAAGCAGAGCCTCTTTCTGCTGACAATACTCATAAACAGGTCCCAATCCCTTCCCCCTGCTCCAAATTCAATCATCTCTTCCTTTCATTTTAAAAAAAATCACGTGTCTGCTTTCTTTGTCTATGTGAGGGGGAAGGGAAAACCAACAAAATAGATATAAGGTAGTGAACTCAACTCTCTGTTCAGCAGAATTGTTTACACATCATTAGGCACACTAACCCAAGGGCCTGCTACACAAAAAATAAGGGGGTATCTTAAAGTATGCCCAAAATATCATAAAATATGCAAAAATGTCACCTTTTGTTGAGCACTTCTCTCTGATGGAGGGATCATATCTGCAGTTAGCACTTGAGGAGGATCAATGCCCTTTGTCAACTTGAGATTGATGAAATGGAAGGCCAAGGCAAACTGTTCCTGTGAAAGCTTCCCACAATCCCTTGTATCGCATAGAGCCCTGTAGAAGCCAAAGGGAGAAAGATTCAACATTTGTTCTCCCACTTAAAAATTATGTATTCATTAGAAGAATTATGCAACTTTGATGCTGGTATTGAAACTTTTGAGTATTTTAGCAGATACACAACAGTCTTCTCAGTATTGCAAACAGCAGTAGGGGACAAAGAACTGTGGTTTCCCATCACCTAGATGCACTTTGACCCAGCATAACTACTCTTACAAGGAAGAGTATGTAGCATCTTCCTTACTTTTATACTGTAAGCAGATATGTAAACTTGTGTTTCTTCTAAAACATTTTAAAGCAGAAGCACACCCAAGCTGTGTACCAGCTCCTTCAGAGGGTGTGTAACCCCATCAGAAGCTGGCAGCCTCCCATCTCAAATTAAGAAATCTATCTGGGTTTAGTCCCAACGTGCCCTTCTACAAGCACAAGGCCTCCATCGGTTTGTGGAATCTTCTCCTGGAAGAAAGGACATAGGCATCAAAGGTAGATCCAAATCCCTGAATTCTCCTGTTAAAACATGTTGCCAATTCAGTTAGACAAGTCCTGTGCATGCACATGCAATAGTAATTCTTCCCTAAAAACTTAATTCTCTACAGATAACTAGTTACCCTACATCAACACTTTAAAAATGGAAATTATGATTGTTTGCAGAAAGTGCCATTAAAAAATATCTTACCAGATGTGTGCAAGTAAGGCAGAAGGCAGGCCGGTCTTTAAGAATAATTCTCTAGCCTCCACACCAGAGACAAAGCCATCCATGTCTTTGTCAGTTTTCAAGAAAATGTCATGGTATTTTATCTTGTCTGCAGGTGATACAACCCACTGAGGAGAAAAAAAGAGGTCATTTTTCCATTACGCATCTAATAATATAGAACAAAATGCTGATCATTGGTGAGCTTGCCTGTGGTGATGGTGCTTTGAGGCTTACAGGTGGCATGGACTGATGGGACTCTTTGCTGGATGCTGAAGGTGGCAACAAATGCACTCCACCTGCAATACTGACACCTTTTCTTTTAGAAGGTGGCACCAATGCTGGAGGCAAAGACATTGGCACAGGTTCCTTCTCAAGAGCACAGTACACCAAGAACATGGCCTGAAAAATAGTTTTGAAGAAGTACAAAAGATGGGCACAGCATTAGCTTATTATTAAGCAATTTCAACGCTTATATAATCAACGCAGCAACCTGAAAGAACAAAACCTTTAAAACCTATCTCACATTCATGTACACCTCCATTGCGAATTTGATCTGTTCAAAGTTACATTTAGAGGCATTACAATGCCAAGAGTCTGGGCAATTCATCAAATACTGCAATTTAAAAGTATTTTCAGATTTTGAAGCTTAGGGCATAATTCAATGTTCCATGAGTTGAAATCTGTTTTGCTCACATACAGACAGCATTAAGATACAACCCTATGGGTGAGATTAACCTAACCAACCCAGTCAGTGGAAGCCCTGGCCAAGGATCTTCACTTGCACAATGGGGCTTCTTCCCCATCTGTCCCCAAAATTGGGTCTGGAGGTTAGGGAGAACCCCAGAACAGTGAGGGGGGCATCATTCCATCTAGCAATTAAGTAGGTGGTGGTAAATTTAGTTTCTGCTCTATTCCAAGAACCAGTCTGATATTTGGATTCACGTGCCTCTAAGAAAGTACAGTGTGACTTAAAGTGTAGACTATACTCTATTCAACCTCCAGAAACTTTAAAAAGTGTGTTTAGAATCTCACAAGGACCATTATACTTACAACTGCAAATTCATCCCGATCCAACATTCCATCATGGTCAATGTCACTGAGCTCCCAAACCTAAACAAAAAATGCACATGCCTACATTCAGGACACAAGGGAATATTCTACCCTTATTTCATCATATTCCTAATGCTTCTTTCATTGTATTGTTAAATACCAACCGCACTAGACATTGGAAATCTGTTTTTCCTCTGAGCAAAACAAAAACCAAACCTGCCACTTCTGGACCATGACTAACTCTCAACACCGGATTATTAACTAACTTTGAGGAAAATCTAAAATTTTAGAATAGCCTGAAGAGCTTTTCACTATTACTGCATCCGGTCCATAATGACATCTATTGGCAATTCAAACTGCAATACAGCAACCCTACAAACCATATTATTATGCTTGTGCTACTCATCTCAGGGCCAAACTGCTAATTACATGGAGTTCCTTGAAACCACTCCCTCAGATGCTTCTTTTTATACATGAAAAGCAGCTACTTGAAGCGGCAATCAAGTGCAGATGGATGGCAGCAGTCTTTCCCTTCCAAAAACACCCTCATCAATGTTCTTTTCTCGCTACAGAGGGTTTCAAGAGGGGAAAACGGCAGAAGATAAACAGCTAAAGCATCATTTCCTCTGTTCCTAACTGAAGCTTCAAGCAGGTCATTTTCTTATTTAAAAGCAACTTGAGGGGGAACTCTTTCAGAACTCTGTGTAACCTGTAAAACAGGGCGGTGAACAGAATATGGCCAATGGAACCAACTGATCAGCACTGGCAGGAAGTCCTACTTGCTAAGGCACAGTCAGAGGACACTGTAAGGCTCCCTTTTATTCATCTGCATCCATATCTTTACCTGCTCCACACCCATCATGTACGCCCCGGGGTTTGGGGCAGGTGGGCATGGATTCCTGCAAGGCCTAATCTGGCCCACAGGTCCCCTGCCACTAAAGCAGATCAACAACCAAACAGAAGAAGAGGAGAAGAAGAAGAAGAAGAGTTTGGATTTGATATCCCGCTTTATCACTACCCGAAGGAGTCTCAAAGCGGCTAACATTCTCCTTTCCCTTCCTCCCCCACAACAAACACTCTGTGAGGTGAGTGGGGCTGAGAGACTTCAAAGAAGTTTGACTGGCCCAAGGTCACCCAGCAGCTGCATGTGGAGGAGCGGAGACACGAACCCGGTTCCCCAGATTACAAGACTACCGCTCTTAACCACTACACCACACTGGCTCTCATGTTTGCTTATAAAGGGCTGCCCCTTGTAGAGATCTCATTCTTTTAATCTATGTGTGAAAACCATGCATGAGATAGAGACCTTCAGGGATGCTCCAAAAGTTACGAATCATCATCCTATGGGATTCCACAGGGTAAGCAGATGTTTTGCCTTGCTAAAAAGCTTGTCATTATTACCCTTCCCAAGATGTCAACTGGCAGTTTGGAGTTCAGCAGAACAGGTTTCACTTTATCGCCTGACAACAATCCATTCACTGGGTTCAGACTGTCAAAGATAGCATCATATTTGGCCTTGTCTTCTACCTGGTTTTAGAAATAATATTAAAAGAGCCACACTTAATTTCACAGGAATATTGACCCAACCAAAAATTAACTAGTCAGTATGAAAAGAGAATAGGCAGAGTGCACACAGAAAGAAGCACACACAAAAAATGAATACTGGACAGTGGGAGAAGCCAGACAGTGGGCCTCTTATGAGATGAGTTCAGTATGAATATCTGAATATAAAGTAAATAAGTGAGCATCAAATCAGAAGGTAAATAGTGTTTTTAGCTCCATTCTACTATTTTGTTTTTAAAATCCACACATACTGCTCCTTAGATGTTTGTAGAAACCATCCCAGGAAGCACCATTTAAAACAATTTTTGTACCAGAATCTCAATGGGTCTGAAAAGTAGAGGCATTCCTTCTGTTGCTCCATTTAGCTGCAAGTCAACCGGAAGGTGCTGGTGAACTCTCTAGAAAGGACTTTGCCTCATGGGAAACCTTGCAATACGTCACAGATTTTTATTTATACAGTTACAGGTGGACAAGAAAATTTTGCAGTGCAGCCCTAGTCCCTAAAACCAGCAGCAGCTTTGTAGCACCATTCAGAGATGCAAGGTGGAAAATGGGTCTTTTAAAAATTCTTTCTCATTCTCCTTTCCCCTGCTGTGCCAACCTCAAGGATTCATGTTTGCTAAAGTCAATATGTCTGGAGGAACAAAGGTCACAGGTATATACTGGGATATAAGAGCAGGCAGATAAGTTGACACAGCTATGATGGGACTCTCGACAGCAAGGCTAAAGAAATCTGTGCTGGAAACTGGCAGGCAGCTACTGTAGGGATATCATATGACCAGAGTGACGGAGAAGCGACTGATTCTGGTGACAGAGCTTTCTGGTAAAAGGGTGAAGGAGCCAAGTGTAATAAGAGATGACTAGAGAAGCAAGAAGAGGCTGAAGTAGTCAAAGTAGGAGATGACTCAAGCATATGAACAAGAGTTTTTGGAGAGAAGGCCCATTTCTAATGACTATGTTAAGCAGCAGCTTGTGCCAGCTATGGTTTAGACCTCTTGCGCATGATTTTAACCACATTCGGGAGAAGCCAACAAAAATAACATGCACACACGGATGCATCTACCACTCCATAGATAACTCCAATAGTTGATCAAGTGAGAAAGACACACACACACCCTTCAGGAGCTTGGCCAAATATCCAAGACAAGAGATGTGAATGTGCTTTTACACCAACCAACAGTCATGAAACCCAGCCAAGCTACTACAAAGAGAGGAAGTGCTACATTGCAAGGAAGTATTTGTTCAGTTGGGTAACAGGTTTTGTTTTCAAAGAAGGGGCATAGCAAGGAAAGTTGGAGCATCAACTCCAAATAGAAGCTTAATAGGCAGAAGCTGAGATACACTGAAAAAAGCATTCACTTCAGCTAAGGTTCCAGTTCACTTCCCTTACCTTAACAGCCCATGGGATATCAGCTGGCGCTCCCCCAGATAATAAAGGGCTAGAGGAATCATTCTAGTGGAAAGAAGAATTATTTCAGTTGTCCTTACTTGGAAATGACAAGCAACTGTCATTCAGATTTATTGTAAATTCCTGCTGTGTAAAATAAAGTCAGAGTGCCTGAATCTGTATTAATGAAGAATGATTTCAGCAGTGAGCTAAGATGACTTAGCTTACATTACAGTGTGTACATATTGTTTAAGGAAAATATGATGGTGTGAATACCTTGCAATATCAGCCAAAATGTGGACTAATAATTCCCAAAATGTCTATGTTGAAAAGTGTTATGTTCACTGTGTACAATGATAATTCCCTACTATGTGCCAGAGGACATAGTGTGTGCCAGAAGAAATAAGATAATTAAAAACTGCTGTGAGCTCTAATTACCAACCCACAAAGGTGACATGTGGTCAAAGGAAAGGATTCTAAGGCTTCTTAGAAACTGACCAACAGTGATTAGCACATCTAATCATCCAGTATTAATTAATATTAAAAAGATCTTCTGAAAGCAGCAATTTTATGCTCTCTCACACACATAGAATCGGCTCTCAATTTCAGCACTCAATTTCTCATCTTGGTGCATACCCAGTTATTTTTTTTAATAAGGAAATTTTATGTCAGGTTATTCAACAATCTGATACTCACATTATCTTACAACATGTAAATATAACAAAGAAAGCGCAATATGTTGCTTTTGCAATTTTGACACGTGAAAGGGAATATTGTGGAAGAAACTTTATAGAACCAGCTTGGATTGATAGTAATCGTATTAATAATATATTATTACAATATAATAATAATAATAATAATAGTAATAATAATAATAATAATTCCATGCCAATCTGGCTGGGTTTCCCTAGCCACTCTGATGGCTTACAGAATATATAAAACATAATAAAGCATCAAACATTAAAAACTTCCCAATACAGGGTTGCCTTCAGGTGTGTTCTAAAAGTTGTATAGTTCTTTATCTCCTTGACATCTGAAAGGAGGGTGTTCACCAGTACCGAGAAGGCCCTCTGCCTGGTTCTCTGTAACTTCACTTCTCACAGTAAGGGAACCAGCAGAAGACCCTTGGAGGAGGACCTCAGTGTCCAGGCTGAGTGATGCAGGTGGAGGTATACTGATTGGACAGGGCGGAATGAATTACATTATTTTTCTGAAGGAGTGGCCAGTTCCAATTACTGCCAGAGTTAGCTGCTGAATGAATTGGAATATATGGGATAGGACTTATATCTGCCCCATAGCCAAAGGGCTGCAGAGGTGGGGCAACATGGTTCACACAGTTCAAGGTACAACGGTCAGTGAGGACCTAAGACCTGTTAGGTAATCGGTATTTGAATTCTGTACTCTGAATATTACTATCACCAATACTGCACATTTTGCAGTATTTTGAGCATCATTTGTGTATATTTTTAAAAGAAAAGGGGACTAAAGATGTATTGTAAGACTATAACACTTGACAACAATTAAGGCACTATGTATGATGCTGCATGAGATGATTTTTTTCAATGGTATATTGATAGCACATGCTACATAGCATAATGTGTTCAGGTTTTATTGTATGCAAATACTGAAGGCAAGACGTTTTTAAAAGTTCTTACAAATCTAGGTGGAGGAACAGGCAAGTTAAGACTGCTCAGTGAAACATCCAATCCATTCTGTGCACAGGCAACAAGTCGTAAAGCCACAAAAAACTCCTAAAAAGGAAAGAGAATTAAATTAACATAGAACCGTTTTGTCCAAAAAAATGTATCAAAACACACACACTGCATTTCAAGTAAAAAAGCAAAAACAACCTCTTTTAACCTTCAGGGTACTCTTCCTTCCATTGCAAATCTTGATGTGGTTACTAGAGGCATGCTAAAAGTTTAGGTACCTCAAAGCAGCTTGATATGGTTTCCTAAACAGTTCTTAAAATGCATCAATATTCAGCATTGGAAGAAGGGAGAGCACACACCGAGGTGATGTAATTTAAAAGACATTACATTTGTTTACACATTCTTCTGCGTTCTAATCTTATTATAAATCCTTCACATTTCCAAAAGGTTAAGCTGGGAGAGTAAGCGTTGCTTCTTAAAAACTTTCCTCTAATGCACAACACATCACTCACTGGCCTAGCTTTTCTCTTTTGTGTTAAAAATCCAGCTTGATCCACAATGTTATGCTGTTTACTCTGCAATCTAAGTATTCTCTGCTGTATAAGGTAGTAATCAAGGGCTAGATCCATGGCTTGTGTGGGGAAGCTTGAGCTGTTCATCCACTTCCTAAAAGAAGCTCACTATGTTACCCAACCAGCTGCTCCCAAGTTGCAGGGAAAATTCAGAAGCAGAGTGCAATATGTTGCAAAAGGCTGCAAGTGGATAAAGGCACTCACTGCACATACAGAACAGCAAAATATTTTGGATGCATCTAAGAAACACTTTGGTGTTAGCATTACAAATAAACATAATGGGCAGAGCAGATTTAACTGTGATTAAGCAATGGGTCTCCTGCCAACCTAGCAGTTCAAAAGCATGTCAAAGTGCAAGTAGATAAATAGATTCCACTCCGGTAGGAAGGTAAACAGCGTTTCCGTGTGCTGCTCTGGTTCGCCAGAAGCGGCTTAGTCATGCTGGCCACATGACCCGGAAGCTGTACGCCGGCTCCCTTGGCCAATAAAGCGAGATGAGCACCGCAATCCCAGAATCGGCCACAACTGGACCTAATGGTCAGGGGTCCCTTTACCTTTTTAAGCAATGGGTAAGGAGCAGGCCTCAGAATTGCACATTCTAATCCCCCAACCTTACACAAATTATTTTTACCCTTCTCTGTTGGCCTCTACCATGGTTAAATGCTTCGGAATGAACCCTTGTGATGAGGGAACTCTGGCTTATATTTACCTTACTCAAGGCTTAAGGCTGTTGGGAATTGGGAAGAAATAGCACACAGTCCTCTAACGCATGCTTGATCTTCTAAGGATGGTTAAAAGATTGAGAAGATTACATCTGTATATCATCCTTAACTGAGTTCCACTGTTTTCCTTCAGCTAGAAGTGTAGTAACTGAGTTACTGCACCAAGTAACTGATTCCTGCTCAAGAAAGTATTTTTTCATCCACTATAATTTGTAAGCCCATTTCACTAATGATCCGGTTGTGTCTCAGTGTGTTATGAAGATACAGATGTCTCTAACAGAATCTAACTTGCTATAAACTGTTATAAAAATGCTTTTTTACTCTCGTTATCCTTTCACCATATACATTTGAAGAAAAATATATCATATTTTTACCTGTTTGTTTAAGATTCCTTTGCCATCTGTATCAGCAAGGTCCCAAACCTAAACAGTTAGATGAAAGAAGCATTTAAAGTACTCCCAGAAATATATTTTCCGCACTTGAATGAGCAACAGTTTTAAATAATAACCCCAAAATTTTAACCACATTATCTTAACAGTGCATTGATGAAAAGTGTTATTTATTCTATACCTGACACCTTGGGCAATAGTATGAATTTCAGTTTAATGTTGAGGCTTTAGTTTGGCAAAAGGGGAAACAGAGCTCTAACAAAGTTAATAGCTCAACAAACTGAAGGGCGTATAAAAACCTCAAAACAAAACATCCATACACAAAATATGTGCAATCACTTTTCACCCATGCATTTCAGTGCTCTAAGTTACTCTTCTCTCATTTGCAGGCACTTTCATACATTATAGGGAAGTATGTTTTTCTATCTCTAACCAGTGCATATTCAAGCATTCTGAAGTGTCCTATGTTGAAAAATATTCCAAGCTGCAACTGGGTCAGTCCTTAGAGAAAGTAAATGTAGAGGCCACCATGCACCAGAGAGATAAGCAAGACAAAGCCTATTTAAATTGGCTTCGGCGCACCTAATTATGGGCTGGATTGTGACTACTGAGTGCTCCACAAAACACCCAATTTTTGTTTCATTCAGGCCTACAATCATACGCACCAAGAAGCCTTCTCCTGGAGAGATAGAAAGGCTTAAGGATTGGAAGCAATATTTTCTTTATTGTCAAAACCAAGACAGGATGGTATCTCTCCACCCCAACCCCCATATTTGAGTCACAGTTAATACCTTCCCAAGTATCAAGTCTGTCAGTCCTGATTTTTTAAGGAAGACAGCTGCATCAGAAGCCAACACCCGCCCAGAGTTACTAGGATCAACCTGCAAAAAGAAGGCATATTGAAGATTTGTTATGTAGCAATTTGCACAGTAAATATCTTACAAAAAGTTTTGTTACTGACTTACTTGAACGACTTGCTGAACTACTATTAAGGGTACAACACTCTGCAAAATTATTTATTTATCTGCAACTACAAATGATACAGTGGCCAAATACTGTAGCCAGATGATCTTTTTAAAACTAATGAGTACTTCGAAGCTACTGATACACCAGGCTCTGTATACTGGAAAACAAACTAAAGTATTGTGAGGGCCTTTCCCCAACGCCACCTTTACCCTAGAAGAGCAAGGGACAACGCTGGAAGGTACAGAACTGGCAGTGTTTTCCTGGAAGTACTTGCAAGGCTTCTCACTAATTTCGATTGTTAAGGTCAAAAAGACTGACAACGTCAGGCAGCTAGCAGCTGTCAGCACAGCACTACATTTTCCTTACCAGGAGGAAGAGCAGATACACTGTGACTAGAGCAGCTATCCAATGTTTATCTTAGTTTGTTTCAACTGTATAATATTAGAGCGTTGCTTTGCTTCATTCTAGTCTGTGACTTGTACATTTTTCTACACTGTGGTAGCCACTATGGTGCTCTCCATATGTTGTGGACTACAACTCCCAGAATCCCTGACCATTCGCCACGCTGGCTGAAACCAATGGGAGTTGTAGTCCAACAACATTCACACTGGGTACCTCAACACAACCATGGTCCGTTTAATCCCCTTTCCTGCCTTCTGCAAGATCCCTACAGCTGCCAGCCAGAAGCTCCTCTTCTCTTTGTTTATAATTTCTTTTAGCATGCTTAGTGTGTGTTTTGTTCATTCAAATGTTGAATTTTTTAATAGAAGCATTCAGTCATTCAGACTGTGCTAGAGAGAAGCCATGCAATTCTTACAATATTATTCTATTATGAATTTACTTCTACTGTGATTTGAAATAAAAGTTCCTATTAACTACTACTAATTCTCTCTATATTCTGCATCAATGTAATGAATATTTGCTAAGTAATAGGTACTTAAGTTAAACATTAAATATCTCTGCATCTAAAAAAAGACTGGGAATCCATAATCCATAAACAGTCCTCATTTAGCTCTGTAACAATGCAAAAGGGAACTTCCATTCTACCAAAGCTCGATGGTACAGACCTAATGGCTAGGACTGCCAAAACAAACAGTAATTTAGATGCAATGCTAGTCTTGTGGCAATGCAGGCTATTTAAACTTTTAGGTAATCAGAACAAAGACATTTGCACTCTTGTGGGCAGGTCTTTTTTTTTGTTATCATTAATTCATTTCATCTAAACATAAAGAAATGCAGGACTGATGAGAGGTATATATTCATCATGCAGAAGGGAATATGTATTTACAGCTGTCTTGTTACGTATATATTAAGGGTTTTAATCTATTTATTTTGTGCTTTCAGTTTCCAACCAGGCCTTTCTTTTCTGGTACTTACAAATATTGGAACTACGTTAAACTTTGAGAGCTGTCCAGACTGATAGGCTTAAAGCACAGTCAGTTAAGCTGAACTATGCATTCAAAGACACAGCCTAAGAAGCTACTGGACAGAATTTTTACTGAAGATATGTTTAGTTGCTTCAACAAGGAGACATAATGAGCCACAGTATATTCCTCTTATAATGGTATAAATCCATTACTGTCTGGTACGAGAGGTTGGTGGGGCCTAGAGCAATTAGCTTTTGCAATAATTGCTGATTTGTACTGGTACAAGTGATTGTTTGTATAAATATGAATGTCATAAACAGTCCATTGTACTGCAAAGCTACTGAAATATCCTAAGAATTAACTTTACACCCAAAATATTTACTTCATTCTATTGCCTAAAGGCAAGAAAAAATTATCTGTTTTATTCTCCTCTTTAGTATGTCCATCCATAACTACCCAGGGAGGAGATATTTTAAAAGCAAGTACTGTATAAGCCCAGGAAGCCAGCCACACTTACCTGTCGATAGAACTTCTCATACACAGGATTTGCACTTGACAGCTTTGTCGGAGGGAAGAGAGAGAAAAGGTTTTTAAAATACTGCTCGATTTTAAAGATTGTAATTAAACAGGGAATACATTAGCTTTTTCTGTCAATATCAAAGATTAGACTTCAAGAATGGCATTAGGTAAGTGTTCAGAAACAGAGACTATCCATTATTGCATAGAAGAGCAATATACAATACATTACAAAGTCTTATGTGGCTAGAGATTCACATTCATAGGAAACCATTAAATCTATAAAAATATCCTACAGCAGGCTCACCAATGTACTGAGGCACAAACTTTTACAGGCATGAAACCTACTTTTTCAGATGCATCTCCTTGCCCATGAAACTTCATGTCACAGTACACTGGTGGCATTTTGAAGACTCGTAAGACTATTTTTGCTAAAACAGACTCTGGAATTTGCTGCAGTTACATTTAAGGTTTGGCTGTGTGTACTGAAGCATGTGGTTATCATGGCGTCTTTGAATGCAAACCTTAGATTTGATTATTCATTGGTCTGGCATGGAATTCAAGTAAAATAGGCGTGTCATTCATCGAGACACACAAGCTTGCTGTTTGACCTAGTTTGTACGTGTTTTTTCAACTCTTACATAGCAGAATTTGTGGAATGGGAGCATCGGTCCTGGCTTCAGTCAGTGGGATTTTGTGTTTTACAATTATTGTTACACATGTGGAATGCTGCTAGTCCCAAAGCCTGCAAGTGTTCGGTTTATATAATGTTTCAGAGTGGAAAAACAAATGGCACATAACTTCAGGTCATATCAACAGCTAGCCAATTTCACAGCACTGTATACACACTGCATTTGCGATTCCCCCCTCCATAATTGTTAACAATTTGTCACCAAATTAATACAAGTTTAATACAAATTTAAAAGCTGACCTCCCGCTACGTCCCCTCTATTTTCCTCCCTTATTTTTCACATTGCATTTGAGACAAGATTGGTTAATGTGCTTTAAAATAAGATGAATACTCTTAACACAATGTTACCTATCAATGAAGCAAACGTATGAAGGAGATCAGCAATCTTCAACCTCAGGTCCTTAGATATTGTTGGACTAGAGCTTCCAATAACCCTGATCACTGGCTAAACTGGCTGTGGAATATTTGAGTTTGCAAATGCAACAGCACCACAGGACCCAAGGTTGAAGGATCAAGTATTGCAGCTTCCAAACTTCAAAGCAGTTTTGGTCAAAGATATTCAGACAGAAATTACAGTAAATGATTCCGTATTGCCATGGTATTCCTTATATGCAGAACAATCCTATATGCATTTACTCAAAAGCAAATCTCATGGTTTTCAGTGGGGCTTAATCCTAAAGGGTACTTTAGGATTACAGCTTTAAAATGACTATTTAGAAAGACAGCTGTGCCTTAAATTGTAAAATTTTATATAATCTAAACTGATTGGGTTGAACTAGACCTAGATCTGACATAGCTCCATACATGTTTAAACTGGGAGGTAAGGTCCATTCTGTGGCATAATTCTATCATTTTCTAAGTGAAATGCATTCTCACTGAAATGCAAATCTGGATTACCTGAAACACATTCAAAATTCAGTATTTCTGGCACATATTCCCCACCGCCCGGGTCTACAGCAGATTAGAATTGCTGTACAAGTTGCTGCTACTCTTTTTGCTGGTGCCACTTTATCTTGATATTTTGTTACATTTTGGGTGGGTGAAGATGCAAAAAGGTGGGATAAAAACTGAAATGGTTTTCAGCTGCTTTTATTCAGTGCTGTTTTTAATATGGTAATTTATTTGGTTTTTTTATATTTATAACTTTTGTGAGTTTTAGCTGTATCTGTTTTTAATTCATGTTGTGATCTGCCTTGGTTGCTGCATGAAATGAAATGAAATGAAATGAAATGAAATGATAAATGAAATAAATAAACAGTAACACCACGGTTACTAACATTCTTAACTGCACTCAAGAGCTTAGAGGGAAACTGCATTTCCAGAAAACAGTGACTCTACTCAGCACATTGACAGAAATTCCCCAGAAGAAACTGGTTCTATAGCAGAACAAGCTTACACAGCAACTTCGACCAGCTGGCAGCAACATATGCATCTCCAACTCCTCGAAAGATTCCACCAACAGTGTCTCCGAAAAATTTTACATATCACTTGGGAAGACAGGCGAACTAATGCCAGTACGTATACTGGAAGAAGCAATTATCACCAGTGTCGAAGCAATGATTCCTCAACATCAACTTTGTTGGACCGGTCATGTTGTTTGGATGCCTGATTATCATCTTCCAAAGCAACTACTCTATTCTGAACTTAAAAATGGAAAGTGTAACGTTGGTCAACAAAAGAGGTTTAAAGACTCTCTCAAGGCAAATCTTTAAAAATGTAGTATAAACACTGGCCAATTAGAGAACAGCCTTTAGCAAAGGTGTCATAGACTTTGAAGATGCTCAAACTCAGGATGAAATGGAGAAACATGCTAATAGGAAGGCATGCTTGTCAAACCCTCACCATGATCAACTCCCACCTGTAAACCTATGTCTCCACTGTGTGGATCCAGAATTGGCCTCCACAGTCACTTACAGGTTCACTGTTAAGACCATGTTCATGGAAGACAATCTTACTCAGCTACGAGTGATCGCCTAAGAAGAATGCTGCACAAATGGATTGTCTTTTAAAAAATAAAAGGTGCCCGCTTTAAACAGGAATTCTTTGTAGCACAATTATTTTCTTTTTAGCACAATTATTTTTAGCACAATTATTTTCTAAAACATATTAAGATGTTTCAGGAACAAAGACACAGTAGGGGCAGGGGGTTAGAGAGAAGAAGATCATCCGTTGATCATTGCTGTGAACAGCCAGTTAGTAGGTGAACAACTGACCCAACACTAAAAGCCTGAGTGGGTGTGCATTTGTCCCCTTCTGTTTTTTAAGTAAGTGCTGTACTTGTGCAACTCTCAGAATTCGCTTTCTGCTTGTAACACAAAACAACCCCTTAAGTCCACTTGGAACATTAGGTTGAATTTGTGCAGTAATTAGGCAGTACATTCTATAATAATCTGACGCTGCCCTTCCAAAATCCACTCAAATTTGTTAAGTATTGCTCAGGATTAATACATTAACAGATATCCAAAAATACCAGGAAGGGAAAATAGTTTTGCTTAAACCACTGTGGAAGTTGATCCATTAAGTCAATGTTCAGTACTCTGTCTTTTCCCCAACAGAGCAATTAATAATCTCACATCTTCGTTCAACTATAGCAATGTCATCATTTTGTTAGCAAAACATTACTAAGCCAAACCTATTGTTACTCTTGAATAGGAAACATATGCTGGTTCACATCCTGTGCCTTCACCACTCTAAAATTCCAAAGCGGTCTCTCCATCCAGTCTCTCCTATGCAGTTTAACATCTGAATAACAGATGCAAATTACATTTTCTGTATAATGGCGAAAGCTTGGAAGGTCTTCTGCTTTCACTGGCAAGAGACCCATTTTAAGATAAAAGTCAAACTGGGCAACAGGACAATCAGATTTCTCTTACAGTGAATAGAATTGTTTGTACAGCAATATAAGAATTTTCTTGAAATCACAGGTAAAGAAATATTATATACCTAAAATAAAATTCTTGGAATTAAGACTGGTAAGTTTCTTTATTTCTTACACAAGGATGAGTTAAACTGCAAGCGCCCTCCAAACACCAAGTATGTGGTGTAACAAAGCTGTCTCTTAATATATGTTTTCCCTTTAGACCTCAGCTGTTCCAAAAATTCTTGTACAGTTTACACTGTCACTATTTAAACTGCAAGGCCAAGCACAAGCCCTTTGCTGCTATACCACCTTCCTGAATACTGTAATTCAGAGTCTCCTCAAACCACTTGCAATGCATTCAGAGGATCTAACTATAAACTTGTGTCTATCAAGACATCTTAGCCATACTACACCACAATGCCCCTCCCCTCCCACCTAGGCCCTGTTTTCCCACCCAGTTAAGCACCCAGATAGAAAGACATCACCCCTCCACCATCTTATTTCAATATCCTTACTTTCTCCTTACTACAAACACAAGAACACCACCAAATCCACCCACACCCCAGTCCCACAAGGACTTGGCAACTGCTGACTTGCCTTCAACGAGAGTTCTTCCAGCCATCTGGTAGCATCAGAATTTGTAGCACATATGCTACAAAAGACATCTTGTTGATCTTTGAAACACAGAATAGCTCAGACTTCCTTTTTCCAATTAAGCTTTCAAACATATTGAGGAAGGAATTTCACTAACCAGAGTGAACACACTGCTGAAACTGGATATTCAACATTAATTTCCCCTTCAAATGCCAACTCACTCATCCTCTAACTCCTCTTTTAGTTCTTCCAGAAGTTCATCTTTGGAAAGTGTTGGTACGAAATTGTACTCACAAAAGCAGTAGGACAGCAATATACTTATCTACCCTGTCACTGACTTTAGCAAAGAATGGCTACTTGGACATTTCCCTCTACATCAGGAGTGGGAGAACTACATTACATCAGATGCTGCAGTCTAGCAACGGGCAGGGCAAAACACCAAGGACCTAGATGAACTTTTCATGATATATACATACATTGCTAAAAATGAATCTATTTGTTTTACAGCTTTATGTCAGGACTATGTACTAGAAAATTTCAAGACCTACTGCTTGGCTTAGAATATTCAGGGCTGGCAGCTGCTGAATAGTTCAAGTATGTAACCCAAGAGAAAGGGTTGTATCCAGCAAAGTTGCTGTATTCACACAATGACTTTTGCTTATGCAACAGAACTTCCCCTCCTTCTCCTGCCCCCGTGTACCTTCAAGATTTCCCTCCCAAAACAGATTTGGGGAACACACAAGAAGAGGGAATGTTTTTCTAAAAAGCACAAGTCCTTGCATAACCAGAACAAATTTATGGACTCAACCCAAAGTTCTGCATATTGCCTTATTCACAATTTATCTCTCACTTAGAAGATCACTATAGTGTAAAAAATGTATTTGGGTAGGTGGATATTATAACTGGATTTCTCTTGCATAATGAATTCTAGCAGTACAAGATTCAATATAGGCATTTGTGATTATTGCTAGGGTAACCAATAGTATCCATTCTAAACAGTGTTAGAAATTGGCCAGGTGCATTTTGCAACTGGCGCAGGCCCAATTGTGACCACATGGTGATCTCTGTATTCCAGGTTGGTGACTGCCATCTCCATCGGGCTAGTCCCTCCAACTTTCTTAAGCAAGTAAGCAGAATAGCTTATTTACTGCATTTATATCCCACCTTTTTCTCCAAGGAGTACATGGTTCACTCCCCTGCTCAGTTAATCCCTACAACAACCCTGTGAGATACGTTAAGAGCCTGTGACTGGCCCAAGGTCACCCAGTGAGATTCATGACTAAGTGGGGATTTGAACCCTGGCCTCCCAGGTCCTAGTCTACTTCCTAGAGTACTTCTGCTATGGGGCAGCTATACTAAATTAAGTAGGTAAATAAATATGGGGAAAGCAAAATGTCACTTGGAGAAGGATGTGAAATAGTTTCCTTGAATGAAGCTTGAATTTATTTGATTATTATTTATTTGATTCTGGATTGTTTTATTTGATGTTTTAATGTGTTGTAAGCAATTTTGATTTTTTCCCCTTTAAAATATAAAGCAAATGAAAACAACAACAGCAACAACAAAACTGCATTGCGGGGAATAGTGCCTAGACATCTCATTGTGGTGACTGTAACCTACAAGGTGCCATTTGGCGACTGGCTAATAATAATAATAATAATAATAATAATAATAATAATAATAAATTATTTGTATCCCGCCCTCCCCAGCCGAAGCCGGGCTAGGAGCAGCTAACAACAATAAAAGTAACACAGCATTCTAAAATCAATTCATTTTAAAATCAATTCAAAATCAAATTAATGGCAACCATTGGGCTAGAGTTCTGTGAGGATTACCAAAGGAGAGGGTCAGACTGTGCCTTGGCCAAAGGCCTGGTGGAACAGCTCTGTCTTGCAGGCCCTGCAGAAAGATGTCAAGTCCCACAGGACCCTAGTCTCTTGTGACAGGGCATTCCACCAGATCGGGGCCACAGCCGAAAAAGCCCTGGCTCTGGTTGAGGCCAGCCTAACGTCCCTGTGGTCCAGAATCTCCAAGATGTTTTTGTTTGAAGACCGTAAGGTCCTCTGTGGGACAAAGCAGGAGAGGCGGTCCCATAGGTACGAGGGTCCTAGGCCGTATAGGGCTTTAAAGGTTAAAACCAGCACCTTAAACCTGATCCTGTACTCCACCGGGAGCCAGTGCAGCTGGTATAGCACTGGGTGAATGTGATCCCACGGCGAGAACCCACTGGAGTTTCTGAGTAGTCTCAAGGGCAGCCCCACGTAAAGTGAGTTACAATAATCAAGTCTGAAGGTGACCATCGCATGGATCACAGTGGCTAGGTCAGGGCGAGAGAGGTAAGGTATATATATGTGTTTCTAACACTGATTCTAAACTAAGGAGAAGCAAAACCAGGGAAATATTAGTGAATGATCAACAGTGTTTAATGGCTATCTTACAGATAGTATTCTAGTCTTTAACTCCCTTTCAAAGGAGTCCATTTTATAGCAATCCTAATTTTGGGGGGGCCTTTCAGGACCTCCCTTCGTTTCCAAGTTTACCATGACCTTCAGTGCCCACATTTGACATCATTTTCAAGTCTTGAAGACCATGGCAAAGCTACGGTTTCAGCGGCACAAAGTCAAAGAGCAAGTAAGAGAGTTTTCTGACACGGTATACAAGTTTTCACCCACTTGCTTGAAGAGCTACCGTAATACTTATGGCACAGCAAAACAAAAACAACGAATATTAATTCAGGTTCTTAAAACAACAGCTGAAAATACAATGTATTCTCCTGCCATTTCATTTCAAGTGAGCCCTACTTGGCCCAACAACTCTTCTCTTCCATACACTACACTGTTGCTTTCACTAAGGCAACATTTGCAGGTATTTCCTTTATGGATGTTTGCCCAGGGTTCTCTTTCTATGTGACAAGAATTCCAAAAACATAAAGTGTTTTTAAGCAGGCACTTTCATGGCAAATGAAAGATATAAAGACTGGCAAAAAAAAATAAGTTAATGATTCAGCGATTTAAGATGGTCTATAAATCACTAAGCAGGACCAAACCTTATTAGCTTTCTAGTTACTTGTATAAAATGAGGTTTTGGTTTTAATTCTACTCCAACCAGATCAGCATCTCTGCCAATTGTAGATTATTTTTTATATATAAAAAAAAAGTATGCCAGAAGAAATGTGAACTTAAATTCCTTACTGAAGATAATCTACTGGTTCAAACTTGCTGTTTTCTTCTCTTTAAAAGAAAAGCACTACTATACTTGCAATTCAACCTTACAAGAAACCAAGAATTTTAATGGTGATTCACTCCAAAAAGGAAGTGAAGGGAGAGTGAACAAGGAAGGATTTTAGCTTAGCACCATAAAAAAACCTTGATCTAGCAAAACAGAGTATCTCTCTCCACTACACAGTGTACCAACTGAACTTTGTTTTTAAATGTGAAAATCTAGTTCTCTCAGTCCTGATTTTGTTAACATGTTTCTAAACTTTGTGAGAAAGTATTTAGGGATCTTGGATTGCAAAACTTTTCTGTATGCTGCTGCTCCCTATTTACTTCATACAGAAATCATGTACAGAAGAGTCTCCATGTGCCCTGCACTTAAATGTATGCACTATGAGAATCTGAATTCTACACCCTGTTATCAGCTATGCAGATATCAGCATGCATCTATTTACTTGTTTTGCAATTTATTGTACAGTACTAGCTAGAGCAACCCTATGTCAACTCAGAAGAAGTAAAGCCACGTTGGGTCCAATGAAGTTTACTCTCACTCAGGTATGCAGGTACAGGATTGATGCCTGATTGTGTTGTCATGAAGGACAGAGGGTTATGCAGGGCACTGACATCCCACTTCTTACTTCCAAAAATGGCTTATTAGCCTTTCCACTTACCCTTTGTTTTCACAAGCATTGCTTCAATCCAACACCACAACCTTAAGAACTCAGTTTTACAGAGAAAAAGCAGTACATTTTGTATGATCTCTGCATACAAACAGCCACCACCAACTGATCAGGCACAATATACAGTATTCCCACAGCTGAACAAAAATGGAGGGGAAAAGGTGCATATAAGGTAGTCAGTGCACTATATATAAAATGGAAATTAAATGATATGCTGCTTAGCAACATTTTAGAAAGACTGTCATTTTTCAGAGTTTGTTGCATGCTTCATAACAGTATATTTACAACATAACTTCTGTTTTCAATTATAGTGCAAGCATGCCAGCCACTCTACATGCAAAATTAAAACTACATCCTGTTATTTTATTGCAGAGAAGTATTTAACTTTCATTGAGATTTATGTCAAGATCAGCTGACTATACTAGATGTCATAGCGTTCAAACTGTAGGAGACATCCAATTTGCTAGTTAAATTAGGATGCAGTCCAACTTACCCCTAAACCTGAACTGCTTATATATTATAAAAGGCCATTTTGCTTTAACTAATACTCATTCAGTTTAGCTCATTTTAGTAGCAAGCAGATGTGACCTGCACACACAGAGGCACGGTTAAAATGACAAGAGCCAATATATTTCATTGAAAAACAAACACGTGGGTGTAGAAAGGCAAGATAATTTTTTTTTAAAAAAAAAGTATGAAAGCATCTGAACAGTATTATTGAAATGCCTGCATTCACATTTTTACTGCAGATGTATTGTTAACAGCCAGGAAAACCAAGTCCCATGGTACAACTGCCCTAGTACAGCAGCTCCAGTATATACACATTACTTATGAAGAGCAAAACTCCAGACAAATAGCTTTCCAAATTTATGTCAGTGTGTTTATACACTTGAATACAAGCTTACATCCACGGAAAAAAAAGAAAATGGTGGGAAAGCTCTGTATGCACAAAAGTCCCATGAAGCATACATCTATACTGAGAATAAAAATTGCATATTATACCTTTGAATACAAAAGGAAAAGTTCAAAACTTTTAACTGCCGATAAGGCCAAGCCCCATTAGGACAACAACTAAGCCAAGTTTCATTGGCCAATTCATAAAAATACATGTTCTAATCCTTAAAGAATAAAAAAATTCTAACTTTCTATCAAAGTAAAGGTTGACAACATTGTGACAATATATTCAACAGACTCAGAAACTAGCATGTTGATCAATGATTAAGTGGGTCTACTTTTTAGTAATACACACCAAAATCCCTTACCATGATAGAATATAGGAAAACATGCCTAATTAAGTGCCACAAGGTCAGATTTCCAGGCTATGCCTTTCAAACAAACAGGCTGAAATTTTATTTTAAATGGAAATTCTCTGTTCAGATGATATAGACAATTAATGAAAATAGGATTGCAACACCACACATGCTTCTGCATATGTTTACATCCCAGCTTCCTGCTTAACAAGGAGTGATCAAGGTGGTTAACATTCAAAATACAAAACAATTAAAACAAAGCCAAAAAACAGAAGTGGAATAGCAGATAATTAAAACCCAGTCAGCTTAGAATACCAAAACGAATGGAAAGGCAGCCTGAACTTAGCACTGGAGACAAAAAAAAAAAAAAAAGGTAGAGCGAAGAGTAAGCCACTTCCACTGGAAGCGGAATAACTAATGCCATATCATTACTATTCTTTTGTTTATTATTATGTTACGTGTTGTTGTGTTTTTATATTGTCAACCACCCTGTGATCCTTGGATGAAGGGCAGCATGAAAATTAAATACATAAATAAATATTATATACAATTCACCCAGTGTATCAGTTAGTTGATCAAAGACATTGCTTCTGCAGAACTTAACTCTCCTTGCCTTGCCACCCCAACCTGAGGAAGAATTATGCAGAACTGAGTGTAGTGAAAGAACAAAGATTCTCTCACTGGGGAAGAAATACACTAGAACGCAGTGGACCCATATTATATATCTAAATGTTGTGTAAGTGATGCAATTGCACTTTCAGTACATTCAAAGGGACTTGTTTTCAGGACCACACTCTTTTGCACCACACTCATATGTCTGTCTTCTCTTTAGGGAACTTCAAAGCTGAGCAAAAATCCTAAACTGGGATTTCAACATCTACACTCAGAATTTTAGCCACTTACAGGTTCTTCTCTGACAAAACTATCAAGTTATTTTGATGGAACTGTACGCTTTGAATACAGGTGGTCCTACTACACGTGGCTTGATCACCCCAGTTTGAATCTTTAAAATATGCTTAAGGCTCAGATGCTCCCTCTTCTCCCATCTTTTGCAGTAACCAGAGTTAGTCAAGATGTCCAAGGCAGTTAAAATGCTAGCTGGAATAATAATAATAATAATAATAATAATAATAATAATAATAATAATAATGTGTTCAGTAAGCACTGTAAGTTCAAGAAGGAGGGGGGCCTGGGATGTTCCATTAAATTGGTCCCACAATACTGAATGCACAGTTCCTAGTAGATACAAACCATGGTGGAACACTAACAGCGAATCCGCCGAAAACCTCAGTGATCAGGAAGTCCTTGAGGTTTCCTTGATCCACGTTGTTAAGGCTTGTACATTAATACAAGAGCCTTGAACCTGGCCCAGTAGTACATCGGTAGCAGTGCAAGTGTTTGAACACTGGAGTTATGTGCTAGAGACAGTCTGTCTGTCCCCATCAACCATCTAGCAGCAGTTTTGCCCCAGCTGGAGTTTCCAGACCAAGCAAAAGGGTAGCCTCACATAAAGTGCATTTCAAGGAATCACTGTGGCCCAACTATCCCTGTCCAAGAATGGTCATAGTTTGTGAACCAAGCATAGCTGCTAAAAGGCACTCCTAGCCACTGAGGCCACCTAAGTGTCTAGCGACAAGCACAGATCCATGAGCAACCCCAAACTTCAAATCTGTTCTTTCAGAGGAAGTGCAACTCCATCCAGGAAATACAAGGGAACACAAGCCAACAGTGCCTCAATCTTCTCAGGGTTCAAGTTCATCTTACTGGCCCTCATTCAGTCCACTGTTGCACTCAGACAATGGTCCAGTTCATTCACAGTGTCTTCCTATTCTGATGTTATAAAGAAATTGCAGCAGCATGTCATCAGCATACTGATGACACTTTGCTTCCAAACTCCTATATGAAGGCACTGGGTGCGCTCATTAGATGTTAAACAGCACCAGGGACAAGACTGGTACCCCGTAGTACACCATAGCACAAGCATTATGGGGCCAAAACAATATCTTCCATTTATACTTTCTGGAAAAGACCTTGCATGTAGGAGCAAAGCCACTATAAAACAGTGCTCATAATATTCATCCCACAGTGCCAGTCCAGGAGGATACCATGGTTAATGGTGTCAAAAGTCACCAAGAAATTGAGAAGCAGTCATATTCTCCTTGTCCTACTCTCTACTGATCATTTCCCAAACTGCACCTGAACCCAGAATGAAACAGATCCAGATAAATTCACATCCAAACCAGAACTGGAAACTATGGCTTCAAGTGTGTGATTTGCAGATCTCAATAGCAAAACCAAGGGTTGGCCATGACATCTGAACTACACATGCTTACCAACCAGGTTGGACCAACTTCTAAGTAAGTATGTACAAGAGAGGCCTGCAAATGAGACATGTACAGTGGTGCCCCACAAGACGAACGCCTCGCAAGACGGAAAACCCGCTAGACGAAAGGGTTTTCCGTTTTGGAAGTGCTTCGCAAAACGAATTTCCCTATGGGCTTGCTTCGCAAGACGAAAATGTATTGCGAGTTCCTACGGGGGTTTTTCTCTTTCCCCCCCTTTTCCTAAGCCCTAAGCCGCTTATCAGCTGATCCGCTGATAAGCCGCTTATCAGCTGATCCGCTAATAGCGCTAATCCGCTAAGCTGTCAATGGGCTTGCTTCACAAGACGAAAAAACCGCTATACGAAGAGCCTCACGGAACGGATTAATTTCGTCTTGCGAGGCACCACTGTACAGAGTTGTGTTCTGGGCTCAGTTCAGATAGGACTATAGCCTCAAGCTTTCATTTCTGAATTGCTGTTTTGTACTGAATTGCTTTATTATATACCACCTTGTTATTTTATTGAGCAGCAATACATCAATATTTCAAATAAACAAAGACTTCGTTGTTGTATTCATTTGCAAACATACTGCTATGCTAACTGCATAGTTAAAGTTAAGCAACTATTAGTTCCCCGACCACAAATAGTGCAGCTACAGCAACTCTTAATTCCTCTTTCAGCATACCAAAGACTGCAGCTGTGTATACACTATAGTATTAACGCAAATTCAAAGTAAGTTCTCTCCCTCAGAGAATTCTGGGCACTATAGTTTACCACTTATAGAGTTCTACTTCCAAGAACTGCACCAGGTACAGGGGGTATGAACAAGAACATGAATACACAACACCTACACTCATGATGAGTGTACTTCCTGTTTACACATATAAGACCAATTAGCATGAAGTGAGGTAACCAAGACCATCCCAAAATATATTTTCTATTAACTGGACTGAAATTTATTATTACAGATTAATATTATTACATATATAATCTTTGAATTAAGAGTACATTAGGCTTATTTGTAGCACTCTATTTTAACCCATGTTGAAGTGGGTTCTTGCCATTGTGCTGGAGAAAACTTTTTGCAGCACCTACAGTGCAAACCTAACCATGCCAACACATCAGTAACTCCCACTGAAATCACTGGGGCCTACTCCCAGGTAAGTGAGGCTAGGACTGCAACACTAGTCTGTTCTGGGACACAGGAAAAATAACATGTTTACCATTGTATTAGATAAGTATGTATAAAATTGGAGGGGGGTCCTCATTTTTGTATTTTCTAATGCACCTTTTGTTTCTATTGGTTTTTCACTTTATTTTGTTTAACTGAAAAATTTTCAATTAAAAAAAATAAAATTAAAAAAGGAAAAGGTATTTGTAAAAAGTGTATCACAGAAGCCAAAATAGAAAAAGAGAGAAGAACAAGGGCAGCTCAGTGAAAAGGGAATTGCTGCCTTCCTCCCCCCCCCCCCACACTTTTGTCAACACTGTGCCCTGCTCTCATTGAACTTGGGAGCCAAGGTTCTCCTCAAAGGGTTGCCACAGCTTTCTCCTTGGGAGTCCCATTGTTCTAGACACATTTTGTGACAAGGAATTTCATTAGTGCAAGCAGCTTCTGAACTCTGGACTGCACCTAACATTTCAGATTAAAACTGCAGAGTGGAAGGAAAGAGTTTGGATTTGATATCCTGCTTTATCACTACCCGAAGGAGTCTCAAAGCGGCTAACATTCTCCTTTCCCTTCCTCCCCCACAACAAACATTCTTTGAGGTGAGTGGGGCTGAGAGACTTCAGAGAAGTGTGACTGGCCCAAGGTCACCCAGCAGCTGCATGTGGAGGAGCGGAGACCCAAACCCGGTTCCCCAGATTACGAGTCAACCACTCTTAACCACTACACCACCTTTTTCTGCCTCCCAACTTCCAGCTACTCTCTGAAGACTGGAGAAGAGACCCTCCTAAGAATATTAGGGGGTGGGCAGGGAAAGGACTAGACCATGTGAAAAATGAACACAATATTTTAGCTGCAGTAACCTAGGTTTAAGGTGCCATTTAGTGCCTAGCTTTCATATCTCAGTTTCTAACACTGCTGATCACAACTAGTGTGCAGGAATGCCCTGGCTCTGACTGAACTTGGCAAGAGCCAGGGTGCTCCTCAAAGTATTGTCTCTCGCACTGTGTCTCCACCTGGGTGGGGGAAGACAAGTGGCAATGTTGAGCGCTGGAACACCTCCCTCTGGATGGCAGAAGCAGTGGGGCAGGCGGAGTGCCGCCTCTTGCACTTCTGCCGCCTGAGGTAGCCGTTTCACCCCATATCATGGGTGGGAGCACCTCTGGAGAATAAATAACAGGTATTAGGTTGGAAAGCAGTCCTACAGAAGAAGAGTCTGTCTGAACGCATGGAGTGTGGAATACAACAAAGAACAGCACAGTAGGTGAAACATGAGGAAACCCTACAGAGGGTTAAAAAGAAAAAGAAAAGACTCAGGGAGCCATAACACACCCACCCCACCAATATTATTATTACTACATTTCTGGCCCACCTTTCCTCTAGGGAGTTCAAGGTGGTGTCCGTGGCCCTTTCCCTCCCCATGTTATCCTCACAACAACCCCGTGAGGAAGATTAGGCGAAGAGGCAGCGAATAAACACAACGTTTCCCGGGTGAGTGGAGCTTTGACCCCTTGTCAGCCCAGCTCCCAAGCCCGTCACTCTTCGCCACACCGGCTGGAGACTGACAAGAGCCGCGGAATTCCGGGCGCCCGCTAGACACGTTCTCTGCGCTACGAGCTTTGCGTAAGGCGCAGCCCACGTCGTCCGCTTCTGCGATACAAGGCGCGGAGGAGTCCCCCGTGGGAACCACCGGCGAAGTGAAGGGCGGCAGCTTTGGGGCAAACAGCAGAACTTGGGAGGAGGAGGAGGAGACTAGGGAGGAGGACTAGAGAGCTTGGGGAGCAGGGAAACAGGGGAGGCTGTTCATAAACAAGGCGCCTCCTCCGAAGTAAGCCCCGCTGGGTTCCAAGGGGCGTCCCCGAGAGGCAGAGATGGAGGGTGGGTGTTGCGAAGGGGGGCGCAGGCGGAAGCGCCCCGAGGGGAGACGCGGGCAGGGAAAGGGCGACGAGGAGGAATGGGAGCGGGAGGCGGCCAGGTCACAAAGGAAACTCTTCTAAGGGGAGACGGCGGGAGCGTGGAGGCGAGGCTTCCCCCGGCTGCCTCCCCCGCCCAAGCTAACCACCCCACTCCCTCCCCACCGAGCGAAGAGCGAGCCGTCCCTACCTGCGTTAAGGAAAGATGAGCGGCCATGCTGCTTCCATCATGCACCGGCCGGACAGGGAAGAGAGGGCGGGAGGGGGAAGAGCAGCACCCAGGAAGGCCCGGCCCGAGCAGGCAGGCAGGCAGGCGCTCGCTGGCTCCGTCCCTCCACTCTCTGCCCAACTTCGGCAACTTCCCGAGCCACCCCCAGCCAGGCCCCGCCCTGCTGCGCAGCAAAGCCCGGCGCCCGGATCCCTTCCCGGCACGGCCCCCTCTGGAGCGGAGCCACCACCGATCAACCGCTCAATTCGGCCTCCGCTCGGAGGAATACTATTACGCTCGCCTGGCCCGGATTCCCAGCCAGCCGGCCAGGAAGGGTTCGGCTCGACCTCAGTTAAGCTCGGCGGCTACGAAAATGCGGACTGGAGTTCTGCAGAGGGAGAACTTGGCAGAGCTTTCTCGTTGGGCGGACGCGCTGTGGTGGCTGACCTCCGTTGTGTAATACTCTATAAAGTAGATCTCGCCGTGTTCGGTGCTGTTTGCTCCCGAGTAAGCACGCCCTACGATGGCAGCCTTACGGGCCATTTCCTTGGTGAAGGATCACACAGCACAAATTGTAAGCCTTGCAAGCCACAAAGCATTTTCCTTTCTCAAGGATAGATCCGCTTAAGCTCAAAATGAATTGTTAGGGAATTGAGTTTCTGCTCTTCCGAAGAGAAGCTCTTTTATCAGTTAGACGGCCTGTATCTCAATCTTCTCTAGTATTCTGAATGCTCATTATCCGGTTCTCTTTTCCTCCTGCCTCAGTATAGATAGCAGTTCTAGAACAAACACCTAAAACCCTATGCATATTTACTTAGAAATAAGTCCCATTGAATTTCGTGGAACCTACTTCTGACTGCGTGGGAGGGCTTTTTGCGGTTTCCCTTGTTCCTATTTTATTCAAAAGTGCAGATGCTGTCTGAATGGCTTCTTTGGACTTAAGTTGGATACAAAATACAAATAGGATCGACAAAATTCTAAATCTATACAACAAGAATGGGGAACCTATGGTTACTGGACTACAACTCCCCTAATCAAGAACTGCCTCTCCCCATATGAACTGACCCAGACCTGTGCTCATCAACTGAAGCCCTACTCCAGTGCCCCCTCCATGAGATGTCCAGAGGGTGGCAACCTGATAACAGGCCTTTTCTGAGGTGGTTCCCCATTGTGGAATGCTTTCTTCAGGGAGACTCACCTGGTGCCTTCACTACATATCTTTCAGTGCCAGGCAAAACCATTTTTTCAACCAGGCCTTTGGCTGTTAACAATCCATAACCTTTTAAAGCCAATAGGTTGTTTTTAATGACCCCCCTCCACTGGTTTTAATTAATGTAGGGGGTTTTGCTTTGTCATTTTGTTTTCATAAAGATGCCTTGAATTGCCTGCAGCAAGAGAAGTAGTTTAATAAATTTAATAAATACTAATAATCATCCCTGACCCCTGACTGTACTGGCAGTGGCCGGTGGGTGTCTGACAATATCTGGTGGGAGAAAAGTTGTCCATTTGTGTTGTCCATCTTAAGAGGACTAATGAGCAATTTAGAAAATTAATAATAATAATAATAATAATAATAATAATAATAATAATAGAAGAATTATAATAAAAAGGCAGCTGACTGTTAGTTTATTAAGAGACAGTGCCAGTGCAGGCCAAGCAATTGCAGATCAAATTAATACAGCATCCAGCAGGCAGAGAAGAGCCTTCAGCAATGTGCAATAGTTCAGAAAAGTGTCCCTATTTTTATCTGTGAAATGCTGGAGAGACTGTGATACTTCTGAACGTAGGCCAGGAACATATCTGCAGATTCCTCCATTCCTCTGAAACAAATGGAAGTCGCCCAGTAGCAGAGGTTAACATATTCAGCCCCAAGGTTGCCATTTAAAGTCACTACAAAACTTACAAACTTGAATATCATATGACCTTCAAGCAATGTATAACTGCCAGAGGTTTAGCCAATGCTCACACACTACTCAGTAATGTACTCTGACAGAAATAGAGCATGAAATGATACCACTTCAGAATCAGCAACAGCCTGCACACTAGCGCCGTACTGTTTATTTTATCTTCAACAAGCACAAGGAGCTTTGATACATTCTGCTGAAAACAGACTTTTCTCACTAAACACACCATAAATCATAGAAGTGGCTTTCTTCTTTATTTTACAAAGTTGTCCATGTAACACATTGAACTTTAAAACAACTGTCACAGCATGGCGGGGGGGGCAGGCGCGGGAACTGATACTGAAAAGGAAAAAGATCCCCAGTTAGTTGCATGGACTCTAGGTTCAAATTAGGCAACACATGTGCACACATCGGCAGAGAGATATCTCCAACATGCATACAAGGTCAACACATTGTTGCAGCAATGTACAAGAAAGTATTGGTTGCAAACCAGCTGTCCTCTGGAGGGCCAAGGTACATGCAACACAGGGGATCTCTAACTGGATCTTCCTATGGTTTTATTTTTGTCCACAGCCTGGGCAAAGAGAAAATACACAAATGAAAACAGAACATTGTGAGGAATGGCAGACATGCCCACAACATCCCAAGAAACTCTGCCACAGCCTACCAATTGGGGACAGTGCTGGCAACACGATCCATGTGGAAACAGATGCAGCCAGTCTCCCACATGTTGATCCAGGTGCACATTGCCATGTTTCAAACAGAAAAAAATAAAGCCAAAAGGTAATGGAGCCCTGTTGCACACTTCGCTAAAACACAAGTTCACATGCTCAGGAGGTTGCTGCCATTGATCTCTCATGGCCGTAAGCACCAAAATAAAATGTAAACCTTATCTTAAACTGTGCTAGCTTTAAACTATAGCTAGAATATATGAAAAATTGTAACTGATGGTTGAATCACCATGCCCATTGTATGGTGTAGGGTCAGGACCCGGTAGCACTTTTTAGCAGGATGAATTTCTGATGTCTTGTTTGATTTAAATATCATTATATCCAATTGTGAAAAGCCTCACAGAACCTTGACCCCTAAGCCATCAGGATACTACAAGGTCTCGCTGAGATGTGTTTGCTTTCTAGTCAAAGAAGCCATTTTGTGTTAATTACATGCCCTGGAGTTTCTTGGAATGAGTTTAAATTTTTAAGTGTGCTTTTAGGTATTAAAAGCCCTCTGGGCAAATCTTTATAAGCTTAGGCTGTTCAATTACATTTATGTACAACTTCCTTCTGTAATGTTTGGTTCTATTGTTTTATAAATTAAAAAGTTTAAAAATACAGTATTACTTCACTAATGCACAGTGTTCAGACAAAGAATATGAATGTAGCAGAATTTTAATGCTGAAAACTGAAGTGTCTTCAGTGATTCATTTTTGTCATATCTGATAGGTTGCATGTCCAATTGAATGAGAATGCCTGTGATGGCCATGCTAATTACCGTATTTTTCTCTCTATAAGACGCACCAGACCATAAGACGCACCTAGTTTTTGGAGGAGGAAAACAAGAAAAAAAATATTATGAATCTCAGAAACCAGAACAGCAAGAGGGATCGCTGCGCAGTGAAAGCAGCAATCCCTCTTGCTGTTCTGGCTTCTGGGATAGCTGCGCAGCCTGCATTTGCTCCATAAGACGCACACACATTTCCCCTTACTTTTTAGGAGGGAAAAAGTGAGTCTTATAGAGCAAAAAATATGGTATTTGACTCATGGCAATAACAAATGTCTCCTTGGGTGTATGTTAATGACCTTACTTCTCAGGAAACATAGGATAGAATTTCAAACTATACATAATGGTCATGCTGCCTGAGACAGGCAGATGTGTGCTGCAAAATGTCATGTATTGTTATTTTGACAAGTCTGCTAATTTTTTTGCTGTTTTCCCTAGATAGCTAGGTACTGGAGTCCAACGTTGAAGGAAACCAGCTTGTGTATTTCTGAATGAGCCACAGCTCTGGAGCTAAACATGAGCTTAGACAATCTGTGTGTTCAGCTGTGTGTGGAAACCTGATAGCTGTCTTAACACAAGAAACAATTACCTTTCCATTTTACTTACTAGAAGAAAGAATTGTTGTGGCTGTGCATGTAATGTCCTTGCTGTCCATTCTGCCCTTTTAGGAGTGTCTTCCCGAACAGTGTCCCTTGCAATACTGTCTACTCCCTGCATAACAGTATAGTGTTGAATGTGATGGCTATGCCCAGGGGTGGCATGTCCTCCCATTTTGTCACCTGCGACAGAATGGGAATGTAGTAGACAGTAGTAAAGCTCAGGCCACAACTTTCCTGACCACTTTTGTTGCTTGTTTCTTTATTTCTGTTAGTCAGAGTGAACTTCACCGGATGAGGCCCCATCTGGAGCTGTATCATACAATTTTAAATAGTGGTGGCTTCCTCCAAATAATCCTGTGAAAGGTAGTTAAGGTGCTGAGAGTTATCAAGAGACAACCCTATTCTTCTTACAATTTCCAGAGTAGTTTAACATTCAATCCTTCCCAAGGAACTCTGGGCTTTTGCTTTTTCTTTCTTTGTGTGTCTTCAAAGACATGCTGGGACATGCATTTCTTTTTTGGCTAGCAATGGATGCTGTGAGCCTGGCAACTTGTTGATACAAATGCTTGTTCAGGAACACCATACGAACGTATCATACACGAGTATACACCATATAAAAATAGTTTGAGAAGGGGCATGAGGTTGTTCACAGCTTGATTTGACCTTGGGTTATTTATTGTATAAGTATACTGAATGCTATTGCCAGTTTGGTGTGGGGAGAACTGTGAGCAGATTGGTGATTTTAAGATGTACTCTACACAAAGGATGATGACCAAACCAGTGTATTTAAAACAAACTGGAATGCACATTACATATGAGAAAGGGTCTCCAGAAACCTCTCTCTTCCAACTACCTGAAGGCCTAGATTTCTGAGGTGGTGTTGTTTTTTAAGATCTACTTTTCACTTGGCATTTTGGTAAGAGTAGCAGTGAGTCGAAGCATAATGTGGCTGGCTGGCAGGCAACGAAGCATTTCTATTTCAGGCTGAAGTTATTGTTATGGAAGAACTAAATACAGATTCTTCATTGGGGAAGCAGGTGCAGTCTGTCCATGCACACGCCATTTATTTCTGAGGCTCAGAATTCTTAATCATGTATTCCCTTGTTCAAGGTAAACCTCTTGGGACAGCATCACGTTTTGATTAAATATTGTCTGCACATTTTCCTTCTCAGTAAGCCACCATAAAAAATAGCCCACCATAAGATATTGAGACTAATTAAGATTTTATCCTCTCTGCCACAGCTCAGTGTATGGCATTGGGTACATTACTGTGGTACACTTTCAATCAAGGGGGTTGGTCAGCTAGCCATGGCTTACAGAAACAACGAAACAACTGTCCAATTGCAAATGTATTATTGCATAAGCTTGTGTGGATTACCAAGAAGGATGCATTTGATTAAGCGGACTCTGTGATCTACTTTATAAGGTTGCTGTGAGGCTAAAGAGACTATAAACACTTTGGCAAACCTAAAATACTATTACAAAAAGTAGAGGGGTGCCTGGGATAGTTCAGATGATAACTCAGTGTGCAGAGCCTATATATTAGTATGGGAGCACGGATTGCCACTGCCTGCACACCTCACCCAGGCAAGCCTGTCCCAGCAGATAGCTACACACTGGATTTGCCAAGGACCTAACATGTAAGGTCCAATGTTCATAGGCCTGAATATACTGGCTGTATCCCAGATTATTTTTTCTTTGATTTCTGAGTTGGGTTTATTTTCATGATTCAAAATCTGACCCCAACCCTCCAATTCAAAATCAGGGACAGGCAGGCTGGATATAGACTTTTTATTATGATTATTCCTTATTTATCAGTATTGCATTTATATCCATTCCACCTTTCCTCCAAGGAGCTCAAGATGGCATGCATTCATTCATTTCCCCATGTTATCCTCACAACCACCCTGTGAGGTAGGTTGGTCTGACAGTGACTGGCCCAAAGTCACACAGTGAGTTTTTAATGGCCAAGTGGTGATTTTAACCCTGGTGTCTCAGGTCCTAGTGCACTTAGTATCTCTATACCTTATTCCACATTCTTGGGAAAAGATAAAGAAGTGAGTAAGTGGGGAGAGGGTAGAATATTTCCCCATAGGTCTGGAAATTGATGGGGTCCTTTGTTAAGGCCTATGTGGCACCTTTAACTAATTCAAGCTGCAATCCTATGCATTTCAATCCCCATGCAATGTAGTTATTGTGGTATGAATCTGCACTTAGCACGTAAGTGCCTTACCTTGATTTAAGTATTAAAAAACTTCAATGCTTAAGTGTCCACTCTTCCTTTGCAAAGGGTAAGGACGGGGAGAACCAGAACAGGTGGAGGCAATGTAACTTTTCTCAGAGCAGTGAAGCAACTGTGAGAGAAGGAAGCCCTTCTGAACCAACATAAGTCCTTTCTGTTTTGTTAAGTACAACTGTACCATAGTATCTTTTTAAGGGAGGAGGATGGGCAGAAGACAGGAACAACTTGGGCATGCTTCTGTGACCTAGGAACCCTACACAGTCCAGTGGTCACTGCCTACTTATGCTATACATTGATAGTGGAAAGTTACATACTCGAAATATATTGGGTGGAAATCCAGGCAACTATCTCTCCTCTTAGTGTTGTGCCATATGACTACATAATGCTTCCATGTGCATTTGTGGTGAGAACTTATAAAGAATGGAACAATTCACAATAGTTCAGGAACCTCAGTGTGTGTAAGAGGTGCACATGTGAATTCTCAGCTGTAAGTTGTAGTTGAATTAGTATAATAGTATATGGTTGAATCACTATGATGGTCATGTGAGGTGCCATTTACACCTGCTATCTGCAGACCTGCATGTTTTAAGCTTGTCTACCCAAAACATGTATAAAATAGAGGTTAGGTAGAGATTTAAAGGGGCAGAGTTTCAGCCAGAATTTTGTTTCAACTGTTGGATATCACTGTCTCCTTTGTGCAGAAGCAATGCTACAGTATAATTACAGAACCCATTGAAGGGCAGGGAAGATGTATGAATGAGAAAGTGGGAAAAAGCAGCCCATGCAACATTCCTAGTTTACAGCAAAGCTAGTCTCCATTTGTTTTACAATATGCCAGACTTTGGGGGGAGGGAGAAAAAAGTGATGTCAGGGGAAACCTGTAACCAAAAAAAGAGAAGGGGCACTACAATACAATTAGCTAACTTGGGGTGGGTAGTTATAGAGGGTCAACTTACCATGAGAACGGGCCTTCTTTGCTTCCATTTTGCTTAATTTCTAAAAGTTGGTGAGTTTTAAAAAGTTATTTTAGAAAGCTGAGCAGCCACCCACAACCACAGTGGGAATTCCTTCCCTGTAAAACCATTTCAGCAATCAAATTGCCACCTGCAAATGATGTAGTAAACTGTTATAGACATTTCAATCTATCCCTAGTTTAGGTATCAAGGAATATGACCTCTGACTGAGCCAGTGGTTCTTTGCTATTTTCTACATCCCCACAGTACATGAGTTGCATCCATCTATGTGTCTCTGTATGTGTCGATGTCCCCTCCGGAATTAAATAAGAGACCCAACCATTTTGCTTGTACCACCATTACCCACACTTATTAGCATAACAATTGTTGTCAGAACTTTTTACTGCCACTGCATTTTAGTTTCAGTAACAGATATTTAGAAAATAAATACAATATTTAGAAGTTGAAAAAAATTCCACCATGAGTTACAGTAACTATGCAATAAAATTTGGTTGATTAGAGCTCATCTTTAACATTGCGATCTTTTTTCTTCCTTTTTTCTTTCTTGCCTTCTTTTCCTTTCGGTTCCTCGTTTTCATTAATTTTTTTATACACAACATCTTGTCCCTGTCTTCTCTTCCATTCTCTCTCCTGTTTATTCAAACAAGAATTGTAAAGCATGTTGGCAAGATGAAAAACCATGTTAAATATTAATATAAATAAGCTGCAAATAACTTATTCAATAGTATTCCATGTGTTAAGACCAAATGAAGGTTATAGGAATACATTACCTCGAGTCAATTTTTTAAAAATGTAAATGTCACAGCCAGAATATGAAATGCAGACATTTACTTCTATAAGTTTCCGTAAGAGATTTGTTTTTGAAATCTGCCTCCCTTTCCTTCTTGGCAAAGAGTCAGTGAGAAAGAGGGCCTCAAACTGAAAATATAGGTTCAAGCCTTAACTCTGAAGGTATTTTCCCCCAATCTAAAGTCACTATGAAAATTCCTAATAATCAGACGTGATGCAACACTGAAAACTTTCCCACCCTCAGATATTTTTGTCACTTTATTTAGTGTTGTATATACCTTGCTGGGCTTTTTGTTATTTTTGTGCAATCTGTACAGCTACATTTGTACATTTATTCCTTAGTTTTCAGTAAGTTCTTCATAATTTCAAAAGAATTTAACTAGCTTCCCTTAACACCTAAAGCTTGTGTTTTTCAAGCAGATCTTAATATGTTTGGAACTACATCAGTTTTGTTTCTTACAATGTAATAATGGAAGCATGCATTTCTACAGTTCTTTACTGGCTACTTCTATGTATAAAAATATTATGTACAGTAGATATAGTATTGATTTTATGAATCCTGTTAGTGCTAGTTATGGTTAACTAAACTCTGCACGATGTGCAGTCTAATAATTCTATTCATGTTTACACAGAAGTAAATCCTACTATGTTCAACAAGATTTACTTCTAGGTAAGGGTGCACAGGATTACAGCTTGCTCGAACAGGACTGACTGAACTTAACAAGATATAGTATCAAGCAGATATGTGTCAGGATCAGACTATAAGGAACTTGGCATATTTCTTGAATAGTAATGGAATATTGTGTACCCACACAAATTATGCTTGCTTTACAACTTACCCCCTGTTCACCCACATTTTCCTTAGTCCTTCAGGCCCAAGGATGGTGTACCTCAGACCAGCAAAGATACCCCATTGAATCCTGGTCCTGTTTTACCTTATGAAGCATCTGAGCCTTACTGTATTGCTAGAGGAATTCTCTTGTGAGCTAATGATAACAGCAATCAACAGCCTGGATCAATTCACAGGGGGATTCTTCTGCCAATGCAGTAGGGCTCAGGTGCTTCATAAGGCAATCAGAACCAGGTACTGGTATTCCTGGATACAAATCTGTGGTTAGAGGTCTAAGTGACCTGTGCTAGGAATGCCTTTCACCAACTTTGTCTGGTACACCAGCTATGACCATAACTGAATTGTGATAACCGTAATCCATGCATAAGTAACCTCAAGACTTGATAACTGCAGTATACTCTATGTGGGGAAGTCCTTGGGCCTGGTCTAGAACCAGGTAGTGCAGAATGTAGTGGTGAGACTGCTGCAGGCTCTTATGGTAATTATACAAATGCCTGGACACCTGGAGCTGTGCAGGTATACTAGCAGAAGCCCTTCTGCACCATCTCAATGCAGCCACTCTTGTATGGTGATTGCGTTACTTACAAATGTGGGACCCCACATTTCATTCCCAGCATCTTCAGCATATTGTTCATCATTTGTGATAAGAAAATTGTCAAAGATTGTGCCAGACTTTCCCTGTTGGAATGAAAAAGGTAGAAGGGAAAAATGAGTTAATGAAGTAAACACAATCTAGCTAGATTTGTGAGCCATATATGATAATGGAAGTCCAACAATGTGTACTCAGAAGTAAGACCTATTGAATTCAGTGACACATTATTAGGTAATGGAGTTCTGACCGCTACCTGAATTTAACACCATCAAGAATGGTGCAGCCTGGCTTCACCAGAAAAAGCTCACAATATAAATTGGGTGTAACATTGGATACAATTATTAAAGGTGATGCAAAAAAACCCAAAAACCTGCGGGTGGAATTAAATGTGAGACGGAGCAAGCTCTTCTCTTCTCCCACGACATGCTGTTCTGGGGGTTTTCCTCCTCACCTCCTTCCATCCAATTTTAAGGGGCTGACAGGGAGAGAAGGAGGGAACCCCATTGCGCAAGTTGAAGTCCTCGTGCAGGGCTTCTGCTGACGAGGCTGGTTATGTGAGTCCTGCCTTATAGCTACAATAGAACGCTGCAAGAATGGGTGATACATGGTTTCTAGAAGTGAGACTGTACAAAGCTGCATTATTTTCTTCTCAACCCTGTATTCAGTGGCTATCTATTTATTTAAAATAATTTATTTCATTCTGTATACTAAAATAATATAAAATATGAACAAGCTGCAATAGAAAATGGCAGTGTTCATATATAATATTTCATTGTTATTTTGAGGAAAACTTCCTAGCTCACACATGCATAACATAGTAACCAATTCCTTCAACCAGAAATTCAACATTTTGTGATGGAAGCAAATATATACAGTCCCAAAGCTGTTGCTTCATATCTATATTAAGTTTATATTTATTCTACTGTATTTATGTTTTCATTCTGTAGAATTTTGATTTTAAAAAAATCAATTTCTGTTTGCCATGGACTAGGTAAAATGGGTTGGAATTCAACCATGACATGCAAAGGGTACGGAATTAGGTGATTGTCCCCATTTCTTCTTTAGGAAACTGTCTCGTTTTCTGAAGACTAGAAGCCAGATTCAAAATGCTTCTATTTCCCTGTATCAGGAAGGCTTACCTATATATCTAGTTACGGTATCTGGAGCCTTTTACAGTGGTACCTCGGGTTACAAACACCTCGGGTTACAAACACTTCAGCTTACAGACTCCGCTAACCCAGAAGTAGTACCTCGAGTTAAGAACTTTACCTCAGGATGAGAACAGAAATTGCGCGGCGGTGGCAGCGGGAGGCCCCATTAGCTAAAGTGGTACCTCAGGTTAAGAACAGTTTTAGGTTAAGAATGAACCTGCAGAACAAATTAAGTTCGTAACCAGAGGTACCACTGTAATGAAAAATGATTCTCAGATTGCAGATGTCATAGGCTTTGCATTAAAAGCCCCACATTTCAACAATATACATGTAAGTCAAAAGTAAGTTCCACTGTGTCTACCACTTTAGCATGCACCTATTCTAATAAATTCAGAATTAACACTGCATTCATACTCAAAGCCAGTACACAGGTTTGTCATCCCATCAATCCAGCTATATCATAATCTTCTAATCTCAGAGGCCATTCTTCTCAAATTATCTACTCCACAATAATCCTACTCCAGAGTACATGGTGTGAAGATCACCACTGAAGCAGATTCTATAGATGACCATGCAGCCATTTGAATTAATTGCAAATGCTGCAAATGGGAAACATAATACAGTGGTACCTCAATTTAAGAACAGTCCTGTTTAAGAACGATTCGGTTTATGAACTCCGCAAAACTGGAAGTAGCGTCCCGGTTTGTGAACTTTACCTCGGTCTAAGAATGGAATCCGAACAGTGGAAGTGCACCGGTGTCAGTAGGCCTCATTAGCGAAAGTGCACCTCGGTTTAAGAATGGTTTTGGTTTAAGAACGGACTTCCGGAACTGATTAAGTTTGTAAACCGAGATACCACTGTATATCATATTTTCAAAATGAATGGGCTGCTAATGCTATTTTTCTCCTGTGAATGATTCAAATTAGAAAATTGGACAGCTTTTCCCTCATAATGGTACAGAATACAACTAGACTCTGTAATAAGAATTATCTTTCCATTTAAGGAATTATTTTTGAAAACTCTATAAAATACATACCTGTAAAATTTCTAAACCAATGACACTGATGTTGAAATACTTGTAAAGATTAGGATCAGGTGTGTATTCTGGATTATCAACTAATGGCTGAACCCATATGCCATTATAATTGGGATTTTTGATTATACGAGGCTTCCAAATTCCCTAAAAAAGAACAATTGAGACAAGCTTGAAGTTTATTTCCCCCAAACCTAATTTAGTCAAAATAAATCTTGGCTAAGTCTAGTGAAATAAAAATAATAATATGGAATGTATTATCATCATTTGCTAAATATGTACTGACACATTATTTACAGTTTTGAGTGTGGGCCTTTCATAGTGATAATGCCAAGAGCAGCTTTATTTTACAATAAGTAAAACCAATTATATACCATTGACTTGTACTTTAACAATGATTTCACTAGGATGGGGAAGTAGCCGTCCATATGTTGTTGGTTTCCCACTTCTCAACATCCCTTCCATACTATGTTGGCTGGGGCTTATGGGAGTTGGAGTCTAGCAACAGCTGGAGAGCTACAGGTTCCTCACCCCTGTCTTAATCTGAAGATAATACAAGCAGTGGCGGAGGAACCCTCTCCGGCACCTGGGGCGGGGAAGCCTGTATGGAGTGTGCATGTGCAGCATCCTGTATGGACTGCGCATGTGTGATGACTGTACGGGATGCCGCACATGTGCGGCAGCTGTACAGACTACTGCTTGCACGCGACGGCTGTAAGGAGTGCGCACGCGCAGCAGCCCATATGGACTGTGCCCAACCTTGGCCGCTCTACAGCTGGGGGGAGGCAGGGCCCATCTTTTCATCCCCCCCATGGCACCCGGGGTGAACCGCTGCCTCTGCACACCCCTGAATACAAGTGGGAGAGGGGGACAGGAATGGAAACAGGAGGGGGGGAGCTGATGAGGTGTGACTGGAATGGAGAAAGCAAGAAGTGATGGAAAGAGAAGTGAAGGTGGAGACACAACCAGGGATTCGAGCTGCAAAACTAAAAGTTGCAAAACTAAAGGTTTGAAACTGATAATATAAGGTGGGGAAAAGTTCTGCAAGGACTTAAAAATACCATGTGACAATCGTGGTAATGGAAGAAAAGCATAGACAATGATTTCAGTAGAGAGTAGTCAGTAGAGAGTAGGAAAAGCAGACTGGAGACAGCAACTACTTGGAAGAAAGAGAGAGAAAGAGAAAGAGGAATCCAAACCAGTGGGTCAAAAAGAGAGCAGCAAGAAAAACAGAGAAAGCAGTACCTATTTGAGGACTTAGTAAGTGATGGGCTATAGCTGCTTGAAGGGAGATACTGGTTCAAGAGATGGCATTTAAGGTTGGGGGACTTGAGAAATACAGACAAAGCCAGATGAAGGTAGATTCAGGAAGACTGAACAGGAGAGTAGGTAGTAAGATAAAATGCCTTAGGTTTAAGCATGGTACCTTTTTGGACCAGTGGGCACACTTTGAATTTTGAGGAAGTGCTGTGGGTGCCTGTTACAAAATGGCTGCTATGGGCGTATGGCATAAGACAAGATTAGAGTGTGCAGTCACTGCTGCTCCCTCACCCCTGGACCTCACACAAATGCCATATGTGTGACTCCCCCCCCCCCAAAAAAATACATCTCTCTCAACACAGAATATCACTGAGAAACCCCACCCTTTAGAAAAGTTCCTCCATGGGTAAAGGAATGCCTATTTTTTGAAAACAAAACCAAAAACCAAAGATGCTCAAGGGACACAAACTTGGCACCAGGTAGACAATCCCTGGAGTAAGTCATACTCAGAGACTTACTGAATTCAATGGACTTGACTAACTTAAATCTATCCATTTAAATGGGTCTACTCTGGGTATACGACCCCTACTGTTTACCATCTAAGTCTCTGCATTTATTATTATGCAGACCTATACCAAGCTTACTCTGTACTCCGGGTTTGGAACCGATGGTGGTGCCCACTCTCCATCCATTTCTTCATCCCAGTCATCTGGCTTTGTGACATTTGGGTCAGGAATTCTTTCTGGCTGATCCCAATCCTAAAACAGTATGCATTCATATAATCAATAAAGATTGTTTTCTCAAACATCTATTTTAGCAGCAAGATAATCCTGACAGTTTATTAAAATGCTTGCTCATTTAATATCACATTGACCGATTAGTAAGTTGAGTTCCGTGTTGGAAGAGTAGCAAAATATATATGTAAATAAATACATAAAAATAAGTATTGGTTATTATATTGTTTTCTGTTATCATCTAGCATTTCATATGTTACCACGCTTAACAAGCTTTTAGGTTCTGTGGCATTCAACAAAATTCACTGCAACTACTACCAGGCATGGAAATTTGTTTGTATTAATCCCGTGATGGACATATACTGCATTGAACTTTGTGTTGAACCAAAGGTGAACTGTTCTGGAAGCACTACAAACACCATCTTGGTAGTCAATATAACCCCACAATTAATTGGTAGTTGATGTAACAATGAGCTCATGTATGTTCATACTCACTTCCTTTGATATAAGTTAATTGGCTTGTTTTGATGTTATCCTTATCTGTGGGCTTGGGGTGCTGGGCTTTGAGTCCAGAATGGGGAACTATCTATAAGACTTGGGTATTTGCCATCTATGCCCTCATCTGGTCAGGTCAAGTAAGAAGTCCTGGCAAAAGTGACATATGCTGCTTTGTGTATAAAGAATGCATAAATGTTTGCTTGGGTGCAGACATTTGTCTGTAAAGGCAAAGACAAATGTCACTGAGATGTAGAATTGATTTTAGAGTTTAACCCAACTCAGCCCCAGGCAAGTAAATGATCATATATTGCCTCAGCTCCTCCATTTGCTAAATGGAAGTAATAATTAGCTACCATTGTGAAATTGACTGAAGTAAGAATTATTTAATAATAGAAATAATAGAAAGGGAATGATGGATATCAGACTGTTGTTGGAGCAAATCATAGAATTATAAGCACAGCTGCAACACCCACTGACTTCAACTGAGACAACAAGAGATGGTCAGTGGACAGAATGCAACTGGGGAAGTAGACAGCTTTAATGTACATATCGTATTTTTCGCTCTATAACACGCACCTGACCATAACACGCACATCGTTTTTAGAGGAGGAAAACAAGGGAAAAAACATTCTGAATGAAACAGTGGATGTATCATTTTTGTGCTTCATGCTGTGGCCACAGACATGTGATCTGATGGTGAATTTGGGGTGACCCAATGCAAAAATCCTGAGAATCCCTGTGCATCCATGGTTTGTAACCACGTTTTTGCACCATTGCAGCCCCAGGCAACAGTGGGTGCGTGATTTTGGGGGGGCAGGCTGTAGCCATGGACATGCTATGTGCTCTGATGGTGAATTTGGGCTGGCCCAATGCAAAGATCCTGAGGATCCATGTGGATCCATGGTTTGTAACCACGTTTTTGCACCATTGCAGCCCCAGGCAACAGTGGGTGTGTAATGGGGGGGGCAGGCTGTAGCCATGGACATGCTATGTGATCTGATAGTGAATTTGGGGTGACCTAATGCAAAGATCCTGAGGATCCATGTAGATCCATGCTTTTTAACCACGTTTTTGCACCATTGCAGCCCCAGGCAACAGTGGGTGCGTGATTTTGGGGGGGCAGGCTGTAGCCATGGACATGCTATGTGCTCTGATGGTGAATTTGGGCTGGCCCAATGCAAAGATCCTGAGGATCCATGTGGATCCATGGTTTGTAACCACGTTTTTGCACCATTGCAGCCCCAGGCAACAGTGGGTGTGTAATGGGGGGGGCAGGCTGTAGCCATGGACATGCTATGTGATCTGATAGTGAATTTGGGGTGACCTAATGCAAAGATCCTGAGGATCCATGTAGATCCATGCTTTTTAACCACGTTTTTGCACCATTGCAGCCCCAGGCAACAGTGGGTGCGTGATTTTGGGGGGGCAGGCTGTAGCCATGGACATGCTATGTGCTCTGATGGTGAATTTGGGCTGACCCAATGCAAAGATCCTGAGGATCCATGTGGATCCATGCTTTTTAACCACATTTTTGCACCATTGCAGCCCCAGGCAACAGTGGGTGCGTGATTTTTGGGGGGCAGGCTGTAGCCATGGACATGCTATGTGATCTTATGGTGAATTTGGGGTGACCCAATGCAAAGATCCTGAGGATCCATGTGGATCCATGCTTTTTAACCACATTTTAAGTGGGGAGGGAAGGAAAAACACAGAATGGACAAGGAGCACGAGAGGGGTGTGCAGAGAAGCAGCTGGCTAAGAATGCAGGAGAGGGGTATAACTGGGAGGGAGGAAAGGAAGGCAAAAGTTTTCTCTCACCTACCCACCCAAGCCAGCCAGCCAGCTCGCACACGCGCGCGCTCTCTCTCTCTCCCTCCTGCATGTTTTCCCCTCTGCTTGCCTGGAGGGGAGGGGCTTTCCCTGCTCTTTGTTCCGTTTGAGCAAACACAGCAAGGAAACAGAGGTGGGTGGGCAGTAAGACCCTGAGGCAGAATGCAGGAAAGCAGCCACTTCCTCTTTTCAGCTTTCCCTTCTAGGAGACGTGCGATTTTTGCCTGCTTTTTTTTTGCCTCCCCTCGCACCATTTGGCTCCAGGGACCACACATTCGCTCAATAACACGCACAGACATTTCCCCTTCCTTTTTAGAAGAAAAAATCTGTGTGTTATAGAAGGAAAAATACGGTATATATCTATATAGAAAGAGAAACCATGATACTGAAACTTTACATCTGGTTTCTTGTCCATGGGATCTTCAATAAGCTCCCTTTCATCCCAGTAGTCAGGTTTTGCCATTTCATGATCAACTATCTTCCTTGGAGGAAGGAAGTCCCAGTCATCTTCTAGATAGCCAGCCTCAGCAACGTAATTATCAACTTTCACTTCATATGTTAAATCTGGACGTAGTATCAAAGTGTAGAGATGGGTAAAGTCATCGGTCTCGAAAAAGAAAAATAATAAACATTATTACATAAGTAGAGAGTTCTTTTCTCATATTCCAAACTGACTGCTGGTTTTTCCTGTTAAATGTTGCAACAGAATATAAACTATTTTTTTTTTTTTTTTTAAATATTTATTTATACAACAAGAAAAAACAAGAAAACACACACACAAAAAACCCCCCCCACAAGTATCAAATTACACACAAATTACAAAAATAACCATAGACGCGTAATTTTCTTGACAAACAATAAAACATCTATTGGTCTTAACACTAAAGACCCAACTTCCCGTCTATTCCATATTTCAAGTTCAAATTACTTATTGCCAATACACATTTTTTTTCATAATTAAACTTATTCTCAATAAATCTAATTTCTTCTCTCTACCTAGCAACTATTACTGAAGTTCCTCGAATGCTGCAACAGAATTTAAACTACTATATTTGTTTTTCAGATATTCTTTGAAAACCTCCCATTTAGAAACAAATTCCTGTTTGGATTTATTCTTTATTTTTTCTGATAAACCATCTAATTCGGCATATTCTGTCAGCTTTTGGATCCAATCTTGTATAGAGGGGATTTCATTACTCTTCCATTTTGCTGCGATCAAAACTCTTGCTGCCGCCGTCGCATATAAAAAGATACCCTTCCTCTTTTGTGGAATATCCAAATCTGTTATTCCCAGGAGGTAGGCCTCTGGTTTTTTATTGAATGAGATCTTTAGAATTTTTTGCAGTTCTGCGTGTATACTCTCCCAGAATACCTGTATTTTCCTACATGTCCACCACATATGGTAGAATGTTCCTGAGTCTCCGCATCTCCAACAATTGCTTGACACATTTTTATACATTTTTGAGAGTTTCCATGGTGTTAGATACCATCGATGTTGCATTTTTTGAAAGTTCTCTCTAATCGTGTAACAATTTGTGAATTTCCAGTTGATCTTCCATAAATTTTCCCATTGGGCCATGGTTATTGAATGGCCAAAATCCTGAGACCACCTCACCATTGCCACTGTTACCTCCTCCTCCTTGACTGTCCAGTCAAGGAGGAGTCGGTAAGTTTTGGAAAGAGTTTTTCTTTTAGAATTTACAAGATCAGATTCGAATCGGGAAGTTTCTACTGAGAACCCCTTTTGTTTGTCAGATTTAAATTTTTCAAATAACTGATGGTATTGGAACCAGTCTGAAATGTGTTCTCTTATTTCCTCAAATTTTTTTAATTTTATTTGGTTATCTTCATTTTTTAGAAGTATTTTATATGTTGGCCAGCTTTCCTGAGTATTTTTCCGTTTTACTGCTATGGCTTCTACTGGAGAAGTCCACCACGGGACTTTAGGCTCCATCAGGTTTTTATATTTTTCCCATACAGCAAAGAGTGACTTTCTTATTATATGGTTGGTAAAATTTTTATGGATTTTCGCTTTTCCATATATTAGGTAGGCGTGCCATCCCCAACGGTTGTCAAAACCTTCCAGGTCCAGGAGGTCCGGATCCTGCAACGTGCACCAATCTTTTAACCAGGTGAAACAGGCTGCCTCATAATAAAGTTTTAGGTCGGGTAGGGAAAAGCCTCCTCTCTCTTTTATGTCTATTAAGATCAGGTGTTTAATCCTGGGTTTCTTCCCTTCCCACAAAAATTTGGAAATTTCTCTTTGCCATATCTTGAGACAACCTGCTTCACCAAGTATCGGAATCATTTGAAATAAAAAGATTAATTTTGGAAGCACATTCATCTTTATAATGGAAATCCTACCGAGAAATGTTAATTTTAGTTTACTCCAGGTTACCAAGTTTTTTCTAATCTCTAGCCAAGTTTTGGTGTAATTGTCCTGAAATAAGTTTATGTTCTTAGGGGTGATCCAAATACCCAAGTATTTCGCTTTGGAAGAGATTTTCAAGCCCAATATTTTTTCTAAGTCGTCCTTTTCTTCTGCGGTTACATTTTTGACAAGCATTTTTGTTTTTGTAATATTCAGCTTAAAGCCTGCCACTTCTCCAAATTCTTTAATCATTTCCAACACTCTTTTCAGACTTTCTTTAGGGTTTTCAGTCATAACGAGTAGATCGTCCGCGAAAGCTTTAATTTTATATGTTTTGTTTCCCAGAGTGATGCCTTTAACAAGCTGATCCCTTCTTATCTGATTGTTCAATACTTCCATCACCAAGATAAATATCAGTGGAGACAGTGGGCAGCCTTGTCTGGTTCCCTTGTTTATTTTGCATTCCTCAGTAATTCTTCCGTTGATGATCAATTTTGCATATTGTTCTGAGTAGATGGCATTTATTCCTTTACAAATATTTTCTCCCAGTCCGATTTCTTCCATTAATTTTTTCATAAACTTCCAGGACACATTATCAAAAGCTTTTTCAGCGTCTACCAACATAATAGCTGCTGGTTTATCAATTTTAATATCCAAATATTCTAATACATTAATCACACATCTAATATTGGATTGCATAAATCGTCCGGGAAGAAATCCGGTTTGATCTTTATGAATTATCTCTTTCAGCACCATTTTTAATCTATTTGCAAGAATGTCTGCAAATATCTTGTAATCATTATTTAGCAGTGCAATGGGTCTGTAATTGGCCATGTTTGAGGCTTCTGTTCCTTGTTTATGGATAAGAGTAATAAAGCTGTCCTTCCAGGTTTTCGGAAGTTTTCCATTTGCCAGAATATTATTCATTAGGTCTTTCATGGGAAGAAATAATGCTTGTTCTAACTTTTTATAGTAATTAGCTGGAAGACCATCTGGGCCCGGTGTCTTTCCTAATTTTGATCTCTGTATAGCTTGTTGCACCTCCATAGCTGTTATTGGTGAGTTCAAGATTTCAGTTTTTTCCTTAGGTATTATTGGTAGTTTATTTTTGCCCAGATAATCAATTATTTTTTCCAGAATCTCTGGACCTTCATTATATAGTTTTCCGAAAAAACTAGCAAAGTTTTTACTAATTTCCTTAGGTTCTTGAATCCATTTGTCTTCAATTTTAATTTTATTGATAATTCTATCTTCTTTTTTCTTCTTTAATTGCCAGGCCAGAAGTTTACCAGGTTTATTTGCAAACTCAAAGTTTCTATGTCTCAACCATTTTATCTTCCATTCTATCTCTTCATTTATTATCATGGAGAATTGCGTCTGTAAGATTTTTATACTTTGCTTAATTGGTTCATCATCTGGTTTTTGGAAAAGGATCCTTTCCTTTTTTCTAATTTCCTCCCAGATCTCCATTTTCTTCTTCTCCTTTATTTTCCTTTGGAATGCGTTTTGTTGTATAAAGAAGCCTCTTATGACGGCTTTACCCGCGTCCCAAACCGTCTCTAGATCTACTCCTTGATTTAAATTAAACTTAAAATATTCTTCTAAGATTTGCTTGGCCTTCTGTACAATTTTTTCATCGTTTAACATACTCTCATTAAGTTGCCACCTTTTAACCTTTTCTTCTTTTCCTTTAAAGTTAACCCAGACCGCGCTGTGGTCAGAAATTGTCCTTGGGTGGATTTCTGCTTTTGTAATATTATTTAATAAATCCTTTGTTGTCCAGATCGCGTCGATTCGTCCCGCCGATTTATGTGGCTCTGAGTAATGTGTAAATTCTTTCTCTGTTGGGTTCTTAAACCTCCAAGCGTCGAACAAATTCAGGAGTTCTATTAGTTGGAAAAATGTAGTTGGGAGTTTGTTCTGCCTCTTTTCTTTCTTCTTTATTGTCCTGTCCATGTTTGGATTGACTACTCCATTAAAATCTCCTAATAATATAATTTTTCCCCCTATATATTCTATGACTTTTTCTTCCAGGAATTGATAGAATTCGGATTTTCTTTCATTTGGTGCATAGATTCCAATAACTATCACTTTTTCATTATTGATCTTAACCTCTATAATCACTGTTCGGCCTTTTTCATCATTATAAAGCAGTTTTGGCTCCAGCTGAGGTTTTACATAAATTACCACCCCTCTCTTTTTTTCTTTACTTGATGCAATAAACTCAAGCCCCAATCTCTTATTTATTAATACTCTTTTATGTTTTTCCGCTACATGAGTTTCTTGCAGACAGATTAGATCATATTTTTGCTTAACCAGAATATGTTCCACCTTGTTCCTTTTTGATTTTTCATTTAATCCATTTACATTCCAAGTAATAAATTTATAATCCATACTTTATTTCTTATGATATGTCAACAGGTTTAAAAAAATAATAATAAAATTACACATTCAAGGCCTCAGTATAATTTAATAAATTCCCTTCTTAGATCTGTCTCCTAACTCTCAACTGTTTGTTCAATATCCTCTGATTCTCCCAACAATTGCCGTTTTCCTCCGAGGTCTTTTCGGTACTTTCTCCAGAACTTGTCTGCATCTAATGCCGACAGGCACTTTCTACGTTTCCCTTTGAAGAAAAAAGAGATGCCTTCCGGGTACTCCCACCTATAGTCCACTGCCTTTGCCTTTAATGCCTCGGCCAGAGGTCTATAAGCTTCTCTCTTTTTTATCAACCGATTTGGAATAATCTTGTGGACGATAATATCATTTCCTTCTGATTGAAATTTCTTCTTGTTACTAGCTTGTAAAATTCTGTTTCTGAAATCCATAGAGTTAAAAGAGACTAAACAATCAGCCGGCCAGTTGTTTACTTTTGCTACATTAGATTTGACTCTGAATGCTTTTTCTATTTTTTGTGCTACTTCTGCTTCTTCTAGGTCTAACCAAGCTGCTAGCTCTTTTGAGATTTTTTTCTCAGTTGCTTCCTCTGCGTCCTCCGTTAGTCCTCTGAATCTTAGGGTATTCTCCCTTCTCTGCATTTGCAACATCGCAATAGAGTCCAAAGTTGAATCCTGCTGTGCTTTCAGATCTGCTGTTTCTTTCCTTATCTTATCGCATTCCTTTTTCAACTCTCTATTTTCATTTTGTAATTTTTTCTGAGCTTCCTCTAGGTTCTGTGTTTTACCTTTAAGGTCTAGCACTATTTTCGTCAGTTCTGAATTTTTTTGTACTAAATTGTTGACCTGAGTTGATAACTCAGCTGCTATTTTCACATTTTCATCTATTTTGGCTCCCATTGAAATAAGTTTTTCTTCTGTTGCTTTTGCCTTTTCATTTACATTATTTTTTAAATCTTGGATATCTTTCTTCAAACTTAAAATTAATTCTCTCATATCTAATGGTTGATCCATGTCAATTACAGAAGTTCTCCTGATTTGTGAGGCTGATACTGCCGCAGAACCTGACACAGTTGTTTTTTTACCATACATCACTAAGAAATTCAATTAGCTCACTAGGTAATTTGTTCTCTTCCCTTCTGTCTTACAGATTGGATATCAATTAAGTTCAATCTTTCTTGATACAATCGTGTCAATATTAATTAATGAATGTCAATTAAGTTCGATCTTTCTTAATACAATTACGACAATTTTACCAGTCTGATCGTGATCTCTGGCCTATGTATCCACTATTTTTTTTATATATTCCCAGTTTCACTAAATATATTTTAAATTGATTATGAACAATTATCTAATTAGTTACAGCCAAATATCAATACAGCAATATCACAAATTCATCAGATCAAATAAATATAAGTGATTGCAATCCTTGCATTTACTTAATCCTTCAGGGTAATAGATCAAATGTATAATTCTTTAAACAGGTTAGCGGTTCAGTTAGTCTGCACCTTGCAACAAAGCTAATGACATCTGATGCTAATATCAGCTGCGTTAGCTACCATTAGATAGCAAAAGGCTAGGCAAACAAAAACAGAAAAAAAAACAGAAACAAAAAACAGAAAAAAACAGAAACAAAAAACAAAACAAGACAAAACGACACAAGTTAAAAACCACACAAAAACGACCAGAAAAACAACAAAAATGAAACAAACAGAGAAACAAAACAAAACAAAAACACAAAAGAAATACAAAGGAGAGAAACAAAAATAATAATGCAATTTATAATTTGTAAAGAAATAAAGAGGGGGAAGAAAATACGAAAAGTATATTTAAATAATAAGAAAAGAGCTGAGGAGTATTTTGAATTAATAATGTACAATGCAATAATGTTATGTGCTATTATGTTCTCTCCAGACGTTACTTTTCCAGAGGTAACAGGAATGCTATTCCAGTAATGGGGTATAGGGTCTATAAGAATTTATGAGACCTTGTCTCTTTCAGCAGATTATGATGCAGCGTTTTGGGATCTTCAATAGTTGCAGATCTTGCAAAGATCCCTGTAATTGCTCTTATAAGTCTTATTAGAGGAACGTCTTTTTCAAAAGAGGGCAAAGTTTTATTTCACCAGCTGATGTCGCTGTTTGAGTCACTCCCTCTCTGCGATTTTCGACCCCGTTCTCTTTCTATGTCAGTCTAATACAGTTCGTTTCCGTTCCTCAAACCAGGAAAATGTCGGTCTAAGAAAATGTCGGAGCACATGAGTCAGCAGAAGTACTCTTAGCTGTTATTAAGTTGATTTATACTCCGTAGCAGTCCGCAGCCGAAGACAAACAGAAATCCCCAGAAAAGGAGAATAGCCACACTTCTTGGGAGAGGAGAGGCGATGTTTATCAGTCTTGTGACAGTTTTATAACTTTGTAATCAATCACTCTCTCACACACTCCCCATCGTTCTCTGGGAGTCTCTGGCCCCTTGTATTCCTTTTGCCAGCGTGAACAGACAGTTGAAAACTAACTTGTGAACAACAGTTAATTTTATACTGAAGAGTCTGGAGACCCCTTTATATATTTCACCACTTGGGAGAGGTCTTTTTTATTATTTCTTCTTCATGACTTCTTGGTTTGTTTCTGTCGCAACACTAATGAAGCCACAGGTAATCTTTATGTTCATAACTCCAGCAGAAAAAAATGGCTAAAACGTCTTAGGTATTAATGGAATAGACGTCTTTTTTGAAAAAAACCAGTCTGATATAGCTTGTAGGTAAATCTTGGTCAGTTGCGAAAAGCCATTTAAGTTCAAACACTTTGTTTTAAGATCAAACACTTTGTTTTAGTCGTAAATTAGCAAGTTCGGTAGGTAAAATAGGCTAATCGTTTAGGTTTGCTTCAGTTTGTTAGAAGTGTAGCCACAGACATACCCACGGGCTCGAGCTTCTCGTCAGCGGAGGGTTGCAGGAACTAGCACCGAAGAAGTTCTCCCCCTTCTCCCCCTTCTTGCTCAGCTTTTAGGAGCTTGAAAATGGTCTGGGGGTCCTCTTCTTCGTGCTGCAGCAACGCCATATCACCCTGGAATCTCCTTCCAAGGCTTCGGGGTCAGCTTAGCTTTAGCTCCCCCTTCTAGCTCCACTAACGAACGCGTACCTCCCGACCTTGGCAGAGTGGGAGAGACGCATCTGACCGTGAGCCGCAACAGAATATAAACTAAATGAAAAAAAATGGCAATCACTGCTTGAAGAGTTTGGAGGCCAGAAAATTGAGGACATGCCATGGTACTTATTATTGGTTGGTGAGAGCTATTTCCCTTGCTTCTTGGGTTGTGTGTCAAAAGTAAATGGTGCCTAGGATGCAAGAGTGGCAACCATAATGATTGGTGCCCATCAGCCAATGTTTGTTCTTGGCTACAACTTAACCATGATACTGGGTTCAGAGCTTAACCATGATCCTGGGTTCAGAGGACACATTAAGCAAAACTTTGGCTTAGTTGCTGCACCACACTCAGCTAAAAGGTCCAGGGAAGAGCAAAGCAGAACAAAGCTCCAGCATGCTTGCATGGTCCCAGTAACAATACGTATCAACAAAAGAAATGGAATGTGAAATCCAGACATGTAGTTGATTTCCCTGGAACAAACCTGCTGCTTATGTCCTCTCCAAACAAACTACAATCTTGATTTAGATAATATAACATGCCAATGCTTGTAGCTTGTTGGTCCTGGTGCAGTGTGGTCAGGAGCAGCAGTGAATGAGTTGCGGTGAATCAGTTGAGGACTTTTTGAGCAGCATGCACTAGCACTTTTCATTAACATTAAACCATGGTTAAACTGTCCCTTACTCGCCAACATAATTGTAATATATGTTACTATTGGTTTCAAAAACACTACTTGACCCAGACTTCAGCTATGGGTTTTTCACTGTTGCTTGTGTGTGGAAAGTAGAATTTTAGCAAGACAGAAAGATACAAACAATGCAATTAGTAGAGGAAAACTAGCAACAAAGTTTAGAAATCAACAATGCTTCTCAGATACCAAAAAAATACTGATCATACCTCGCATGTGATGTTTTTTTTGATCAAGTAATAATCATCTTTATAGTTGAAGATAACCTGCACTATCTTTTTGTCTTCTCCACATATATCTGGACCTAGGAGAAAACAACAGTGCTCTAAAAACCCAATTGACTTGGATCAGAATTCTACCTGCACAAATATAAGTCAGTTAATGATAGTTTGACCACTGATTTAGAAATTGCTGTTAATAGTACTTTCTTCTTCTTCTTCTTCTTCTCCTCCAAACGTGGAAGGTGACTTACTTACTTCCTGTCCCTTGCAACCAACATTTTAATATTTTAAAACCATTTTAATCCCACTACTTCTAACTCTCAAGACAACATACATGGGAGATGAAAGAGCAGTTTTCAAAAATTGTAAGTAATAAGCAAAGTGTTAGACACATTGATTGCCAGCAAGTTTAAAAAAAAATGTCAAAAGGGTTGATAGCTACTACTTTCAGTAGCTTTTAAAAAGTTCAGATTTATGTTCATGGTCTAATGCTGTGTATAGCTAAATTAAATCTTCAGAGACAATATCAAATGTTGGCACCATACAATGGGGCAGCAGAGGCGAGCTGTTGACTTCATGCCCTGCTTGTAAGCTCCCTGGAAGACTTCACCCTGATCCAGCAACCTTGTTGTCAGCTCATTGAATATACTTTGCAAAACATAAGGAAGCAAAAACGGGCTGTGTTTGCCCATAATACTGAGCTATTAATTATGGTTTAGTAAGCTAACCGGTGCACAAGGTGCATGCTGGTGCATGCAGCCCATGTTCTCCCACTCTGCTTCTTCCTTAGTTGAGTGGGGAAACAAACCATTGAGCTTAACATTATCCCCAAACCAATTCTTGGGGTTTTTCTCTCCAAATAAACAATGTTTGGGAAGTCAAGAACTTGGCTTCACATTTTGGTTTTCTGGAGAAAAACAAACCAGAAGAGCTGATTCAAGTGTAATGATAAGCCAACTGCTCTGTTGTATGTTTCCTCATTTGACTATCGGAAGAGTATGGTAGGCGCTCTTGAGCTTTCTGCACCAGATAGTTGACTAAACCATAAGTCATGGCACAGAATTGTGTGCAGCCACTGATTCTCACTGATATATACAGTGATGTAGAATCAAAAAATATGAAAACAGAAATTTCCTTATAGTGCTAAGCCCAATTCTCTCTTGGCTTGCACTGTAAAAATGGATATGCTTTGACTACTGACTAATAAGACATGTTGAGAACTTACCAAACATAATATAATATTCAGAATCTTCATTCATAACCTCTTGAACCAGGTCTGCAGAATAAAGTTTAACATAGGCACCACCACAATCGACATGTTGGTCATATTTTACTGTATACTGAAGCACTAACGTCTGACCTTCATTGTTGAAGGGCGGAAACCTTGCTGACACTGCATAATACTTAGTGTCTTCAGTTGCCTTCAGACCTGTAAAATTAAATCAAAGATCTAGAATTATGGTTTAAACGACTTATTGTACTTTCACAAAATCTGTCCTTACTATGGTTATAATAATATAACCACAAAGACTGTCTGGCGTTATATAGAATATGAATATTAAATAACCTCTTGTCAGTTATATTGTTAACAAGAGCAGAAACCACCAATATACAAAATACCAATGTTGATTACTCTGGGAAGTTAGAAACTTGCATAAATATTAGTCAAGAAACAATTTACAGAGCCTGTACATTGATCGGGAAATAGACAAAGAGAAAATGGAGATGTCTGGAAAAAGGGATTGTTGGTGCTTGGTGAGAAAGCCCTGTGCAGCTGACAATCAGCTGGTCATTGGAGCTTCAAAGTGCAGTCAGTCCCAACAATCAGCTGGGATTCGCTGCAATAGCATGCTTCCCATCCCCCCAGAGGAAGCAGTCTGAATTCAGAGCACTGGAAGAAGTGCTTTAAACCCATGTCACTTTCTAGGTAGAGGGGGAAATGCTGTTTTTAGGAGCATTTTTCCCTCTGCAGAGACTTTTAAGGGACTCCCTATAACCACCAATCAACAGTCTCTTTGAAGGCATGCTCCCAGCTCCAATCAGCTGACAGTCACTGAAAGAGCTTCTTCAAAAGTGGTTGCTCTAACTACTGATCAGCTTCTTCTTTTAACAATGCCAGGGAAACAACTGGTGGGTAGCCTCCTACTGCTCAGATCCAGTTCCCCACTCCTGCCTTAAATCTACAGGGATCCAATTTATCATCTTTACTAGCACAGGTGGCTAGGAGTGCCTTTTGTCATTTTAGCTTGACCCTATTTTAGGAAAAAAGTAACACTCACTGGTTACATCCGGACTAGGCCACTGTAATGCTCTCTCTATAGATCTGCCTTTACATGTGGCTCAGAAAATTCAACTGGTATAGAATGCAGCCACCAGGATCTCATGTGATTTGGGCATATTGGATCATGTTACACTCATTCTACACCAATTACATTGACTGACTGTTTATTTATGGGCTCAATTTAAAGTGCTGGTTTGACTTTTAAGGAGCTAAATGTGTGGGATCACATTACTTGTAGGATCTATTTGCACCGACACAAATTTGCTCAGATGCAGAAACCCTGCTCTCTAGCCCACCACTAGTTATGTAGATGTTTTGTAGACAGTTATGTAGATGTTTTGATACTAGCCAATATTGTGTCAATAATGGAATAAAAGTGAATGAGGGCATGCATTCAGTCACAAATCTCATTTTTCACCTCCTGGGGGATGGGAGAATGCATTATTTTACCTTTATCTTTTTCTCTATCTCCATAAAACCTTCCTGATGCAACACGAAATTTACCATAATCAGATCTATGTTTAGACTGAACCCATCGTTTCTCCCATTCATCTGAAAAAGTGAAAGAAGTGGCAATGAGGTATAGCAAAACAATAACATGCAACCATTATTTCACATTATGTAAAATAGAATGAATATTTTAGGACATACAGTGGTACCTCGGGTTACAGACACTTTAGGTTACAGACACTTCAGGTTACAGACGCCGCTAACCCAGAAATAGTACCTCGGGTTAAGAACTTTGCTTCAGGATGAGAACAGAAATCGCGCAGCGGCGGTGCAGCGGCAGCAGGAGGCCCCATTGGCTAAAGTGGTGATTTAGGTTAAGAGCAGTTTCAGGTTAAGAACGGACCTCCAGAACGAATTAAGTTCTTAACCCGAGGTACCACTGTACAGTACTATGCAAATTAACTCATGGCTGCACCACGCATGGACTTAACAGCCATATAACAAGCAGTAATTTTCCAGATATTTAATCCAAACCCTGAACTGTGGTTAATGTTAACTATGGTTTGTTTAAACCAACAACAAAATAACTTCACAGTTTGAAGGCGAGTTGTTTTAAACCAACAAAACTAAACATTAACCACATTTTTTCAATCTGCATAACACAACAAGCTGTGGTTAAGCAAAAGCAGAAGCAAACAGATTCTGAACTTCCCCTTGTGCTACTGTGCCCAAGGAAGAAAAGGGAGGGAAAGAGCATATGTATCAGAGGCAAACCATTGCCCAGTCTCATCATACTATACTGTGGTTTAGAGTGATATTTGAATGTGGCCACTGACAAGGAATACTACTATTCCAGTGTGGAGCCAGTGTGGTGTGGTGGTTAAGAGCGGTAGTCTCCTAATCTGGGGAACCGGGTTCGCGTCTCCGCTCCTCCACATGCAGCTGCTGGGTGACCTTGGGTCAGTCACACTTCTTTGAAGTCTCTCAGCCCCACTCACCTCACAGAGTGTTTGTTGTGGGGGAGGAAGGGAAAGGAGAATGTTAGCCGCTTTGAGACTCCTTAAAGGGAGTGAAAGGCGGGATATCAAATCCAAACTCCTCTTCTTCTTCTTCTTCTTCTTCTTCTTCTTCTTCTTCTTCTACTAGAGGACTCATATTAGAGCACCTACATCTTTCTTAAAGATCATTCAAGTGATGATCATAGGCATAAAACCTGGCAGCAAACCTAAAAAGGCATTCTTAATATATCTTGAATTACATTTGGTTAAAAACAACCCTACAAAAAGTATTTTACTCAAGAATGTTTAGCTGAATATCGCAAAAGCCTATATTTAACTCCATCTGGAGCTAGAGAAAACTGCTCAATGATCCCAAGAGACCACTCGCTACATGTTGAATCATGTTTGTGATTTGCCTGGTTTATGACATGTTTATAACACTGAACATAGGGTTCAAAATTCAAACAAATGTAATATAAACCAGATTCAATTATTTTTCAAGCCATTTTGTAATGGACTTTCAGTACAAGACTGGTGTCATTTAGTATGTCTTCTAAAGAAAGGGTACAAACAGGCACAATAATAAATAATAATAACACCTGTACTGATCTTCCCATGGGATAGAAATACGAAATTGGAAGAAGGGAGGAAATTGTATGGGAGGCAGATGAGGACATGTAATATACTCTCTCTTCTTAGGAAACAGCACTAAAAACCTTCAAGAATGATTAACCAGAATCAAACTATTAACCAAACCCAGAAACCTAGTACTGTGAATGCATTTGCCTTTACCTCCATATAGAGCAGCACTATAAATAAAATTGCAGTCTGCTTAGGAGTTGTTAAGAAGAGATATTGAAAGATATTGAAATTAGGACACATAGCACAAATTTTAAAGCTGTGCAGTCTCTTATGCAGGGAAACACACTATACTATATCAGGACATCAGTTGCTTCTGAATGTTTCAGAACAGACAGTAAAAACTATTTCTATCTGGGTTACCTTTTCTTCATATTTAAACAGATGAAACTCTTTAATTTTGGATACATCCTTTTATAAATTAGCTGTGCTCTAGGATTCGAAATGCATCAGGACTGACTCCTCACGTTCAACTGGTTTATCTCTGTTCCTTCCATGCATCACTCACAGTGAAATCCTATGAATGTCTACTCAGATGTAAGGGCCACTGAATTCAGTGAGACATATTGCCAGGTAGGACAGCAGAACAGGACAGCAGCCTCACAATATTTGCAAGACAACTGCCTTTAATTATTAGTTTTCCTAAACTTGGGGGGAAATTGCAAAACATCAGTCTTCACTTTCATGCTTCTATCCTTTATTTTTTTCCTGTAGTGGTACTGAATGTACTGATAGTTTAGAAGACGGGATACCATACAAAATAGATATTTCATAGTGTTTTATCAATTAATTTTATTATTAAACAGTAAAAAAATGAAATCAAACAAGAATGCAACTCTTTAGAGTAAGGCTACATAAATGAAAGAAGATTTAGAAGTCAACGGTTTCCTTCCAGAACAGAGAAACAGCAAAGTATCACTTACCTTCATCATCAAACTCTTCCCTAAAATACTCCTTTATTATTGTATGCTGTGGTGTCTCTAACATAGTAGAAGGGCTATCATCATTGTCATTGTCAGTTTGTTCCCCAAATACCAGTCCTATCAAAAAAGTCCCTAAGTAAATCAGCTGCATTACTGGTTTCATAGGAACTTAGCTTTCGGAAAGTGGTAGGAGGCTTCTTTAAATTGCACTGAGAGGACTATAGTAACACCCCCTCTGAAATATTGTCCCACTTCTCCTAATCTACAACCACAACAGTCACCACACTGATAATCATGCTGAACAGAAGGGTCTTTTCCACTGATTAGAATCCATGAATAACTGAGCTACAAGGACCAATCAGAAGGGACCACGCAATTGTGCTAGCACGGAAACTCCCTGGAGTGTCTCAAAGGAAATGGATTCTGAAGACACAGGTGTCTGGATCTAATTCAGATCAGTTCACACCCAGCCTTCTTACTTGACTACTCTTTGAAAGTATTGTTAGCATTCTGCCATTTGAAATATATTTGAGAACGTAGCAAGCAGAACTTTTTAGAATTCAGTACATCATAATAGCTCACCTTGTTTTTGTAAGTAAATATACTGTATTCATCTCAGTCAAAATAGCCTCAATCCCAACTGAAATGTTACCATTCCCACACTAGATTCCCTTTTGAAAATAAACTAAGTGGTTTGCAGCATTCTAGAAAAGAAAAGAAAAAGCTGGTCATGAGCTGTCACAATTTGATTACATTGTCGTTGTTGCTGTCTCTACTCCACATATTCAGCTAGTTATCAGTGTGTGTATATCCCACTCACATAAAAAGGAGTAAAGCTGCAAAGCCTTGCATGAGTAATCTACAAGAGCAGGAAGTTGATTAGAAACTATGGCCACAATTCCACTTACCTGGCAGTAAGCCATATTTAATTCAGTGGGACTTAATTCTGTGTAGACATAGCTAGGATTGCAACTTTAAGCAGGAGTAGCTAGACTATGTTCCTTCAGGTGCTGCTGATCTGTAACTTCCATCATCCACAAATACTGGCCATGCTGATTAAAGCTGATGGGTAGGTGTAGTCCAGCAATGTGTGCAGGGCCACAGGTTAGTCATCTCTGAACTAAAGGAATTAGAGCAGACACAAGCTTTATATCACTATGCAGAATCACCCCTCTACCATATAATTTCTAAACAAGATTGCAACCAAACACAGGTGGCTAACCAGAGGACCTCCAGATTTTTCTGAATTACCACTTCCATCATTGCTGCTCATTGGTCATACTGGCTGGGGCTCAGGTTTCCTAGTCCTGTTATAGTTGGTGACTATTCACTGTATTTCTCTAATTTGTATAAATCCAGAGTAATTTCAGTCATGATAAATGTTCAGACCAATCTCATGCATGTTTACTCTGAGGTAAGTCGCATGAGTTTAGGATTATAGCCTTAGTATATTAAAAAAAACACCTGATTCCATTGAGCATGCTTAGGAGCTGATTAATCATTTCACATAAAAATTATGTTGGTTATTGTTAATTTCATTTATAAGCAGCCCTTCACCATAAGTTCCCAATTAGTGTGCACAAAATAGCTTCCAAACAATATGTTTTATTCTAGCATTGGGGAAAGATGTATTCTGATCCTTTGCAAACTTTCTCAGAGATGAATTAACAATCACTGAGTGTGCACAGGATTGTCACCCTAAAGTTAAACAGGAACAAATGGCTTATATTCTCAAGTATTCTGACAACATGTAATGCATGGAAGCTTATGCCATAATAAAATTTGTCAGTCTTTAACATGCCACAAAACCTTGTTGTTTTGGCCTCTAATATAAATATGGATATAATCGGGCTGTGGAGGAGTGGTGTTAGTAGAAAGTTTTAATAGGGATTTCCCCCCATTCCAGCTCTGCAGTCCCAGGAATACTGAGCAAAAGGTCTGAGAAATCATGTGAATTCCTTACGGTCTTTGACACTATCAACAGTAGTACAGTGGTACCTCGGGTTAAGTACTTAATTCATTCTGGAGGTCTGTACTTAACCTGAAAACCACTTTAGCTAATGGGGCCTCCTGCTGCCGCCACAGCCCAATTTCTGTTCTTATCCTGAAGCAAAGTTCTTAACCTGAAGCACTATTTCTAAGTTAGCGGAGTGTGTAACCTGAAGCGTATGTAACCCAATGTACCACTATACTGAAGCATATTGCCACATGCCAAGAAGAACTCTGACCATTACTTTCCTGTTTAGTGAACATGATTGCAAAAGTGCTCAAATGCACAGTTTGCTTCATGGTAAAGAACATACCCCAATCCAACTTTGCACTTTTCTAGGCTTGTCTCCAACCTCCTCTCTGCTGAATTCTACAAGGGCACAACTGAGAGTAAGGAGAAGGAAGCAGACAGCCAGAGCCACCAGTTGGACTGGCTGTATAGGAAAGCAGGCAGCTAGGAGGCTTGACCCTGCTCCACTGAATTGAAATTTCAGCCTTCATGACATAGGAAAACGGCCAAGTAAACGGCTATTTTCGTGGAGGAGGGTCAAGATATTAACTGATATGCATGAAATATCATATATAGCTATATAATCCCTAGTGTAGATGAGACCTTTGGAGCAGGCATTTTTTTAAAAAACCGGCTTAGTAGGGCAGTAATTATGAACCACCCTAGTAGGGCAGTAATTGTTCCTTGACAATTTGTCACCTGATGATGGCACCTGGGGCAGCCTGCCCCCCGCCCCCCCTACATCCCTGCTGACGAAAAGCATAGTAGATTAGGGCAATCCAATCAGAACTAGAATGTCTGCAAAATACCTTTACAGCTCCAGGGTTCCGAGAAAACTTGTCAGTGCTGAGTGAATTCCACATCTGTAGTGGGAACAGGATAATAAGCACCGTCTTTATTCGGAGTGACACCCAAATGAAGTTCTGTAACTCTGAATGCACTCGAAAGGAGTTTCAACGAGGCTTTCTTCCAGGTCACCTACGTGCAAGCAGAAATGCAGCTTTCGGCACTTTTAAGCCCATACTGGCAGCAGCCTAAAATGCTTCGCTATACTTTAAGACAGCATCTTAAAAAGCAGAGACATCACCTTGCCGACAAAGGTCCGTATAGTTAAAGCTATGGTTTTCCCAGTCGTGATGTATGGAAGTGAAAGCTGGACCATAAAGAAGGCTGATCGCCAAAGAATTGATGCTTCTGAATTATGGTGCTGGAGGAGACTCTTGAGAGTCCCATGGACTGCAAGAAGATCAAACCTCTCCATTCTTAAGGAAATCAGCCCTGAGTGCTCACTGGAAGGACAGGTCCTGAAGTTGAGGCTCCAATACTTTGGCCACCTCATGAGAAGAGAAGACTCCCTGGAAAAGACCCTGATGTTGGGAAAGATTGAGGGCACAAGGAGAAGGGGACGACAGAGGTCGAGATGGTTGGACAGTGTTCTCGAAGCTACAAACATGAGTTTGACCAAACTGTGGGAGGCAGTGGAAGACAGGAGTGCCTGGCGTGCTCTGGTCCATGGGGTCACGAAGAGTCGGACACGACTAAGCGACTGAACAACAATACTTCCCCAAGACTTTTCCAAAAACCCTCGTGCGCCCCCTAACGATTTTTTTTGGGGGGCCCCCCCTCCACCTTGCGTCCCTCAGTACACAAGTCACGCCCCCTCACTCTTTATCTCCTCCCTCTCGTTAGCAGCGTAGGCTCTGTGTGTGTGTGTGGTGTTTTTCCCCCTTGCCGCGCCCGCCGCCTCTCTCCTCTTAATCTCGCGCCGCCTCAGTCCGGCCTAGCCCACTGACGGTGCGCGCGCACCCGCCCGCTCGCGCGTTCTTTCTTTCTCTCCGTCCCTCCTCTCTCCTCCCCCCCCCCCCGCCCAACCCGCTCCTCCTCCTCCCTCAGCCCCGCCCACGCGACCGGCGTTCGCTTCAGCGGGGCCGCTTGGCATCTTACCGGCTCCCAAGATGGCGTCCATCATGGAAGGCCCGCTGAGTAAATGGACCAACGTGATGAAAGGCTGGCAGTACCGCTGGTTCGTGCTCGACTACAACGCGGGGCTGCTCTCCTACTATACGGTGCGTGTCGAGGGAGGGGGGGGGCAAACCGGGAGGACGGAGCTGTGGGGGTGGGGTGGGGGGGCGAAGCGGAGGACAGCCAGGCTGCCCGCTTGCCAGGGGTAGGGGTTTCTGAGAGAGGGAGTGTCGCGGTCGCGAGGAAGCCAATAGGGATGGCAGAGATTTTGGCGCTAGCCAATAGGGTGGTAGCGTTGGGAGATTTATGTGGAGCGGGGCGTGGGGTCGGGCCGCGTTTTAACTTGAGGCGACTGAAGTGGCGTTTTTTGTGGGGTGTGGGGAGCCGAAGGGCCTGGTGGTGCTAAGTGCTCTTTACTTTGTGAAAGGGGGAGGCGGGTCGCAAAAGCACAAGCCTGTTTTGGGTCTGGGGGCGGGCAAGCTGTACTCTCCTTGCTTGAGGAAAGGGGCTGACTCCTTTTGGCAAGCGAGGTAGAGCTTCCGCGTGATAAACGTTGGCAGCCAAGGCTGCTTTTGTGCCGCATTTGAAGGCGCAATCCAACCATTCCTCTCTTTCAAAGTAGGGATAGACCAGAAAAGGGAAGTAGCAGTAACTTTCTCCCCCTCTCTGTCAGATGGTGACTCCATCCTGAGCACCCAAACTTGAGAGCAAGTTTCACTGACGTGAAACAAACAAAACACAGGCTCTGCTTATGGTCTTGCCCATTACTGTGTCTACTTCAGGGGAGACATCTTGATAATTGAAATCTGCACAGCACAGGGGATTAATTAAAAGCGTAAAGAGTTGTTTGGCAGGATCAGACACAAGGTTGAACTACTGAGGCACTCTTTCTGCAGCTTACAAACAGGACATTAGGGACAAAACAATAGAAGATGTCTGTTTCGCTGTCTGTACCACACTAGTTACAGATAGGTAGCCGTGTTGGTCTGCCATAGTCAAAACAAAACAAATTCCTTCCAGTAGCACCTTAAAGACCAACTAAGTCAGTTCTTGGTATGAGCTTTCGTGTGCATGCTTTCATGTGCATGCTTGGTATGAGCTTTTGTGTTCTTGGTATGAGCTTTCGTGTGAAGAAGTGTGCATGCACACGAAAGCTCATACCAAGAACTGACTTAGTTGGTCTTTAAGGTGCTACTGGAAGGAATTTGTTTTGTTTTGTACCACACTAGTTACACTGTATCTTTGAAAATACAGTAACACACGAATCTGATGTTTACTATGGAACAATTTTGGCCTTAAAACAAAGTTTGAATAGGTTTAATTCAGTAAATTGTTTAAGATTCAGTTAAATTGAGTGTTGCTGCTTCGGATAGTAGTAGTCTTTGATAGCGGTAAACTTTGCAAGTTAGCAGGTGCTTTGTGCAGTAAAACTTCTCATTAGCACACAACTTGTTTAATCCAAATTTATTTTATGGTTTCAATTAGAACATTATAGACAGGCAACTTGTTCAGGGTTAGTCGTAGGTAGCAGTCTTTTAACACTTAACTGGGAGTAATTTGAGCTCAATAGGCTTTTGTTCTGAGTTGACATGTATAGAATTGCACTTGTTTTGTTTTTACTTAGTTGCCACTTGAAACATTTACCTTTTCTTAATAATCACCAATGCAGTATACTATATGATTTTTGTGTGTGTGAACAATCTTAAGGCAGAGGCAGGGGTTATTAGCTTGTGTATGGGGGGGGGGCGTTCTTATTTTTTTATGTATTTTTTATGTTGTTGTTTTTATGTTTATGAGATTTATGGATGAAGGACAGTATAAAAATTAATAAAATGAAGTAAAATAAACAAGCCATAGTAACTGCAAGGTCACTCTATTGCTTCTTACTTATTATTGCCGAAAGGTGATCTATAAATATACTGAGTTCAATGTGACTTAAAATAAAAATAAATAAAAATAATTCATTATTAAAAACCAATTCAAGTCTAAGAAGCAACAGGGAAAACTTCTAATCACATAGCAGCAGCATGGGATAAACCAGTCTTTCCCAAACTTGAGTCTTCAGCTGCTTTTGGTCAACAATTCCTACCATCCTTGACCACTGTTCTTGCTAGCTAGGGATGGTGGGAGTTGTAGTCCAAAAACAGCTGGAGACCCAAGTTTGGGAAACACTGGGATAAACAGTGTTAGAATAAACAACAGAGGAATACAAATAACTTAATCTAGCTGCAGAAGTTACAGTGAATAAGGTAAGTTTTATTACCACTCCCTCTGAGAAGAGAGAATGTGCCTGCCAAAATTTCAGTGGGAAGGAATTCCAACCACAACAGAAAAAAACCCCTGTTGAGGGCAGCCTGGCATCTTGACTAAGCTGGAGACTGGGATTGGTTAGTAACATTTAAGACTATGACATGCTATAAGTTTGATCATATGAGTGTTATGTGGAAATATGAGATTACCATTGTGGTCTTTGGTTGGAATAGAGGCATCTGTGTATTTTAAGGCTTACACCATAGAATTGCCATATGAGTTTAATTCTGGTGACTGAAGTGGGGTGGGTAAAGCAGTAGGAATGTCCAGTCCTAATACTTTAAGAATAGAACATGATGATAACAGCTAAGTTTTGAGGTAGAATTTTGAAGTTTGGGCAGATGAGCTAGTCCTTGGGGTCATATTGGGAAATTATAATATGTATATTGAGAGGGAAGATAACCATTTAGGGGGTAATATTTCAGATAAAAGCATTAAGGAGAGTTGTCAGCAACTTTACTGGCAGATGCTTTTTGCTTTGTGTGTGCAACAAGTTAGCATGTAAGAGCTGCCACTTCTTATGAATTATAATATATTGCTGTGAAAATGTAGAGATTCTTATTGTTATATAACAAGGGCAAAGAACCTGTGCTAGGAAGAGGTGTTACGGTACTTTAAAAATAGGACTAACATTAAATTCCTGCTGCAGTAGTGCAAGAGGTATGAGGGGCTGCAATTCTCCAATATGGATGCAGGAACCATTAATATCACTTCTTAATTTAGATGACCCTTTATTCTCCCCCCTCCCCAGATTTTTCCAACAGGATGTGAATGTACTGATGTACATTTCCTTACAAAGTCTACACCAATGCCTTGTGACCTTAGAGTGAGGGTGGGTAATAAATTGTAATAATAATAAATTAAGTTGTCGCATTTAAATACAGCCTTTCTGTCAAGACACTCAAGGCATTTTTACAATCTTGGAGTATTAAGATAAACATGTAAAGTTGGGTGTGGGGAGAGGCCAGTCAGTCTGGATCAGACACTGATGTTGTCTCTGCTTCTTTCCCTTGCATTCTTCTTCCTCCCAAGTAGGAATATTATAAGGAACAATTAACATAGTGGGTATGGAGTAGTATTGTGTGGCTTCCTTTCTGGGTGCATGAATATAAGAGACTAAGGATGGAGATCTGGAGATCTGTGTTTTGGTGTTCTGCTCTTGTGCTAGTACTGTACAAAGAGCTCAATTTGCACATAACTCTTAAGCCATGGTTTGTTGAGCATACAAACCCAGCCCAACAAACTAAGCATGATTTGTTTTCTATCAGCAAACAACATTGTGGAGACACGACTTGTTGGCTTACAACCCATGGCTTGTTTTAACTGTGGTTTTAGTGTTACTGCCAAACCCAGCAGCCTTGCTTAATCATGGTTTGTTTCATCATTGCACCTCAGACACTCACCAAACTACAAAGGCATGATGCAAGAGCCACTGGAAAACAAACTAAGCTTTCAAGAAATAAGATGTGACTTGTTCATTCATCTGTGAGATGGTTCATGGTTTCTTCAACAAACCATGGTTAAAATAGCAGTCACGGTGATTCATTGCCTGAAGTAAAGCTGTAAAAGTACTTGCCTTGATGTTGGCTTGTGAATATATTCACTTTGCAGGCAAACAGTTCAAATATGCTTATTATGTTTCAAACTCATACTTTTTAAAAGTCTGAATTTGCCAACATGATGCAGTGTGATCGTCTTTATCATCTTTTTTCTTAAGGTGTATGAGCTTTGAATAGGAAGGCTCTTCTGAAAGAAAAAGAGTTTAATGTGAGGATATGTTCACAATATGTTGCTTTCTAATTGAATTCATTGCTTTCCAATTAAAACTTAAGAACATAGGAAGAACCCTGCAGGAGTAGACCAAAGGCCTGCCTAGTTTAGTTTAGTTTCCTGTTTCCCAGAGTGGCCAACAAGATGCCTACGAGAAGCCCACAAGCAGAACATGAGGTAACAGCTCTCTCCTGTTGTTGTTCCCCAGCAGCTGGTATGCAGAGGCATGGTGTCTCTGACTCTGGAAGTGGTATATTGCCATCATGACCAGCAGACATTGATAGTCTTAGCCTCCATTAATTTGAGTTAGAGCTTAATTGGGTGATCCTGAATTCTAGTATTACAAGAAAGAGAGAATAACTTCTCTCTATTCCTTTTACACGTATATTCTTTGTCCAAAAATTTCAGGTTCTGCAGAACATTAAATTTTCATCAACAAAAGAACAGGCAAGCATAGTGGGTAAATGTAAACTCACCTGGTCTTTATAATTTTGCTGATGTTGGGGTGTTAAAGGTATAGCTCATTTTAAACCATTCCATGTACTTTGGAGAACACTGAAATTGCCATTTCTATGAGTTCATAAGGGAGAATGGAAATGCCTGAGAAAATAAAGTGAGCAAACCCAATGGCTGAAGAGTCCTTAAGCAAAACTCTATTTCATTGCCAGCTGTAACTTTTAGTTCTGGTTTAATTTTTTGCCCCAGAGATCTAAATTTTCAGGGGGGAAATGTACAAAGAACTTAATTGTATAAGAGAAATACATCAAGATCAATCTCGGCTTTCTTCTGTACACATTGCTGTAGAACAACAACCTCATTATGTCTTGTACACAAAACTGGAAACCGAGAACTCAACTGCAGGTTTTAGATACAGTTTCTTTCTGTTTCAGCAAGATGCTACTTTGCCACAAAGGAAAATAAGCACTGTACTGTTTACATAAATCTTCTGCATGAGGTAACTGCATTCCATTCTCATTTGGTACCTTGGACTCTCCCTCTGCTTGCAATAAGTAACCTGATACTTCACATCTGTTCAAAACAAGATTCTTGGTGAGCTTGTTTTACAGACAAAAGTATAAACGCCTGTTAGGAAATCAGATGTGCACACTTCTGCACTGGATAATCTTTGTGATTTGCTTTCAGTCCTCAACAAATTGGGGGTTGCAAGGAATCCTGAATGGGAGGGGGCGGATAAGCATTTTGGCAAGCTCTCTCATAATGCAGTAGTATGAGCCTGGTGAGCCCGGGGTTAGATGAATATCTTCCTGCTCGTGTAGGCCTGAACTTTGGTAATTAAGTGCTGTAAAGGTAAAGGGACCCCTGACCATTAAGTCCAGTAACAGACGACTCTGGGGTTGCGGCGCTCATCTCGCTTTACTGGCCGAGGGAGCCGGCGTTTGTCTGCAGACAGCTTCTGGGTCATGTGGCCAGCATGACTAAGCCGCTTCTGGCAAACCAGAGCAGCACACGGAAACGCCGTTTACCTTCCCACCGGAGTGGTATCTATTTATCTACTTGCACTTTGATGTGCTTTCGAACTGCTAGGTTGGCAGGAGCTGGAACCAAACAACAGGAGCTCACTCCATCGTGGGGATTCGAACCGCCGACCTTCTGATCGGCAAGCCTAAGGCTCAGTGGTTTAAACCACAGCACCACCCACATCCCTAATTAAGTGCTGTAGTGTACCGTAATTACTGTATAGTGTTGACAGCTAAGGTTTATGGCTACTGCTTGCAAAATGTGAGACGTATGGACCTGATAGGATAGTATATGGAGGATACCCTCTTCCCCTGTCTTCCAACTCCTATCTCTCGTGCTTTTCCTTTGCACGTAGCCAGATGGGCCACATTGCCTCCGTGTAACTACTAGTGTAACTGGGATAGCTCAGTCATGAGAGCATGAGACTCTTAATCTCAGAGTCGGTTTGAACTGCCTGGTGGGCCAAATATTCCTGCATTGTAGGAGGTTGGACTAGATGACCCTCATGGTCCCTTTCAACCCTCCTGTGATTCTATGATACTCTTATTGTGATAGTTCAGAGTGATAGGGAAATGCTCGTCATTATGATGGGTAGTTTGTGTTGCAGAAGCTTGTAGATTGCATGGTCTAAGTCTGTGTTTGCTGTTCTGAATGCAGAGGCACATTGGGGTGGGGTTAGACTTCTTGTCTCTGTTTAACTCCAGCTGTTGAAGATAAAATTTCATGTGATGTAGGAGATCTGTGATTGGCTTTCCTGGTGTGTGCGTGTTGTTGTTTTTTTAACTGAAACACTGTACACCCATGGAAAACTGCCAATATGATCATAGAAGCAGCCCTACTGTATGTTCAACACTGCCTGCTCCATGTAAGTTCCAGGCAAATTGCTCCTCCAAGCTGATGCTTGTGTGAGTGTGATTTTACCCTGTGGGGTGAACATATTGCAGGGAAACTTTAACTCAGAGAACTGCATGGGAAAAGGTTAAACATTATCCTGCCCCCTCCACTGTTCTGATCAAATTGCCTGCCCTATGCATGAGATTTAGTTATAGATCTTCTGAATAATGTGTACTTTGGTCCTGAGAATCAAACTTGTTACGTTCTGCATAACTCTGCACCAACTGCTGTTTTGGTCACACTGTAACTTGACTTAAGATTCGCCTCCGTTACTGAAGATTGAAAAGAGGCCACTGTAACATCAACTTTTTCTTTAAAAGATTCAGTGAGGATCTGGAAAATTACTGGCTAATTAGCTTATTGACTGTTCTAGGAAAGCTTTTCAAAAGCTTTTGTTAAAGTTTCTCACCAAAGATTCCCAAGTAAGCTTAATAGTCATGGAATGAGAGAAAGGGTCCTTATATGGATTGGTAACTGGTTGAGAAACAGGAAGCAGAGAGTGGGAATAAACAGTGTTCTCAGTGGAGGGATATAGAAGGTGGAGCTTGGTATGAGGATCTGTGTTGTTTAACCTAATTTAGTAGCCCTAGGGTTACTTGAGTTAGGGATGCAGTAGCCATGCTTGCTGATGTTACCAAATTTGAACAAGTTGGTTAAAACAAAAAGAGGTTGTAAGCAGGGGAGGCGGGGGTGGGGCGGTGCGCCCCAGGTGTCACACCTAGGGGTGTATGACAAAATCCCCCCTGGGCGGGAAAGAGGGAGAGGCTGCGAGGTTGTGAGAGAGGGAGTGAGAGAGAAGCGAGTGGGGGGGGGAGAGGAAATAAGAGAGAGATAGGGGGGGGGGAGGACAGCCGAGTAAGAGGGAAGAAAGGAAAGAGGCTCTGCCTCAGGCTCTGGGCAGTGGCAGCAGTGGCAGCATCTGGCTGCTCCTCCCTCAGTGCCCTCTGGTGTCTATCCAGTCCCTGACATTGGCCACTGTGAGAAAAGAGTTCTGGATTATATCCGTCTTTGGCCCAACCCAGCAGGGCTCTTAAACATGTCATATAGTCCGAATATGTCATATCAGAGACCTGAAAAAACAACTAAACTTTAATGTTGTCAAATGATCTATGAGCTCGTGAAAGATAAAAAAGTGAGTCCTCCCTGGAAGAGAGGGGAGTGGTTGTGGGCGGGAGCCCGAGCTCCGCCCCTAGCAGAGGGCGTCAGCCCCTTGCCTCCTCCTCTCACCTGGCTGGCGCCCCACCCCCTCGTCAGGCACCCAACCAGGTGCCTCTGAGGGGGCGTTTGCAGCAACCTTTATGCTGCAGCGCCAGCTCCTCCCCAGCCTCATTCTTCTCTTCGTCATCTCGTCGCGAGTCACCCACCCTCCACTCCCTTTGAGCTCAGGGTCTTAGTCCCTTGGCCTTGCTATGGACCTTAGGTTGGTCACCCTGGTTGTCCAGGGGGCCTTGTATGAATTTTTCCATTTGGCATTAGCTTTTTGGTTTTTTCGCCTACCTCGTAGCAATCGTCACAACTTTCGTGGTATTGGTGGGTAGGTTAGGCATTGGAATTATGTGTTGTGGTGTGTCGAAGGGCTAGGTGTGGCCATCGCCTATGCCTTCAATTTTTTGGGTATTCCGTTAAAGGAATCTGGCGGTCGTGTACTCTGTCCGATACCTGCTTGGTGGGAGGCCATGGCACGACCCTCGGTGACATCAGGGGAGAGCCTATAGTTGGATTAGCATCAACAGGCTCCACCTACTGGTGAATAAACCCCCTTGTTTTTAGACATCCAATGCCGAAGCCAATACCTTTTCACTGCTGTAGTCAATAAAGTTGTGGCCTTTTCTTGCCCATTAACCTTATATCACGTGTCCTTGTGTATTCATTCCACATTGTGGGGGTCGGGTCCTCGAACCACAAGCTTGCAGTTATTTAAAAGTGCTAAATTTCCCCTTCATCATTAACAGAGATGTGAGTTATCAGTGCCTGTATTGAAATCTCTTCTTTCTCAATTATAGCTTAGGGCATGGCTAGTTCTGGGAATTCTTTACGGACCTCTTGGTTCAGGTCTTAAAAGGTGTGCTTGAAAATAACAAATTAAAAAAAACTTTCCTGATAGGCCTATGATTGTGACATTAAGCATGAAGTTGTATATTGTCTTAATTTTTTTCTCTACCTCTCACAAGCCTGGCATTATCTGGAAAAGTTAATACTGCAGTAAATATATTGCTATTGCTCAATAATACATATGGGAAGATATTCACAAACAGTGCTTTAATCATTTGGTCATTTATGGCAAACACTGAGGGAGTCTACTAAGTTCAGAAGGGCCTTGCTCAAGGCAAGTGAATATAACATTGCAGCCAGAGTAAGTTTAGATTGTTTGTTTTTACTTGAAATTTATTCTCAAGGGTTGCTCAATAAGACATATTTGCAGGTCTATACAGTATTATAGTTCAGTAGTCAGCTTACTTTCTCTTTCTAGAGAAATCTTTCCTGTTCCCATCCTCTGATCCCCTTCTGTTGGGTTGAATTAGGTCCTTCTGTGCTTTTAAAATGGATTTTTGTGGCTTAGCTTTTAAAGAGCATATAGGCATAAATATGCAGTGTATGCCTATATTAGTATATAGTCACTCTTCACTGATGTTATGAATTCTATTTGCTTTTTTACAGAAATATATTGCACAGGAGGACTAGATAGAACTGCTGCTATTGCTTTGAGTTTCCACAAGATGGAGACAAAATATGAGATTCTCCTCCTTTCTTGGCTTGGGAATTTTAGGCCCATTGTTTTTGAGTTTCCTCTTCATGTCAATGCAGTGGAAAAATCCCAGGCAGTAGATTAGATTCTGAAACTGCTTTCATGTTAGTTTATTTCTGTCAAGATAGCAACCTTCATCTAGTATTTACACTTACTTGGTAAATGCTTTCATAGGCAAACTCTGTCCTCCATATGTTTTGGGACTACCATTCCCACCATCCCTGACCACTGGTCCTGTTAGCTAGGGATGATGGGAGTTGTAGTCCCAAAACATCTGGAGGGCTGGTTTTGCCTATGCCTGCTTTAGATTATTCACTCATTTCTCATATTTTCTTTCTTATTTCTAAAACCTCATCTCAAACAGTTATTTGATCATGGCAATCAAGCCAAAAACTAGTTGCGAGAACCCTGCCATCTCCATTGATCCTTGACTTCACATCTTCTTATGAGGGCAAGAGCAATTCCTTGTTCTACTCTCCAGCTCTAAGTTGGGAAGTGGAAAGAACTGCAGGGGCTTGTATGTCTGATAGTACTTCTGAAGTTCTCCGAGTTCCTTGGCAATGCAATGGTTATATAATGCCAGCCTTCCTCCAAACCTTGATGCTAAATAGGATCTTTGTGCAAATGCATTGATGGTTCTCCAAGGGTGGGAAGTCTGGGGCTTCTCACATTAACCAAAGGAATGAAGTTCATGTAGTGTAAGTTGACTGAAGAAGCAGCAGTTTGCTGTCAGCCACAGGCATTCTGGATACTGACACCCAAAAGAAGGGTGGTATTTGTTCTCTTAACTTTCACAGCAGCTGACTTATTAGTTGCTTAGACTGCCCAAACTGTTCAGCCAGGTCTGAGCCTATACTGTAAGTGCTTGGATAAACACCCCTCTGAAATGATGCCCAGTTAATTGAGTGCTCTATAAAAAGCCATCTACATGTCTTTAAACAATTGGTTAGATTCATTGATTGACTATTACAGACCTATTTTAGATGTTATCTTTCTTAACGTATGTGTGTAAGGATAAGGTGCCTGTTTGGAAAAACATACATGAAACCACTGGGTGGGGTTATCCAGAGGTTTGGAGTATGTTGTCAGCAGTATGCTGATGACACTCAGCTCTATTTCTCCTTTAAATCTGCAGGTGAGGCAGTGGAAGTGCCGGACCAGTATCTTGCTTCAGTAATGGACTGGATGAGAGCCAACAAACTGAAACTCAGTCCAGATAAGACTGAGGCACTGTTAGTGGGTGGTTCCCTAGACCGGATGGGTGGGAGATCGCCAGCTCTTGATGGGGTTACACTTCCTCTGAAGGAGCAGGTTCGTAGTTTGGGGGTACTCCTAGATCCTTTCCTGTCGCTCAAGGCTCAGATGGCCTCAGTAGCCCAGACTGCCTTCCATCAGCTTTGGCTGGTGGCCCAGCTATGCCCCTATCTGGACAGGGATAGCCTAATTACTGTTGTATATGCTCTGGTAACCTCAAGGTTAGATTACTGCAATGCGTTATACATAGGGCTGCCTCTGAAGACGGTTCGGAAACTTCAGCTACTGCAGAATTCAGCGGCCAGATTGCTCACCGGAGCAAGACGGTTTGCGCATATTACACTGATCCTGGTCCAGTTTCAATGGCTACCAATTCCAGGCCCATTTCAAAGTGCTGGTTTTGACCTATAAACCTTTAAATGGCTCAGGAACGCAATAACTCAAGGACCGCCTCTTTCTATATGAACCTACCTGGACCCTGAAATCATCTTCTGAGGCCCTTCTTTGTGTGCCTCCTCCTTTAGAGGTCAGGAGGGTGGCAACATGAGAACGGGCTTTCTCTGCAGTGGCTTCCCATCTGTGGAATGTGTAGGGAAGTTCACCTGGCGCCTTCATTATACATGTTTAGGCGCGAGGCAAAAACGTTCCTTTTTAACCAGGCCTTTGGTTGATTTGATTTACATCCTATGCCCTTTTAAAATGTGGGGTTTTTTTGGGGGGGGTGTTATTGGGTTGTTTTCATTTTATGTATTTTGTGGTTTTATATTTTGACTTTATTCTGTGAACCATCCTGAGACCTCTGGGTATAGGGCGGTGTATAAATTCAATACATAATAAGAATAATGCATATGATCTAGGAGGACAGATAGTATGGTAGCAGAAGGTGAGGAAATACAGCTATTTCCATACATCAGTGGTCACCTCTTGTGGCTTCTCCCTCATATCCTATTAATCTAAGGCTAGTTAGTTCTGACAGACAGCAGGTGAAGTGGTCAGTGTTCAGCCATATCACTTCAGACTGTAAGTCTTCACAAAAAGGGTTCCTGCATGTAGAAGAGGCTAGGCTACAACTCTTCTCACTGATACCTATTTTTCAATGTGCTGGACAGGGAACTAGATAAAAAAAAGCATTCAGTTACATGAATCCTTAACTTCAGTTTGAAGTGAGGCAGCTTAGTACAGGTTTTATGACTCCATCTGCTGTTTGTGAAAACTAGGTCTAAATCCTCTGGGCATAAGCACTGGTGTTGTGTACAGAACTTAGCACACTTGCAGTAAATAAAATGTATGATCGCATGGTGCTGTTGTTCCCAAGCTTGCTTGCAAAAAACTTGAACAGAGGCATGAGTCTGCCTTAGAATACATTTTATCAAATGGAGCTCTAGCTTCTATGAGAACAGCCTTAAACTTTTATTTGCAAGTTTAATAGAAAGGGAAATAACTGATTGAGACCACTTTTTAAGTAAATAAAAACTTGTTTGGAATGGCAGCTTGCATCTTGCCTCAGTTTTTACTTCCTCTGTTGAATAGATTGTCATATGCCTGTGCCCTTAGAGCTAAATAGCCTAGTTTGCTTTTTGAATTCTTAAACACAAATAGGAGAGGCCCTCTTCTTGATTATTTTGAGTTTGCAGTCTTCTGTGTGGTGGAACATATTGTTCTGTATAGTTTTGTTTCAGTCTGTTAGCCTAGTTGCGACTTAGAACAAAAGGCTGCTAAGCAACTTTATTCCCCAGTCCTGGATTCTGTGGCTGATTCCTAATTTTTCTGCTTCCAGACAAATGTTTTTCCTGTAGCTTTCAACCTAGAGTGGCCTTACTAGAATGTCACAGTAAACTATGATTTCACTTTTCTGAGCTGTTGGTTTCTTTTGAGCAATAGCAGACAGGAGACAAACAGCTAAGAAAGGCATGTTCATGGTAAACTATTAAATGTGGTTTACTGTGACATGCAAATTGAGCCAGCAGCTTAGTTCACACATAAACTGTGGTTTGTTTAAGCTGTGGATTGTTTATCAAACCATAAATTAACCCCAAGTTGTTCCACAGACAAACAACCCATGTATTGTTTCTCCAGCATTTGTTTTCCAGCTGTTAACGCCTCATGTGCTTGTAATTTGGTGAGTTTCTGGGGTTGGATCATCAAGCAAACCATGGTGCTGGGTTCCCATATAATGCTAAGCCATAGTTAAAGCAAACAAAGATTTGTAAGCCAATTAGTAAGCAATGGCTTCCTATTGTGGCTTGTTGGCAGTAAACAAACCATAGTTAAACTGCTAGGCAAGGTTTATACATATTGCTAATCCATTCGTTTAAAGTTGCATGGGAACTGGGCCAGTGTCATTTGGGGGTATTTTTATGGTATGTAGTGGGCTATAGGGCAGCAGAAGCTAGTTTTAGGAGAACCCATAATTATTAAACAACAAATGGGGTAGATTACAGATGGACTAATAAAAAAGTAGAGGCATAATGGTGAGGTGTTAGGTAGCTTGACTCCTGCTCCGTAAAGACGCATGCAAGCGGGACTGGGAGGAGTTTATAGTGTTTTTGGGCTACCCACTTCATAATTTTGAGAGTGGGCTTTGGAACCACTTATTTGTGCTCTTTAGTTTCTTCTTAGCGTCTTTCCTTGGAGAAGAGTAAGAAATTACTATTTTGGAGCCACTTTTCTGCTCAATAGATCTTTATGAGGCACTTACGTGATAAAATTTAGCATACACAATCTGAGTGCCTCATATCTGTGGTCAATCTTATGGGTTAAGTAGATACCTTTCATTTTTACATGTGTACATATTGTGAAGAATCACAAGATGGTGTGTAGATAGCAAGAGTATGGACAATTTTGAAGCATTTCCAGTGGTGAAATTTTATTTAGCTGACTTATTTTTCTATTTCAGTCAAAGGATAAGATGATGCGGGGATCACGCAGAGGCTGTGTTAGATTGAGGGTAAGTATCTGTTTTTATACATCTCTTAGATGTGTGCTGTGTGATATACTTGACAAACATTTTGCTAGCCTCTGAGATGGTTTTTGTTTTGTTCTGTCAGTGATCAATTAAAGACAAGGAACAAATTATATTTTCCTACCATATCTTAAATGCAATCTATATTTTCTTCATTACAAAATTCTTTGAGGTCTATACGCCTTTAAGATTGGAATTGAGGCAGGTTGCTGCCCATTTTATGACAGTTCTGTTTGTTTTTGTTCCAAATCGGCTAAAAAACTTATGGTGGTGATGTTAGCTTGACATTTCAGGCTTCTCAAGTTGTCTTTGGCATCACTGCACAGTTGTCCCTTTGAGGTATTGGCTGTTTTCAGGTTTTATTAGTAGTTGACAGCCATTTATGCTAGATGTTGGACTGAATTAAGATATGTATGTTTGTGTGTGTACGTATACAGTTGACGTGCAACTTGCCAGCTGAAATCACACAAATTAAACATGCGTAAGGTGGAGAGCTTAAAAGCGCTTTCTGTGCCAGGTTTTTCCATTGCGGAATGAGCTTTTAAGCTCTCACACTTGCTTACCAGACTCTCGTGCAAGCTCTGGGAAGCTCCTGCAAGATCTTGTGGGGCTGTCCAAGATCTTGTGACAGCCTACCAGAGCCCACATGAGACCTTCCCAGAACCTGAGAACTCTCAGACTTTAGCAAGTCTGACTTTAGCAAGTCTGAGAGCTTAAAAACTCTTTCTGCACTGGGTTTTCCCACTGTAGAAAGAGTTTTTAAGCACTCTGCCTTATCTACCAGACTCTGCTGAGCTGGCAGAGTTAACAGGGACTGCAGGAATGGAGAGAAGCATTGACTGGCTTCACAGTTTTCCCCACATTGTGATTTTAGCATAGTGCGCGCGCGCACACACACACACACACACACACACACATTATGATTCATGATATATAGCCAGGTCATATGGACTTCAAGCTGGTTTCGGATGATACATTGCCCATTGCCTAGGTAAGGTCAAGCCCATCTAGCTCATCCACCTAAGTCTCAGTAATGCAAGCCGGATTAGTCCGCTCGTCCCAATCAAATTGTGAATGAGCATGGTTTTCTTATGGAGCGATCTGGCATAAGCAGCAGCAGCACCAGACCAGAGGGCTCAGGGATGGGGAGTTTCAGCTTTGTTCAGTATTACAGGATAGAAGTTATATATGATAGCTGTGTTTTGTACATGCCTTTACTGTAATAGTTTGTAATTCATGTTAGCTTATTGCAAGATCTTAGGTCCAAATAGTCTGATTTTGGAAGTTGGTTTTTAACAAAGGGAAGAATTGTGTAGATTGCCGGTACTTAAACAGTTTGTTTTATAGCTGATATTAAATTAGTTTTGTCTCTGTCCTGAGCATATGTTAGCTTTTTGTAAAATTATGAATCCCAAAAAGGACATGGTAAAACCTTTTTATTTTTGTCAAGAGCATTTTAGGTAATAATTATATTTTCAAGCAGTTTTAAAATACAATGGTATACAGTGGTACCTCGGGTTAAGAACTTAATTCATTCTGGAGGTCCATTCTTAACCTGAAACTGTAGTAAATAGTAAATAATTTGGGTGCTAATGTAATTAAGGCCTAACCATCTCTGGAATTTGGTAAGTCACCTGTATGTATTTTGGAAATGGAACAGCAAAATGCTTTTTTTGTCATTTGTTGCAATATGGCTTTTCAAAATTCCTGATGTGCATACATTGTAAAAATAGCCTTTCACATACAATAAAACAGATTCCATATTGCAGTTTAAATTCCATATTGTAGTTTAAGATGTAATTTCTTGCTGCAAAATACTCAGTTGTCACAGTAGAATAATTTACAATAGTGACCTTTGTTGTAGCTCAGTGGCTTCTCCATACTTTCACTTGACTCATATTTTGATTGTCTTGTGGACTAATTAATTCCCTGAGTCTGAGAGCTTTTCTCATTTTCCATGGTTGTGCCTTGCAAAAATCTTATCTTACTCACTGAATTGGATCTTAAAATCCAAAGGGAGATTTTGCCTAAACAATTCAGCCGGTAGGATCAATTTTTCACAAGGCACAGCTGGGGAATAACAAGAAAAGCTATTGGACCCTGGGGAATTAATCTGTACACAGTATGATCAAAATATAGCCTTTTGATGTTGAGCATTCTGTGGTTCAGTCTTGTGCATGCTTACTTGAAAATATGTTCAAGTACGTTGGTGGGGCTTATTCCCAAGTAAGCGTGTATAGAAGTGCCTTAGGCTGCAGTCCTATATACACTTAGGAGTAAGCTCCAGGAGTTATAAAAATGGACTTGCAGACTGGACTGTTAATGTATTTAAAATGAAACATGTGGGAAATATTAGAAAAAATAAATGGAAATAAGTCCAGTTTTTCAATCGTCAGTGGATTTTGATGTGAAATCTTCTCATTCTGAATAATGTGAAGTGTCCCCCCCCCCTCGATAAATACTGTTCCATAACTAGAACACAATAGTGTGTAAGCACATAAGAACATTGATCTCTGCTGGATCAGGCCAATGGCTAATCTAGTCTTAACATCCTGTTCACACAATGGCTAACCAAATGCCTATGAGATACCCACAAACCAGGACCTTTCATCACTTGTACAACTTGTGGATACATTTTTCTCTGTCCTTCTGTAAGCTGCATCAAGCGCTATCCATGCACTGATTGCCATGACTCTTGTGGCAGAATGTGGGTTATGTGTCGAGCCTGTGAGCCTGTACTGAATGATTTATATTAATTTCCTGCAGGCACAGATGATAGTTCAACCTGCTTTTGGAGATTGGGCAGCTTTGCAACTGAGAGGGCAGTCACTCATCCTTTTTGCACCTGTCATATTACACCTGCCACCCTCTTGCCACCGTTGCAACTTATTTTAGACCTTATTGAATGGAATTGCCAGGAAGATAGTACCCATTGTGCCTCCCTGTTCCATGGAAAATATATTCCCTGTTTTCACTTCTCTGGGACCAGAGAGCGACGGATAGCTTTATAGGAGATCTTTCTGCTGCTGTGCATGGAACTTTTGTAGCCTTAGAGTACATAATGAGAGATGATGTTTATTTTTATAGTTCCTCCTTTTTATAAGTCCACCTTTCATTGTACTGATCCTTGGGTGGGTTACAATAAATGCCAACATAAAACAGAACGAGTCCACACCAATCGTATTCACTAAATCAATTTGTAATACAGCATGCAAATATACTCAAATAATAACTGGTCAGCCACTAGCCTTCACCTAAAGCTTCGGAGCAAAGAGGCATCTTTACCTGGAAATGAAAACTAAGTAATGTTGGTGGCCAGATGCACCTTTGAGTGGAGGGCATTCCAGAGATGGGTTCCACCATAGGTGTACTTTCCCAATGGTAGAACAACAGGGAGGATCCCTCCACTAATCTTAAAGTGCAGTAATGGAGAGAAAAGTGTTCCTTCAAAGATTTGGGCTCCCAGTCCAAATATGTTAGCTTCAACAGCTTAAATTGGGCTCAGAAATGTATAGGCAACCAGAGAAGGATCTTCATCATTGGTCCAACCTAGCAGTTCGAAAGCACCCCTGGGTGCAAGTAGATAAATAGGGACCGCTTACTAGCGGGAAGGTAAACGGCGTTTCCGTGTGCTGCGCTGGCTCGCCAGATGCAGCTTGTCACGCTGGCCACGTGACCCGGAAGTGTCTGCAGACAGCACTGGCCCCTGGCCTCTTAAGTGAGATGGGCGCACAACCCTAGAGTGGGACACGACTGGCCCATACGGGCAGGGGTACCTTTACCTTTACCTAGTTCTAACTAAGGGATGCGGGTGGCGCTGTGGGTTAAACCACAGAGCCTAGGACTTGCTGATCAGAAGGTCGGTGGTTCGAATCCCCGTGACGGGGTGAGCTCCCGTTGCTCAGCTCCTGCTCCTGCCAACCTAGCGGTTCGAAAGCACCTCAAAGTGCAAGTAGATAAATAGGTAACGTTCTGGCGGGAAGGTAAACAGTGTTTCCGTGCGTTGCTCTGGTTCACCAGAAGTGGCTTAGTCATGCTGGCTACGTGACCCGGAAGCTGTACGCCGGCTCCCTCAGCCAATAAAGCGAGATGAGCGCCGCAACCCCAGAGTTGGCCACGACTAGACCTAATGGTCAGGGGTCCCTTTACCTTTACCTAGTTCTAAATAGGTATACTACTCAACAACCTGGCAGCTGTATTCTGCACTTGTTGCAGCTAGGCCTGGGCGATGTATCAGTACATCGTCCAGGACAGGTCTGAGGGCCAGAGCATAATATACCTGACGGTATATTGCAGTTGGGGCTTGCCTGCTGCCTGGCTTTACCCCGACACAGAATAATGCTCCTTCCTTTTCAACATGATGATGTATTATTATTTCACAATGTTTAGCTGGTGATACACTGCAATGTTGAAAAGCTGATATCACCCAGCCCTGGTGGTATCTTCCGAGCCATTTTCAAGGGTAGTCCCACATTATTTATTAATTAAATTTATATACTACCCTTCATCTGAAGATCACAGGGTGGTTTTAAAGCACATAGAGTGCATTGCAGTAATCTGATTGGGAGGTTACCAGAGCATGGGGCACTGTGGTAAAGCTATCACAGTCCAAGAGTGGCTGTAGCTTGAGAACCACTATTGCAGAAAAACACCCCTAGCTATAGAGAACATTTGGAGCTCCAATGCCAAAGCAGATCCAGGACCAACTCTATATCTGTTCTTTCAAGGGGAATACAATCCTGTCCAGAACAGGCCATCTACCAAATTTCTTGACCTGAGAACAAGTAACCCATAATATCACCATCTTGTCAGGATTCAGTTTCAATTTATTGCCCTATTACTGCCTACAGGCAATAGTCCATCAACTATACAACTTCACCTGATTTAGAAAATAGGGATCTTATGCATAGTCATCTTCATATTGCTGACACTGCTTCCATCCCCACAGCACTTCAACTCTGCTGATAACCTCCCCCAGAAGCATCATATAGATCAGGAGTGGGAAACCTCCAGCCCATGGGTCAGTCTTGGTCCCTCAGGGGTTCCAGGTTAGCCAGTGAGGCCATTCCCCTCAAACCAAGCCTACTTGTCAATTGGCTGATGTCACTCATGACACCTGCTAATGGATGGGAGGGGTTCAGTTCTTCAAGCCTATGTTCAATAGTATGGAAGAACACGATGGAACTTTGTAGACCCTCTCAGCACGATTGCCTTATATTGCAATGTAAATTCTTTTTTGAAATTTATACACGATGGTGTTCTCAGGTACATGGAGCTGCATGATTTTATGCAAAAAGTAACAATAACAGTGTTGACTAATAATAAACGTTCCATCTTAAATACTTTTATTACACCAGTCAAAATGTCTCAAAAGTAGTGTGCAAGCTTGGTATTTTCCAGGCTGATGAAGAGTCTTATGAAGAACTATTGAGAACTAAAAAGCTTGCCCATGAAAGCTGTGTGATATTTTGGTTGGCCTAATAAAGGCATTGCACTGATATGGATGATTATATAGGCACTCATAGCTGTTTCATAGATTGAATAGCAGAAATTCCCAGAGGCTTTCTTTAATTGTAAATTTATTTCCTTTAGAGAATGCAAGTTTTTAAAGTGCAAAATTCCTTATCCTCTTATGAAAAAGCAAAACACACAGAAGAAAAATGCACATGGGGCTTTAACTAAACAAGGAATAAAACTGGTTTTGTAAATTCCTCATTTAATTTTCAAGTATTGACTCTGGAAGCCTTGCAAAAATTTGTTCATGAATTTTGCATTCTGGTCGTGTAGCAATAGACTGCATGCTGCTGATGTCACTGCTCTGCCTTATCAGAATTTTTGCTCTTTGTTTCACAGGGAGCTGTGATTGGTATAGATGATGAGGACGACAGCACCTTCACAATAACTGTTGATCAGAAAACCTTCCATTTCCAGGGTGAGCTGAAAGAAGAGGATTTCTTATATTAGAATAAATCACAGAAAATTATATTGAATTACAGTTCAGTGAGCTAATTTTAAGCATTTTATAATCAGAACTGCATGAATCAATGTACAGGGAACATTCTGGAGTCAGGAGCACTGTGGGTTAGGCAGGGATTTATATCTGCAGTGTATACATATGTGCTAGAAAGGACGGTAGCTTTGGCAGGATCTGGAGATTAAAAATTTAAAGGATATATCAGTCAGGGGGGGAGAGAATAATGGGCTTTCGTTGATGGGTTTTGCTTGCAAAAAAAGCACCACCGATCTTTATTATCAAGATGTTCTGTTGTGCCTTTCTGCATGGAGAAAGCCACGAGATCGCGTGAGGTTGCAGCTTTTGTTGATATTGAACTTAAAGGCTTGAATATGTGAGGAGACCAGAGGAAGCAGATTTAAAGGTGGATTTTTGCTTCAGGATCTACAAGTTCTCATTCATTTCATCTTTATTTCTTTGTTCTTGTCTGCCAAACATCATTTTCCTGCTATTTTATCTTTTTATTCATATTTACAACTCCAATGCCATCTGTTACTGCTATGTTTCGTCATTGCATGCTATGGTTCACCAGTAGAAAGGGTAAGGTACTGTATTTTTCATTTGTACTTCTATATATTCCCTTAATTTCTTTTGAAATTCCTAATAAATGGTCTTTTTTTATAAAATGCTCCCATTTTTTTGGGTTATCATCTTTCCTTTAAATTGTAATTTACTCTGCTGTTGACATCTGATATTTTTCTTTACTTTTCAGTGTCAGATGAGTTGCAGATAAAATGCTTTACTTGAAACAGTGAGAATTCAGTTGTAGAAATTAGATTCATGCTATTCTTTACTTAGTTTTTGTGAACTGCAAACTGTTGTGGTGGTTTATCTTCAGCACTATTATTTAGTACTGAGGATCCTAATATTCTGGCAAAGTATTCCTCAAATAGTTCCAGTGATAAACCTTACGCTCCAAATTGTGTATATGTTTATCCTCTGCTATGGTGTCTTAATGACTCTGCTGTCATGTGGCTTTTTAGTAACTGCATTAAGCATCATTAATAATTTTTTACAGCTCCACACAAAAAGAGGACATATTCTTAACTTATTCTTGAGAGCAAACTAATTAATTGTTAATACAAACAGACCACATCACATGCATTCTTCAAAAAGTAGCAGCTGTATTGTGTATCATGATGCAGATAAAGGGTGAAATCTGCAGTAGAAAACTGCAGCTATTAAAGGAATACCTTCTGCAGTTCTAATTTTGCAGCAGTTCTCTAGCTTTTGTGTTCGCTGCCTGCAGAAAGGAAAGCCTCTTGAGAGATAAACACCTTATAGCAGAACAAAGTAGTATTTAATAATGCTGCCTTTAAATAACATATTCATCTTACATGGTATCTAAAGGGTCTTGGCTTAATTCATTGAAATTTATTTTTTTCTATGATTTGGCATTTCTGCTGGCTTGTGTAGGTATTGAAGATGATGATGCATTTTTTTAGAAGTAAATTATTTTAGATGGCAATCCATAGTTAGGAAATTGCTCTTATATGGATTAGTGGTTACTGATGTGTACTAGAAGTTACGAATATCAATGGTGCATTATCAATTTAAGACTGAATGTAAAATAAAATGCACATTAAAAAATCGTATCTGTATGCAACACATACAGTTTGTATGATGACATGCATCCTATGGAATGTAGCATTTTTATCAAATGTTGGTTCACTTTAGTATATTTACAAGAGGTGAGATTACAAGTACAGATTTATTCAGAGTATATGGCCAATGCTGATACTGAATATTGTGAGCCTTTATCAATGTAACGTTATGCCCAGTGTTCCTATTGTTGGGGTAGTCTCCCCCGTACTGAGGCAAGTGGAGAAGAGCTTTATGACAGGGGGCTTAGTGTGCATGTTACTGTTTCTGCACCACCAGGAAACTGCTGGATCAAGGTGCTGGTTAATACTGAATGCTTGCATTCACTGCATGTTCTAGTAGGCCCTTCCCCATAGTAAAATAATAATAATAAAATACTAACTTGCTTGAATCACAGTGCTTGCACATTATTTCAAGTGGCAGAAGAACTACTTAACATTTGAAAGTATGCATAGTATTTTATGCTGAATAAATGTAGAACTTTATGTCCTATGTACTTTGTTTTCTTGCTCTAACTTGTGAGGTCTTTGTTGTTGGAAATCATTCGGCCTTACTCATAAGCAGGAATGATGTAACTGTGCCTAACCAATTTTGTCACCTGAAAGTTTCTTTTTATTAGATAGTTGTGAATATAATTGGCCATCTGCGTGTTCAGACCCAGAGACCTCCCCCCTAAATAAAGACACATTTGACTCAAATTTTAGTTTGGTTTTTGGCAGAATTTAGGCCACAACTTTATTACAGAAAGTGAGTGGTTGCCTAGGCTCTGGTTCAACTAGCTCCCTGCACCCTTGTAGGTAGCGCTGACCCAGAGCTCTATCATAGGTCAGCCAAGGGTGAACACCTGAGGTAGGCAGAAAGCCCGGGAACGGACTATGTCCGCTCCCCAGATGCTCCCCTGGACTCAGGCACGGGCACAACCCCCTTTTGGGGGTTGACCAAACCAAGTTAAGTCTCTAGATTCCTTTAATGGAATACCCTTCACATAGGGATGGCGAGACCGTTCTCCCATCCCTGTCACCTGAACCAGTGCCTATCCACAACCTTACAAGTTGTGACAATTTGCTACGTGGCAGGCAAAACCCAAATGGCAACAACCAATCAGCCAAGTGGGGAAAATTCTTCCGTGCCCCTGTCCCAACGACAGACAACACACAATGGCATAGCAAGGTCAGTCGCAAAATATCCTAAATATAGGGAGAGGTGGGCAGGTGTTCCGATTCATGAGCCAAGAGAGGAAGCTCTGGGTCACGTGCATAGGCATATATAGGTCCCTCGATCTGTTTAGACTACACCCCATTGGCCAGATTAAACCCAGCAATAAGGGACCTACCAACCGGGTGTAGTGGCTTGTCCAATATACCCACCCACAACACAGGAGGTCAGTCTCTAGGTCTCACCGCAACACGTGCCCTCTTTGAGGGAGGACACGCTTTACTAGTGTTGGAGCGTCTAGCTGTCCTTTCTCAGTGCCTTCATTTGAATTTGATGGATTGGGGTAAACTGGAATAGGAACGAGAATTCTAGTCTCTTATCATAATGCCATTCCTTACCTGTACATCCTCCCTCCCTCACTACAACTAGAGCCAGATATGAGGGCCCGCGTGCTTTGCTAATCCTGGCCCTGCCTATGCCCAACTGAACACTACTTTTCTAAGAAGAAAATGGAGAACACTTCATCCTTTGCTACGTTGTAATTTTTTTTTCTGAAAATACTTGTATGGCTTTTGAAATATGGTTATTGCAATGTGTTCTGATGTCATCCTCAAGAACCTTCCCTTATTTGGTTATATTGCACCTTCAGATAGATAAAAGCTTGCATTTTTAGCACCATAACTAGTGCCACATTTGTCATTGGGTTTAAAGACGATCTTGTCTTCTCTGCAGATCCATTGGAGGTATGCTTTATAAATGTCACAGTTACTGATACATGATGGTCCATTGTTCAGTAACAGAGAAACCTTTATTCTGAGACAAAATTTCTGTTGATATTTGGAGGGATAAACTGAAGTAGAGAATCCTTGCAGTGAACTTAGTATACGTTAGGGATGAAGAACTCTGAAGGGGGCATATTATTTCAAGGGCAATCTGTTAGGAGCCATATGTGAGCAGTGGGTAGAGCCCAAAGCTAGCAGTAGGTGGGAAAAGAGCTCAAAGTGCATAGGGACACATGAAATTAGACTACGGGTCACAGATTCCCACCCCTAACCTAAATCTCTGAAGTAATATTCTCAAATCTGAAATATATCTATTAATCATAATATATTCACTAAATTTATCTTATTGTAATGTTAAATGTAGCCTGCCCACAGAAAATGGATCCTATACATATTTTTATACTGGAAACTTCTTTTTGGGAGGAGGTCCCCCTAATATTATCTGCCTTTGTGCTTGCTGAGAGACCACACAACCCTCTCTTCACTCTGAGTTGTGGCTAGATGTGGGACTTCTGCGTTACCAAAGCATCAGTATTAATGACATAGGAGGCATAGAATTGTTCTGTTTATAGAATCAGAATTGTTGAGTTGGAAGGCACCCCAAGAGTTATCTACTCCAACCCCCTGCAATGAAGACAGTGTCTATGAATCCTGTCCACATCCTCAAGCTATGCAAACTTTAAATAATCCACACACCAAGCAGTCCTCAATTATACATCCCCTGAATTTGTAATTGCTGTGGAAACCAAGGTGGAACAACTTTGTTCAGTGTTTCACAGCATAGTCACAGTGTACTACAAAGTAGTCCCTTTATCGCCATCATTCATTTATCCTCCTTTTTAAATAGTCCCTGAGAATTGCTCTTAGCAGCCATGCAACAGGCAGAAACCATAGCTAAAGCCTTTCTTGCAATGATGGGAGTTTCAGACATGTCAGTTAATGACATCAGGGGTCACCAGAGGAAGCATGTAAGTGAATGGCTAATGCAACAGCAGCCCTGCTTGGTAAGAGACAACTAGGGAAAACTGTTCTTTTTGGGGCAGGGGGTTTTAAATGTTTTCCTCCAGGAAGCTTAGAGCACAGGGTAGCTTCTAATTATGTGTAAAGAAATTAGTTTTCTTCAGTTTCTTTCTGTGTTATTTTCCAAAAGCTGTCTTTAACTAAACAATTGTCTGCATGAAACGAAACTTCTCTTTGCCTCTCTTCCTCCTGTACACTCATCATATTTACTCTGGTGGTTCTACTAATCATCCAGAATAGATTTGGGGACAATGCTGGTGATGAGTAAGAAAAGGGAGCAAGAAGTTCCAATGTTCTCACAGAAATTGTTCCATGCACACAATGATTTAGTTGGATACAATTCCAAATGAGTTGATATTTTGGAAGGTTGCTGAGCATGCAATGGCTCGGTAACTTCAGGACCCATCATGTACTTTGTGCCTTTTGGCACAAACTAGGAGGCCTAGGATTTGCCGATCAGAAGGTCGGCGGTTCGAATCCCCGCGATGGGGTGAGCTGCCATTGCTGCGTCCCAGCTCCTGCCAACCTAGCAGTTCGAAAGCACATCAGAGTGCAAGTAGATAAACGGCGTTTCCGTGCGCTGCTCTGTTTCGCCAGAAGCGGCTAAGTCATGCTGGCCACATGACCCAGAAGCTGTATGCCAGCTCCCTCAGCCAATAAAGCGAGATGAGCGCCACAACCCCAGAGTCGGTCACGACTAGACCTAGCGGTCAGGGGTCCCATTACCTTTACCTTTAGGAGGCCTCTTAACTCAGATATGGTTCAGTAATGGAAATGATACTTTGATCATGGAGTAGTGTGCCTGTATGTTAATCCTCAGCATGGTGAATACCAATGGGCAAGTTTAAAATAATAAATATATATCCATTGTCCCAAATTGATATGTAGGGCTTAGGTGCTACTGCAAGAGTTCTCGATCATGACGCTCACACTACCTTGAGATGCAGCCTTTGTGCAGTTGCGGGCACTGGCGGGGGTTAAATGAGATGGCTTTTGAGTTGCTCTTTTCAGGATTGCTAACATTCATCACTTGATTGTGTGTCTGAAATTTTGATGCTGCTGCTGAGAAATCTATTGGGGTGGGGTAGATTTCCAGTCTGTGCCTGCAGATTCCTGGGAGGGAGGCCCCAGTGAGTAATGGTTGCTTATCTTTCCTGTGCCAAATTTGCAGTGTTTGCTCCTGTTTCCAATCTTGTTAAACAAGTATATGATGCTGCTGGGTGTCATCATTTCATCATCTGACTGACAAAAGAGCTCAGTATCACCACTTTTACATGCCCTAAGACCTGTATTATCTGTGTTTATTCAGTGGTTGGAACTAAAAGCAAGCATACTGAAACTAAATTTAGGAAGACCAAGTATCAGTACCTTTGACATAGGGATTAGTGGAACACTGGTTTATAATTAATAGAGATGAACTTCCATAGTTAGTTAGTTAGTTAGTTAGTTAGTTAGTTAGTTAGTTGAAGTATATGTGGCTCTATTGTGGTACCTAGAAATCAGGGTTTTAATGGTGATTAGGTGCTCTTTTGTCCAACACTAGCCAATGAGAAAACTGCTACCCTTTTGGGCTGATTCAGACCTTGTAGTACTTATGCATGTCTTCATAATTTCTTACCTGGTCACAGTAACATATTTTACTATGGGGCTGTTGAAGTCAGTTTGTAATCTGCCCCCTCCTCCATGTGTGATATATATGTTGTAACATGACTGTACTGACAGACATCCCACCCCTGCTCCATTTCATAGGCTGCCACTTGTGGAGATGGGGGAAGCTTGACATCATACTGACATAATATCAAAATTTTATCTCTAGTTGTTATGGTGCCAGAGGGAAAAATGAGCTGTGAATCATACCTCAGTTTTAATGCTTAGTTCTAGCTTGAGAAGGCTGCTGGCTCTTGGCAGTCTCTAGGGATTCATGATGTTTATCTTGGTTTTGTGGGCCTGTTCTGTCTACAGTTCATCTATTCCCTCACTGGGTAATATGAACAACACTGTAATATTGCTTCCATAAATTGAACTGTCACTTAGCTACTACGAGGCTGCAATATTGATGCAGTACCGCAATAAAATATGCACTGATAATTAAAAGGCTGAACATACCAGGATAAATCTGAATATTTGCAGTAACGTAAATAGCTGCTTTGATGTAATTGCTATGGCAAATGTGAATGTAACATTTGTTTACAGCATTTTGAATCTACGTAGTTTACTGACTTTTGGACTCATCTGTGTGAACACTCATACACTGAGCTTCATGATCAAGCAGTGATTTGACCCTGTGAACTTTACAGGACCTAGATGTGTGTTGTCTTTTTTATTAATTACATATATAAACCTAACAATATTAGAAGCTGCTTTTAATATTGTAGCTGCTCCTGCTACAAAAGCTTATGCCAGAATAAACTTGTTAATCTTTAAAGTGCCATAGGACTTTGTTATAAGCAGACTAGTTTCAGGATGCTTGAAGTGTGACCACATCCTTCCCATAGAAGTGTGGGCAGTATTTAGGAGTACACCAAGCTCCTTCCTGGCTCACATATCACATGCTGATTTTTTCAGTTTCTTGGCAGAGTATTGACCTACATCATCTGTGAAACAGACAGCTGTGAATCTTTGAGTTAGGGTGACTGGACTGGAGGCAGGCCAATGTTTCAGTATCTTTGCTTGCTTAACTGTGATTCTTCCCCCAGATATCTATTGCACTGAGTGAGCTATTTTGATTACTATATCTGTGCTTGATTCACTGAATGAAAACAAAATTTCACCATTTGAATTATTGCCCACCTTGGCACTTTGAGTTATTTACATACCCTTTTTTTAAAGACTTTTTATTGCTTAGAAGTGTGTAGATGTACTTCCAATAAACTCTGAAGATCCTATCAGTTTCAATTTTGACTCAGTTATCATTAAGAATAGCAGAATGTCAAAACTACAGAGGGCCTCAGCAAAGGAGGTACCTATAGTGCAGGACTTCTGATAGCATATTCATGCTGTACCTTCTCCACTTTCAGCTATTCCCAGACTGCAGCTTGTTTACTTTGTTCTGAGGCAGCTGTTACCTGCATAGTCCCACCTCTTAATCTGCATGAACTGGTCTGGAATCCATGTTTCTCTCATGCTAGATTTGTGATATCTTGAATGCCGGAGCTTGCTTTTTATGTATAGGATTTTTGGGATGCATTTAAAATGAAAGTAGAACTGCTGGAAGTTACCATGTAAGTGAACTATGTAAAAACTAGCTCCATTCTCTAAAATAAGTAATATAATGTGGACTAGAAATATTATAGACAGGATGGGAGCATTGCAGCTGTCTGGCTGTCTTGTCATTTTATAAATGGAGGACCTTGAAGATGGCTTAAGATGGCTACAAGCACAAGTTGATAGCTATTGCTTGGGACATACTAGTATGGAATTGTGAATTATTTCAGTTTAACTAATATTCAGGAGTATTTGTACTGTAGTTGCCATTAAAAATGTGTTCGGATTTCAGTCATGTACTTATTTTTCACAGTATCTTCAAACTTTCTCATTAACTATAATGTAGGCTTGTCTCTCAGCAAGCAATTTTCATTTGATTAGCTTTGCTTAACTAACAGGACATTTTATTACTGATCTGGGATTGGTTTAAGTTTCCAGTTGTTTCTTTAAGGCCACTTAAGTATATTTTTAATACTCTTCCAGCTCGAGATGCTGATGAGAGAGAGAAATGGATTCATGCTTTAGAGGAAACCATCCTTCGTCATACTCTTCAGCTTCAGGTGCGTTAGTCGGTTTATGTTCTGCATAATACCTGTATAAAATGTAATCCATACTAATCTCTATTCCATGAGTGTAGATTTGTTCTTACATTTATTGTGAAATTAAACCATATATCATGTCCCCATCTTGCAAATATAGCACCTCAGTTGATAAATTTTACATTTATTATTGCCTGTCTGTGAATGAGAAACCTTTGTAACTGAACTGGAGATCTAAGAATACAATGACGGGAAGATTCCTGTGATTATTGTTATGTGAACTCTACTCAACGACCTGTTCGCAGTTTTAATTTCTATTTTCTTTACCTGAAACAAAGCCTTGGATTAAAAAAATAACATAGAATGGAGGCAATGTTAAGATCATTACAGGAATCTTTAAGTCACTGCACCTCTGGATCTCCAGATCATCCAAATAATGAACCTGTACTCTTTGCAAAAATTCTTGCTTATCAAGCATTGCATATGGTAGCATACAAAGAACACTGAACTATACAGAAACATATCTCAACTCCTGTGTTTTTGTAGTGCATAATGATGGAGAAATTAGTGCTGTCTGCACATTGGCAGAAGGGGAAAGGGAACCAAACAAAACTAAACCTGCATATTCTTGCTTTGAAGCCTTTGCTATGTAAATATTCCTCCTGAGAATATTAGCCACTCCAAGGTGCTATCACAGAAAGGGATTGCTTTGGAGACACTGGCACCAACTATGGATAACAGCAGGTGCACTTTAATATTGAAGCTAATGAGCAAATGCAGAGGCACAACTGTCTAATATTAATGGGCATCAATCATAGTGACGTTTCAAGTGAGAAACGTCTGAAAATGGCAGCTTGGTAATTGGGCTTAAGCTGCATTCAGGCCAGGTGATGTTTTCTGCTCCCCTTCCTTCTCATGGCTGCTCCGTGTCCCCCCCCCCCCCAAAAAAAGGTGCTGGAAATCGGGGAAACTAGATTTTCCTATGGCCTCAGCCCCGCTTCATGCTATGGTGAAGATTCCTTTGACAGGGGCGGCTTTCCAGACTGTGTAAGGGGCTGCTGGGCGGAAAAACCCCGATGCGCAGAGTGGAGTTGGTCTAGCCTGGATCCACGCCAGTGATACCTAGTTCCAAATAGTCAGGATTCGCAGCCCTAGCCTTGCAAAGGTTCTTAACTGCGTTTAGTATTCTGCAGAAACTGTGCACACGCTAAGCTTAAACGTGGTGAAGGACAGTGAGCTACAGAAATCTAGGCGGATGCGAAAAGTTAGTCTTAGCATCTTAGCCATGCCTGCTCAGAAGTAAGTCCGCTCGTAGGTAAAACGGGGGTCAGGATTGCGAAATGGAAAAGAGCGATCAGCGCTGTAGCCAATAACAAGAAAGCTGCCGGAGGCATTTCAGATGATGCAAGAAGGCAGGGGGCGGGTGAAATATCCGGATGAGCCCGTGTCCTCCGTGGCGCTGCGCGTGAGGTTAGACTCCAAGCAGCCCACTGGGTAGTCAGTCGGTGCTGCGGCTTCCAAGGCAGCCCCCCTTCCAATCAGGGCTTCCTTTCAGCGCGTGGCGATTTGGTTTTCCTGCCCGGATTGCAGCCTTGCTGGGTAGAGGCTACCGCTGAAGGCGGGAGATTCGCGGGACGAAGGATGCCCTCGAGAGAAAGCCGGAGGAAGCCGGCGGCGCCGGCTGGAAGGAAGCAGCCCGGTGTGTATGGCTATTATGCGTCCCCCTCTCAGTCGGTGCGCGGGGCGGGGGAGAGGAAAGGGCCGGGCTGAGAGGCACCTGACCCGCAGCCAATCGGGAGCCGCCTCGGTGCGAAGGAGAGGCTCGCTGCTTGCGAGCGGCGGGCTGGCGACGCGGCTTCCCTGCGGGCAGGGGGCCCAGCCGACGATAGACCCCGCCCGGCAGCGTGCCCGGGAGGGGAGGAAGCATGGCTTGCGTGAGTAGGGCCGGGCGTTGGGGCGGCGCAGCGTCGACATTGGCAGGAGGGGGCGCCCTCGATCTCCGTCGGCCTGCGCTTACGGAGGCCCACCCGGACGCCTGGGTTCTGTGGTCGACCCCGTGTATAATCGGGGTGGGTGGGGAGGAGAGGGTGCGTGCTGCGGAGCCCGCGGCCCTGAACCTGTACCTGCAGCCGGGGCCGGGGATCGCACGCAGCAGCTCTAGCCATTGATCGCTGGAGAGGAAGAGCGCGGCGCTTGTGTGCGCGCTACACCATGGGGCGCACTCAACCCCCCAGCAGCTCAGCCTGATTTCAGTCCGGCAGGCTCCATTGTCTGCCATTGGTGGAAGTGGCTAATTACTGCCACTGACTTTGCTGTTTGAAAACAAGCAGTTCCAGTTTGATCACCTCGACCGTGATATAGGAGATCGTTTCTAAAACCCACTCGATGGTTAGCCTAGTTCGTATTTCGGCTGCAGGAAACTTAGTTTTCCTTTCTTCACCTCCCATTGAAATCAGCTTCTTTCACAGTATGTAGGTTTGAGTTACATTGTATTTAGAAAAGGATTTCTATACCGCTGTGTCATAGAACATCAAGGTAGTGTACACTGTTAAAGCATACAACATTATTCAAATAAGAAGACATACTGAAATGCATGTTACTTCCAAGAGGTAATAGAAACTTGGTCCTGTAGCTCAGAATGGACATGGAAGCCAATCTCTCCCGGTGGTTAGAGATGCTTCCCACAACTAAAGGATCTTGTGATCCTTCGTTCCTTCAGCATATGCCCAACATGTTTCCATGACTCTCTGGAAAGTGGGTGTATTTCTTTGCAGATTAGGAAAATTGGTACTAGAAACAATGGCCAGAGGGTAGGCACTACAGTTGATGTGTAGACCCTGATATTTTTCTAAAGAATTTCAAGAGCCAAATACTTGCTGGTGAAGCAACGTTGGGCAGGTAGCATTTGTAGTGTATTTCTTGTAGTGGTCATGCTATGTCCTAAATGTTACATAATGTGGGGCAAACATCCCAGTTCATTTTAAGGATCATTCAGACTTCTACAGGAAATAAGGTATGACTCTTAACAAGGATCACATACCTTTAGGCATTTCACAGGAAGGAAAGAGTAACAAATGTACAGGATGCCCAAAGGGACTCAAGCACTGTTCTGTGGCCATTTTGATCATTCAGTGTGCACTTCTGTGGTACTTCAGAGGGAATTTATGCATTTCAGAGGTCACAATTGGCTCTCATGTTCTGGTGAGTGAGCTTATAAGGCCTCTTTTATATAACCTGGCCAGGTAGAATTGCTTTCTAATGAAAGCTGAGGTACTTAAATAGTCTAGTAATCATACTAGTTTAAAAAGGAACGTAGTGCAGAACTTGTAACATAATGCTAATAGCTTAATTACTTTTTTTTTAATACCTCTAAGACTTGAGTATATTTAACTTCGTTTTCATTGGAAATAATGCAAATGCTCACTGAAATACATAAAATGTAAATGAGTTAACTAACATTTAAAACTGAATGAAGTTTGTAGCATTTTATGTGATTTACATGCATGTGATAGATAGCTATGATAGAAGCACTGCACGTATTTCACTAGAGGTCACATTATTGTGGAAACAGATGCAGGGAAGTGAAAGAGTGACAGTTTGGATTCTGTTCGGAATCTTCTGTTCCTTAAATATTTTTTGTTAAAGTATGTGTCTTCTAAAATTGCTTCTCTTAAAAGTGGAGGTTGCTTAGCATTTAAAACACCTACGCTATAGCTTTTAAATTGTGAGAATTGAAGACATAATGAATTTCTGTTTGTCTACTTCTCATCCGCAATCATAAAACCTAGAAATTTTAAACACCCTCCATGTAATTCCTAACAAGGGATCTTGACATAGTGAATTATAGATTTACATGTATCAGTTTATGTTTTTGATGTTCTGTCCAAAGTGTGCCTTTCTAGTTGGCAATAACTTTTTAAGCCTTATATCCATTTCGGAAGGGACGTAGGTGGCGCTGTGGTCTAAACCACTGAGCCTCTTGGGCTTGCTGATCAGAAGGTCAGCGGTTCAAATCCCCGCGATGGGGTGAGCCCCCGTTGCTTGGGACCAGCTTCTGCCAACCTAGCAGTTCAAAAGCACACCCAAGTGCAAGTAGATAAATAGGTACCGCTCTGCGGGAAGGTAAACGGCATTTCTGTGTGCTCTGGTTTCGGTGTTCCGTTGTGACAGAAGGGGCTTAGTCATGTTGGCCACATGACCTGGAAAAACTGTCTGTGGACAAACGCCGGCTCCCTTGGCCTGTAGAGCGAGATGAGCGCCGCAACCCCAGAGTTGTCTGCGACTGGACTTAAGTGTCAGGGGTCCTTTACCTTTACCTTTTTATCCATTTTGGAGGAGGATAAGAGAGGCTGTTTAAATGAAGTAAATGAAAAAGCAGGAAAAAAGCAGAGGTGTGGAAATACCCTTTCTTTATTCATCTGTGGTCACAATCCAGTGTAGATTTTCAGCACAGTCTTGTGTGTGTTTATCCTGGGGATATGATCTATTGAACACTGCGGGACTTCTTTCAGAGTAAACACGTATAGGCTTGAACAATTGAGCTGCTCTGGATTGTTGCTTCTATTTCTATTATTTGAGAATTCATTTGTAAGGCCTGGTTTTACAAGGAAACTTTAGTTGGGAGAGTATTGGATGCTTCACCTTAGAAACAAGTTTGCTGTTATGTGGCTTACATAGCAAAATAGTTAACCTCACAAGAACATAATATTTACGCTTTAGAATAGTGCTAGGAGACCCCTAGTCCTCGCAGTGAGTTAATCATTTCACTATGCTGACATATATCTGTAGGAATAATATAATGTTCTAGCCTTTTTCATTCTTTAAAGTGTATCTAGGCAGGTTATTCCATGGTTTTGAAATTTGCCCAGTTCAAACTTGCAGCTAATGAGGTGCTGTTCTGTGTGTTCTGTAAATATGTTCAAATGTAATGCATTTCTCTTACATAGGGTGTGGATCCTGGATTTGTTCCCAGTGTCCAAGATTTTGATAAAAAACTTACAGAAGCTGATGCTTATCTACAAATTTTGATAGACCAATTGAAGGTATGTTGACCTTGCTATTGTAACCGGACTTACAATAATCTAGTAAAGATGCACTTTGATTTCTCCCTAACCTCCATGGTATAAACAGGTTATGAAAGATTGTCATCATTGAAGCTCATTGATCCATGTTTTCGCTAAGTAGTTAGATGGGTTTCAGAAATTTAACAGCAGTTCCTGCTAAAAGACTATATCTCTAGGGCAGGCATGTCCAAAGTCCATTTTGGGGGTATAATCCGGCCTGCCAGTCGGTTTAATCCGGCTCCTGTGGTAGTTTATTTCCTGGGGTAAAATCCTAACTAAACTTAAAAAAACCCTCAACAACTTCAATCCTTAAAAAAGGTTAACAAGTTTGGTTGGCCCTTTGGTTGGCCCTCACGGGCCTTCACTTCATCAAATCTGGCCCTTTTTGAAAAAAGTTTGGACACCACTGGCTACGGAGTCTGGATGAAGATTTCAGTATTCAAGTTCTTCATTCCTAACTTGTTCCTTAGAACAGTGAAACTAAGCTAGGAGCGATAAGTAGCTTGAATACAATCTAATTTGTGTTGTGCAATCTTTAAATTGTACAATACTGAATTAAAACTAAAAATCAGGCAAAATCTAAAATTTCCCAGTCATCTATGACACAAGTCAACTGTAGAGACTTGGATCACAAGCATACTTGAAATGGTTTCAGTTTTTTTGTTTTTTTAAAAAAGCTGTTTTAAAACAGTAGTTCCTGTACTGTTTATTATATATATTAGGAGAGGGAGAGAGTAAATGTTGCCCTTGTGATTTATCCTTGATATTCTTAACATATTTAATCTTTGAAATGGGGTAAGCATTTGAGAAGTAAAAATATGTGCAAGAGAGGTTCTGTTTTGCATGCCTTGAAGGCTTAAAGCTTATTCAATCATTTACAGAGTGGTGGCTAGCCTGTAACCTTCTAGATGCTGTTGGATTCCAACTGGCACCATCCTTGATCATTGGCCATGCTGGCTGGAACTGAAGGGAATTATCATTGAACTCCATCTGGAGGGACACAGAGTCTCCATCTCTGCTTTACATGCAGCACATTATTTTGTGTTGTAAAGAAACTGTCTAAAGATCTTTAGCTCAGACATTATATTGACTGGAAACAGATAATTAAGGAGACAGAAGCAACAGAATGCAGAACAATTTTAAGCACTTTCTTTGGCTTTTTTAAAATGTAATTCTGCAATCATAAAGAAGCCCCCATCCCCTCCAAATAGTTTCATGTTTGGGTTAAAGACAAAACATCTTTCCTGACTTAGTATGTGATATTGATTATTATTTTTGTGTGAAATACTGATGATTAAGACCACTGGTAATTTAAACATGTTTCTGGTAAGATGGAACCAAATGATCAGCAGACTCTGGATTTTTAAAAAATAAATAAATAAATTGCTATCCTGTTTGCATTTTAAAAGCTTTACTAGCAATGTTTGATACTGTGTGCCTTTTTCTTTTTAGCTCTTTGATGATAAGCTTCAGAACTGCAAAGATGACGAACAGAGAAAAGCAAGTATACTTTTTATATAGATGTTGCTTCTTCCTCTCCCTGAAGTTCACTTTTCAGCCTTCTTGTAATTGTCTAAAATGCAATTTAAGCACTCCTTTTATATACAGCTGATAACTAGCATTGAGCGTTGCTTTATAGATTTTTATTTTTTTTAGTTGTTGGGACGGAAAACACTTGTAATAATAATTGCTAACAGGTCTTCAATTGTTCCATTACAGTGGAATATAATTAAAAAGATGAAAACAAGCTTGGAGAGCCATAGAAAAGGTTTTATCCTTTTATTTCAATAAGTTTCATGCTGCAGTTGTTTTAAATATTTTTTCTCTGTGAGCTTCCTGGAGAAGTCAGTTATTGGAAGTTCAGTTAGCAATGCCTTGTGCCCCACTCACTTTTCATGAACTATTGTACCATTAGCATAGTTCATAGGGCTTAATGAAATATGTAATGTAAGGATGAAATAAGGAGCATAAAATGACAAGGCGTCTGACTGTTAACCAGAAGGTTGGTGGTTGCAGTGGGTTTGACTAGATGCCCCTTGGGGTCCCTTCCAGCTCTACATTTCTATGATTCTACACATGTCAGGTAAAATTATATATCCAATTCAAATAAAATTAAGTTCACGCTTTAGTCAATTATTGAGAAGTAATTGGGCCTCTCTTTGCAATAACTTCCAGCACTGCTAGAATGATTCTAAACCAACTAGCCATGTAGCTGGCTTTTTGTGTTCTAGAACAGGGTAATTTGCTAACTGTACTTCATATTTTAGATTGTAACCTAGCACTTGGCACTGTCTTATCATTATACAATCTTGCCGCTGGGGTGTGACCTTGTACTTGTTTGGCCTCTAGTCTTAATTTGTTGTAATGGCAGATTAGTGTTGCAACGGATGAGCTGTTTTCTTCCTGATTTGTTCTGGCATTCAGTATTTTAAAGCTGCTTCCTCTCATGCAGAAGGAAGAGGTTCCAGTTACACTCACCCCAAAGTATTTCTTTAAAATCAGCATGATACTATTATTATTATTATTTACCCTACCCCTCTGGGTTGCCCCAGCCATTCCAGGCGGCTAACAACTTCAGTGATGCTAGACATTTTCTGATTAAGCAATAAGGTAGTTATTTCCCCTGACTCAAGACAACTAGCAGCTGCTTCCTGTAGAAATGTAGTTTAAAGAAATGTTACTGGAAACCATGACATCACTTCTCTTTTCCTTTTAATCTTTATGGAAAGCTGTGTCGAAACTGTCACATCTATAGACCCTGTAGAAAAATAGATGCCACAAGAGGACAACACATAATGCTAAGCCAATGATATAGAGCGAACTGCAGATTCCTAGAGGGGATCACAGCTGCTGCACTCCTACCCTAGTTCTCCTCCTGCTGCTGCACTACCCAGAGCTAAATCATGATTTGGATTAGGTTGTCACTTATAGTTTATCTTTCTTCAGACAAACCTGAGCTTTGACCAAAGTTTGTTTTTGGTCTACATAGATGGGGAAAAGGCAGACTTGAGTCTTCACTGTATTGGACAAGTGTGAGGCAGTTTGGAACAAACTATGACAATTAACAATATGAAGATGAATCACCGCTGTCTGAACAATTCTGTACTTGCATGATTTCACACACAAGTATAGGAATACAGTGTCTGAACTGATTCAAATGCAAATATATCACTTTCAGTTGGGATAAATGTGGAATGAAGATTTAATTTTCTGGATGAACATGTTTCAGTTGAAGCCGCCTTGTACAGTACTTGCTTTCAAGCTTTCTCTTTAGACTATTTATTTGCAGGGTGGGATGGGAATGTAAACCAAGCATTAATAATCTTTGGTTGTTCAGCAGGGCATGGTTTAACAGTGCATCATGCTAGAAAAAGCACTACCCTTACAATTTGCACAACACACCCTTTGCTTAAAGTCGTCTTCTAGTGCTGTTGGGCAACTCTTTTCTAAAGCAAATTGCATTCCTGGTACTCTTTTAATTATCTAGAAATGGTTGCAAAGTAGTCACATTGTAATAATGGAATATGTCTGGTTTTGATTGCAGTAAGGATCCTGTTGTTTTCATTCAGCAGGATCTCAGGTGCAAGAGGCAGCGAAGACATTTTCCCTCGATCTTGGAGAGTTGTTGGAGTAGACAATGCTTAGTCCATATAGCTCTGCACAGTGCTGCTTCATATATTAAGCTTATATTTTATGTGAATGTTTTAAATAAACAATAACTAACAAGAAGCAATCTTGAAGATGAGTAACTTCACATTGCTAAAGACCTTGCTTTTCTTTTCTTTTCCTCCAGAAGATTGAAGACCTCAAAGAAACAACCAGTGTAAGTATGTGTTTAATCATTACATATTTTAAAGCAACTTAAGGGCTTGGCTTGGAGCTTTAATTCCTCTTTAGCTACTTGCTCTGCTGACAGGCACTTAGAATGGAATGGTGGGAGATCAGTTGCCCCCCAATCTCCCAAGTGGCCTGCTGGCAAATGCAGAGAACATGCTTCTCCTTATGCCACCTAATTAGAGGAGGGGGAATGGATTGTACCATATGTTCAGGAGGGAGGGGTCATCCTCTCACTTCTGTGCTCCAAATTATCTTCATATTTGTATTTTGATGGAAATGGAGATTGAGACTGTGCCCTACAATTATGTTCCGTGTTTATATTAAATAGAAAATATAGTAGTGTTTTAGAATATTTTTATGCTTGATGGTAACCTGCTTAACAGTCAGGTCTGTGAAAGCATGACACAAAATAACTTGACACATTTACTAGTCCTGTTGCTTTTTTAGTATATATTTTATTGTATTTTCATAACTTAATGATAAAATCTGAGCAACAAAAGCAGCTCTAATCCTTCTGTTGTGAAGGTATTGTATAGGTATTTTCAACTTGGTGCCCTCCAGATATTTTGAGCTATAGCTCCCATTATCCCAGGGGGGTTGGGGCCAGGGAGAGCTTTTGTCCAAAACCTTTGCAGGGCACCGGTGCCTAGGCTGGTTTAGACAATATCTTGCTTGTGCAATAACCTGCAGGATGTCAGTTAACTTTAAAGTTAACTGCTCTTAGAAAAAGAAGTAGCTTCTTTCACCCATCAAATGTTCTTTCCTTGAGTGGCTTTAGCTGTATAAATTGGGGAAATAATGATCCATTAAAACTATTAGCAAAATAGTTACTGATTTTCTCCACCCTGTTCACTCATTCAAGTGCAGAAATGTTATCATAAATTAATTCTTACAAGATATCTATGGCAAATAAGTACTAAACTGATAATGAACATACTAACCAAAGGAAGTACCGTAAATTTCGCTCTATAACACGCAGATTTTTTCTCCTAAAAAGTAAGGGGAAATGTCTGTGCGTGTTATTGAGCGAATGTGTGGTCCCTGGAGCTGACTCGCCGGAGCGCAGGGGCAAAAATAGGCAAAAATCAGATCGGGCGGGCGGAGGGAAGGCAGAAGCTGCTGCTTTCCTGCATTCTGCTTCAGGGTCTTACTGCCCACCCGCTTCTGTTGCTGCGCTTGCTCAAACTCAACAAAGAGCAGGGAATCCCCTGCCCTCCTGGCAAGCAGAGGGTTAAGGAAAGGATCGAGTCCTTCCTTCTAATTCTTTCCTAGTCACACTGCGTGCAGGCTCCAGCCCACCACCTCCTCCTCTCCGTGCTCTAGGGACTCGCAGGCAGCCGATAAACATGCAGGTGGGGGAGAGAGAGAGAGGGCTGGCTTTTGCCTTCCTTTCCTCCCCCCCCACCCCGTTAAACTCCTCCCCTGCATTCTTAGCCAGCTGCTTCTCCGCACACCCCTCTTGTGATTCTTGTCCCTTCTGTGTTTTTCCTTCCCTCCCCATTTAAAACGTGGTGACAAAGCACGGATCCACATGGATCCTCAGGATTTTTGCATTGGGTCACCCCAAATTCACCATCAGATCACATTACATGTCCATGGCTACAGTCTGTACCAAAAAAATCACGCACCCACTGTTGCCTGGGGCTGCAATGGTGCAAAAACGTGGTTACAAAGCATGGATCCACAGGGATTCTCAGGATCTTTGCATTGGGTCACCCCAAATTCACCATCAGATCACATAGCATGTCCATGGCTACAGCCTGCACCAAAAAAATCACACACCCACTGTTGCCTGGGGCTGCAATGGTGCAAAAACGTGGCTACAAAGCATGGATCCACAGGGATTCTCAGGATCTTTGCATTGGGTCACCCCAAATTCACCATCAGATCACATAGCATGTCCATGGCTACAGCCTGCACCAAAAAAATCATGCACCCACTGTTGCCTGGGGCTGCAATGGTGCAAAAACGTGGTTACAAAGCATGGATCCACAGGAATTCTCAGGATTTTTGCATTGGGTCACCCCAAATTCACCATCAGATCACATGTCTGTGGCCACAGCATGAAGCCCAAAAATGATACATCCACTGTTTCATTCAGAATGTTTTTTCCCTTCTTTTCCTCCTCTAAAAATGATGTGCGTGTTATGGTCAGGTGCGTGTTATAGAGCGAAAAATACGGTACTTTGCTTCCTTAACACTCCATTCTAAGCAGTAAAAGTTTTGTAGAAATACTAACATGTTTATTTTTGCCCCCCCTTAGAGCATGGTTGAATCAATAAAACACTGCATTGTGTTGCTGCAGATTGCTAAAGTAAGTATCTCTGTTGGAAAATACAATAAAAAGTGTTTGCAGTATAATGTTTTCTGGAAGAAATCGTTCTGTGCTATTATATTGTAGAGGCATTGAACCATCAAAGTTAATAAGAATTGGAAGGTATAGATATATGTACATTTATATGACTTGATTATTTCCCCTTCTGTTGCATTCTGTAGGAAGATTGATAAATACTGTAAGTAGATTGCCAGGGGTATATGAATGTACATTGTATAAGTTATACAATGCATACAATAGCATACTCAATGCTGTGCCATTCTTCATATTAAAGTGGTGATCATACTGACCTATTGATCCTGACAAAGTGGTGTTTACCATAATCTCAAATGTTGTGACTGTGCTCTTCATGCTTTGTTTGAGCATACATAAAAACAGATTCGTTATGTCAGTGCCTACATTGGTTTGATTACTTTTGGTGTTTTAAACATTCACAAGCAACTATTTCGTGGAAGCCCCCAGGTTGGAAGCATGGCGAAACAAATGTTTAAAAAAGCGCTCTGCTAGGTTGTACATGAACAGTATAAATAACAGAATTATAGTCTATTAAAGATTGATCTTGAAATTTGATGGTGCTTGTGCCTTCAAAAACTCATATTGAATATCAGTGTCTGATAATTGAGTTAAAACATGTCCTCCTTTAACAATGGGCCTTGGATAGAGAATTGATAAAATGGAGCAATTGTTGGCATGAAAAAAAATTGCATATGTATGGTTAAAGCCCTTACTCACCAAATGGGTTTGCATGTACTAATCTACTCTAAAATTTTGGATTTATTCTCTAATCTTAATAGGCCTAATAATTCCTAACCTATAGCACTGAAGTTCCTGCCATATCAGAAGTGAAAAACCCACTAAGTTTTTCTGGCCATCTTAAAATCCTAATCGTAAACTGGATTATGGAACTTTTATACATGATCAAAGAAGGTGAGCCCCAGTGCGCTTGTGCTGTAGTACAACACTGTAACAGGTTTCTCCAAAGAGAGCTATGTATATAGCTCCCATACATAATAGACTAACAAGGTGGAGAAGAGGGTGAGACTTGCTTGTGGTGTAAGGATACTTTTTGCTCATTTTCTTCTGTGAAAGCATGGAAGATATGCATGCCTCACTGCTGAAGAGAGAGTGTACCATCTGCAAATCTGAAGATAAGCATAAATAAAACAAAGTTTCTGGAGTAACGAAAGAATGTACAAGTGTTGCTAGCACTTAAAAACTTCAGGAATAGCCTGGAAGAAATCTTTGTCATATGCCGCTATCCGGTGAATCTTTGTGACATGAACACAACCACATTCTACACTGCACACAACTTAAAATATTCCTGCATTGCAAGGGGTTGGACTGGATGACCTTTGCGGGCCCTTCCAACTCTACCATTCTGTGATTTTATATTCTAAAATTTTATTTTGGTGAAGAAACAGAACACCTTCAGTGCTGTTTGTTGTCCATATGTCTCTGGCCAAGCTTGCCAATTTACTAAAGAAAAACAAATGAGGAAAAGGTTGTAGTTTAGTGATGGAACCCATGCTTTGCATGTTTGATTTCAAATTCAGTCCTTGGCATCTGCAGCTGAAGGACCTCTAGTAATAGGAAAGTCAGGAAATATCTCTTTTGGCGTCCTCGGGGAAGTCATTGCTGGACAGGGTAGGCAGTTCTGGGTCAGATAAACTGTTGATCTGCCTTGGAATAAGTTGGATTTATAAATATTCTGTTCAGACTTCTGAATAGGCAGTTGCACAAGATTGTAAAATGCATCTATTAATAATGTATCTGATGCTTAGGCTTTTCTCCTTCGCTTTCCAAATTTCCCCATACCCATGCCAGTTAAGAAAGCTTCCATAGAAAGTGCAAAAGGAAAGATGGGGGAAGAGAATATTTGAGTCATTCATCCACAAAAGAGACCTTTGCTGCTGCTCTCTCTCCCCATAACCCATTTGCTATAATGTTTAGTGCACCCTTATCCCAGTTTTGTTCTTGGAACATACCTTGCCTTGCAAACCTATGCAAACCTGAGACAGGCAATACTGAAGGCTTCTGATCTGGCAGAATTTTGGGAGGCTTCTTTTGCTAATTCTGTCTCTCCCTTTAACCCCGATCCAGTGTCCTACATCATTCTGAGGGTTCTGGGGGCTGCAGCAGAAGGGAAGAGTTGGCAGAAGTTCCCTTACCACCAACAGTAGGAGCATCCCCTGAGTGAAATGCCACTCAAGATACTCCTGCCTGCAGCTGTAAAGTCTGCATCCAGCCCATTATCTCAGACATAGTGCATTAAGATAGGGATAGGGAACTTTTTGCAGCTTGTACCACATTCCCTAATAAGCCTGCTTCCATGAGATGCATACCAGTGGTGAGCAAGATCAGAGGTGAAAGTAGGTATGGGCAGAGGCAAATGTGAGTAGAGACACTCGCCTTTTATAGGCCTCCTAGCCACACAATAGGCAAAGGTTTCTATATATGCATCCCTCCACTTCCAGTCAGATGATCGAGAGGCAGTATCCCAATTCAAGGACTCTGTTGAGGCTGTGGAGCAATGCCGGTGAATTGTATGGAAAGGGGGCATTGTATGGGTAGAGTCCTGTGGGCCAGATAAAGAAATGGCATTCCTACTAACATAGAATTGTTCATAACTCTCTGCCAGCCTTATGTCTTCTCAATCCATTTATAATATTTTAAAATCCTCAAGATAAAAACTGATGTTTGAGGCCCTCGTCTATTCCCTCCTAGCTCTAAAAATAGTGCCATGCTTTGAGCAGCATTTACTTGAAAGAATTAGGAATTCAGCTACTGCAAACCCACAATAGGTTCCATGGGAAATGTGCAAGAGAAATCAAAGTAGCTAGGTTTTTTTTTTTACTCAGGTTATAGGACCTTGGGTGACTTGGAATAATGGACTTTGTATGATTATGCTTTAGGTTGAGGAAACAAAGCTACCTTCGTTTTTGTAGCAGCTTTATTTTAGCAAAATGCAAGCCTTTTCCTGTCCCTGGTCCACAAAAAAGAGCATAGAGCATGATCACTGTGCATTTAATATATGTGTGTGCGTGTTTCAATGAATATTTGGGATTAGTGTAATCGCCTTTGTCATTACATGATTATGATTATGCATTGGATCTTGTTTCCATTCTGTGGATTCTGCAATGGATGATTGGCTGTACTCCACCACGGAGTTTGTATATTATGTTAATGACTTTAAGTTTTCAACATTAAAAATTACATATATTCTTTTAGAATAATCTGATTAGGAACTCTCATCTCTCAAGTATGCCACAGATATGCCACAGATTAGGAGATATGATAGCCATCTGCAATTATCTTAAGGGCTGTCACATGGAAGAGGGAGCCTGCTTGTTTTCTCCTGTTCTGGAGGATAAGACTCAAGTTGCAAGAAAGGAGGTTCCACTTAAGCATTTGGAAAAACTTTATGACAGTAAGAGTTGTTCAGCATTGGAACAGACTCCCACAAGAGGTGGTTGACACTCTTTCCTTGGAGATTTTTAAACAGAGATTGGATGGCCATCTGTCATGGATGCTTTAGCTGAAATTACTGCATTGCAGGGGGTTGGACTAGATGGCCCTTGGGGTCCCTTCCAACTCTATGATTCTATGATTAAGTATTAAATAACACACTAATATTCATCATTTAATTACAGACCCAATAAAGTTGTTAATGCATGTTACGCTTGGTTCTCTGCATTCTTCTGTTACCATATAGTCTTCAGTATGGCTTTTGATATACTGGCAGTTTTATTCAACATCACATCCATTGTTTAGAGCTGCTTCTGTATCCAGCTCTGTCCCTGGCAGCCCAGGTATCATCAGTGGCTAGAAGAGTCTTTTACCAACTGTGACTGGTGCTACAGCTGTGGCTGTTCCTGGACCACAAGAGCTTGACCATGGTAGTTCAGCCACTGGTGACTTCAAGATTGGATGGCTGCAGTACACTCTGTGTGGGGTTTCCCTTGTTATTAATCCAAAAGCCTACAGTTCGTGAGGAATGTTGCAACACGGTTGCTGCCAGGACTGAGACCCTCCCAGCATGTAACATCTCTACTCAGAGATCTGCGCTGGTTGCCGGTTTGCTACCAGGCCAAGTTCAAGGTGTTACTGTTAGTATGTAAAGCCTTTAGCAACTTGGTACCACTTTACTTGCAGCTTCATCTTGCCCCAAGTGTGCCTACTCAGCTGCTTTGATCCCCAGAACTGGCACTGTTAAAGGTGCCACATAATATGCAATCTTCTAGTGTGGGAGCAGCTATACTTTGGGTCTCACTGCCTAGTGACATCAGGCAAGTAGGTCCCTTCACTGTGCTCTTTTGGTACCTACTCAGTGATGAAATTTTGAAGTAATTTCCAGCTGATATTTCTGATTGGCACTTCCTCAATTAAACCATGTTCAATCCATGAAGCTTACTGTGTGACCTTTGGCCAGTGGTACATACTCAGCCCAACAGGGTTCAGCCCATGAAACTAATACGGGGTGGGAAAAGACAACCTTGGACTCCACCCTGAGTTCATTGGAAGAAGGGTAGGATAATTTTGTTTTGTCTGGTTCATTGTTTGTATCGAGGAGAATCCTAGACTTCATAAAAGGAAAATCTGCTAAATGCTGGTGTACTCTGGTTAACTACGGATTATTTGTATTGTATAGGGAGATGCAGTTTGAATGTAAGATGAATGACAATTCATTCACAGCTAAGGTATAGCTGAGGAGTAGGATGGAACCTTGCACCTGAAAGAAGGGAAAATACATGATCCTACGGCCTATACCTAATCCTTTAACTATTTTTGAAGGGTTGGCTAGCATTACACTTACTCTAGACCACAGAGATAAGACCTGTGGTAGGAGAAAGCATACACCTGTGAGGGGTTTATTTAACTGGTACTGAGGCATTTAGTCATGGCCAAATAAACCCTTCACTATCATGCTTTTCTTTTAAGTGACTTGTAATTTTTTCCAGGTGATAGTTTCCAAAACATCAAGGAGCATGTCACAGAAATACCTTGCATGTCACAGAAATATCTTGCAATATCTTGCAATATCTTGCGTTTGTGCAGGCCTCTTCATGATACTTGGTAATAAACAGAACTAGTAGATACATAGCAGCATGCTTCTTCAGTGTTATATTCATCTGACAGAAAGCGCTTTTCAGTATTGATATGTTAGCCTTTATTATCTTCAGATGATAGCAAACATAGCTAGCTATTGTAAGAAGATACCAATGGTTTATAAAGTGCAAGGTTTCTAATGGTTAATCGGTTTCTTTTCCTTCAGAGACATTTCACTTTCGCAGCATCTAGTAAAAAATTCTGGAGAGAAACAATTATTCTCATATAAGCAAAGACATGGCATCTAGTAAAAAAATTGATATGTTAATATTTGTAACATTTTTCCTTAAGGACCAAAGTAATGAGGAGAAGCACGCAGATGGACTTATAGTAAGTTTAAATCTAATCTTTCAATCTCCCTTTATTTCGGCAGAACGTTAAAGCTGCAGTCATGTGGCCACAGGGGCTTGAACTTCCATTCAATTTTGACATTCTCTTTCTTAGTCACATCTTCTGGTGTCTCCTCAATATGTTGTCACTTTCCTTAAGCTTCAAAAATCACAATTAAGAATATTAAATTCCAGCTTCGCTTTTATCACCACTATTTCTTATTAATGAAGCAAATTTAAACCCACAATGGGGAAAAACTGGGATGATAACTTGGTCACTCTTCTTGTACCTGAAATGCACGTGCTTTCAGAATAACATTTCTTTATAATACTGCTTTTGAAATACATGCTAGAAGTTTCTGTCACGTTGCTTTGTTGTATATACTTCATGTAACTTTACTTCTGTCTTTCATTTGTATACATTTTCCTGACTTCTGAGTGTTTGTAAATTGGTAGGAATTTACACTGGCATTTTAGCTTAAACAAGAGCAGAACAGTTATGTGAAGTAGCTTGTTTTTCTTATTTTCTAGTTGACCCTACATTTTAATAAATAGTTGGGACCTTTTTTCATGGCCCATTTCCCTCGTTGCTGAAACTTAAAAACACATTTTAAGACCCTTAGAACTACAGGAAACAAAGTAGTGCTGGACCCCATGAGACAAGAGTGTAACTGCAGTTTGGTAGGGTAAGTGTAGGTCTGTTTTTAAGAAAACCCTCATCATGCCATAAAGTTGGGAATATAAAGTACCTTCTATATACTGTATATGATATCACTAGTGAATCACAAGACAGTCACAGTGAGAATTCCCCTATAAATAAAGTTGGTGAACTAGTTTGCAAAGTTTAAGGATAGCCTCTTAACTGTATGAGTTCATATGCATTCATTAATGGTCTCAAAGGAGATTATGTCTTATAAATGTGGAAATTCAAAGCAAGTTCTTTCTTTCTGCTACAACAAGTTTGAAAATAAGATGTGGGTTCATAGCATCAAATCAATAGATTATAAATAACTTCTAAACACTGCAGCATTCTGGGAGCAATGGAGAATGCAGTTTTAAGAGGAATAGTAATTACTCAGGAATGGCAGATCTGCAGTTAAGGAACTCGATTGCCAGGATTTCTTGTGATGAGCATAATAAACAAGGCCTTAGTCCTCTTGAGTTTCCAATTTAAACAGTACTGAGCTCCTACCAGTTCTCAAACTTACTTGTACTGTATTACAATTCAAAATATTTCTGGTCATGTTTATCTGTTTTTGCTTGAACCCTTAGATACACAATGTGTTAATCTTCTACTTTTCTAGTGTTTTAATTGGTGTTGCTTGTAGATTAATAGGAGGCTGGCTGTGAAGACTTTGCAGAGTTTATAATTAAATGAAAGCTTTTCAATCACATGGAACACAAGATGTTATTTCCTATAAGCTTGAAATCAACATAGCATAACACACACCTTTTAAAAATAACACTGAAGAGCTTGTAGAAAGGATTGAATGTCCTTAACATGAACAAGTTATTTCTAAAACATCAACATTGAATGGTCCAGTTTCATTTAGTTTACCTGGAGAAAACATTTGACTTGAAATCCTAGAAGCCTTAATTTATTTAAGCCATTTATAGATTGTTATCAATATATCTCGAAGCAGTTTACATAAGAAAAAATCCAGGTACAATAAACACAACAACTTTAGAGAGAAGAAAATCCAAGTACTATATATAAATATACAGTACAGTATAACATCCAAAGGTGTAACAATCATCAATATAAAATGCTGGAAAAGACTTGTTAAACTTTGCATCTGTAGGCTTAATTTAGCTATCTTTTCTGTTTGTACAGTTTTCCCTGGTACAATTTTCTATCTTGCAATATATTTAACAACTTGTAAGTGCTTTCCACCTCTGACTTGCGGGAACCAGCTCATGAAAAACCTTCAACCAAGAACCTCCCAATAAAGCTAGTTTGACACAACTGTTTGACACTGTTATAACTATTAAATATGACCAGTAAAATACACAAAGCTGCCTTGTGGTGAAATGTAGAAACGTGTTGATTATTGTTGTTCACTTACGGTCTTCCTTTTTAGACAAGTGTACAAGATGCTTTCATAAAATAGTAGTATAATACAAAACACAGTTATAACCTAAAACTAAAGAACCCAGACGGCAGCAAAGTATGTGATAAAATTGCAGTTCTAAAAAGGTCTGCTAACTCCTACCTGAAAACAGACAGTCAAGAGGCCAAGCATTTTTCAGAGGCCTTTCCACATCCTGGGTGCTATGACTGAAAGGGCGTTCTCGCATGTATCCAACTTCATCTCAGACAGAATCAGAACCTGAGTGAGGCCCTCTAAAGTAGAGTGAGTGTCCTGTACAGGTTCATATTGGGAATAGGGAAACGACTTTCCTTAGAGATTCTGGTTCTAAACCATTTAGGGCTCTGAAGATAATAGGTTGCACATTGATTTGAAACTTGACGCAAATTGGTGAGGATAGGTGCAATGTGATCTAAAATGGACAGCTCCCATCAGAACCCTCACTGTTTCTGACCAATTGAAGCTCCCAATTATCTCAAGGAGCAGTGCTATGTAAAGCAAATTCCAATAATCTAACATGTAAGTTGAAAAGCTATAATGCTATTTGAGGAGTTCAACACTATCCAGAACAAGCCTAATATCTGGTCCGTTGTCCTTAAAACTCCAGCCAATAGTGCTTCTAACTTGTCTGAAATTACTTTCAGATGAGTATGTTGTAATTTAAAATGCATTAAGAGTATCCATGTTTTAAAAACATACCGTGATATTTGCAGGGTTGAATTAGCTTGATTTTTTTCAGTATGATAGCCTCCTAATTATCTATTGTAGTTTTAATTTTGAAAACTTGTTTCCTGATTGTACGCATAGTAAAATGCATGATTCTTTAGTTCTGTAACAATCTGACTAGTCTTTTTCCCTCAAGTACAGATCCTCTGGTATACCAATATAATCATAATGTAATAAGGAACTGAGGTGAATGAAATTGAAATGCCTGAAAATGAATATTTTGGTGTCATCACTTCAGATGTCTGAAAGTCTGTCAACGTTCTCTGATAAGTTATCACCAAGTTTTGATAATGTCTTTCAAAACCTTGACTAGATTTGACGACTATGGAATAAAAGCCTTTGCATTGACATTACGTAGTGTTTGGTACAAGGACTGAGGAATTAGTATTCCAGAATTTCCCAGTGCTTTGTCCCAACTGTTTCGTCCTTACTGCTGTTCTTCAGGCACACTATTCACAAATACTCTTCTGAGATTAACTAGAGATAGTATTTATTAGAGAGGGAGGAGAGGACCAAGATTTCACCTTCGCTATGGGGAAAAATATTAGTAACTAACCGTGCTCGTAATTATACCTAATGCCGTGGTAGTTAGATCACACCCATTCTCTCAACTGGCATGATTTTTGTGTTTGTAGAATTAATAATACTGACTTTTAAACACAACTCATTTTGACACTGAACAGTAAAGCATTATTCTCAAAGATCCATAAAAGTCTTTAGAATAGGAGTGGGCAAGCTGTGACCCTCCATATGTTGTTGACCTCAAACTTCCATCAGCCCTCACCATTGGCCGTGTTAGGCAGGATAGAGGGGAGTTGGAGTCCAACAACTGGAGGGCCACCACCATTTTAGAACAGCTTTAGAACAGTGAGGATCTGGGCAAAATATCAAGGAGATCATTCCAATATGTTGGAAGTAAGAGGCATAACAAACATTCATCTTTGACAGCAAATTGTATTGTATAAAGTCAGTTTCCAAACAACCTCAGTACATTTAAAATTAGAGTCAAATGCTATTTTATAATAGTTAAAAATGGCAACGAACAAAATAAGCTCTAATTAATTTCATTTACCGACAGCAATTTTGTCTTGTCCAGTATTTAGGGTGGTATCCAATACTGTTCATCAACTGATGAAAGGAATCCATTCACAGAATAGGAGAGGGAGGCAACATTTGGAGATTATCCACTCACATTGCCTCTAAATCTGCTCTGGAGGCCCCCCCCCCCCCATCGCCCAGAGCAGATTTAGAAGGCTGGAAGGGAGGGAAATTGCTGAAGATTGTCTCGCTTCTCATTCCACTGGCAGATTCCATCCATCAGTAGATTGATTGTATTAGATGCCCTCCTTTACTGTTGCTTAAATTTATTGTGCTGCATAGATTTAAAGCTGTTCCATATCTAGTTCTTCCTCCACAGGAAGCTAATTCCAAAGTTTAGCCATTGTTGCCATTTTAAAAGCAGGAAGAGATTACTTGCTGCAAGAAACATTTCTTGCCCCTGAAGTTACCGTATTTCTCAAGTTTTGAGTTGTTCCCATATATTATCACAACAGTCCTTCAATTTGTGTGCAGAAAGCCAGCTAACACTCTTGCTAATCATTTGCAAAGGAAAAACTTATCTGCTTGTACTACCCTCAAATGCTTCCCTTCTCTTCATATCTTCAAGGACTCCTTATTATTTTTGTTGCTGTCCTACTTTTCCAGAAAGAAGCTCATGTTCGGTTTAGTCTGTGTCTAATCTTCTGAGTTACTGTTTTTCTAGGTTTATCTTTCTTTGATATGAAATCTTGTACAATATCTGGATTTAAATGGATCTTATCAGATTGGGTTGTCTGCTGAGTTTTCAGGTTGCTGACTGCTCTAGCCTTACCTTGTTTTATTTCTGACCGTGTGCTCTGCAAATGGCAGGATTGTTTTAGGTTTAGTTTTTAAATATCAGTAAAGGTGATTTCAGTTGTATTTAACCCACACATTTAGAACTCTGCTGACAGAGTTTGAACAAAATGAAAAGTCAGCTGTTTCCCAAAGGCGTCACTTGCAGTTTGTTTAGTATGGTGGATCTTTGCATGCCTTCACTTGTACCACATAACATGTGACCAGAGCCACACATCCGTACACATCATATACCCAACTGCTTTCATTTTTCTATTCTTTGAAGCAGATCTATCCTAGTAGATGTTACATGTATAATGAGGGCACGCACATATGATAGGATTGCCATATTTCAAAAAGTGAAAATCCAGACAAAAAAGTTGTTAAGCTTTTTTTTGTTTTTGCTGAAGTTGTGTTGTTCTCCCCCACCCCCAAATCTAAATAAACAGAGAGGCTTCGAGCTCTTTTTAATGAAATTTGCCAAAATCTCCCATTTCCAACATGGGCTGCCATATGTCTGGATTTTCCCAGACATTCCAGCAATTTCTGCCCAGGCGATGTTTAATAGGGCCAAATACCAGCTATGTCTGGGAAATTCTGGATGTGTGGCAACCCTAACATATGAAATACCTAGCCCATCATATACTGGAAATTTTCAGTTTCATCAATTTTTCAACTTGCTGAAAGTTTTATAGTCTTCCCCCCTTTAAAATAGTGACAGTTGATACACTCTGTTAATTTCCTGTCCTGATCAAAGTGACATCAGTCCTGCATCAGAATCTGGCAAGTGTGGTAGTGTGTGAAGAGGTCTTAAGGGGTATTATGAAAGTGACAATTGCTTTTCTGAAAAAGAAAATTGAAGGTGGAAAGATAAACGAAACTGTGTCTCAACGTAGAATAAACTAGTGTGAAACAAGATCAGACAATGTATTATGCTTTCCCTCAAACTGCAAAGGAGCAGAATGAAATCTCTGAGTCACAAAACATATTCATAGTGACTCCTGTTCAAGATTCTTGACAAATTCTTATGGCACCATGTTCAGTAGTACTTCTGGAATTGTTGAGTATCTTCTCTGAAAGCAGGAGTAAACCACAATCTCTAGATCGTCTGTCATCTTTTAGGGTTGCTATCACATCAGTACGTTAAAAATTAAAGCTGGGACTCTTGGGTTTTATGATAGAGTATTTATATTTACACTTAACTAAATTCATTTTCAACTTGCTACTACTATTCTGTACAGACCACTAATGCTTGGAGAACATTTGCTGTACTTCTGTCACTTTGCATTTCTCTCAGGAATTTGCTATTGCATTAATAAAGTTCCTGCACGGAGCACACACCGCTGTGATTCTCAAAAAAGGTTTAATTTGTTTTTTGTGTCGTAGAGCACTATTAATCCTGTTGATGCAATATATCAACCTAGTCTATTGGAATCTTCAGTGATCAGCGCAATGCCTACCCAAACTGTCTTACCTTCAGGTATAGTATTTGTAAACTACTTGTGGAAATGTTTGTTTCTGAAACTTATGAAAATGTAATGTTTAGTATTAATAGTAGATACCCTGTTTCAGCTCAAATGTGATTTATTTTATATGCACTTTCTCCCACTCCCCCCACATCCCTTTATTTCTTACATACATGCATAAAAATGTTAGGCTGCCACCGCACCAATTCCAGCATGATGAACAGCATGCAGACAGGCTAGCAGTGTGGGTGGCAGGTGACCCAAGGAAGCTGTTTAATGAGGGAGGGGAGATGCTCCACGAAGCAGTTTGGCTAAGCACCACCCCTTTAAAAGAGGGTGGGGCTTGGGGCAAGCGGTGAAGGGATAGTTGAAGTGTAAAGGGAGGAAGGTTTGGTCAGGTGTGCGGGAGGGGGAGTTGGCAGGTACGTGGGGTTGTTGAGTGGAGCTGGCAAGGACAACCACCCCAGTAGAATGCATATACAGTGGTACCTTGGTTTTCAAACTTAGTCCGACCCCCGAAACAGTTCAAAAACCAAGGCACGGCTTCCGATTGGCTGCAGGAGCTTCCTGCACTCAAATCAGAAACCGTGTCAGACGTTCGGCTTCTGAAAAATGTTCGCAAACCAGAACACTCACTTCCGGGTTTGTGGCGTTCGGGAACCAAGGTACCACTGTATTCACTGAAAGTGGTTGCATAAAGGATGTAGCTTATAAGCTATTTGTGCTGTACTGTGCTGTTGCTTTGTAAATGAGCTAACTTGATTCTCTGTGCTGAAATATATTTGACTCTTTCCTCTTGTACTCAAATTGAATGATTTCTTTTTACAAGCGGTGTTTTTATAATCAGTTCACATAGTAGTGTGTTTGCATTCCCTATCTTCATTGCCTGTTCTTTGCATTAAAGATACTCAACTAAACTAGGAATGTGGAAGAGCAGTGAGCCTTCATCTTCCCACATGGAGAGTAGAACAGCAGAATACATTCTGTGCCTAGGATGATGCCATGAATACGTCAGGATTTTTGCTTACACCATTTCACTTGTCACTTTGTAATAACTTTTAGAACCAACCCAGCTTTGCAAATCAGAGCAGCGACCTTCATCCTTGGCAGTTGGACCAGTTGTAGCATTAATTGGAAGTCACCAGACTCCAACACCAAATAGTACAGGTATAGCACAAATTCTTATCTTGTTTCAAAATACACTCTCACAGTTTGGTGGGAGTGGGGCGCCTGTGGACCTCCAGATGTTGCTGGAGTACAACCCCCATCCTTTCTGACCATTGGCCATTCTCTCTGGAACAGATGGGTGTTGTAAGTACCGCAACATCAGGATTTGAATGGTACCCTTTTTCATGATGCACATGCTTTATTGGTGATTTCATAGGCTCCCACTATTTCCAAGTGGATGGTATAAAACCCTGGTGATGTTCTAGACCAAAGTGGCTAACCTGGTGTCCTCCAGACATTGCTGGACTCAAACTCCTATCCGCCCCAACCTGCACCAATCAGGAATGCTGGTTGGTGTGTGCTGGTTGGGAGAGACATGCCTTACATCCAATCACCTCTGTTACAGGTCTCTTCCATTCCTTTGATTGTTGTTGTTACTTTTTAAAAGATACTGTGTTTAGATCTATTTATAAATCGTTATTGATCTTGAACTTCATGAGCTAATAAAAGTTCAGCTACTTACGTTTTGTTTGAAAACAACAAACTGGTTTTTTTACATTTATACGCATAATCGTTACAGGAAGTGGCCAGTCAGCACCTAGCAGCAGTTTAACTTCTCCGAGCCATGCCAATATTTCTCCAAATACAGTTCCAGATTTCTCTTACTCCAGCAGTGAAGATGAATTTTATGATGCTGATGAATTCTATCAAAGCAGCTCATCCCCAAAGAGATGTTTGGAGTAAGTAATGGGAAGCCTAAGAACACTATTTTTCCTTGAGAACTGTCAGAGTCGGTACATATACTGACCACATTCCATGCATGTAGCAGAAATCATTAGGACAGTGGGCAGTGCTCAGTGATGTCCTTCTGCTTGCACAACAGGACTTATGGTTTCTTACCTCACTCCTGCAGCTGCCTCTGTGCCCTCAAAATCTGTTCCACAGGATCCCCAGACCCTCCAGAGCAGATTTTAGAGGGTGCAGGGGAGCGAGAAAGGAAAGATAAGCTTCATTGTACAAGTGGGCAACAGATCAAACTGTGTTGGATCTAACCCAGGATTTTTACTCCACTTTCTCACTTTCTTAAAAATACAAATTAAGAACAATTACGATTTTAAAAATTCATACTGTGAATGAAGCAACTATAATGTGCCAACATTATGCCCTGCATGGATATGAAAATTGCACAAATTCTTATAGAAGCTAATGGAAATTGACGTTTTATTCATGAGCTGCTGTGTGGTGCACAGAGGTGTTCCTCAGTTCATAGACTTCAGCCATCAACTAAGTGAGTTGCCTGTAGCCATCTTTAAACTCTGCTAAATCTGACCCACCATATACAGGCCTAATTTGGCCTGGCGGGTGTCCTAATTTGCTCAGCAGAGACAGTTCCTCCCACACCTGATGTCAAATGCAATGGCAGGCAAAAACAAAGCTGCAAAGGAACCAGATGAAAGTCTTAAGAGTGCTCCTGGCAGGCAGAGTTTTGATTTGGTGCCCTTTAAATTTGGTGACAAATACAGGCTTCACTGGGATTGGTTCCACTTGGGAACTCCTGAGGGTGGTCCCTGCCAAAAGTAGGGGTTCCAATCGGCACTAAGTACAACTCCCACTGCAGGTATTTTCCTTGTAAGGAAAGAATCAGTGCACTTTGAGTGTGCTCCAGTTTTTTTCCTTTGTAGTTGGGCCACTATGTTGTCAGGCAGTTGACCTGCCTGTCAAAGTGACCAACAACATAGAGTAATGGCAGGTAAATTCTGATAATATATGTATAGAAGTTTTATTTATAAGTTAAGGAAGTGAAAGGCTGCTGAACACAACAGAGGTTTCCTTTTCTACCGACTGCAGCCCCCTGTGTTCCTTGAAAAGCCTCTCTTGTGGGTCAGCAGACTCTTGGAGGCTTAACCTCTGGCTACAATCCTTAAATCTTTTAAAATGCTAAATGATAGTGAACTATTGGCCTTCCTTTGGTCTCTTTTCCATACCTTAAAGCTGCTCTTTATCTGCCCTGGAATTTACTGTTTCTCAGCCATTCCCCAAGTGTGGGAGTTCTTCACATCCTTATTATGTTTGTAATGGTCTAAAATGCTTTGTATCTTTCTGTAGCTCTTCAGGGCCTGGGGCCATCCTAACTCGTAGCAGCACAGGAAGTAGTATGAAGCGCCCAGACACAACAGAGTCCCTCAACTCTTCCATGTCTAATGGGACAAATGATGCTGGTAAGAGAAGTCCGCAAACCATCCAGGGCCCCAGCAGCACTTTGCTACAAATTGCAGCGTGTATAGATACTACAAAAGACTCCTTTTTCTTCTTTATGCTAAGTAGTGAGGATAAATTAATCTTTTCCTGCATGCTTGCTTTCAATATCTCTGCTATTGTTAAGGCGAAAAAACAATGTTTGCCTATCGTGGCGTATTTGATAAGGTGTGGGGAACCTTCCCCCACTTGGGCTGACACTGGGTGGGCCCAGAGCCCTTGTTTTCTCTCCCTCTTTCTGGCACCTTCTTCCTCATTTTCTCTCACACACATGAAATTAAGGCAAACAGGTTCCCCACCCCTTAATTAGATTTTAATTATTTGAAGGTTTTTCTACTTCTTCAGTAAAGCATGTGTTGAATGCAGTTTATTATTACAGATCTGTTTGATCCCCATGACGATAGAGATGACGATAATGAAGGGGAGTCTGTGGAAGAACACAAGAGCGTTATCATGCATCTTTTGTCACAAGTTAGGTTAGGAATGGACTTAACCAAGGTAAGAGTCAAAAGGAGGTTCATGGAGTTTGAGCAGTTAGTGGCTTTAATTGCTTTGAGTGCAAGAGTATTCAGTCATCAAATAAATCAGTTTTGCATCTCCTCTATCCCAAATCCTAACTATGATTGTTGAATCTGCATGTGTTAAACCTGCACAAACTTGTTTGTAAGTAATCTCTTCAATGGCATGATAGTTACATGCTCAAATTCAACACAGGGTGGCATCTAGTTGCTGCACTCTTAACAATGATATTTGCACAAGATGCACTGTCCACTGCAGCCCAAAGCTCTCCCTCTCCTAAGGGCTCCAGCCGGGGGGGTGGGGTGCCATAGAACAGCCCTAGTTGCTTCAGCATTTAATGTTAGGCCTGTTTCAGTCTCATTGAAATTAATTTGACTGGAGCATTGAACTTGATTTCATGGAGACTTAATCTTACGGTTTTTTATTGATCTCATCCACATGTGATAGTAAGTCATAGTCTTAAAAAAACTCACAAGTAATAAGTAAAGAATTTTAATACGAAATTCAAAAATTACAAGGAGCAAGCCTTGGTTTCTGCTCATGATTAGTGCTGGTTTTTTAGTAATGCTAAGCCAGTTACCTGGCTGGCTTAGCATTACATACTAAAGAGCAAATCAGGCCCAATTGAGCAGCATGTTCATTATTTATTGCCTTTAAACTGAGATGAGTAGTGATTTCTCACATCTCCAAACAGGTGAAATGAATAGAGTTTCCAATGTTGTTTCTGTTTTGGATTATCCCCCATGCTCAACATTCTGGGCTGTTCTTTTAATAAACAATATTGGGCACATAATAGGTTCCTTCTTTTGCAATAGGCTGATCACAAACCAGAGGTATATTATGTCCCTCCTTTTAAAGTTTCTTGGCTGTATTGTGTAAAATAATAATAATCCTGTACTGGAAAGCTTAGTGGAAAGGACCACCTGCTTTTTAACTAAGTGTGGTACCAGCAGTAAGTGCTGACCCTTACAAATGTCAAATTATGCTTGAGCAGTTTTGATCAGCGTTAAGACTTAGTGTTTTTTAGATAATCAAATGCTTAAGAGTCTTGTGTGTTTCTTCCCTCAGGTGGTTCTTCCGACTTTTATTTTGGAAAGAAGATCACTTTTAGAAATGTATGCAGACTTCTTTGCACATCCAGACTTATTTGTAAGGTATTCTCAATTTTGTTTTCATACAGCTTATATACCTGCAGTAGTGCAAGCTTTATATTCATTTGCACAGAATCCAAGCACATAGGTGCAGAGCTCCACTTCAGTGGATGCATTTTTGTCTAAGGACCATGATCTAATTGATTTGCTGGCTACTTGTTAGGCAGATCCAGCTGCCTCTAGCAATACAGTGGTACCTCGGGTTAAGTACTTAATTCGTTCTGGAGGTCCGTTCTTAACCTGAAACTGTTCTTAACCTGAAGCACCACTTTAGCTAATGGGGCGTCCCGCTGCCGCTGCGCTGCCGGAGCACGATTTCTGTTCTCATCCTGAAGCAAAGTTCTTAACCCGAGGTACTATTTCTGGGTTAGTGGAGTCTCTAACCTGAAGCGTATGTAACCTGAAGCATATGTAACCCGAGGTACCACTGTATAGGGACTGAAACTGGGCAGCTAGTTTTACATTGCTGATAAAGCATTTTATCTTTCAGGTAGGAATGGTAAGGTCTTTTATGTGTAGCTAAACCATCAGTTAGATTTTTTTCTCTCAGCTCAGTTTTAAACATCTTGAATAACTTTTTTGTGGTTTCAATTTTTTTTAAAAAAATATATTTTGTTATCCTATTATGTCTTCTCTAGTATTAGTGACCAAAAAGATCCAAAGGACCGAATGGTTCAGGTGGTAAGGTGGTACCTCTCAGCTTTCCATGCAGGAAGAAAAGGGTCTGTTGCTAAAAAGCCTTACAATCCCATCCTGGGAGAAATATTCCGGTGTCACTGGGTGCTGCCAAGTGTGGAACAAGAAGAAACTACGGTTAGTAAAAATTACTTAACAGCTTGTTTACAAAATGCAACTTTTTAAAATCTCAGCCATTTCATAAGAGCTTTAACTCTCATTTCCATTTTGTTGAGAGGAAGGGACAGTTCACCATTTTTAAGTTCGGTGCCTTGAATAACCCAGAGCTTGAGAAATTTAATTTTTCTTATTCAGCGTCAGACCTCATACTGTCTCATACCGTTCCATCTGTCATTTGATCACTTTCTCAGGATATCTTTCTAAGTAATTTGTCTAGCATTTAGTTCAGTTATATTCCACGTTTCCTCCAGGCAGCTCTAGACTACATACATGTTTTTCCCCCTCCCATGTTATCCTCACAACCCTGTGAGATAGAATAAATAGTGACTGGCCCGTGGTTACCCACTGAGCTTCATGGTTGAGTGAATATTTGAATCTAGGTCTCCCAGAGTTACATCATACTTTATTGACCTATGCAGTTTAGGACCTTCGTATCTATGGGACCGCCACTCCTGGTATGCCCCATGGAGGACCTTAAGGTCCACAAATAACAACACTTTGGACGTCCTAAGCCGCAAAGTGGTTAGATTGGTCTCAACTAAGGCCAGGACCTTTTCAGTACTGGCCCCGACTTGGTGGAACACTCTGTCATAAGTGACTAGGGCCCTGCGGGACTTGACATCTTTCCGCAGGGTCTGCAAGACAGAGCTGTTCCGCCTGGCCTTTGGTTTGGACTCAGTCTGACCCTTACATTTCCCTCCCCTTATGGTTTTGATTTATGGGCTACTATTAAAATGAGGCTGCATTTTAAATTGTATTTTAACCCGTATTTTAATAAGCTGGTTCCCCCCCCCCATTATGTTTTATGGTAATTTTATTGGTGATAGCCGCCCTGAGTCTGGCTCTGGCCGGGGAGGGCAGGGTATAAATAAAAATATATTATTTTTTTTATTATTATTAAGGCTTTGGTGATAATGTGAGCTAGCTCTTACAATGGGTTTATTTTTCTTCCCTTCCATCTAGGACCACTTATTTTACTTGATTGCCATCCTTGTCTAATACATGGGGGACTTGTAGATAGCATTGAGGGCCTTTCCAGACTAGTTAGCTTCACATTGTTCATTTTGGGGGAGAGCACATTTTCTAAATGATACTTTATATGTGGGCAAATGCAATGACTTTTCCTAGTTGGTGCATCCAATTGGAGAATCAATTTTGTGGAACAAAGTTTGTCCACCACTTGATGATGCCTTCTAATCCTATGCAGACATTTCCCACACCACGCATGGTATTTGACCTGGAATGCTCAGGCCCGCCTCCCTTGTCATACACATAGATGCTGATTACATAGACCATACCCATGTGATGTCTACACATCATGCTGTAGTGCGCTTCCTCTACTGTGCAAGTCATACTGTGTGCCCAGATTTATTTCACAGTCTCTTCCTAGGCATACAAATCATGCACATCCTAGGTAATAGCATACATTGTGCCCTTGTGTATTTTACCCTTTATTCTGTGCATCCTTGGAAGATTTAGGTAGGGAACACATCTGAATACCTCGGTATATGTGTTAAAAAGACTGTATATCATGTAACATTGGAATATGTCTTTCTAGGAAACTCTGGCAGATGGACCACTTCCATGGGTTACTCAGAACAGTGTAACGTTTGTAGCGGAACAAGTTTCTCACCATCCTCCAAGTAAGTGAAGAAGCCTATTGCAGATTTGTAAAACCTCTGTTTTAATGCTGGTGTTTAGTCAGTGTTGGGCTTTGCTGCTGATTTTTTACTTGGGAAGTAAATAATAAATATCCATTTGCTCTTTGCAGGTGTTTTATCCTGAATTTATTGCTTTATAGTTTACCATTTTTTTCTGTCCTTAAGTTTCAGCATTTTATGCAGAATGCCCTAGCAAGAAAATACAGTTCAATGCCCACATCTGGACTAAGTCAAAGTTCCTGGGAATGTCTATTGGCGTTCATAATATAGGCCAAGGTATGTCTACTGTCACAGAAATGTGTATCTACTTCCTGATTCTCTAAATAAATGTATTTATGAGAAAGTATTTGATGAATTATTTTTTCATGCTGGATAAATTTCTCATTGAAGGCTGGTGGCAATCACAGCAGTAGCCACAAACCAATACAGAATCTTTTGGGTCTTGCTTTTCATTATAAAAAAGGTCCCACTGTGCACTGATTGCCTGCAGCAATGTTTGCAAAGGCTCCAGCCCATCCTGATGCCATGTATTTTTGGCTTTAAGTCCACAAGGCATCAACTGACCCAAGAGAACTGAAGTCACAATATGACTGGCATTGACTATGGGGCACATAATTCAGCATGTGTATTATCTGTAGAAGATCCCCATTTCCAGTTCTAAGGGGGAAGGGAACCACTTGGGCCGCAGGGATCAGAAAGTCGTCTGCCCAGACCGCATAGAGTGCAGCTGCTGCAATTGATAATACTGAATGTATGGCTGTTTCTTTGTTGCACTGTCTTGCATGTTTGTTGTTAAAACATGGCAGCAGAGCAAAAAGTAATGGGGCAAACAGGAAATAGATTTATTGGACGTTTGGGGGGAATTCACAGAACAATGATTAAAGATTCAGATATGCTGCCGTTTCTTTTCATTATGCTATCATAAATTAAGGACTACAAAGGTGGTGGGAGAGGGAACTGTGAAATGCCCAAAACATTTCAAGGGGCAGGAGCATAGGTTCTCTTTTCTGATTCCGTTGGCTTAGTTCTTCAACGGAAAATAACTTGCAACCAAGATTTTCATGGCAGCATTTTTATTCTTCCGTGGTCCTTTGTCATCTTATTTCATATGAAAATACTGTCTTATTCTCATAATGCCCTATTCTCTTGCAGGGTGTGTATCATGCCTAGATTATGACGAGCACTATATTCTAACATTCCCCAATGGTTACGGGAGGTAAGTGACTTCGCACTTACAGTGGTGCCCCGCAAGACGAACGCCTCGCAAGACGGAAAACCCGCTAGACGAAAGGGTTTTCCGTTTTGGAGGCGCTTCGCTAAACGAATTTCCCTATGGGGTTGCTTCGCAAGACGAAAAAATCTTGCGAGTTCCCGCGGTTTCCCCCCCGCTTTTTTCCGCCCTTTCCCTAAGTGCTAAGCCGCTTATCAGCTGTTCCGCTGATAAGCCGCTTCTCAGCTGATCGCTAAAAGCCGCTAGACCGCTAATAGCTCTAATCCGCTAAGCTGTCAATGGGCTTGCTTCGCAAGACGAAAAAACCGCTAGATGAAGAGAATCGCGGAACGGATTAATTTCGTCTTGCGAGGCACCACTGTATCGGCAATTTATTTTATGATAGCAAATGTTTCTTTTCCTAACTCTTTAAGGGCATCTTCTGTTACCTTGACAGATCTATTCTCACAGTGCCATGGATAGAGCTGGGAGGAGAATGCAACATTAGCTGCTCCAAGACAGGCTATAATGCTACCATAATCTTCCACACGAAACCTTTCTATGGTGGGAAAAAGCACAGAGTTACAGCAGAAATCTTGTAAGTATATTCAGGGGTTTTAAGCAACAAACTCATTTCATACTTGTGGTAGTAAGAGAATAAGACACAAGGCAGGAAGTAGAGCTACTGGCAGCTTAAGCCAGTGCTTTGGACAGGTACTCATCTTGTTTTATAACTATGAATACTATTAGTAGTGATGGATCCTGTTTTTTATCTTTTCTTTTAGTTCTCCTAATGACAAGAAATCTTTCTGTTCAGTTGAAGGAGAATGGAATGGTGTCATGTATGCCAAACATGCAACTGGGGTAAATCATCCTTTTTCTGTTTTGTTTTAATCAATAGGCTAGACTAGAGGAACATGTTGTGGCACTCAGAGAAAATACTGATTATCCAAAGCATGTCATCTGAATTCCTTTTCCTGTTGCTAGTTAATTGGCTTCAGCCCAAAAGCCTTTTAATGGATTTAACATCCCAGGGGGCCACCGAGTGAATTGTGCTTCTTGCTGGTTGAGGCTCAGCATATTTGGGCGCTGATATTGATGCTAGACCATGGCAGCTGACGGCATCTCTGCTGTGAAATTTAATTGTGCCAGATAAATTTTGCAAAACTTAATGATAAATAAAACCTAGATGGTGAACAAATTGAAGCTGAAAAATATAAACAATAATAGTGCTATTCTTTAAAAAAATTCCTTCCAGTAGCACCTTAAAGACCAACTGAGTTAGTTCTAGGTATGAGCTTTCGTGTGCATGCACACTTCTTCAGATACACTGAAACAGAAGTCACCGGACCTTTCTATATAGTGAGAAGGTGGGGAGGGGTATTACTCAGAAGGGTGGTGGGAATGGGTGATTGGCAGATAGCTGCGATGAGCCTGTTGACGACTCTTAACGACTGCAATAGGTCTAACAGGAAAAAGCAAGGGGTGAGACGGTGAAAAATGGCTTTGTCATGTATAATGAGATAAGAATCCAATGTCTTTGTTCAAACCAGGTCTCTCCATAGTTTTAAGTTTGGTGATAAGTTGCAATTCAGCAGCTTCTCTTTCCAGTCTCTTTCCAGTCTTTCCCACCACCCTTCTGAGTAATACCCCTCCCCACCTTCTCACTATATAGAAAGGTCCGGTGACTTCTGTTTCAGTGTATCTGAAGAAGTGTGCATGCACACGAAAGCTCATACCTAGAACTAACTCAGTTGGTCTTTAAGGTGCTACTGGATGGAATTTTTTTATTTTGTTTTGACCATGGCAGACCAACACGGCTACCTATCTGTAACTAGTGCTATTCTTTCTTTAGGAGAATGTAGTCTTTATAGATACCAAGAAAATGCCTATCGTTAAGAAGAAAGTAAGAAAACTAGAAGATCAAGAAGAATACGAATCCCGCTGGTAAGCATAACTCTTCTTCCTCCCTTGCCTACTAAAACCCAGACCATCAGGTAAATAGAGGTTAGTGCCCTGTATCCTGAATTCTTGCCAGCACAATTTACCTCACATGACACTCCTACTAGAATTAGCAGGGAGGGGAAGGTGGTATGTTTGCAGACTCCTCCTTCCACCTAGGTCCCCTGAAAACAGAGGAGTGGGGCAGGGGGCTGGTTACAGAGGTATCACCAAAATGCTTCTCCCTTCCTCCTGCAATAGCCTTTGCTGGATCTGTCTTTTCTGTAAATGGGATCCCTTATATTTGCAGAAGAGACTCTGGGTTTCATAAATCTAATTTGCTTGAAATTAAATATCAGTTACTTCACCTCTATATTTTGATAGAACAAGTGCATTGTTTAGCTGTATTATGTGAAAAAAATTACTTTCACATACTAGCAAATAAATCATTATTTATTTATTGCATATAACGTGGATTATGAGCAGTAACATGGGATGAATGTCAGTCATCAAGGTTTTGAAACAAAATTGGCCATCTGCCTATTTATGTTCCCCCGTGGATGATTTTTCCCTCATCTTAGTTTAAAATCTTTCTCCTGAACCTGCGATAAGAAATGAGTTTTGTATCATGTTGTATAAATATTCTTATTTTTTTAGCTTATGGAAAGATGTAACTTACAACTTAAAGATCAGAGACATTGATTCAGCTACTGAAGCAAAGCATAGGCTTGAAGAAAGACAAAGAGCCGAAGCCAGAGCCAGAAAGGAGAAAGAGATTCCATGGGAGACACGGGTACGTTTTAGTCAATAATCAGTACCTTTGTAAATCTCCCTGTTCCTCCTGTCACACTATTAATTGAGTACTCTTCTCTTCCAGCTATTCCATGAAGATGGCGAATGCTGGGTTTATGATGAACCACTACTCAAGCGACTTGCTGCCAGTAAATATTAAGTGGACCACCTGTATGAAGTTGAAGCCTTGGCTTAGTGGCGATAGTTGTAACTTCCAAGTACTCTTCTTTTGGAGAGCCTGTCTCCTCCAGTTACAGTTCCTATCTCAGGGATACTGGATTCACTGATGCAGCGAACAATTAAAACAGGAAGAGCCTTGACTGTGTAGCAGTAATTTATATTGGCCTTTCCTGTCTGACCTCCCATGCTTCTAGAAGAATTAACCTGGGCTTGATCCCCATCATATATGTTTTAACCACTGCTGTAAAAGGTGCAATGGGGCATTTGATTCCAGTTACATATGATTCTGGCATCCTACAAATACATGACTTTATTTCATTAGAGCCAGTTAATTTGTGTAAATATGAGGATTCATTCTGCTAGTTTAGAAAATGCAAGATTCTAATGTACCAACTGGTATGTTTTGGGTTTTTTTAAGAAATCATTTTTTGGCATTTCATTGTTTCCCCAAAATAACTTTGGTATTTTTAGAAACTAAAATGTAATTTTAGATTACCATTTGGTTCCTGCTGGTGCATCTATAATGCTTCATAAAATAGATTTTCAATTGTATGCATTGTTTTATTCCAGAGTAAACCTTTTCACAGCAAGAATGCTTTGAAAGAGCATTATATTCAAGTTAAACAATGCTAAGAATGTGTTTTGCTGTTAAACAGGGATATACTCATATGCACTTGAAAACCCAGGGCAATATGTAAGATACAAGCAAACAAATGCAACCTCTTATATAAACACAATCTAAGTAACCAGGTTCTTCTGTTCAGCAGTGCTAGTAGTTCAGAAGATGGTTGGTCACAATTTGACCCAAGCACTTGTGTTGAAACCAATTTTACTGCATTCCTGTTTCTGGTAATTGCGTTGAACAGAGTCGGCTGGCTTTTACTGGCCTCTCTTTTTCCTTTCGTCTTCTAGACGTAACTAGACTTGGCCAGAAACATTATATAGGCAATAACAGGCAAAACAAAAATGCTCTGGTAGGGTGACCAAACTATCTAAGACCAGTTATGATTAAATAGCAAAAAAAAAAAAAAACCCTACTGCTTTAATATGTGCTATATCCAGAATCAAGGTAATCTGAGTGACTTGTGCTTTTACTCTGGTGCTGCAGCTGCCTAATACCCACTGTAGAATCACTATTGAAAACTCTTGTCGTACTGGGACAAATGTATATAGTCAGTTGTTTCCTTTATGAGACAGTCTGTGAGTGCAACGGGCTGAGTTAGCTAGGTGAGATGCGTAAGAGCTGATTTGGGTAGGAAAGCTGGGTGAAGCAAGCTGATTAAGAGTTGTCATAGGTTGCTCTTAAATTCTGTGCAAAATCACTGCCTCATTTTATAGTCTTTGTATAATGGGGCTATATAGCATATGCAAGCTTGTGTTTTGGGTTTAGCAGATTCTCTGAGGTGGGATGGAGCCAGACAACCCCTACTCTGCACTGAAAATGGGTGATAGGGTTATTTGAGGCATCACTTCCTTCTGTCCGGTTGCTTACTGTTGTTCTACTGGAGGACGGGGACTGACTGGGTAAGAAGGTGTACATTAATTTGCCAGTAGAGCCTCTTCACCCCAGCTGAATGCACTGGTGTTGCTTGGGCATATAGAAGCTGCAGATAGGCTAGCCTGCCCTAGGCACCCTATCCCACCCATTCTCTCAGTACAGAATGGGCTGTCTTGAGTTCTCCTTTCCCTCAAAAACTCAGTAGAACTGTCTGGCTTGTTTTGGTCTTTGTAAAGCTTTATATGACAAACTGTTACCCACAGGAGAATGCACATTTGAACATGTTCCATTGCAGGTAATGAGTTTAGAAAATGATCTATGGGGCCTGAGCTGTATATATAGTTATTTATATAGGGAGGGTCTTGTGAGCTGAAGTAGGCTGTCTTCCAAACTTGTTATCAAATTAACAGCACTGCATTTCCTTCAACAAGGGCTACACTTTCTAAAATTAAAGTTAATGCAAAGTTAAGGGGTTCTGCAGTCCATCTAACAGCCTGTACATAAAAAAACCAGAACTTGAGATCTCATTAGTTTATTGCACATGGTATCTGAGCACTCATCCTGAATTCTCATGCAAATGGTTCTTACTTCCTTTTTTTAAGGCCAAGGATGTTGTTACAGACAGGCAGATTTATTAAATAATCAACTACTCTCCAGAGAATCCTGTTAAATCACTTCTGTTCCCCAAACAAAACACAAAATGTCTTGGGGACTTGATACCCGATACTTCAACTTGACCTCATTTTATCTACGTAAATAGCACTCCAAACAAAAAGACCTAATGCATTAGATTGCTGGTGGGTCCAGCCCTTTATTTTGATGTAAGATTTTAATCTTCCTATATTTTACCCACTTCACCAAGAACACACTTGCTTATGCCTTCTCTCTTCAAGGACATGCATGTAGCAGATTACTTAAGACAGTGGAAGGTATTATGCTACGTATTTTCCAGAAAGCATGATAGGTTGGATTCATTGTAGTAAAGCAGACTCCCCAAGCTGCTCAGTAGTGAAGCTGTACTACACGTTAAAAGCACTCCGAGATGAGTTATTTTAATATCTTATGGTAAGGGAGAACATTGAGTGCTGATGTATACACTTTGATGTCCTTGATACAAGTGATATCGGTCAAAGACGAAGAGTCCAAAAACATTAGCTGAGGTATTTCATTGCATGAGGGACTGTGAACATTAGTGAGAGATGAAGCTTCTGTATCACCTTCATGTATTCCAAATCCAACCACCTGCAATTTCAAAATAGCAAAGTTACCAGCTGATAAATTTCACAACAAACAAAACGCAGCCTTACCTCCATAACTATGATTCACTTTCCTAAATTCACCCTAAACCAGGCATGGGTACCTGCATGATCTATGACTCCTTTAGTAACAGCTAATATTCTACTCTGCTACAAGTGCTCTTTACTCAGCTGCTCTGCATATATACAATTCTACATTTAAGTTACTACAGAACCAGGATTGTAATGCTAAACCTTTGAGTGAACCATTTGGTTGCTTCTGCTGTTTACTGGAAGCTCAAAAGCCTTGTACCTACTTGCCCACCCCCAGCACCCCCACCAAAAACACAATCCATAAGTAAACAAGTATTGTGGGGGTAGATTGAATGCTTCTTTCTAGCCTTGCAGAAAAAGAGCTTCAACTACCTCTGCCCTGATAATTGCAGAAATAACAAATATGTGCTCAGCCTCTAAGCCAGGGACTTCCAACACAGATTAGTCTCGGCTGACCCTGACAAATACATTTTTAAAAGCATAAATACTCACATGTACACTAAGCACTTTCCTTTCTTTACCTCTGTGTGCTTGAAACCAGTCAACTAGTTCTGACTGTGAAAGAGATTTTAGAGCTTCAATCTGAAAAAGATGGAATAGTTTAAAATGATAACACCCTACTTAACATGCAACTATTGTAAATTAGCCCAAAGCATTGGCCATTTTTTTTTATCCATGAACTCTGCACAGAACACAGCTGAACCTACCACCATTCTTCTCACTAACAGATAGTGAGGAATTTTTTAATTATTATTTTTGCCAATTTACCCTCCCCCTGCAGCCTCCAAATGTACCCTCAAAATCAGTTCTAAAACATCAGAGGTGCAGGGAGAACAGTAAATTGGCAAAAACTCTTCCCCTTCCATCGAAGGGGGAAACCCTATACCTTGAGCTCCTTGCAAAAAGGCGGGCTTTGAATTAAATAAATTAGCAGAAACATTCTGCTGGCTCATAGACCTTTGCAGTTGTTCAAGGTCAATGCTGGGATACAATCTTGTAAATATTTAAAGGGGGTGGCTTCTGAGTTGCTTTGCTCTGCATTGGCTAAAAGAGTAGAAAAAGACAATAAATTGTGTGCACATGCTCCCCGCATCAGTAGGAAAAAAGGGGTCTACATTAGCAACCACCATACTCTTCACAAAGAGAAAGTCTGTTGCTCTAATCCAGATGGGCGGAGTATAAATTATTATTATTATAACAGAACAGATGGAGGGTAGGTTGTCCAGTCCTATTTACCTTGTTAAACATGACATGTTCAGTGTCAGAGAAGCCCAACCAGTGCAAATGTATGTTGTGGATTTATGAAGGGGTGCTTACTGAGACCTTTTGTGGACACACTGGCACCATAATGGCTATAATTCCAGTAGCATTAGATACATTTATTTGGAGTACTTGGGGATTCACCTTAGTCTAAAGAGATTTTAGAAACCTGAACCACGCAGGAATTCTGCTGTTAAAAATAAAGAAGTCACTTACCTCCCGGACTAGTCTGTCAAACAGATATTGCTGAGTCACTACTTCTGTCCAGTTTCTATCTACCTCCTCACCAAGATGAGAATCTTCACATTCTTTTAATTTAATGAGAGCTGTGACCTTGGGTAGAAAAGACAAGCCACGCTAATCACACAAAGTCACTGTTTCTACAAAAAATACTGAAGATGCCCCATTCACACTAATTCTTCTCTTGGCTAAATTTTGGCCACTTGCAGTACAGTTCTCAGCCTCTTTGAGAATTTATTGAAAAGAAATATAAAAATACTTGTAAGTAAATGAGTGGATCATATGGACTAAACTATCTCCTTGCTGGTGCATGTTCATAGCACCACCTTATGTTTCCAGCCATATATCTGTAAGGAATCAAATTATAGTATAGTAAGACAATTTTGAGAAGCTGGTATGAGGCAGAGTAAGGTGTGTATTAAAATTTGCTGAGCACACTACAGCAAAAACAGTAGTTACAATGTAAGGTGGCCTGGAGCTAGGTTTCCTTTTTTTAGTCCGTATGTCCTCTACTCACATCATCAAAAACATAGGCAGCAAGAGGACTCTTGCACACTTAGGCATATTATGGCAGTGGAATGCTCCACCAGACAAAGACTCCTCTTTGATTTCTGCAGATCACCAGCTGTGAAGTTTCTGGTCCTCAGATAAGTAAAACAAACCTGAAACTATAACTGGCACATAGATGGATATACAGAAGGATATACCTGATCAAGCTGTCCTTTTATTAGTTTTCCAGAAATGTTTTCCAATAAAGAAGCATCTTATTAAACCCCTTACCTGTGTCTTGAATGCTTCTTCTGACATTTGTTTGAGTTTTTCTTCAAAGCATGAAAGAAATTCTTCTATCTTCTTATCCACTAGTTCAGAGCTGAAAAGCAAGAACAATTTATATTCCAACATCTATTCCTTGTGGCTGTTGCATTCAAGAGTTTAGTTCCACAAAACGGAAGTTGAATTTATAAATTACAATATATTACAGCAGCAGACAGTCCATACTCAGTTAAACCAAGAGTAAGCATGTAGGTATGTAAGTTAACAGGAGTGAGGTGGATAGACCATTGTCCTGTCAGCACCAAAGGTGAGATGGATTGCCTGTGGCTCTCCAGATGCTGGACTACACATTCCAGCATCTCTGACCATGCTGGCTGGAAGTTAGAATCCAACAACATCTGGAAGGCTACAGGGTACCTGTCGTTGGAGTAGAGAGGTACATGACACAGATACTGTAAACTACTCAACAAAAACAAAGCCACAGTGCTGTGAAATACGATGTAAAGACATTTTAAAAACAGGTGTGTGGAACAGAAGCAACAAATAAATGAGGAGCTCATGGCCATTTCTGTCCTGAGGCAGGCAGTTACACACAGAAAAAGGAACCTTTTATGATTAAAAAAGTGGCTGTTGCATAGGCAAGATAGAATAAAAAACTTTTTTACTTATTGCACCCCCCCCAAAAAAAATGCATTTTATTATTTTGTAGGATGAATGAATATGCAGGCCAGAGTTTGTATTTCCTGTTTTGAGAATGCTGTATCTAAAACGTCATGTCTGAAGAACTAATGAGCTTACAGGGCCTGATGAAAACAGTGAAATTAGTTTTAACAGAATATGCAACTCACTTGTATTTGGTTGCCTGTGTTGCTACTGTAACAGAGAAACCAAGAATTCCAGATGTATTCCTGCAAGTTGGGTACACATGGTATCTAAAGCCCAAAGAGAATACACATTCCGTAAGCATGATTCAAAACATCTTAAGCAAGTTTCATGTGAATGCTATAATAATGAGCTAAGAATGCTAACTTAAGATTCCTATCCTCAATGTTTCATCAGTACACATGCCACCTAAAAATTCTACCAAGAAGGAAGACTGCAAAAAACCCTCAACATTTTAGTGTTGGATTTTAATTTTGTTACTACAGATAAAAAGTAGAGAGGTGACATCAATCTGCTATTGACTCGCAGGTCTTTCTATTTCATCGGAGTCAGGAGGGTCAACTTTTTCACCAAGGTATCTACCAATATCTCTTTCCTGGTCAGTCACTGCCAGTTCTATACTGTATGGATTTTTTTGGCTTCAATCTACATCAATTTCCACTTATACCCATTGTGAGAATGGTCCATCTAGTCTCTGATTCCTATACTGTACCAATTTACTGATCCATAAGAGATCCTGCCCTTTTATCCCATGACTGCTAAAGCTTACTCAGGAGTCTTTGGTGTGGAACTTTATCAAAGGTTTCTTGAAAGTTCAAGTACACATTGTCTATTGCATCACTCCCATCCTTCTTGACGCATCTCATTTCCAAAGGGCAGCTGAATGGAAACTTACCCCAGGGTCTGCTTTGTTCGCAGGAAGTCAAAACAAGGCTCTTCCATGTACATCTGAAACGAAGTATTTCAATCACAGCAAGATTTTTGCATTTTCCCTCCCACATAAAAAGCAGTACTTAAGGCTCAGGGCAGATGGAACAAAATGAAGCAATGATTTATATTTTTAAGCTAGCTATTAGAACAGCTTATCACTCTAAGATACAAAATACTTGCCCCAAATAAATTTGCACTATATCACTTATGTCTGTGGTAAGAAAGTTTGTATCTTCACATAACAGGAAGTGAACGCTCAGGTTGTAGGCTGTGTTCTGGAAATGCACATTGACTATGTACTGAACTGATTATTTGGGAAGACCCTTCAAAAAGGTCAACAATGTGTGCTTCATGTAACAGGAAATGGCCTTATGATGTGCCAGACCATTAGGTCTAACTAGGGGTGTCCCAGACCTACCAACAGACACCAGGGATCAAACCAGGAGCTTTCTGCATATTAATCACCCTTTTGCCTCTCCATCCATGCTCTGTACTATCCCTGCACAGTTTTAGCACAAACATCCCAGACATGGTCTATGGTTTGATTTGCAACAACTATGCTGTCCAACTGAATTTACACGCAAGTGTTGTGATTTTTATAGTTGCACTTAGAGAGCAATCCAAACTTACCACAAGCAATTCCATGAGAGAATATTCTCTTAAACTCCTAGCTCCGGACTAAAAGGGAACAGCAACAAAGAATTCATTCACTATAAGTTTTAAGTTTTATGTTTTGAGTTCTGCTATATGTTTATCTCCAAAGTGGAGATTGCCAAAGTGTTTTTTCCCAGACACCCACCCCATTTCAATTGTATTTTTTGCCAAACATGTAAAGCTGCATGCACAAAAGCTAAATGCGATTTAAGTTGTGAGTTACCCGTATGGAGAAATAGAAGACACAATAATGTTTAGTATGTGGACAGGGTGTCACCATGGCCTCCAACCTCTTGGGATTTCCAAAAAGTTGTAGGGCAATGGCAACACTCAGCTAGAGACTACAGGCTCCTTATGTGGTTAAAGCTGCCATGTGATAAGCTTTTTAAAATGGCAGTCAAATGCTCTACCACTGAGCTATACCCCCTTTTTAAATGGCTACTGAATTTTGTAAACACCATAGACAAACCACTGGCATCTTTATGTCACTCACTTTCCTGTAAAGTTTCTATGTTAGATTCCATTCTATAGTAGAGTTATATTCTATAGCAAAAGTTATTCCTAGCTACATGTTTACATGTACAAAGTTTCTATCCGCTTGCAGAAGCCCACTGTATTTGCCATGTCAGTGCAGATTATGAAACAAGTTCTCAAATGATAAAGGAGGGTCACATACTACGAGGAGCAAATGCACAATAAAGGAATTAATACACCCACTCTTTGCACCACAGCACCTGGTAGTAGACGGTCACTTCAGAATTTGCATCCCCTTTGTTCAGGGTCTTCACTTTGCACAGCAGATGAGCACCAGGCAAGTCCATCACCCGGAACTGAACCGGACAAGGATGTACCAAAGGAAGGAATCTCAATGTTCTGAAAAAGTCCACAGATCAAAGTGTCAGCTGTCAACTCACTCCTTAACCCAATACACAGTATGATCTAGGCTCAGATATCATAAACACGTGAGCATGTCTATTTCATAAAATACGAAAATCACACCGATGAAGACCCGCAAGAGAAAAACTTAAATTTGAGGCAGTTGCTGATGACCAAATAGGTTGGGTCTTAATTTTAGGAAGAAGTTATGTTTGTAATAGGGCTGCAGTGTTTAATAAATGAATTGGTTAGATTCATTTAGAAAACCTTTTAACTGACTAAACAAGTGTCCAAGTTGATCAGATAGTGTGTGTTTAATATAAACAGCATCCTAAGAGAGGCACCGCTACCTTTTTTCCCACACAGGTGGGAACACCTCTAAGATGACACCTGCTACAACACTTGTATGCCACCTAAAACCAAAGAGAATATGCTTCTGGCTTCAGGAATACTGTTTTTATTCATCTATAATTTTAACTGATAGGGTAATCAATCATATTCATGAGATCAATTAGCATTCTTTTCAACTGGTTTGCAGTCCTAGTTTTCAGTGGTATCTCTCCCATTCAAGTTTTGGTCATGCCTCACAGCCTAATATATATTCTAATATAATATATAAATATACTTACTGAACAACATAATCCAGAAATTCTTTTGATTCCTTAAAGATAAATGATACGTATTTTAATTTCTAAATATATGTACCTAATGCCAAAATTAGTCCACACAAAACTAAAGTATTTTGCTCACACTTAAATCTGGTGTTCTCAGCACTGAAGAAATAAATTGGATAGAAACAATTTGTGGTTTCTGGCTCTAAGAAACAACTCATGCTTACCACCAATATACAATCATTAGTCATTTTCCAAATTATTCTTTACTGGCCTTTACATGAGCCTATTAAGGATACTTTCCTACCATGAAAAAAAGCCCTCCCAGTATTACATTGGGGTTTTTTTGCCTCAAAACCTTGAGACCGAGAGACAACCCAATGGCCACTCTGTGTAAACACCAATCATTTTGTCCCAGACCACACAACAAATACTTTGTGAGAGAGCAAACTACAGCAGCAAAGCTTCATGGATTCCAAAACATCCTGCAAATCCTTCTCTGAACTACAAAGAAATCTGACTGATGTCTCACGTGGAAACACTTTCCCATGTATCAGTCTAAACACATGCAATATAAGCAGAGTGTCATCACTCCAAGAGTGGCATGAGAATCTTCCAGGCACTTAGACCAGCACAAGCAGAGGACAGATAGCAATATGAATTCACTTCACATTGACTGCTTGCACAGAAAAGTAGCCTTCCTTTGAAGCTGCACAACTGCTCTCTCACATTGAGTGGATTTTCTAGCCATAGCCTTTTGATGGACTCTATTCTGCAAGGTTTGGTCCTAAAGCAACAACAAACAGATCCCATCAACATGGAGGCTGCAAACACCACTAGCTGCTGTGCTGTGGTACTAGCGTGGCAAGTCACAGATGAATAAGCCTATGCTACTTCTAGCTGTTAATCATCAAAATAAAGGATTGTTCAGAGAGGCAGATGAAGCTGATAGATCTGTACTCACAGTGCTTGTGAAGTTTCCTTGGACAAGGCCTTCTGCAAAGAGCTGGGATTTGAAAGCCTTCACAAACAATAGTAGAGAATCTATAGAAAGGCCCTTCATAAGTGTCTCATATTTGTCCGTCATAGACCACCTGCCGTGCTCCAGTATTAAGAGGCGTATATCTCTGTGACCAATAAGAAATACAGCTGAATGCAGGATAATTGAAAACAGATGGCCTCTCAAGTTCCTCCTATAAGCCAATCCGAAAGGAAGCAAAGAATGTGCAACTGCACTCATTTGAAACGCGGATGCTCAAATCTTGCTCCTTTCCTCTTTTTCATTAAAAGACCAAAATCTCCCTTAGAATAGAAACCTGCCATTCTTTTTACTCAATGAACACTGCAGCATGCATGAACTATTGTACGTAAATAACAATGCTAAGAGTGGTAACCTTCCAAATGCACATGGAGAAATGAACTATTTGTGGGTGAGAAGAACCATTTCCTCAACAATAACTGTAACGGGTGAAGAGAGACTAAACCCATGGGGCAGGAAACTTAGGCCCGGAATGCCATCTCAGCCTCTCTTTGCCCCAGGGCAACAGTTAGGGTATATGAGTCCCTCCCCCCAGGTTTAACACCCCTTCCATGCCAATTGTGGATCTGACGGTGTTAGGTACAATTTTTACAGTTGCCATATGTTTTGTGTGCTTTTAATTCTGTTGGGAGCCGCCCAGAGTGGTTGGAGAAACCCAGCCAGATGGGTGCAGTATAAATATTATTATTATTATTACCGTATTTTTCGCCCCATAGGACGCACCTAATTTTTTTTTGGGGGGGGGGGATAAAGAAAAAATAATTCCCCCCCCCAGGCATGGGGCAGGCACGGGGGAAGCCCGAGCTTCCCCCGACCCCAGAAAGCCTGCTATCCGCAAGCCTAGGGAGCCGCGCCGGTCTCCCCAGCCTTGCGGAGATGTGTGCGAAGCCCGGGCGCACTCTTCAGCGTGCACCAGGCTTCGGAATGCAGGCAGCTCTGCGCCACCCTCCGGAGCCCCACGCGGCTTCGCGCCGGGATCCAAAGGGTGGCGCAGAGCTGCAGGAAGCCCGGGAAAGCCTGCAATCGACCCATAGGACGCACACACATTTCCCCTTCATTTACCCATTTTTGGAGGGTAAAAAGTGCGTCCTATAGGGCGAAAAATACGGTACTTCAAGAAAAGGAAGCACTCAGACCCATACCACCCCTAAAGCAAGTGGTGAGGAGGTGGGTCTTGAAGCTCCTTGTGATTGGGACAAATTATTTCCATTCCCTTCTTAGGGTTCCCCATCTGCATACCCACCCCCAACCACTTCCAAATATATTCTTGCAAAGCTAAGGAATCTTTACGATAAGTAGCGATTTCCCCTCCTCCTGTGGACTCCCAGCAGATGAGCCACTTCACTAATAGACAGAAAGACAGGCAATTGCAAAGCTAATTCTACTACAGATTCTCCTTATCATGGACTCTGATTCAGACAGCTCCTTTAAGGGTGACAGATGTTTGCTTTCAGGTGCACTACACTGCAAACCCCAGCCCTTCCCAAAGGCAGCTTATCAGACAGCCCAGGAGGATTTCAATTTGGGAAGCAGAAGAGATGAGAAGACAAATGCTCCATCGTGTGCGTGGAGCAGGTCACACTGCTTTCTGGATCACAGCCATTCTGCTGCAAATGCAGCTGTTAAACAAATCACAATGATATGTTGCTGAGAAAAGCATCAGTACAGGATACCCGTACAATGTGCACAATACCATGGTTATCAGAGGTTGACCCCAAAAATCAAACATTCATGCTGCATCTGTGTTTTGAACTACCTTCAGAACACCTACGGGCTAGAAAGGCACACCGTTTTCACAGAAAGCATGGAAGGGGAAGCACAGCCTCCAGGTGTTCACAAGAGTCAACACATGGTCACACTGAACACTCTCAAAACTTCCACCCCCCTGTCTTGACCCCACAGATCTCCTGCTCCTTTCTTGTTCCTATAACCCAATTCCTTGCCAAGAATGCCCTACAAAGAACAAGGAAAATGGACAAAAAGGAAAGGAAGCATGTTCATTCACATTTCCACAATGACATGCTCTCTTCCCAAATAAACAATACTGTATATTGTTAACAATACTTTTATATTGTGGTAAACTGCTGTGATACAGTGATATGAAAATATTTTTATTAAAAAAACAAATAAATAATAAAATCAAACTGGGACTTCTCCCAGAAAGTAAACCCAAGCCTGCCTGTACTGTTTCAAACACTTACTTGGCCAGAGTCTCTGGCTTGATGAGGATGTTGAAGTAAGTCTTCTTCAACTGCTCAGTTATCATTTCAAAAACTTCTGGAGTAAAACTGAAGTCTGCTAGGTGGTCAATGATGAGTTGAAACAGCAGCTGGGAGAACAAAGTAAAATGCTGATTCCCTAGAGCAGTAGACTAAATAGGATCATTTTCCCAAAAGGAACCCAAAGGAAAAAATCCCGCCAACACTTACAGGAAGCTTGTGATTGAATCCTTTTACGCGAATGATCAGTCCATGCTCTCCAGCTACCAGCTTGTATTCCAACTGAGCAACATCCGCCTCATAAGCAGGCTCAGCAAGGTTGTGTGCGAGGATGTTTACGAATGTATCAAAGAGCACAATGCTGCATACAGCAATTTTTTTGACAGGAAACAAAAGTAAGAATGTGAATGAGAGTCCTTCATGGAAAGGAACCACTCATTCAAAAGACAAATGCCACTCATTAAATTAACTTACATAGGAGTATACAATCCCAGACCCTTTTAGACAATTACCTGCACACTTGACATTATGGTTTATGCAATCAAACACAGCATTTGATATTTTACCATCACCCACCACCTAGTATTCCATGTTTATTAGTAACAGGGATGCTCTGAAGCACCACAGATGCTTGTTACAGCAGAAAAATAAGCTAACCAAAAGGACAGACAAAAAGACTGCAACCCTTACTTCTCGGCAGACTGCTGGATCAGCGGTGAGATTAGATGAAAACGGATATAAGCTGAAAGAAATGGTTATAATGAGCTATAGCAAACAATGGGGAGCTTTCGTCAAGCCATTATTTCTCTTTGGGACCTCCTGACCTATGGTTCCCAATCTCTTTTAAACAGATTATTAGACCTACCCACTGCTGATTAAATACAATTAAATCTAAAGGGCATGCTAATATACAGCTAGAAAGCTTTTGATTGGCAAGTAGTCTCTCGGAACAGTGAAAAGGAATGGTGTCTGTATGTTGCTGGATAAAAGAAACACAGCTTCCGACCCCGTACAGGAAGAGTGAGTCAGCACCTCTGCCAATGGCTAGCAGAAGGCAGCTGTAGAGCAGTGCCATTCCACAGATCAGTGACTGAAACACTGCCCAAAAATTCCCAACCATGGTAGCCAGAGTTAAACATCCCAAGTCCAAACACAATGCTTAGGTTAACAACTGAAATGTTTCACATCTTCATTTTCTAAAACTCCAGACACCAGAAAGCTAAGCTATGTAGAGCCAGCAAAATGAAAATAACTTGGTGCTTTACGATGCCAATATACTGCCTTGTCTAGTCGAAAGAAGGGATGGAGAGCCTGTGGTCCTTCAGATACTGGTGGACTACAATTCCCATCATTGCTGACCACTGGCCGTATTGGCTGGGCTGATAGGGTTTAGATTCTAACAACATCTTGATAGCGACAGGTTCACTACTACTGGTGTAAAGGCTGCTACTGTTTGATTAAAAATGTATATACAAACACAGACATTCATTTCAGGAGAAGGATCTCAGCACAAGGATGCACAGACATGTCATTTATTTTTTTTATCTATGTCACTACTGAAACAGATGTTCTAAAGTTGCATCTGGATTCAGTGTAAGGATGTGTGTCTGCCTTAAAACAAAAACAAAATTCAAAATAAGCCATATGAAAAGCCCCAAGGAGATAAATGCAATCTGGAATGTCCTGTGTTTTGTAACCTAGAAGTGTATTAACAAGTTTCATTAAGAGACCTATAAAGGGGTTACCTTTAGGGATTTTGAATTTATCATCCTTCTTGTACCACAAGCAGCCTTGTTGGGTGCTCAGTATACTGACTGGATACTCTGTCTGTGGGCAGTCAGGAGCCTTCAGAGCAAAATCAGTTGCTAAAATTAAGGAGGAGGAGTTACTGTTGCACACCCACATGTCAATGGAACAAGTACACAGCAATCTCAAATAAATTATGCAAACTGTATGCTTAAGTGCCAAAGCATCACTGTAAGGATTGAAGTGTTACTAGCTTAACAGTTATTTATGGTCTGCTGCACAAATGGACTGCTGATCTGATGCAGCAACATAAATTTCTGATTCTGCTGGATAACACTCCCTACCAGTGCTTTTTTTCTAGAAAAATAGGTGCCAGTAATCACCATGAAGTACTTACAGTAAGTGCTACACTTTTTAACAACAAAAAAGAGGTGCTGGTACTGCATACCCTCGAGTATCCCCTGAAAAAAGTACTGCTCCTTACTTTTTTTGAGATATAACATGACAGAAACCCAACTACATAAATCTGTTGAATTCACTTGTAACTGAAGAGGCAGCCTTCATTTAGAAAACCTAGGACAGCTTATTTAACAACATGTAAGCAAAATAATCTAGTCACATTCAACCCTATTTTAGGCATGTATGAAGTCATAATTCACTCACCAATGTATCTGTTTTCTTCTGGTGGGTGCAAGTCAGGATTTAATGCAAAGTCACTGGCCCACATATCATTCCAGTATTGATCAATATCTGAAAATTAATGATAAAAGCAGACAAACTTAGTACAACTGAAGCCAATGAAGATGTTCTACTTAGCTGCAGAAAGCTGTATTGACAGGACACACAGCTCCTATCCTCTTCTTCTCGAATGCACACACCAGATTTCCACACCGTAGCAGCAGCAAGGAACTCATACACCTGATCTAAACATAATCCTTCACCATTCATAGATGCAACATGTCATACTTTGCTAACCATGACAGAAATGTCATCTTCTCACTGCCCTCCAATTCACATCATACCTAACCATTGGTCAGGCTGGCTGGGGCTGGTGGGAGCCAGAATTCACAACATCTGGAGGGCGACAAGTTCACCACCCCTGGCACTGAGGTTCCTTAATTATTAAGAGACTTAGTGACTTATAGGTCAACCTCACTCCAACATAACACAATGCAGTTCCTTCCATAGCCTCCCTCCACCTCTGAAATTCCTTTGAGGAAGACTCAAATTTGTTGTACCTTCAACACCGTAGTGTGTACCAAACCACTTCTCCTTCACCTGACACTGAGCTTCATGGGCAGCAGAAAGCAGAATAAGGTTGGCTCGCTGAGGTGTCAGCTGGTTAAGAGCTTCAGCAATGATCTGCAAAGATGAAGGATTCAAATATATTCTTATGTGTACCTATTTGTTCAAAATTAAGGAGCTTTATTCTACTACTACTTTGTAAGCAGGAACGTGGGTGGCGCTGTGGGTTAAACCACAGAGGCTAGGGCTTGCCAATCAGAAGGTCGGTGGTTCGAATCCCCGCAACGGGGTGAGCTCCCATTGCTCGGTCCCTGCTCCTGCCAACCTAGCAGTTCGAAAGCACGTCAAAGTGCAAGTAGATAAATAGGTACCGCTCCAGCAGGAAGGTAAACGGCGTTTCCGTGCACTGCTCTGGTTCGCCAGAAGCGGCTTAGTCATGCTGGCCACATGACCTGGAAGCTGTACGCTGGCTCCCTTGGCCAATAAAGCGAGATGAGCGCCACAACCCCAGAGTCGGCCACAACTGGACCTAATGGTCAGGGGTCCCTTTACCTTACTTTGTAAGCAGAGCATGAAGGACTCAAAACACAATTCCGTAATTGGTAGAATTGGTTTCTTAATCATCTCATGTAGTAAGAAGCAAGACCTAAAGAGTGCACTTACTTCTGGTTTGTATTCAAAAAGAAGTTGGTCTCCTGTCAGAATGTCCTCCTTTGGAAACAGCTGCATATTCTCACAAATACTTTCAACATATTCAACTGGGTCAGTCTGTAAAACAAACAGTTCTATTTCATTAGCTGATCATTTGAACATTTCCCCCCTTAACCTTACTTCTGGTTAAGCTTAAAGGTGAATCCAGGTCATCAATTTTCCCACACAATTGTGCACTGACTTTTGCAGTTGTTTTGTGCCAAGAATCAAGTGGAACTAGTGAAGAATCCTAGATTTTGGCCACTTTCCAAATGTGCATTGGCAGTTGCGCCAATCTTCTGCAGTAGTTAATTCATTTGATTCCCAGATGCATGACAACTGCAAAAATCAATGTAGATTTTGGACAAGAAAACTTGTTCCTTGAAATCCCCATTGGGCTCATTAAGAATCAAAGTTAAGAAAAAGAAGATAAGAGTTTCATTCATGTTGGAAAAAGCTATTCATTTGAACGGCTCCTAAACAGGGCTCCAAACTCAGGTTCTTAGCTTCAAAAGCAGAAAGTCATCACAAATCATGATTGTTTCAAAAACATCTCAGTAAAATAATCCCATATTATTAATTTTAGCAATGAGCCTACTATAGTCACCACAATTAGATTCCCAGATTCCCAGCAATTATTAGTTTCCATAAGCCAAAATAAAATGATGGGCTATAAAATGGTGTTTGAAAATATTCAAGCTTGAGGAAATACCTGTTCTTGATAATGAAATTCATTAGCTTCAATCTTCTGGATTTCTTCCCAAATTCTGTGGAGGATAATGTATGTTTCTCAATAAATCAGTCACATTTGTCAAGAAAGGGACCATTTCCAGAAACAAGGTTTCAGAACAAACATTCCAAAAGATTCCTTCACCACATGGGGTTGGACTAGATGACCCTCCAACTTTACAATTCTATGATTCTAAGGCTATTTCTCAGCAGCCTGACCAACAGGCCAGAGGAAACATTTTGTCATTTCCCAAATTAACATGGGACTGAGGGCTGACCCCATTTCCTTTTGCAGCTCTTTAAAAAGATTCATTCTGCTGCTACCACCTCCTAGGTCAGAGGCTGTCTTACTGGCTTCCTATTAGTAAAGAATTATGAATGAATTGTTTTGATGTATCAATACTGAGGTTTTATTATGTATCTCTTAGGAAACTGTTCTGTATTGTTTTTATTAGGAAGATGACACGGATAACAATGTACTCTTTATGTATTTGTAAGTTTTTGAAAACCACTTTGAAATAAATTTATATAGAAAAGCAGTATATATAGTAACTAATAATACTTCACATAGAGAGAACGTTTCAGGATAGTGAATATTCCCCTAAACCAGAGTTTTGTGTTGTGAAATGATGCATGTCTAAAATGGGTTTGTTTAACTTCTGGTTTGCTAGTAAAACTGAATTACTGTGTTATGAAATGATGCATGTCTAAAAAGTGTGTCACCAACATGAAAAGTTTGGAAAGCTCTGCCCTAAACCAATTCTTAAATCGTCAACCACCTTAATAGCTAATTTTCCTTTTTCACGGGGTTGACATTTTAGGGTGACTTCCAATTCCTCCAGTTCTTTTTAACAGCCATTTCCTCCCACCTGCTACTTTTGCTCACATTTAGGAATAAAAAAAGTTCAGTAGCACCGACTGCTCACTAGAATCAGGCCTTAGTTACCTTTGCTCTGGTCCTGTCTGCTGCAACATTTTCAAATACTGGAATACGACGTGAACAACCTGAAAATGGAAACAAAGCACATTCAGGTATCTGTCATCTGCAATAAGCAAGAACAACAAACACTTCAAGCTGAGCTCAAATTTACCTCATAGAAATGATTGTAACCTTCATCTGTCAGAGTCACACAAATACTGAAGACAGAGTATGTAGAGTTCTGCTCAAATCCTGTCTCACCGTTTCCTCCATATAATGCAAGAGCCCAGAATCTATCAGAAAATATTAACACATCGAAGATAGAGCTATTGATACAGATTTCCAATATATTTCTGGCTTTTAGCAAGAGGAAGTTTTGCCACCCCTGCTTTAGCATGCAGAACAGATGACATACTTCAACTAATAACCTAGGCAGGGGTAAGCAGCAACATAGTCCTATCTATGCGAGTAAAGCGTTGCTTGTATCACTCCCCCTGCCCCAATGGAATAGGGAGTTACCAACTTCTGATTTTTCCATCTCCTCACATGATGGAATCACAATATAAGCAAAGGGTGGGCACTCTGGAGAAACTTTTCAAAATGCTCATGTCAAGTCTATCCAATGTTTATGTTGCACAATATTTGGGTTATAACAAATATATGTTGAACTTGGTCACTAACTAAGCTGACATGTTTCTCAACTGTCTGCATTACAGAAGTAATACAAAGGCACATGGCATATATATCTTTTAAATGGGTCAATTAACTATTCAAACTATTATAATTGATTTTTTCATACATACTTTTTTCTAAGGAATGAAAGAACACTGCCTTTGCCTTCATGTCCAACCAGCCATGAAATATAGTGAAGAGGTTTGACCCTGAAAAAAGAGGGGAAAGTTTAAAAATGGAGGTCATAAACCATGCCTTGAAAATATTGGTTTCCAGCCATTACACAAATTAGCAAGTAAAATAAGCATATCCAAAATGCTGGGATTTAGTGATGATCACATTACAAACTACTACAGCTACCATAAAGTATGTGTGGTATTCAGTGGTGCCTGTCCGCTGACAGAAAGGAATCCATCAACAGAACAAGGAAGGGCCCAACTTTTGACAATTGTCTGCTGTACCCACACAAATTTGCTCAAGATTCCCCCAACCCTCTAGAGCAGATTTAGAGGGAGCACAGACCACTACAAAATTGTCTCCCTCCACATTTTGCTGATGGAGCCCCTTCTATCAGCTGAAAGCCACTAGTGCCTGCTTTTTCTTTTATCAACAATTTAATTTGTTCAACTAACTCAGTTTCTTGGTATCCACATGAAAGGGTTCCACCATAACAAGAGTTTAAAATTTACCTGTAATGTTGTTCTTGTGGAGGAAGAGCCCAAGTGATATTTAAAGAGTGTGTTTTTCTGATTGGAACAACTAAAAATAAAGAAATGTTTACTGTAAAATGTAAAAACATGATTATCTGCCTTCATCAACTTTCTCATAATAATTTCTCTCAAAAAGAAAAGTGCAAAGAGCAGTATTTTAAACTTTGAAAGTTACAAAGTTTAGAATGCAATATGTATTCTTAACCATTAGCACTATAAGAATTACTCATTACTCACCTCTGTAAAGTTTCTGGAAATCAGGTGTGTCAAAAGGTTCTGTCAGGTGGCTAAAAGTTGGTCTTGGTAAATCACTTTAAAAACAAAAGAAAATAAGTTATGTATCATTGTCCTAATTCCGTTAGGATGCTCCCCATATGACATCACAATCCTGTGTATCAATGACTAATCTGGATATATCCTTCTGTACCCAGCACTCATTGCGGGAACAGTACCAATTCCAGGGACTGGCTCCTCACGTGTTGCAACAGGTGATTATTGTGTTTTGTGTCTGGTAGAAAACTATGAACCAGTATCTACAGATTGGGATTAACATGCCCATTAAAAATATTACCATATTTTTCCATGTATAAGACACCCCCATGTATAAGACGACCCCTATTTTTTTGAACCCAAAATTGAGAAATCAATATTTTAAACATCAAACAGAACTTTGTTATTTTATTAAATATTCAAAGCACTGGCACTGGCATAGCAACCCCACCAAATTTGTGCTAAGCATTCATTCTGTACGTGAGAAGAGGAGACCCAAGTCCTAAAGTAGGTTTCAACTAATGACTTCTGATAGTGGAAGCCATGCACAAGGGCTTACGCTTGTGCAATGGGGCTTCCCTACCCACTCCCTACAAACACCCCTCAAAATTGGTTCTGAGGGTCAGGAGAGCACCCACATCAGTGCATGGGAGGATGAGGGGGTGAATCATCCCATCTGGCCAGTCAAACTATCACCTTAGCATGCTTGTTCAACTCCCCCCAACCCCCAGGCAGGCATGCTATTCCTTTAAGCCAACACCACACAGCAACATATTCTATATAAATTATGCCACAAATTAGTTTTTATAATTAAAAAGCCATAACAGGCAATGACATGGAAAGAGAAGGAAGAAGACGCAGGGCTGGAAAGAAGGGGAAAGGGTAAGAAGCAGGGAAAGTTTAGGGATAAACAGGTGAAATCATATTTGTGGTCTTCTCATATGACTTGAATGCAGAACTGTGCATATAATTTTACATCTTACTTATGACAAAAATGGTAGAGGGGGAAAAATCTTACTTATTTGGAATCTCTGAGAAGATTTCAATCACCCATTTTTCCAGAGTATCCAAGGTTTCTAGGGAGGAAGGGAGAGAGAGAGAAAGCTCAACAGCCAATTCACTGAAGAAGAAAGGCTTGTTCTCAGTAAAACAAAGGTAAGCTGGAGAACCTGTTCATTCTCAAGAACCCAATCAGCTAATTAAAGAAGAGGTGCAAACATTATAAAGTCTGTAGGCCCAAAGGCTCAATTCTCTCAGTATACCTAAACTGCACATGCATTTGGCACTTGGATTACTTTGGGGTGTGGCTGCAGCAGTACAATTTCTGCTTCCTATATCAGGCATATGTGGCAGCTGAGCTTGCATTCTTACAACCTCCCAAGCTGGTTGTATCAGTTAAAACTTACACACAACAAAATTACGTTTGGTCTACATGATATGGGCCGCGCCCAAAAGCTATCTGAAACAGCCTCCATGTTAGATGCTTCTGGCAGCATAGAAATATTCCTTGTGATGGCAGCCACACTTAAAGAAGCATCCATGTAGGAGTCGTGCATGTACAGATCGGCCCCTTAGGGCAGGGTTGGGAAGGGAGGAGCAGGTTTTTATCCTTACTGAGAAAAAGACATCATTAAAATGTCAGTAATGGCAAACAGAGAAAATTCACATACCAAGTCTGTGTTACTGGAAACTCAGAAAACACTGTATTTGGCTCAAAATAAATCATTTCCTTGTTTACAAAGAGAAATAAATTATCTAATATTGTGAACTTCATTTAGACTAATAAGGACCAAAAAGAGGGTTAGGTAATGCAACTAATGAAATTTGTATGAATTGCTAGGTTCAAAATACAAGCCTCTATTTTAAAAGGTGACCAGACACTGAAAAAGAACACCTATTTCATCAAAATGAACTCAATATTTAAATTCAGAAGTAGAAGGTTGAAAATATTTAGCTAGATACATCTAGTTTTGTTTTAATTTCAGTGCAGTCATATGTATAGCTGATCAGAAATATGTCCTGATTCAATGGGGCTTACTTTCATTGTACACAATGGCAATCCTACTCATTTTCCTGAGCACAAGCCCCGCTGTATTCAACAGGACTTACTTCTGACTAGAAATGTAAACTACTGTGGCATTCTTTACATTACAAGCAGATGCAGAAGAGTTCTTATAGCTCTTGAAAGACAATAATCAATGCAGTGTATCACAGTTTGCACCTGTAGCTTCAAATTAGCAGACGTTACCTTTAGATTGCACAACTAAAGTCATATAGTGAGCTGAGTAATAGCGCTGCCAGAATTCCCTCAGCCTGGTATAAGTATCAATGTCATTTTGCTTCGGCTCATGTTTCAGCGTGTCTGCATTACCTGTAAATAATGTTGAAAACCAAGGTTGCTTATTATTAAAAATTCTTATGCTTTTGATCCAAAGGCTTAACAGGGTTCTGCTCTGCTAGTAACAAAAGTAGTTACAAAAGTAACTACTAGGAATTCAAAGGTGAAATATTTTTTCCCACTTGCCCCAAATTAGTTATAATTAAAACTAATAGTTCTCATAGCAAAAGTCATTAAAAACATACTGTGCATTAACAGATTAATATATATCTTGCCAGTCCACGTTTTTCCTCCTTCACCCCACTTGCTGAAAAATACATTTTAAGCTGCAACCAAGTGGTATCCCCCTCATCTTGCTATCCTTCCTCCTGCCTGCGTGCCCACTATGTGCCTTCCTTCCTCCCTGCCCACAGCTTGGAACAAGCTGTGCAGAACATCAACACATAAGCACTTATGGCAGGACTCAAAGAGAAGTGGTATGAGGACAGGAAATCTCTGCAACACCCACATACAAGGTTCAGGATAATCTGTATGTGAACAGCTTGTGGGAAACAAGTTATGTCATCTTCTCAGTGTACTGCACTAACTTGGCCACATGTGTTCTCTATCACCACACAAGATCCAACAGGTTTTCTGTGCCATTGATGACTAGCCTGCAGGCCACACCTGGCCCCCCAGCTCACAGAAAGGAGATGAAAGTGCTCTGCCCGATCTTCAGAAAGAAATTTAAGGAGCAGGTAGAGTTTCTATCTCTGCACTGAGATCAGGAAAGAGAGAAAACTCTGGCTGTTTTTTAGAGACCATCCTTGAAGACCATCCAGAGGGAACTTTCATTTAGCCTTTGGGCTAAAACTAGTAGCAGCCATTCCATTACCGAGGGAGATGGGAAGCAGGAAAACTACTACAGTGGTACCTCGGGTTACATATGCTTCAGGTTACAGACTCCGCTAACCCAGAAATAGTTCTTCAAGTTAAGAACTTTGCTTCAGGATGAGAACAGAAATCGTGCTCCGGCGGCGGGAGGCCCCATTAGCTAAAGTGGTGCTTCAGGTTAAGAACAATTTCAGGTTAAGTACAGACCTCCTGAATGAATTAAGTACTTAACTGTAAGTAAATCAAGAGACCTGATCCTTTTAGCTCCTCGTCTCCCTAAACCATTTCAGACTGAGTTAAGTTGTTGTAAGAACTTTGTAACTTTAAGAACTGGTACCTAATTTCCCCCTTTTTCCTTTGTGTTGTTTTTAAGTGGTATGCCTGAGGGCAGGGCCTGTGTTGCTTTTTATTGCTCTGGGAGCCTTTTCAGCTGGACAACAGGATAAAAACACTTTAAAATAATAATAAATAATACTTACCCCAAAAGAACTTCTTCATGGGATGGCCAGACTTGGCCAGACTTCCAAACAACATCTCTCTTCTGTTTGCATCAGAGGGCTTTGCAAGCTGATATTCTGTTGTTTGTTTAATAGAAAGGTTTTCAGATTCAAACTAATATAGACCTCCAAACCAGCTTTGACTATAGGAATATAACAAAACCATGCACATTAAAACGTTCATTTGCTCAAAACAGCACGAACAGATCAGAAGGACTATTGCCAAAACTACTTAACCTAGCTTACTGCTTTTATGCATGGCTTGTGTGTTTATTTTTACATCAAAAAGAACAAGAGTCAAAGCTAGTAAAGGGCCCTGCTATTAAAAAAACCCTGCAGATGCACTGGCTGAAGAGGGTTCGCTTTGGCAATGTCAGCCGTGTGGTTGATAGAAATGTACACAGAGTCAACCCAAAATCAATCCCAGCAACATGCTGCTCTAACTGCTTAATGCAGAGTGCTTTTTTTAATCATCTACAGCACCCTTCTGAATGCATAAGACCCATTCAAGAGAATGAGTGGTAAACATAAGTCAGCTCCTGTATGGAAAATGCCCTTACTGGATTAATATGCAGGTTTTACAATACCTGCTTCTAGTCAACTTAAGTGATGAGATGAGGAATTTTTCCTGTATACATTTTAAGTTGTATATATGTAATAAGAAAACATCAACAACCTGTCTATCCATTTTGAAAGATCCACCTTCCTTTCCAAGTTAAAATGAACTTCTGAAAATGATACTGTGAATCCTTTACTGCAGGTAGTAATAAATTATAAATTCAAGTTCCTCTGTAAGTTGCTGAAAACTTCAGAATGCATCTTATTTGTCTGGCAACCTTTGGAATCCATGGGCAAATTTGAAAAGCAGAGAAACTGTTGTGGGCATCACATGCAACCCTCAACCAAGCACAAAACAGAATGCTTGGGGAAGGGACCCTGTGGGTGCCAGGGAAAGCCTCTGTGGGCACATGTGTGCCCACAAGTAACAGGTTGGTGACTTCTGGGTACTAAAAGCACATATAAATGCCCTGCTTCATGAAAGATGCTTTCAATACTTTTATGCCAAACAAAATTTGTTTTTTCAAAAAACCAAATATAAAGTGACAAGAGAAATCAGGATTCTTACCACTATCTACAGCCTCAACTTCCCGATCAATTGCATCACGGATCATTAAAGGGTGAATGAAAAACTGCGCCCACCTGAAACAGAAAAATATTGGACTTATGTTTTTCCAGGCGTTTGACAGGTTTGCAGAAAAATTAGTTTTCAAGTGTACAAGTGTTGCCATTTAAAATATTTACCAAGTTCAAGTTTTAGTAATAACATTAAAAAAAAGTTCTTCTAGCGCCTGTGGTTAAACTTTCTATCCTAAAGCAAAGGCTTAAAATATTTGTTACATTTTTATTCCCAATGGAAATTATGCTTTGATGTGTGTCTTGGTTATCTGCTCTAATAAAACTCTAGATTGGTATGAATTCGTTTTTGAATTTTATGACCCAATGTTGGCAGTGAATGATATTTCTTGCCAAAAATGAATTCTTAAGGCAAATATCCACAAAAGTCTCAGTACTCAACGTAATTGTACCCCACAGAACTATTTACTTTTAACCTCCTTTAAAAATATATCATTCTTCAATGAAGCATATGTTTTACTAATATTTACCTGAAGTAAATCTAGGTCAGAGTCAGAGCATACTTACTGAAACCAAGAGACTTGTTAGTCATTACTGCAATCCAGAAGTAAGTCCTATTGAATTCAATGGGGCTTACTTCCAGGTAGGATTGCAGCCAAATTTATGCAATTATGGGTCTACTCTGATTATGACTTAGTGGATACCATCCAAAGTTTTCAAACTACTTGAAAACTGGAAAAAAAAAATCAAATGCAGCAGCAGCAACAACTCAAATAGGAAGCAGTAAATCCAGCTTTTTATTCAGAATAAACAAAATACCTATCAAGAGCCTCTTTGAAATATTTCCTCTGTACATCGAACTGAAATATTGTTCGTTCACAGTCTGTTGAAGCATTGTCACTGCCTCCATGTTTCTTCAAAAATGCATCAAAACCATTCTCATCTGGGTATTTTGCACTGCCCATAAAAACCACTGGGGGGGGGGAAATGAAAGTTAAAGAGACAGGTATTAATTCTAATGTCAAAAACCTGAAATTCCCTGAGTTCAAAAAGAAGTTTGGGTGTGTTAAAGAGAAACAAATGGAAATAACTAGTTGCATACGTTTGACAAACTTTTTTTTTTTCAGATCAGCAGGGCAACTTCTGGTTTTAAAGATATCTATCATTATTCTATGGACATATCTAACTTTGCAAATATGCAAGCAGGAAAATAATGCAGCTGACTCCTAGATTGCTGATTTTCAAGGTTTTATGTCAAAGAGCTCCACAGATGCAAAACTAGAAAATTTAATTTTTGCTAAAACACAGCAAAGTAACATTTAACAACAAAGAACATACTGTGTTCCAGAAAATGTGCCAACCCAGGCAGATCTTCAGGGTCAGAGAAACTGCCAACAGCTATACAAAGTGCAGCTGCAGACTGGGAAAAGAAAAACAAGAACATTTTAAGAAAAAAACATTACTATCGTATAAGATTACCAAATTGCCCACTATAAAACAATTCTGCAAGGGAATCACAAAAAGTGATGTAAACACTGTTCAATTCTATACAAGACAGAAAACAATCTGAATTGTAAAACTGCAGAGGATGGCCTAAGAATCTGTTTAAAGCAGACACAAAAGTAATGCTTTCTTTATCTGAGGGCCAAAAACCTATCTCTTCTGTAACTCTGAAGTGAACCTGCCAACTTAACATATTATGGCAAGACTTCTTCTGAAAATGATATATTTTTTAAAAACTCTCGTCAGAGGACTCACTTTGAACTTCTCTTTCATTAACGTGTTTTCCTTTGGAATCTATTTGTTATATTGTTTGGGTTTTAGCTGGAATTTTATACATCCTGTAGATGTATTTTATGTGAGTTTCCAGTACAGAAATGAATAAAATATCAAAAGTAGCTATGTGGTTTTTTGTCCTCTGCACCAAACCACTCATGGTCAGTCGTTATCATTATTCAAACCATACCTGTTTTTCTGTGCTATTCCTCTTCCTCGTTTCCTCTTTCTCTCCTAGCTCTTCTAATTCACTGTCAGGGTCATCAAGATCCTCATCATATCCACATTCATCATCATATCCCTCTTGGTCATCTTCTATTTCTGCTCCAGAATCATCATCTTCATCCGTGCCTTCCTCAGAGTCATCCTCATCCTCTGACACTGCACAAGGGCTACCATCTGGGTTATTCAAGTCCGAAATCAGCAATGCACATAAGCCATTTTGCAGTTTGATGTACCTACAAAGTGACAGGTAATATTATCATCAGGATGATGACCCTTTCCATTGGCTCCTTAACGCCTTAGGAAAATAAAATAAAATGGAACATCCCTGTATTTGCCTCTGTGTCTCTGCAATCATTACTATTATCATCATTATAATAATTATTATTAATTACCTGCTTTTCACCCTAAGGTCTCAGGGCAAGTTACAGCTTTAAAATACAATATTAAAAACAATTTAAAATAACAACGAACTTTGTTCTTGTATAAGGGTTGTATCATGATGACTAACTTGAGTCTACATTTCAATTGCCTATTGAGTATGACTTGGTTGTATACTACCCATTAATATTTGCTAAACAGTAATTCTTACCTTTCTGAACTAATAAAAAATATGCATTTACCTTGGCAATTACATTGCAAGACAAGACACAATGCTGCCAGGACTGTTTTGGTGTTAATGAAATATTCTACATTAGGGCACCTAACAGAGATATAGATAGCATAACAACAATGGAAAAGGAACAAATTCTACTTGGGGTTTTTGGGGAGGAATGGTGAAGGCTCAACAGCAGCCTGTAGGTCACATCTGTTTGAATGGATGGCCAACTAGCAGCCTCCAAGACTAAAAGTGGTTGGATTCAGAATATGAGCTGCACCACTGCTTCTTTCCTAGGAGATGCTCCTCTCACTTCCTGGGAGAGGTGCCTTAAAAATGATGAGGGCAAAGCTGTGCACTCACAATTCAGCACAGGCAAAAGTGGTAAGAGCAAGGAGAGAGTTACACACAATCCTTACCAGTCGTTCTGCTTTAAATCAAAAGTGTTACCACTCTAAACCCCAATGCAAGAAAAATAAAGCTTTCATCACAGAAATGCAACTACAGCGTGATGCTCTTCTATTCATCCACACAAAATCGCAGTCAAACACAGCTTTCTATTTAATACTGGAAATTCAGGTTAGACCTTTTCTATCTCTACAGCAGGTTGTTTTACATAAGACAAAGTAGATGTAGCATTTATGCTCACATTCAAGTTGCAATTTCAATGTGCAGATTTACATTTTACAAGTATAATTACATAGGATGCAATTAAACATTGCACTAATATAAGCGTTCTGTCAGTGCAAGCATTTCTGGTTGCCAAACAAAAAATTCCTCTTTCCTTCCCTCATGCACAGTTCTAGAAGTTCTTCTGACTCTCTAGAGAGGATCTATGGGAGGCACATAGCCCTGCTGTACTTGCAGGATGCCTTGTGCAGGCTTCTGCAACCACCACAAGGGTTAGCTGACCTTCGGTTTTGGCTTCTGAATTTATACCTATTTATTATTAAAGGGACGTGAGTGGCGCTGTGGGTTAAACCACAGAGCCTAGGACTTGCTGATCAGAAGGTTGGCAGTTCGAATCCCCGCGACGGGGTGAGCTCCCGTTGCTCAGTCCCTGCTCCTGCCAACCTAGCAGTTCGAAAGCACATCAAAGTGCAAGTAGATAAACAGGTACCACTCTGGCGGGAAGGTAAATGGTGTTTCCGTGTGCTGCTCTGGTTCACCAGAAGCAGCTTAGTCATGCTGGCCACGTGACCCGGAAGTTGTACGCCGGCTCCCTCAGCCAATAAAGCGAGATGAGCACCGCAACCCCAGAGTCGGTCACAACTGGACCTAATAGTCAGGGGTCCTTTTACCTTTACCTTTATTATTAAAGTACACTAATGTTTATGTTTTTAACAGGCACTTGGTATTTATATGGTTATAAGAGTGCAGTTTTACATTTAATGATTGGGATAAAATTCCATGTTTGTAATACATATGCAATATTTTTTTTTTACTTTAACCCCACAAGCAGGACTAGAGGACAACAACCCTCTCCTGCTGTTGTTCCCCAGTAACTCAAAACTTTCTTCTCAGTTTTATTTTACCAGCAGATCCAGATAAAATCTCAAGACTATGACTAAAGATTAGTTGCTAGAGGCAACAAATATGTAAGAAACAAAAGTCCTTATGAAAGTCCTCTTTCTGTAAGTTGAGAAGTGGAACACAACATACTGCTAACACAAATGGGGAAAGAATGGGTAATCTCACAGGAAGTTACTGGTTACAATGACCACCACATATGTGCCTTATCCCATTTTGTTCTCAAAATGACCATGAGTATGACCTGTCTAAACTCACTGAGTGAATTTAATGCCTGAGTAGGGAACTGACCCTAAGTCTTGTTTCAACTACTGCAGACCAACACAGCTACCTACCTGTAACTGGTCCGATCTAATTATCTCATCTAACACTGGCTCTCTACCAAAGAGCACCTGCTGGAATTGAGCTGACAAAGGTGGCAAGCTATTTTACAAATACAGAGTACGAAGGAACCCTGTGGGATCAGAGTGAAGTCCGCCTAATCCAGTACAGTGGCTAACCACATGCCTTTGGGAATGTCACACCATTTGGCACTCAGTGATAAACTGCTTCTGAACCATAGCTGTCAAGGTTTCCCTTTTTTAAGGGAAATTCCCTTATTCCAAATAGGATTCCTCGCAAGAAAAGGGAAAAGTTGACAGCTATGTTCTGAACATGGAAGTTTCATGTTGCCATCCTGGCTAAGAGCCACCCAATAGAGTCATGTGGGATATGTCTCCGCCAACTTCGCCTTTTAAATGCATCTAAGCTAGCGGCCAGTAGCATCTTCTATAGCACATAATGCAATGGCCTGTGGCTTGCATGACTTTTAAAAGAAACATGAATATATTTCCCCTGCCCATAGCTGTCAACCATCCCATTTTTTGTGGGAAAATCCCTTATTACAGCGCCGTTTCCCGCTGCTATCCCGGATTGTTAGCTATCCCGTAGACTGTCCCTGGGACAGGTGAGGCTACTGATTCCTTATTTTCAAGGCTACTGATCCCTTATTTTCAAGGCTGCTGATCCCTTATTTTCAAATCTGAAAGTTGACAGCTATGCCGCTGCCTCTGATAACCGGGCCTACCACGCCGGAAAGCGGCATCCCTTCTCCCCGGGATTGCTTTACCCAACCTCCCAACCACCAACCCTCTGGCGGCCGATCAGGATAAAAGGAGGGGGAACTACGGTGCTGACCGGCACAAGAAATGTCTCGTGTTGTTCATTTACGCTACGCTTGACGCACCTGAGAGGCTCTTCCCCATCCTTACGCCTTCGCCCCACCCTTTCCTCCTCCCCGCGCCCACCTGTACTGCTTGGGATCGCTGGGGGACTTGACGATCTCGGGATCCCCCACGTTGGGGCTGGGCTCGCTGGCGGTCGCGGCCTTGTCTCCTTCGCCTCCCGCTTCCGCCTCAGGCTCCTCTTGGGCTGTGCCGGCCTTGGCCCCGCGACTGCTCTCCAAGTCCTCAGGCTGCTCGAGGCCGCCACTCAGCGAGGCCTTGGCCCGGCCAGGCATGACTGAGGGAGAGCGAGGCCCGCTGAGGATCCCTCGGGGCTTGGCGTGAGGGTTGCCCGCGCGGCTGCTGTGGAGGGCTCGCCCTGCTCGAAGGTGGCTCGCCACCGAGGTCCCGCGCGGCCAGGCGGCTCCCGCCCTCAGCATCCACGGCGGGCCCAGCTCCGGCCCAGCAGCTCCAGCCCTCAGCCGCAGGCCGGCGCTCAGGACCGGAAGCCACCGAAGTCGGCCAATCAGGGCCCGGCTCGGCATCCACGCGCCGGACGCCCGCAAATCCAAGGTTCTACCGGCATCACTTGACTCTAACAGGCTGCCGGGAGCCTGAGGAGGGGGGAATGGGGCAAACCATTAGCGTTAGGAATGGAGGGGAGACGGAGAGTCGGGGAAGGGGAATAAGGTATTGTAGGATGGAGTAGTAGGCTTATCTCACCCCCGCTTCCTTCAAAAATGAGTTTTGAGATTTGCCTTATCGTCTTTCTAAAGACGAGTACTTCTGGATTGGGTTACAGATAGGTAGCCGTGTTGGTCTGCCATGGTCAAAACAAAATAAAAAAATTCCTTCCAGTAGCACCTTAAAGACCAACTGAGTTAGTTCTAGGTATGAGCTTTCGTGTGCATGCACACTTCTTCAGATACACTGAAACAGAAGTCACCGGACCTTTCTATATAGTGAGAAGGTGGGGAGGGGTATTACTCAGAAGGGTGGTGGGAATGGGTGATTGGCAGATAGCTGTGATGAGCCTGTTGACGACTCTTAACGACTGCAATAGGTCTAACAGGAAAAAGCAAGGGGTGAGAAGGTGAAAAATGGCTTTGTCATGTATAATGAGATAAGAATCCAATGTCTTTGTTCAAACCAGGTCTCTCCATAGTTTTAAGTTTGGTGATAAGTTGCAATTCAGCAGCTTCTCTTTCCAGTCTATTTCTGAAATTCCTTTGTAATAGAACAGCTACTTTGAGATCTTGTATAGAATGTCCTGGGAGATTGAAGTGTTCTCCTACTGGTTTTTCTGTCTTGTGGTTCCTGATGTCGGATTTATGTCCGTTTATTCTTTGGCGTAAGGTCTGGCCTGTTTGTCCAATATAGAGGGCTGAAGGACACTGTTGGCATTTTATGGCATACACAATGTTAGACGATGAGCAATTAAATAGTCCCGAGATGGTATGTGTGATGTTGTTGGGGCCAGTAATGGTGTTGTCCGGGTGTATGTGGCAGCAAAGTTGGCATCTGGGTTTATTGCAGGCTCTGGTGCCAGTGTCCGTGTTAAGTCTGGTTATAGTATTATTGTGGGTTAGGAGTTGTTTAAGATTGGGGGGCTGTCTGGAGGCAATGAAAGGTCTTCCTCCCAGAGCTTGAGAAAGATTCTTTTTCAACTTCTGGATTGGTTCAGCAAGCTCTCACTCGTAGAAAAGGAGCCAATAATCTGTGACAGCAAATGAGAGAGAGCCATTACGCTTAGAACGTCTGGGAACCATTCTGCGCTTCCTTGAACTGGGGATACAAAAGGCGCAAAAATTGAGCTGCTTGGAGCTAAATGACAGTGTAGTGAACTTGGTTGCTGGAAGAGTAGCTTTGAAAGTGGTTTATTTACTCTCTATATATGTATACACACACATATGTATACACACACACATGTATATGTATCTGTTTGGCTTGGAAGTAAAAATGATTGTGTCTGCTGTTCCTCTTTTTGTGTTTTGTAACTTTGTTCCTTTTATGTTCTAAAGGTTTTTGGCATGCAAACTATGGAAGACTGGCGTTGTAGTTTGCATTTTCGAGTTGCCCCGTTGCTCTGGTGGATGGATCTTGGTGTTCTAGTAAAAAACAAAATAGATACTGTAAACTTGAAGTCTGTCCGGGCGATCCACCTTGCTATCTCCAAGATTAATATTGGTGATACTTGGGAGTCACTACAGTTTTATTTACGTGCCTGCACCACTTCTACAACCTTTAACTTACCTATTAGACAACTTTGTTGGTCTTCCAAAAACACTCGAGGCTGCCCTCCTAATCTACAAATGACTAGCTGTATCTCGGACACTGAAGAGTGGGTAGAATGGAAAACTAGACGATCCCATTTCACAGGAGTTGCAAATAGCCAGGCTTACGTAGGTTGGGGATAGGAAGCTGGTTTCCCCGCACCATCCTAGAATTGTTTGCACTGGGTTATCCTCTGTTACACCGGACTTACCAACATTTCATTGGATAGCCAGGACTGAACACCCAACCCTCCTTTTCCACTGTGAACTGTTTGCTATGGTACATATGTAATTCGGATATTGTACTTGTGAAAAAGAAACTGCAGTAAACTATTCACAGTTTCAGCCCCTAATCAGATCTGGAGCCAGACTGATTTTGGGGCAGGTGCAGTCTAACCTGGGTCACATGATTTGCAATGATAAAATAGGGGAGAACCATAAATGCCACCTTGAGCTCCTTGGAGAAATGATGGCATATAAATGATAATAAATTATTTGATTCAGACATTACATACTTTTCTTTGTATCATTAATTGTCCTTATATTTCACTGCTGTTAGACTCAAAGTTCCATCAGACCCTGTAAACATGGCCAATGTTGGGGATGATGGAAGTTGAAGTCCAACAATATCTGGAGTATCACAAGTTAGCCACACCCCCCCCAAATTAACTGAATCAGTGCTATTTTTCTAGAAAAAATAGGTGCCAGAACTCACCACGGACACTTCCTTTATTCTCTTGGAATGGCAATGGTGCCCACCTGAGAGGTGCTGGAACTGAGTTCTGTTGAGTTCCAGCTGAAAAAAAGCCCTGAGTAAAATTAAAAGTGGGCCCAGGTTATATTATCTGGAGAGTAGCTCAGCAGCCTATGTGGATGAAATAGTATTGACCTATGTTACAGAACTGAGGTAACAATTATTGATGCAATGTATGTGAAGTAATTTGAACAATCTAATGTTCAAATGGTAATAATATGTAGCATTATCTTTATAATCTTGCTTAGTCTGCCTATCAACAACAACACTAATAATAAAAGTTCTTGATAAGCATTATAACCATGGGGTTTCACAGTGATACAACTGAAAAACTAGACGAGCTATTTATGTCTATTAGCAATGTAAATTAATACTCAAATCAGATCACAGTGACTAAATAACAGCTTTATTTTGTCATGATTTCATAATTAGGAACATGTACATTCAAACACTACACAGAAAGTGCCTGCTAAACACCAAATCACAAATGTGCAAGAAAATAGAACTTTCTCATTATAATTAATACAAATTCAAACTCTCTACTAAACATATTTTGACTTACTATCACAGTTCATATTCCTACTATGACAAAGTGGAGTTTGTGTGTGAACATTAACAGTGCAATCTTATATGTCCACTCAGAAGTATGTCCCATTGAGTTATGTGGGATTGCAGTCTTAAGGTAGCTGCAAGATTGTCAAGGGCAACTTTCAAATGCCTGATCCTGCAATTACAAAGAATTGCTTCCTGAGCTTAGCTGACCTCAGTGAAGGTAGAGGATATTGGCAGGAAAAGTTAAGAGTGTGTCAATTTTAGTACCCTTTGTCATTTTTAGTAGTTTTTATGTGCACATGTAATACACTCCATTTATGAGTTTTAAAATATTAAATAGTATAGGAATGGTCCTAAATGATATATTCTGATTATGTGAAATTTAGTTCACAAAAGCTAATTGCTATACATAATTTGTTAGTCCTTAACGTGCCACAGAATTCTTTATTTCAACCTTTTCCCAGTTGCATACATCTTTTATTTTCTTGGGAACTAATGTACTTCCACAAGTGCAAAAGAAGTTAAACAGTCTGAATATTTATCTGTAGAGCAATTAAGCCGTAAACTCATTGAATGGCCTTGGATGTCTATCACTGTCATACTTGCAGTCTAATTGAAACCGTGTCCAGAATTCCACGCAGATACCAAGGATCTTAAAATGCTGCTTTATAGGAAAAATGCCCCTAATGACTTGTTCCCAGTGTTTCTGGCAATATGTCCCTCTAAAGTACCACCCTTTCCTTTTGACACATGCTCATGTGAATGGTGTGGCTGCTGTGGTATGGAGTGACTGAGCTTGGTGGTTTTTGCCTCAATGAAAATGACTGATTCAAATGAAACAAAATAAACAAATTCCTTCCAGTAGCACCTTAGAGACCAACTAAGTTAGTTATTGGTATGAGCTTTCATGTGCATGCACACTTCTTCAGATGCATGCACACGAAAGCTCATACCAATAACTAACTTAGTTGGTCTCTAAGATGCTACTGGAAGGAATTTGTTTATTTTGTTTCGACTATGGCAGACCAACACAGCTACCTACCTGGTTTAAATGACTGAGTCTAGGACCTTCTGCATGCTCTACCACTGAGCTACAGCTTTTCCTGTGCAATTCTTCTTAAGCAAAGATACCAGTTAATTACACAAAGAACAATATTGCCTCTCCCTTCTGAAGATCTTTTTGTGAGATAGTTCAAACTGCTGTCCTTTCTTTTTTTAATTAAATTTTTGTGCCATAGTTAACAGTGGTCTCTAGCTATCAGATGCTAATAAAGTGTGTTTGAGAAACAACTGTAACATTGAGAACCACACAGAAATATGTGACAGACTATATAAACCACTTAAACCGTAGCATAACTTTTCACTGGAACACTAGCTGCGCTTGCACTGTTTTTGTATAAAATATATAAAGAGACTTTGCAAAACACCAGACAAACATAGCCAGCTCCACCAGCACTGAAACATCTCTCTTAAAAGATGTACTGTACCTGCCCCCTATCCTGCAACAACAACTTTCTTAGAGATTTTGAGGCATTAACAGGAGCACTTCTGCTGCAATGGAGGGGGGCTGTATGTGAGACGCACGTTCTTCCCGGCAGTAGTTGTCCTAGAAGCTTCTGAATCCATGCTCTCCGACATCTTTTCACAGATGATGTCCACCAGGCGCTCAAAGACCTGCCTCACGTTGACATTCTCCTTCGCGCTAGCTTCAAAATAATCGAACCCTGTTTTTTGTTTTTTAAAAAAGTACACAAATCAATATCTGCTTATCCCAAAACTGCTTCTTATGTTAAACTGGCTTTAAATTATCTGTTGGTCATATTAAACAGTTCATTTTGGTTTGTTTGTTTGTTTTTAAAAAAGGTGTCTAAGTTCAGAATAGATGAGGAGGTTTTATTAAAAGTGATGCTGTATAAATCTCTAGTTTATGGTCTTTAAAATAAATAAAATCAGTTAAAGTTCAAAAAGATCTTGCACCATATGAGTGTAGTCAGTGCTATTTTTCTAGAAAAAGAAGTGCCGGAACTCTCCATGAACACAACCCTCATTCTTAGAATGGCAATGGCACCCACCTGAGAGGTGCTGGAACCGAGTTCCAGTGAGTTCCAGCTGAAAAAGGCCTAAGTGTAGCACAGCTGTAAAGGGGATTTATTACAGTATTATTATTATAAAGCATTGGGTATGTAAATGGTCCTCAGCTTAGGAGGACTGATTTAGTTGATGTGTGTTGTATTGTATAGTCTTTTGGGGTGGGTTTGTTTTTATTCTTTTCTATTGTATTGCCTTTTTTCCTTGCCCCATTTTTTAAAAAAAACATATTTTATAATTTTAACACATCAAATATTAAATACATAGCTCTATTCACATATTAAAATAAAGAAATCTTAAATCAGGCATTGAAGCCCACGAGGAAAAAAGCCTAAAACTACTACTAACAATATTTAAAGCTCACAAAACACTTTTAAAATATTGCTGTCTTATAATGTCTGGATGCAGGTAGCGGCAGAGCAGTAGATAATATCAGCTTGGTAATCATAAAGTCATAGGCAGGAACCAGCTAAAATTAGGAATAAAGTTTTACTGTGGTCCTTTGTTTTTAACTGTGTTGTAAGAGGTGAAGATTTGGGAGTTGAGAACTGGGTTCAACATGAGAGGTTTGAATAAAATTAGGAATTAAGGAATTTCCATAAACACTGATAACTCTTCTTATAAAAAAGCAAATGTTTACACTCCAGAGCTGTTTGGAATGCTCTTAATCTGGTGTTTGATATACTTCTTGATGTTCTAAAAAATCTGAGAAGGTATATAAGGAAGAGTCAGAACAAAATACACTGCTGAGAAATTATGAGCAGCGTTAACTGTCATAGTAATTTGAATGTTGACTGTCGTGCTGATTCGTATGTCAACTACTAAGAATGGAAAATGGAATGACTTAACTGAAATATTTTCATAAGGTTATTAACAGGGCTGCTTCATCAGACCAGTTGTTTGAAATGAACAATCAGTGTTAACACACCAACCAATGAAAAGCTAAATGAGGAAAATTATATTTTATGCATGCCTGGGTATCTCTAATCCTCACTGCTGTGAAGCTCAGAACAGCTCCCAGTGCTCCCAACTATTTGACGAACAAAGCTGTGCATCTGCTGCAAATAGTAGCAGCAGAAAGATAAATGATGCTTCCAGACAGGTTTTTATATTAGCATTGGTACTGGTCATTCATACAAGTTTTTCACAGTGCCTACACAAAAAGCCAGCCTTGCCCACCTCAGTTGAATCCAGATTCATCATTTTCACTGAAAATACAATACATTAAAAAGCCTCTTGCCCATGACCTGTTTGTGGTATATAAATGAAAGCTTTGCAACATTATACCTCTGTCTGAAAGCACCCAGTAATTAGAGTGTCAGGCTAAGGCTGTGGATGCTCTCTCACTGAGCCTTAAGGGTGGATGACCCTTGTTCAGCTGCTCTCTTGACAACACTGAGAGTATAAATAATAGGGCATGAGGTCACACATCACTCATAACACCCACAAACATTCATATCCCACAGTTTATTTCATTCTCTCTTTCACACACTCACAGTCTCTCATGATGCCATCACTCCCAAAGACATATCTCAAAACAGCCATTAAGTCTCCATCACTTAGCCGTGACACTTGAAAGCCAGCAAAACACAGTATGTTTTTTAAAAAAACTCATTCTGCACTCTTCACTCCCTAGGAATACTGGAATTACCAATATCCAGCCAGTCAATATACAAAACCAGATTGAAACCTGAAAAAACTCACTTCTCCTGCACACTCACACATATACAGAAAGCAAGTCACACAGGAATCGGAGCAAACATCCAGTTAACAGAACTCGACAGTAGTGACGTACCGGTACGTGCCCAAAGGAAAAAAGATAGGAAGCAAAAAGTTCAGCCGTGACCAAATGGGACGTTCAGCTTACAGTTCAACTCAGTTCACTTGGGTAGCAGGCAGGGTTGGACCAAGACATTTTACTGGCTGAGGCAAAAGGCAAGATGGTACCCCTCCCCATTCCACATAAGAGAAGCCTATTAGACCTGCAGTTGGATTGTAGTTCAACATTGACAACATATTTCACTGCAACTGAGACAGTAGGCTAAACAGAGAGGAATAGTCTATGTCCCTTTAAATGTGTTTGTGGGAGGGGGGTCTATGTCCCTTTAAATGTGTTTGTGGGAGGGGGGTTATTGGTTTATTTTGTTCTTCTTGTTTTTATTCTGTATTTTTATGCTGTTAACCACCCTGGGATCTTGAGGTAAACAGTGTTACACTCATTTAATTAAAAAAAAAATACATAAATAATAAATATTATAATCCAATTATCTGAGAAAGTAGATCAGGGTGCAATTAGGATGCAACTAAGGGATATGGAATCTAGCCCTCAAGATGATACTGGACTACAACTTCCATCATCCTTGACCTTTGGTCATGCTGGCTGGGACTAATGGTAGTTGGAATCCAACAACATCTGGAGGGCCATTGGTTCCCCATCCCTGCTTATAACTGGATGGAGAAGGGGTCAAAAAAAGAGAAACGTTAACATGTACCCAACTGATCAGCCAGATGTTTTCCCTTTTCAAAAGGAACGATTCTCTCATCCTCCATGTCACATTTGTTTCCAACCAGAATGACTTGAGCATTATCCCAGGAGTAGGTCTTTATTTGAGTAGCCCTGTGGGAGAAGAAAGGATTTGCGGTGAGAGTAGTAGCCAATAATGTTTCAATGTGAATGCACTAAACCTCCACTGCCAAATGACAAAACACAAAGACAACATGTTGTTGATTTTGCAAAAGCAATGCAATCGCCCCAGTTTAGGAATTTCAATGAAATTTTTTAGCCAAAACCTTTGTGCATTTCAGTGGTGTGCAGTCAGTGGACCAGGGGGACTATGCTGGTCCTTTCAATATCTCGCTAAATTTAAGTATTAAAGCCTGGTGCCTCCTTCCCAAAGCCTGGGAAACTTCTGCTGGGCTTAGGGCCAGAGGCTCGTATGTGCGGACCCCCCCCCCAATGGCCCTCGCAAGCTGGTGCCTCTGATCCTAACTGTTCCCCTATGAAAAATTTCACAGCACACCACTGGTGTGTTTGCTGATCCCTGCTTTGAGGAATATAATATGGAAAAGTGTGCTTTGAAAAAAGATATACTCAGCCTTCAGCTGAGCTGCTGGCTTCTGACAGTTCCAGTTCTGCACCTGAAGGCTATAGTTTAGTTAGGAAAGCTTATTATTATTAATAAAAGTAGCCTGTATATTGAACTCAGATGTTCAGCTTTTCTTGTAAGATTTTTCAAAGTAGGGTGGTGTCCATCTTCAGCTGACACTAGATCAGAGCTCCCAGATGTGCCTAATATTCCATGTTTTGTTCACACATACGCACACAAATGCATTATAGCTTGCCAGTGACTACTTATTGATCCCGTTCATTTTAACTTCTGTTTCTGGGAATTCAGAGTTTATAGGTCAGTCACAGTAGCATCAGTGCTTTCTAGATCAGTTTCAAGGATTTGTCCTAGGTTGTATGAAAATATCTTGAAGCTGCACCTTTTTAAAACAATCATAAGCTTTCATTAGGTTGCAATCCTAACGCCACTTACCTGGGAAGAAGCCCTATTGAATTCAATAGGATGGTTAGAATTGCTCTGGCAATTTGTTTAGTATATTAACCAACTCAATTTTTAGTTGAACTTCCAAATTATTGGCTCACTTGTTTATTTTTGAAGCTGTTAATTTCCGCTAGAACTAAGAAGTGAACTGAAAATGTTAAAGGTGACCTTTCCATCTAGCAATCCACTGACATTTTGGTATCTTGTGGATATCTTTAATTAACTAACTAATTTGAAGATTAATCAATTAAAAATGTTAATAATTTAACAACATTTCTACATAATTTTAGGGTGGTTACATATGCATCTCCAAAAAAAGAGAGGAATCTTATCACCAAAAGAGACTGCAAAAGACAAATATTTGAATGAAATTTGTCTGTGCTAATTTATATGTATAAATTCAAATTTAGAATTTGTATATGTATAAATTCAAATTTAGAAAGAAATTGCTATAATTTAAATAGAAATGCAGCACCTCTCAGCACAGTTTTGGCTTTGGAATGCATCTGTGGCCAAAGAAACAAACCAAAGCATCCCAAATCCAGCAGGGGGAGCTAAGAGATATAAAACTGATGAATCATCTTCATCCCAAATTCATGGCTATCAATTAACCATATATATAATTCTAATATATTGCATTACAGTGGAATATTCTATCACAGTTTGGAGGAATCTTGAGTTGTTGTAGACATACCTAAACATATGGTCAAAAATGTTCCTTTCATCTTAAGAACATAAAAACTCATGTGGTCCAGGAATCCTGTACTCACAGTGTTCAAATGGATGGTTATGAGAAGCCCACAAGCAGGCCATGAGGGCAAGATCCTATCTTCAGTGCTCTCCCACTTGTGATATCCAGCAACTAGGATACAGAGGTATATCATTTCTGACAGCGGAGGCAGAAACTAGCCACTGTGGTTAGCAGCCATCAATAGCCTTATTTGTTCTACATCAAGCATAGGCAAACTCAGCCCTCCAGATGTTTTGGGACTACAACTCCCATCATCCCTGACCACAATAGAAAGTGTCCTTTCATACTGCATCACGGTGTGGTATGCTGGTTTGACATCAACTGATAGGAAGTGCCTACAGAGGGTGGTGAATACAGCACAAGATATTATGGGCTGTCCCGTGAATCCGCTGGATGAAATAGCAGAAGAACGTTGCCTCAGGAGAGTGAGGGAAATTCTCAGGGATGATTCATACCCTGGCCGGCACTTTCTTGATCTCCTGCCCTCAGGCCAAACATATAGAAGCATGATTAGTCGCACCAACAGGTTAAAGAAAAGCTTCTATCCTAATGTTTAATGTTTAGGTGGAATCTTCTTTCTTGTAGTTTGGAACCATTGCTCCGTGTCCGCTTCTCTGGAGCAGCAGAAAACAACCTTTCTCCCTCCTCTATGTGACATCCTTTTATATATTTGAACATGGCTATCATATCACCCCTTAACCTCCTCTTCTCCAGGCTAAACATGCCCAGCTCCCTTAGCCGTTCCTCATAAGGCATCGTTTCCAGGCCTTTGACCATTTTGGTTGCCCTCCTCTGGACACGTTCCAATTTGTCAGTGTCCTTCTTGAACTGTGGTGCCCAGAACTGGACACAGTACTCCAGGTGACATCCATGGGCTGTTAGGCTGCTGAATGAAAAGATAACAACAGGGCAACTGACTTTTGGGTTTGGTGTGTGTGTGTCAGTAAACGAGGGGAATTAAGACTAAGAGAGCTGAGTGGGGGGTGCTCGTGTAATCTCACTGTATACAAGTCATACAAGTGACAAGAAAGTATTTCAATTCAATGGGAGTTGTAGTCCCAAAACATCTGGAGTGCTGAGTTTGCCTATGACTGTTCTGCATGAAATAGCTTTATCCTCTTTTAAAGCCATCCAAGTTTGTGGTCATCACTACATCTTGTGGGAGCGAATGTCAAAGTTTAATTATGAACTTTTGTCTGTCCTGAATCTTTAGTTTAGGTAAATGCTGCTTACTGCTATAAGCAGTGGTCTCCGAACACACAATGCACACATTTCCTCAATAGTACCAAATTTAATGTTATTCTTGGATACATCCCTCTCAGTGATATGGAGCTCAATCCACTCAGCATATCCCCTGTAGGGAGATGTTGGCAGTGCCGATTTTGCTGCCCCCCCCCCATAAAAATAGCATTATTATTATTATTTTTTTGCAATATTGCTTAAAAAGCTCAACAAATTTTCACTGTTTGAAATATGGCAACCCTATCCCCCTGTATCTCCCTGTTCCCATTTATTTCAACAAAGACTGCTGATGGATTATGCCTGTGGAGCCTGATTTCTGATTCAGAAGCAACCTCCACCTTCCGATTAATTCCTGACAATGTTTAATTACTTCTGGACAGCCCACGTCATGCCTCTCATACCAAAAGCAATGTCAGTCAGTTAGTCCATGAATATTCACAAGGCAGGATGCTCTGTGATGGATGGCAAAGCTTACCTTAAATAAACTCCGCCGTGGAACAGAATTTGTGGCAGCTAATCTAAAAAGAGCCAGCTGCGATAGTTTTCAAACCAGAATGCTAAGATCATCTTCACACTTTCAGCAATCTGCAAAGTGTCATTAACATCAAATATTTGTGGTGTGTTCCCCCCCACCCCGCTGTAATCCTATAGAAGAAATGAGGGGGTTAGGATTCTACAGATTCAAGACTTGCCTCCAGAATGCTCTTCAGGTTCTATCATAGGCAGGAGCACCAATGCCCACATTCTCTTCGGGTTCTATAATGGGCAGGTACATCTATGCCCACAAACTTTCTGATGCCATGCTGACAGTGGGGGGGGGGCTCTGGGGCAAAATGCCAACCTATTAACAGACCTGTCTCCCCATGTGAAGTGGCACCTCCACTGCATATTGTGGCTCACTGGCCAGAATCTGAGGTTGCTTGGGATTGCTCCCTTACCATGTCTGCTCTTTAAGAGCTGAATGAATGAATGGCTACGTTCAGGTTGAATGGCTGCTGTGGGCACAACCTAAAAATGGCATCCAAACTGATAGAACCTGACAAGGTTTGAATTCCTCACACACGTGTATGTCTTTTGATTTGAAAATTGCAATTCACCCCCCCCCCCATACTTTGGGTAGGCTAATTCAGTATGGAACTGAATGAATGACTGCTGCCCAGTCCAAAGAAATCACAGTATGATTAAGCTCTCTTTCCTGCTTCACCAGCGCAAAACTGATGGGAAATAGTAAGTAAAAACAGTGATAACCTGGGAAAACAACACTGCAGGCGCCTAAACATTATAAGCAGCCTTCATTGCTGTCTAGAAGAACTATAAAGCTCTGATACTCAAAGGTTGGGCTGGGAGCCTATGTAGCTCTGCCGAGCTGGCCTAGCTCTTTAGCATAAACCAAATCCAGTGGTTTCCGTGTTTAGCTCAGTTTAATGAAACCTTGATTAATTATAACTTTTACTAATTTCAGGATTTAAGGGTGACTTGCACCTAGACTCTGACCCGCAAAACCTTGTAACATTATGCATTGATTCCCCATTTCTTTCAAGTGCCTTTTCAGTCTCTTTTCTCAGCTCAGAACCTTCCCTTCCCTTGCCATCAGCTGCTGTTTTATTTCTCTGAGGAAGGCAGAGCCTCCTCCCCAGGACTTCCTGTCTGTCCCATTCATTTTCTGGGCAGTCTGCTGGGTTTTGAGAACGCTGGAGCAGTTACTGCACCCACCATTCTGCACACACAAACACAGGTGTTGTGCCTGCCATTCTTCCTATGCACACACCGTTCTTCACACATAGCTATGCCTGCCTCCTCCCACTCAGCCGTCCTACAGCTGGGGGGCAGCAGCGAGCGGACCGTTTGGGCAATGTGGAGCCTGCATGCGCCCAAGCCACCGCATCTCTCCCAGGAGAGACGTGTGGCTCGGATGCACTGCAGGCCCCACAGTGAGTGCTGCCTCATTGGCGACACCCGGGGTGGTCCGCACCCACCGCATCCCCTTTCCTCCACCCCTGAGTAGACCACAAGCTTAACATGGGTCAATGAGGCCTGGTGTGATTATTGAGTGTGTGTGTGGGGGGGTGACTTCGGGCCTAGGTGGGGTCACCTGTCCTCACCTTCCTTCACTAATGCTATTCTAGGCCACATCAACAGAAGTAGAGTGTCCTGGTCAAGGGAAGTAACAGTCCTGCTCTATTCTGCCTTGATCAGACGGCACCTGGAATACTCTGTCCAGTTCTGGGCACCACAGTTTAAGAAGGATATTGACAAGCTGGGATGTGTGCAGAGGAGGGCAAGCCTTATGAGGAACGGCTGAGGGAGTTGGATATGTTTAGCCTGGTAAAGAGGAGAAGGAGAGAAGTTATAATAGCCATCTTAAGATATCTTAAGGGTTGCCACATGGAGGATGGAGCAAACTTGTTTTATCCTGTTCCGGAGGCTAGCACCTGGACCAATGCATTCAAGAACGGAGATTCCAACTAAGGAGGTTTTTAAGCAGAGGTTGGATGGCCATCTGTCATTTAGTTGAGATTTCTGCAACGCAGGGGTTGGACTATATGGCCCTCAAAGTCCCTTCCAGCTCTACAATTATATGATCCTATGATCTGCCACTCTGCTATAGAAGCTCTATTTGCCATTTAAAAAGCAATGCTTTATATACCTGTATAGATAATACTGCTTTTGTTTCTCTTTTCTGATTCCAATCTGGTTTAACACATCAGCTATAGCATGCTTTGTTTTTTTATTTCAGCACCATCACACATTCCATCACAAGGTGTTAACCCATAAAATTGTATGCAAGCCACCTGCCTCCATTAAAAAAAACCCTGTCTTCAATACAATAGTCATTTCAAAAGAAATGTTTTGCTTCATAATGGCTTAAAATTTCCATCCCTTATTTTTCTCAAAGTCTGTTCCCCTGATTTCTCAGAAACAAATTAAGTTAAATCATACAAGAGTGCACCAGCTAATTTACAGGCTTTTAATGTTTTAGCTCCGAAACGATAGATTTCTTCAAGGACATATGGCAATCTCTTACAAAGCCATTAAAAAGCTCACATCACAGGAGATAGAAAACTGTGTGAGTTCTCTCAAATAGCTTGCAGAATTTTTTCTTTTATACTGTATAGGCAAAATGTGTAGCTGTTTTCCAAAGTTACTTAGAATGCTATGTTTTCAAAGTAGGTCCCCTGCTGGCTTTTGGTTAGTGAAGTGTTTTTAGATTTTATTTATTTATTTATCCCCACTGCCTTAGGTGTCAGCCAGCCTTCTGTTCCTTCTGGGATTTGCAACCATCTCTTTACAAAATCTTGTACATGTGGAGACAAGAGCGCTGCATTGTCAGCCAAGGAAAGGAAGCTGGCACTTGCGAGAGGAGAAATAAGCTGCGAGCAATAGTTGCCCTTGCCTGAACAATCTCAAGTCACTTCCACAGAATGACAAGATGATGAAACTGAGAAATGAATTTGGCCTTTGCCATTATTCATTCGTATCATGTGCTTTTCCGGCTCTGGAAGAAACCGCGATGTTTGGCGCATCTTGAAAACTGACTGCACACATTTTAACTTTATATAGCAAGAGGTGCTACTTGTGAAGTGTGTGTCCTATAAACATTCAGGATGCTTTAGCCTCAGACTCATTTTCGCCCTGCAGGATTTTGCTTTTATTTTTAAATAATCAATCACTTCCCCATATCTTGTGCAGTTTGAAGGATGGCTACATTTTGGTCTGCATGTTGTTTCTGAAAGTGAGAATTAGGTGGGTTTGCCTTTAAATGCAATCTGAACTGAATTCCCTCCCCCACCTCTAATAACAGCACAGTCCTATTCATATCTACTCAATAGCAAATCCCACTGAATTCAATGGGATTTATCTCCTGAGAAGTGTATACAGCAGTGCAGCATAAGACTGGCCCTTAATATTACATTTCAACTGAAATGGGTACAGCTTACTTCTCTACTGCAGAAATTTCTCTTCCCTACCTCCCCCCCCCCCCATTGTCACATGATGGAGACACAGTAAACAAAATCTACCCTAAAATGTCTCAAATTCGATTGTAAGCAATACCGTTTTGTAGATTACATAGGCATAGGCTTCAAATAATGTTGCACGGTGTATTTCTGACCCAGAGTGATCCTATTACGCCGACTAATGGGGAAGGTTTGACTCTGTCTGCATGCATTAGAGAGGGCAGTGATCACTTCATCCTAATTGACATAGTACAACTGAACTACATGAAAAATATTTCTCATTTAATGAAAGCCATAGCTCTAATTACAGCTGCTACTGTGCTGTGTGGAATAATTATTACATGGAGGTGTGATTTAAAGGAGAAAAGGATGTCAGCTTCTTGGGAAGTGTTATACTGGCAGTCACAGAGACAGAGTTGCTACTTTTTTCTGGTTCCCATATCATTAACAGCTGTCTGACAGGCAGAAATTCAATGGGTGTACTTTCACCATCTGCTTCTCTACGATGGGGTAAGCTGCACTTGTTGAATTTTTGTCTTTATATACAAAGGTGTTTTAAAAGTCAGAGGAGTTTTAAAACAATGTGGCAACCCTATAATGGAAAAAAGAAAAACAGTTTGTCAGCAAGCAGACACTTTTACTAATTTGAACTGGCTTTTTGTTTTGGTGCTAGAAGAGAGTTGGGGAAATAGACTAATAGTCAAGTTTTCTTACTGTAATGCATATGTACTACTGTCTGTCAAAGTTGGTTGACACCATTAAAACAGTAATCCTATATATGTCTCATTGTCAGTGTGGCTTATTCCCAGGTAGGGATGGGAAACAAATTTCATTCAGTTCATATTTGGAGGTGAATCAACCAAATCTGCAGTTTCCAAAGCAATACACAAACTGAAACACAGCCATTAATACACACATACACACACACACACACACACACACACACACACTTTTATAACTTTTGCAATATACTTCTCCAGTCAAGTTACATGTGCAAAATGCATATAGTACAGTAAAGTATGCATACGAATGCATATATTAGTGGACGTCCTCATGAAAAATTGTCAGTGTTTTAGTGCATATTTTTCCTAATATATACAGTATATACTGTATATAATTTTGCAATACACACATTTGCAAGCAATTTCCTTTTATTTAATTGAATTTTAAATCATATTTCCCCCTAGTTCCTATTTATGCACACTTCCCCCTAGTATATGCATTTTCCCTTTTGGCTGAAGGATGGCTGTGTTTCAGTTTGCATATTGTTTCATGAAATGCAAATTAGATATGTTTGTCTTTAAATGCAAACTGCATTGGATTTCTCTGCCATTTTTACTTGTGTCATTTGACAGATGTGTAAATCAGCTACAGCATCTCTTGGCCAGCTACACTGGTGGCAGACAGCAAGACAAATGCTGCTGTTCTTAGTTGACTAGCATGATAGCACAGAAGGCAAGCTCCTTTGATCTGGCTACTGATGTCTAACAGCACAATCCCATCTGTATTTCCCCAGAAGTCTAATGAAATTTGATGGGTCTTACTCCCAGGTAAGATTAATTAGGATTGCAGCCTTGTTTAGGTACTTTAAGGAACCTAGCTCAAGATGTTTAAAGGTAAAGGTAAAGGTACCCCTGACCGTTAGGTCCAGTCGCGGACGACTCTGGGGTTGCAGTGCTCATCTCGCTTTACTGGCTGAGGGAGCCGGCGTACAGCTTCCGGGTCATGTGGCCAGCATGACTAAGCTGCTTCTGGTGAACCAGAGATGCACGGAAACGCCATTTACCTTCCCACCAGAGCAGTACCTATTTATCTACTTGACTTTGACGTGCTTTCGAATGTATTTTGCTATAAGGGCTAGTCATTTGAGAGATCCTGTAAGTTGGAGTCTTGGCTGGTTCCAAGCTCTTTGACCAGTGGTATACGACATGCTTCTCCCTCTGAATTTTACATCTAATCAGCTACACTGGATCAGAATCAGATGGTTAGAATGAGAATCATTTTTTCTGGAAAGGATGTTGCAGTGTTTGAAGGTTTGACCATGTACTGTCACACAGATGGTAAAGTGATGTATAGCTTCTGGTAATACATAAGCTTTCTGCATAATTGGAATGACACTGTGATCTCATAAATAAACATTAGATAGGACTGATGTTCACTGACATTGTGAAATGAACTTCAGGCTTGGCAATTAATGCCATCAGTAGAATAATTTGGCTGAAAAATTGTTCCAGGGCGGAAAAACTGTCCTGATGTGCAGTAATGGAGCATCTTTGAGGATAAGGCTGAAATCTTGTGCATATTTACTCAGTATCAGTTCTACTAAATTCATTGGCAGCTATTTATGAGTAAAGAAATGCAGGACTGGGCTAGGAACTTTTTAAATTGTGCATGTGCCTTTTTTATAGACTCAGGCAGAGTAATTAATAGTACAGTGGTGCCTCGCAAGACGAAAAGAATCCGTTCCGCGATTCTCTTCGTCTAGCGGTTTTTTCGTCTTGCGAAGCAAGCCCATTGATGGCTTAGCGGATTAGCGCTATTAGTGGCTTAGCGGCTTTTAGCGGCTTATCGGCTTAGCGGATCAGCTGATAAGTGGCTTAGCAGCTTAGAAAAAGGGGGGAAGGGGAAAAAACCCGCAGGAACTCGCAAGACATTTTTGTCTTGCGAAGCAAGCCCATAGGGAAATTCGTTTTGCGAAGCGCCTCCAAAACGGAAAACCCTTTCGTCTAGCGGGTTTTCCGTCTTGCGAGGCGTTCGTCTTGCGGGGCACCACTGTAGTATTAATAATTTGATTGTGATTATGTTTTGTTAAGCTCTTGAGCTTCCTTCTTTCCTCTTATAAGATGTGGTGTGAGTTGATCACTGAGTGGATTGCATGGTAACCGGAAAATGAAACTATCACAGAAAGTAGCAATTATCTGTTCCTACCAGTCCTGAATAGCATTGAAGGACTCTTCACAAGTAATATCGTACATAAGGATAAATCCCATTGCTCCTCGATAATAGGCAGTGGTAATTGTCCTGTACCTTTCTTGTCCAGCAGTATCCTAAACAACGACAAGAAACAGAAGCATTAGGCATCAAGTACTCTTGCTGAAAACAGCATAAACCCATTGATCTTATCAGCATGAGGGGCACTTCATAAATTAAGTTTTACTTATGTAGAGGCAATCTCTTTGTAGGAAAATGGACATTTATTGCTTTGTCTGAATACCAGTATCAGTATTATTCTTGTACGTGAACTGGAGAGGTCAATAAAGATAAATGTTGCCTAATGCATTTTTCCTATACTATGATTCATGAAAGAAAAAGTAACATAGACTCATACTGGCCTGACTTTGAGGTATGGTAAACTTAACCTCACCAACTATTTTCTTTTTCTTCTAACGCCCAGTCACCAGCATGCAAGCAACTTGTATACTTATGTGTACATCCTTGATTTTACTGTATGCTCTGTCTGCCACAAACAGCAGAGGGCCTGCCACACTTCTTTCCTTAATGCGGTCATTGATTGATTGATTGATTGATTGATTCAAGGATTTCTAAACCAGCTTCCTTACAATATGGAAATGGAAAACAACAACAAACAAATTACAAAGTTATCATAAATACAATACTAAATAACAGATATAATAAAACCTTGCACAACAAAGAACCTAATCAGACCTTTGTCAAAAAGTGTTGTGTTTCTTGGAATCCTCTCAGATCATTTCTGTATTGGCATTTTGCATCTATAGCTTTTGCACAGGATAAAAACATGAATAGAGCACTGAAAAATCAGCCCTGTCCAGACTGGACCATAGAGCTAAAAAACATTATTATTATTATGTGAAGGCTGATTATCAGTGAATAAAGATTTAGGGAAGGGAGATGGGACACCATTGGGAGCTTTCATTGGTATTGCTAATGGCAGCATGGGAGTGGTTTCCATCAGGACTGTGGCTGGGTAGTCATGAAATAAGGGGCAACGCCCTCATGTGGATCAGGAATACAGTAGGTTAAGTAACAGGAAGCAGAGAGTAGGACCAAATAAGACAGTTTTTCCAATGGAGGAATATAGAAAGTACAGTTCCCCAAAGGATCAGTATTGGAACTTGTGCTTTCTAAATTGTTCATAAAAAACCCTAGAGTTAGGGGTGGCCAGTGAAGTGGCCAAGTTTGGTGATGATACCAAATTGTTTGGCATCATTAAAATGAAAAGAGATTGCAAAGCGCTCCAAAACGGCCTCTCCAAACTGCGTGAATGGGAAGTAACAACAAATGCAATTCAACGCAAACAAATATAAAGTAATACATACAGGGACAATAATAATAATTATTTCACATATATGCTCATGGGGTCTGAACTGGCAGTGTCTGACCAAGAACGAGACATCTACAAGTCTTACATATGACTTATTAAATTACTGTTCAATTGAAACCTTTTCCCTGTTCAGGGCAGAAAGGAAGTTAGAAGAATCTTGAAGTGAACCCCTGTCATTCTTTCTGTGAGTGCTTTCTCACAGCTTCGTTGAAGCCTTTGTACCTGGTACAAATTTTGGCAATGAACGTGACTTGCACCCCTTGTGCTGCTGGCTGGGGAAACAGAATGCTGTACCAAAACAGCAGAGTGTGCTAACTAAGAATATTTATACAGTATAGTCATGCATGGAGAAATGCTTTTGGACCTGTACTATCATCCTTGGTCATAACTTGCTCTAGGGGTCCAGCATTGTGTGAGCAGCTCAAGTTTTAATTCATCTGATAGAGGTTTTGCTTTTTATCTATATCAAGCTTCTGCCATCGCTGAGGTTGCAGAGTAGTGGTAAGTGCCTCAGTATTTTCAGTTGGGATGTTCTCATTCCCTGCCCACTGCCCGTACCTTGATATTTGACGAAGTAGTATATTTAGTATGTGTCTGCGAATATCCATAGTTAAACAAATAGAAACAGCTCTGCTCCTTTGATTTCTCTCCCTAGCAACATTATACAGAAAATCATTGTGCCTTTCTTTCACCCTTCAACCGATAGCACTGTTTCTGTTTCCCAATAAAATGATTTTTGTTACCCATTTCCTGAAAACCCTTTTAGCATTTTTGGGTTTTCTTCTCAGCCTACCCTTCTAAAAGGAGGACCGGGTCCTGCAGCATCCCCAAGCGCTTCACCTGATCACAAAAGGCACCACAACTCCTCTGTTTATGTTATCATTGTGTTTGTAGGGTTTCCAGATCTTGTAATATTGGCAGAAGCAGCGTCATCAGAAGAGAACAAGCAGCATTCATCTGAGCGACACTGTCTCCCTACCACTTTATTTCCCCAATGTCTGGTTAAATGAGCTACTTGCTTCCATAAACAGTGACTCCTGAGTGTAAGTCTACCAACCTCATGGCCTTCTTACGACATCAATACACTGCTAAGGAATTCTGATAACCTATTGGGTTATGGAAAGGGATAGAAGTATACATGCCATGGGAAACATTTCATGAGATTCTTATTTTGCTTTGAGGATTAATCATACGTATATTATTCTGAGCACCTTTGTGCCTATGCAAACACTGAATGTCTCCAGTGAAAAAATCAAAAACAATACAGTACTTCAAAATTAAAAAACAAAAGACAAATAGTATGTTTTCAGATAAGGTTTGCCCCTTATTGCTATCAATATCTGTTGTACTAGGAATGTCCATGTTACACTCTAATAATCACATCACTTTGGACTGGTGTCTGGTAAAAGAAGTTAATTTTCCACTGGAAAATTTTCCACACATGGCAACTATTATAATAATTCAGTCTGCCTGTTGTTACTCATGACAACGTAAAATGGAAGACCTGCAGTTAGCGTTTGGCTGTTGAAGGCAGATATGTTTTACCTTGAGGTAATCTTGGGGGTGGGGGGATATGCAGAGAAATCATGACACTTTTGAGGACAACCCAGTAATCCTATTTCCTAACAGTTATTCAAAGTGGTTGCAGTTAATCTTTCTGGCCTTCACGATGCCTCAAGAGGTGATGGTTTGAAAATATTTGAGAATTACTGGAACAGACTGCTTAGCAGTTTTATGACAATAAGGTCTTGTTTTCTGAGATGGCTCTCCAGCTGAACTGGCAACCTAGAAGTGAGAAAGCTTTGACAGCATTTTAATCTGTTTCCCCTCAAAGTGCAAACTGTAGACCAGACATTCAAAGTGTTTACAAATACATGTTTGTTTTTTAAAAAATCCATTTGCACATATTTCATCCATCTCTCAGCAATCAGAGAGATGCTCTGAAATAGCAGCAGAAAAAAACGAGGGCCTTATCTTGGAGGCGCACACCTGATGTGTACAGCACCTTTTCTTCCCTGCTGTGCTCAGGTTTGTCTTAGTGGTATTTTTAAAAAATCAAATGGCAGTGTACAGGTTTTCAAGCTCCGCTTTTTAAAAGGTTTCATGCATTGAATGTGATTAATGGAGAAGTCTCCTCTTTCTTCTACCCACTCCAGGGGGTGATGGAGACTGAAAGGTCCTTACGCCTCAGAAAACTTAGCCAGGAAATTCAGCAACAGCCAAAAGAGCTTTAAGGGCAGGGGTGGCAGAACCTGTGGTTCTCTGGTTGGAGAATTAATTCCAATCCTCCCTGGCTATTGGTCATGCTGGCTGAGAGCTGATGAGAGCTGTGGTCTATCAACATTGGATTTAAGTGCGATTTTCTGCTAATAAACACATTTTTGTATGCTGTTTTGATTAATGTACACTTTTTTGTAAGGAGTGGAGTTCCTAAGATGATTGGATGGCACATTGTTTGCCTCCTTCCATCAGCTCCTGCAGCCAAGCTGGTGCCAAAGGTATTGCTCTGCTTTCCTTTGGACCACATTAGTGAGTCCAAGAAGTGGGTATTCTTGTCAGGGCAGCACACTGCTCAAGCTTGCACCCTAGAGAGATCACTTTGGTGTTGCTAACACAGCGAAAACAATATGGGAGGCAGCAATTATGAGATACCGGTCTCTGCAGACACAACAGGTGCTGTGATTCTCCAGCTATTTGAGTTCACCCCCAGAAGTACACTCTATTTTCTTGATACAGACAGAAGCCAACAAGAATTTTTTCAGACAGTGCAAATTTGATAGATTTGCCCTTGAATGCAAACCAAATTTCTCCCCAACCATAGTGCTGATGTTTCAACAAGCGGCCTTTGTTGCCATACTACTACTTCTGTAATAATAAAAGCAAATGCTTAGGGCTGCTTAATGCTCTGAATGTAGGGGTTACGCATGTGCCAGACTTTCTGTAGATTAAAGTAATTCCTCTCTCACAGCCTTCGCCAACTGATATCCAACTTCAGCTTAAAGCACCTTGGAATCCAATTATGTTGCTGAAAAAGGGAAAGGAATCTCATCAGTCCAGCCTCTTTTCATCATTCTACCCCAAATAGCTCCAAAAGACAGACACTAACTCACTCCAGCAAGCCTCTCCAATGCTGCAGGAGACTCTTGGAGAGGTTTGGAAAAAAACAGCAAGATTCATGGCTGATTTTAATTCTCCTCTCTCCTCTCATGAACATGACTGAATCCTATGGTTCATGAAGCTGAAGTTGGATATCAGTTGGCGAAGGCTGGAAGAGAGAAATTATCTTAATTTGCAGAAAGCCCAGCACACATATAAACCCCACTCAGATCACCAAGTAGCTATAATTTGTTTTTAATATTGCAGATCTTTTGCAATCTGTTTAAAAATAAATATTTATTTATTTAATGAACAAACTACAGTTTACTCCTGTAAGCTAACTGGAAGAGGAAGGGGAGAGTGATCAAGTGGCAGGAGGTGGAGGGGGGCATGAAACACTTGGCATATTTTCTGCTGAGCTCTGCCCATTGGTGTGAATGGCAAGCAGCAGAATATGCAATTAATGTGTTGAGTGAAAACAAATAAGTGTGCAGACCCTAATGTGCTATTTGCACATACATTAAAAAAATGAATGACCCATCTGCAAGATAATGCCCCCATGTACACAGCCTTAGTGGAAATCCCTTTCAGTTTGAATATGAATACTTATCCAATCAAAGAATGTGGACCTTGGTTTTAAATATATGTGAACCTTTGCTCAGCTGTTAGGGCTTCCGCCAATTAAAGAAGTGTAGTTGATTAATTGAATGCTTTCCAGCCAATGAATTGGTTGATTCATTGCTTTAAGTTTCTTCACCAAAACCTCAATATAGGTGCTTTTTAGAGATCCTGAAGGATGCTAAACTCAGTGTTAGGAAGATAGGCTATCTTTCATCATTTCATTGCAATTCTCTGTTGTGGTGACACACAAGAACCAAAACAACCCAGCCAATTAAAATTCACCCTTATTGATTAAAATAAGCCCATACCTATTAATCAACCAGTCCCTAGTGATAGTCCCACAGAGTCCACTTTTAAAGGTCTGAAAATAGGACTTTCCCCATAATTTGAGTAAAATGATGGATGTGAATCTACTTCATATAGGTAGTGGAAAGCACCACAGAAATTCTTCATTCACACACTTAAATCACACTTCATTTACAGCAAGAGGAGGCATTTGTGGCAGCCGGGAATGAAATGACAAAAAGGACAAGCCACACTTGCAACAGAATGGATAAAAGCAGGAGTTATACACACCTGAACAATCCTTGGGTTGTTAGGAAGGATTCTTAGTGGCAGACGGGCATGCATTTGTGGTGGTAGCAGGAAAGATATATATATATAACTAGACTGATATAAGCCTATATGTTTTTCACTTAGTATATGTTGGAATGTCAAGTCCAACTCACCACAACTATCCCTTAATTCTCATCTCCCCCATGATGCCTTGCTGTCAGGAGCCAAAGTCAGAGGCAGCTCAGCAATAAAACATCTGGCATCAGTGAAGTTAACTCTTTATTCAAAGAAACCAAAATCACACAAACCAAATGATTGCAGCAACACTTCCCAGTAGGTCTTGCCCCACTGAGGCAGTTGTGAGGACTGAAGGTCCCTGTCCTCCCACAGCTCTCTATGCTTCCTCCCCCAGCAGCCTAAGGCTCCTTTGTCTTATCTCTCTTTGCTCCATCATCTTCTCCATTCCCCCATTCCCAGGGGGAGGGGAGCTGGTCACAGCAGGAGGGGGAAACTCCCTGGCTTCTTCAGAGGCCTGCCTCCACTCTGCCTCTTGGCGCCCTGCCCCTGCTTCTGCCTCCGATACTGGACTGTTCTCTGCCACAGGCTCTTCCTGCTCCCTAACCCTGCTTCCGACACCTCCTGCTCCTCCTCCTCCCAGTCTGCTCCTTTTTCTCCCACTGACTACTCATCGCCGTCCCACCACCAATCCCCTGGCTGTGAGCCGCCTTCCCTTTGGGGTTCCTCAGCTGGTGCCTCTCACCACTGCTCTGAATCCAGTCAGTCCATGGCACTTGCTTCTGAAGTGGCAAGTGAATACAATAGCTTCAGCATTTTGAGGGGTTGTCCTCTCTCAGATGGGAAAACAAATGGATATTCATATGGAGAGAGATGGAATGGAAGCTGCGACTCAGGCGGCCTCAGTCCACTTCTAGCTTTTGTTGTCAAAAGTTGCTCAACTGGAGTTCTCAACAGTGACCTTCTTTGCCCTGTGGACCCCTTCACCAGACAACACTCTATTTTTCCAAAATCTACCTTTGCTTTTGTTCAAAGTGTAGCAGCAGAAATCATTCAGTTATAACTGTGTTTGCTCATGTCTTGCCACTTTTGCATCTCCCTTCCCTACTGCCTTCCATTGCCTTTTCCCCCACCCCATGCTTAAAATGTAAATTGAAAGCTCCTTTGAGCAGGGATTTGTTGCGGTTTTGTTTTTGTTTTGCTCATGGTACTCTGCAAAACCCAAAGGACGCACAACACTAATAATACGAAACAGCATACCAAATGAAACATTTTAAGTACTGTATTCAGTTTTTACTTGGATGTCCCACATTGCCCTCATCGAAATCTACCAAATTAGCAACAAAGAATTATGTTGGTGGGCACTGGTCAACCTTTGTTCCTGCTACAATCTAGAAATAGAAATATTCAGGGGAGGGGAGGATGAGTCAATGGCTACTATGAGAAGCAAGTGATGTTATGAATCACTTTGAAAGCTGCTTTCTGATTTCACCTGCCAGCAGCAGCAAATTAACCCCACACCCACCCGGTCACTACCAGAAAATGTCAAAGTCGCTACAGAGCTTAGCTCTCCTGAAAACACTTCATTTCAAAGGAATTAATTGTGTGATTTCTCTCTTTCTAAAAACTAATCATTCATTTTCACAAAACCACAGGGAGATCAAGCAAGTAAGCTCAGTGGTTTAGACCATAGTGCCACCCACGTCCCCTACTAATGTGTATATAGCCACAGATTGGTCCAACATGGGAGATATGGGGGCCATTTTTGTCACATGGAAAGTAAACTCAGGTCAAAATGGTAGTTTGTTTTCTCTATTTCCTCATTTTAAATGCCACAAAATCAGTACAAAGTTGGGCCTGTGACAATGAAGGGATGGGAGTGACTTGTGAATATAAAGTACAGTACTTCTCTTATCTCAATACAGAACTGGGCTGTGAAAATCTGATTAAGACTTATCACACAGAAAATGCCTTAGGTGTTTTTTTTAGTGAGGGGGGGGGCGTGCCGTTGCTTTGAGAATACAGAAGGGATTAGCTACTGCTTGCCAGTTCAGCCGATCAAACAGCAAGTGAGGTAGAAAACACAGCTGCTTCCTTCTCAAACATCTTCTGACACTGATTATCACTTTACTGGCCTGTTACAGATTTTATAGGATTTATGAAACAGTGCTGTGAAGAAGAAAAAACTACAACAGAATACATAGTGAAGTGTGTGTATATGTGGGGGCAGATTTGGGTCATAAAACTTACATATGCATGAAAATAAATTCCTTGAATATCAGTGGAATTGGCATCCGTGAGATGAAGTTAGGATCAGACTGTAAGATTGCTGCTCTTTCTTTAATGCTGATTTCTAAACTGATTGAAAAGTGGGTTTATACACAGGGATTAAAAATCCAGCAATTTGAAATGGATGCCATTTTCTGTCTTCACTATTAAAGCACGCTGTGCCACAAGATGCAAAAATACATTTTGATTCTATTCAGGGTCTGACTGCATCGGTTTCTCTTTAGCACCAAAGCACAGTGGAAACTGTTAGCATATTTCACAAATGAGCGGTGCGGAGGGTGAAGCAATCAATGTGAATGATCAGTTTGTGACTAGGGTAGTACAAACCATGTTTGGGTAAGTAATTATTTCAAATTCTGAAAGGAAGACATAACAGCAGTATTAGATACAGACATATTTTTCCTTTATTTATTTAAAAATGCCAAGCCGCCACCCGTCTGAAGCAGGTAAGGGATACTGATTCACACTGAACAGATGCAGCAGTTATATCTGTAGGGAAAACATAGCTGTTGCTTGCAGTTTGGCACCACACTGTATAGCATTTGGGAAATTTCTCATTTCAAGCTAAAGGCTGGTTTAAATTGGACTGGGAGATGCACAGGCCCCAAATATATATAGACAAGAACAGGTTTTTGCAAAGCAAAAGGTCCCACAGGCCTCTCTATCCACCAAGCCACACCCCTAATGGGCCTTACAGTCTAGGCCCTCAAGTGCTCTTACCAAGGCCAGAATGTGTTCTTCAACTATTATAATGCCTCTTTGCTGACTTGGATGGAGAAGGGAGAGAGATGTAGGCATGGCATGGCAGGAATGTAGCCCTCTCTACAAAGTTAAGAGTCACATCCCACCCCAACCACCACAGGCACACAGCCCCCAGAAGGTGGTTCATGAGGGAATGAGGCATTTTGGCTGAGAATGTTCCAAGCTCACCCATGTTCAAGAGGGTCATAAATGAACTTGGCCCACACTCCTCCTCTGGAATTTCCAGTGGCAAAGCAGAAGCATCTCCTCTCAGTTCTTTTAAGTAAGTTATGTTTTCAGAGGTATTAGTTATGAAAACCTGCAGCTGGATCCACATGTCACATATTATTTACTTCGTATAGGGGTGGGGTGGAGAACATTTTTCCTTCACGGCTAACTTTTTTTTTTATTTAAATACTATTTATTAAAATTTTAAAAGTTACAAAAAGAAAAGAAAAAGAATTAAACATAACAGAACAATACAATACAATACAAAAAATAAAAATACTACATATACATAACAATAACAAAACAAAAACAATTTTAAAAACACATCCAATACTTTCAATGTTGTTAACTTTCATTTACTTGTTTCAGCGACCTCCTCACACCTCCCTTTTTTGTATTCCACTTCGATTAATTATTTCAGCAAATCCTTTCCATCTTCCTCAATTTTCTGTCCTATCATTTATCTTAGCACATTCTAACATTATTTTTTTCCTTAATCCATTTACAATCTATTGTACTTAATTCTTTATAGCATTTCTGCTAAAGCCATGTAACTTCTTTCCAACATCTTTCTAACATTCCTTAATTTTACAATATTTCTGTAGATAATCTTTAAATTTCTTCCAATCTTCTTCCACCAACTCTTCTCCCTGGTCTCGGATTCTGCCAGTCATTTCCGCCAATTCCATGTAGTCCATCAACTTCAACTGCCATTCTTCCCGGGTGGGTAAATCTTGTGTCTTCCAATACTTTGCGATGAGTATTCTTGCTGCTGTTGTTGCATACATAAAAAATGTTCTATCCTTCATTGGCACCAATTGGCCGACCATGCCCAGGAGAAAGGCCTCTGGTTTCTTCAGGAAGGTATATTTAAATACCTTTTTCATTTCATTATAAATCATCTTCCAGAATGTCTTAATCCTTGGGCATGTCCACCAAAGGTGAAAGAATGTACCTTCAGTCTCTTTACATTTCCAACATTTGTTTTCGGGCAAATGGTAAATTTTTGCAAGCTTGACTGGTGTAATGTACCACCTGTAAATCATTTTTATTAAATTCTCTCTTAGGGCATTACATGCCGTAAATTTCATACCTGTGGTCCATAACTGTTCCCAGTCAGCCATTATTATGTTATGTCCAACATCTTGTGCCCATTTAATCATAGCAGATTTCACCGTTTCATCCTGAGTGTTCCATTTCAACAGCAAGTTATACATTCTTGACAAATTCTTAATTTTGGGATCTAGCAATTCTGTTTCCAATTTTGATTTTTCCACCTGGAAGCCTTCACGGCCAACTTTCAGGGAGGTGCATGTTGGTGGTAAGGAGAGCGAGCCAGAGGCCAAAGTGGGTGGAACAGTATATGTGATTCTTATCCTTGTATGATAGATTGCATTCCAGTCAGTACCACATACTAGTGTGTGTCGTGTGTTGTGGCACCCTGGGTTGTCTTCCATGATGGTTGGGGTGCTGCGGACAACACTAGCCTCTGTCCCTCTTTCCTTCCCTCTGATGCCCTCTCGCGTCTCTGCCTCTCAAAGGCTTGCACAGATGTTTGTTGCAACAGCCCTGGCTAGTACCCCAGGTGAATTGTCCCTTTGGGGCTGGCCAGGGGGTGCTTCCCAGGCCCCTGTGGGGTAGTGTGAGGAGGCACATCTCTTTGGGACGGGGGGGAGGGTAGCTCAGAGACCAGGGGCGGTAGCAGCAGCTGCCCAGAGGACTCCCAAGGAGAGGCTCTGCAGGTAAGGGGTGACATAACTGGGCTCCTGAGCCCCACAGAGGTGCCGCAGAAGGAACGTTGTTGGTCAAGGGAGCCGTGGACCCCAAAAGACTAAAAACCTCTGCAATATACCATTGTCAAAACTGCTTCTGTTCCTTTTCAACAATTTAGTTCAGAGGCTATGTTTCAGCCTGCCATGTGGTTATTACTGCCTGTGGGGATATAGGAAAGATCTGTCATTTCACAGACTATTTTAGGCAACTCACCTTTACGTTGATGTAATTTTTGTCTTTCTATTTAAAGCTACCTTTGTGAAAACCATTCCCTACATTTTCTCCACCCAACCCCTCCAGTTGGCTTAAAATAAATGACTGTTTTCTATTTCCTTCCTAGATCTGTAGCTCAGATCTGTGAACATCAGAAACTTTGCCTGGAACTTTCTTTATTGAAAATTATATTCTAAAATAAGATCTATCTTTGACAAGGGTAGTCAAATGATGTGACCAAAAATCTCAGTGTCTTAAAACAGAAGCATCTGAAACATTTCCCCTGCTTTATAGATTAACTTACATTTGCCTTAATTATTGACTGTTCCACTCATAATTTCCACCTTTTCTTTCTGCTATCCTAAGTCTTATTTATTAAACATGTCTCTTCTGTGTGCTCCCAGGAGCTCCATTCTCACTTCCTACAGATTCACTTTACTCTTGTGTATACTGTGCAGTTCTCTAAATACACTCAAACATCACAACTGAATTCTACAGCCGAAGAAGAACTAAGAATTGTGCACAGACTACAATTCTAGTTTCAGTTTTTATTCACTGAAACTAAGAACATTCTTAACAGGGGTGATCCTACCATCAGGCAGCGTGAGATAGTTGTCTCCGGTGATGGGTGCTGTGGAGCAGTGTAGTGAGGTGTCAGGAGACAGAAATGTGTGTGCACATGCCTAGTAGCCTGATGCCCTCAAGAGGATGCTGGCCCATCACCCATGTCAAAATAAGCCTGAGCTGCCAGTCTGATCAGCTTCTTTATGTCAAATGAATGGGATGTGATCTTGTCCTTTGCCTCAGGCAGCAAAATATCTTGGGCGGTTTTGGCTCTGAAACAAAGCACAGGGCAGTCCATCCAAATCCCCACCTCATTTCTCCTAATAGGAGGAAAAGCTTGATCTATCCAGGTTGAATTCCGTACTCTGGAGGAAAAGGATGCTGGCAGTGACCTTTGCAGGATCTTTAGCTCTGACTGTAGTTCATTTCCAGGCAGAATGATAGATGAGTTCAAGAATTGTGAGTGGCAGAACACAAGATTGTAGCCCTAGTGGACTGAGGTTTGAAAAGAGCTCTATTAGCCAGGGGCTCTTTCTCTTTTAAGTCATTTCAGAACTAGATTTGCCTCTGGCTTTCCGGTTTAGCAGTTAGAGGAGTAGTAAGCACACCACTTTTATATGTTGGTTGAATAGGACTCTTGACATTTTCCCTTAGGCACTGTTTCTGTTACAGGACTATCAACTTTTCTTCAAGTTCAAACGGCAACATTTCATGAGTCACTCATAAAATTCAGTGGGCTGTATCAAATGGTAGTTCATACTCAGAGCAGACCCACCGATATTCATGGACGTAACAAATTTAGGTCTATTAATTTCAATGGGTTTACTCCGAGTAGATCTTAGTTGGATACAACCCAAACCCTCCTCCAACTAGGGTGCCTCAGCGTACAACTACAGCACTAGTGCTTAACTATTATTTGTAGTTAAGCTCAAAAAGAGATGAGATTCATACTTCTCCATGCAATGCCCCAACTTTTCAGGTAACTTTATTTCATTATTTCCTTACACTTCTACACTGTTTAACACCAGCACCAAAGTGTTATCGGAAGCCTATATAAACATGCTCACCCCGAAATGCTCAGTGGCTAATTTCCCCATCTCTCCTCACAGTAAGGCTACGCACCACAACCTGCATGGTCTGTCATGTGCAATCAGGGTATTGGATCAGGAGTGGAACTCACTCAAGTTATTCTGATTGTCTGAAAAGCCCTTTAAGACTTGGATACTTAAGAATAACTGCTCATTTAATAAATAAACTATAGGTGAAACCAATGGATATAGAGCAGATCCATCAGTCCTAATGTCAACATATTGTGGCTTATCCATTATGTTGAATGAAATTCATCCTGCACTGATTACAAAAATGGTATCTCTGAAGCTTAATTTAAAATGAGCTCAACAAGGCTCATTAGCTTGTTGGACTATGTTTACTCAATTTTATTTTTAATGAAACAACAGTCTTGTCTGAAATGAATCCTTTGCATCACAGGAAATGTGCTATAAAACACAAACCACTTCCACATCTGTTCTCACTCATCATTTAACATATTGGAGTGTCCTGATCTGATCTCATACTAGGCATCCTTTTATCAGTTGTTCACCACTTTTGAACTAAGCAGAAGAAATGTACTTCTGGAAAATAAATTGGAGATAGTGATAGAGGGTGAAAGAGAAAAAATAAGAAGCAGTAGGAAAAGAGGCAAGCCACTTGACTGTAGAAGAAAACCTCAAAGCAGTTAACAAAAAAAGATAAAATGATAAAAATTATCACTAAAAAATAATAATTACAGCCATAATTTAAAACATACAAAAAGTTAAAACCTCAATAGAATAGACTAAAACAGAAAAATTGCAGCTGTTGAACAAGAGACTATGATTAAAATTGGAATACAACTGGAATAAATAAGATGTTGAAAGCAGGAAGAAAAAAAAGAATTACTGAACCTGTAATCCAGCAAGCGGGAGGTCACCCAAATTATATAATTGGATATTTGATTAATTGTTATTTGATTTGGTATTATGATTCGATATGCATATAATGAGGTCTGTTTTGGATTTTTTGTAATTGAAAACTAATAAAGATTATTTGGGGGGGGGGTGGAGAATAGACTAAAACAGATTCATAACGTAGCTGCCAGGGTGCCAAAAAACACTCTCCTAATGTTACTCTCTGGACTTGGTCCAGAAGGTATGACTGCAGCCACTTCCCATTCCCCAGAACTGGTCCAGGAGGCACTGGCAGAGGAAGAGGAGTGTGGGGGGAGTGCACTGCCCCCGGCAGCGCGATCCCAGTAGGGTGCCATTGCGGCTGCCCCTGCAGCCCGCGCTGGACACCATGCCCCTGCAGGCGGTGTGCCCCGCCCCCAGGACGCGCAACAGCCCCCCCCACCAGCTATCTGGCCCCCCCCCCGATGTCTGCCGCTGCCAGGAGGATACTATGGTTGATGGTATTAAAAGCTCATAAGAGATCAAGAAACAGGAGCAAAGTCATACTCCCATTGTCACATCCTCTCCACAAACTTTGCTCCTCCAACTCTTCCATCCTCAGGCACCTGTTCTCTTAAGTAACTCTGCTTTGTTCTCAGAGTAACTCCCAGTATTTCCCTTTATCCAAGGAACTCCAGTGTGACTTCCCTCTTCCATCAGTTCCCTTGTCCAAACCACCTTTTCTGGGAAGGCTATGGCTGAACTCCAGAGTCTCCATTCTCTAACTGTGGATTGGTGAGCAATGAATTATGACAGATTGACAATCAAAGATGTTAATTTCAAAAAAAGGACTGGATTCCTATAGGTGCTGATGTAAATATACAATAATAAGACATGTATCTGTGTAAGTTAGCCTGTAGGGATATATGGATGTGCGCGTGCGTGTACACGCACACCCCCCCCCTACACAGACGCATATGCATAATGTTATATGAGAGTCCTCAGCGTAGACACTAACAGCAACAGCCTGCCATTTCTACCATTCTTAAGTCTTTTCATTTAATTCAAAAACACGTTTCTGGCTCTGACACTTTGGCAGCCACTTCAAAAACAGGAGCCAAATAATTGATATAATGAAGCCTGCTCATATTTACTTGTGATTATACAGCCTAGATCGAAAGCTCACAGGGTCTAGATTACATTATTCATCAGTTTTAAGTCCTGTGACACCTGACCTTTTCTCAAACACTACAAAACGCATGCAGAGCCTGAAGGTCAAAAGACAAGTGCCAAGCTTCACAGTGGAGAACCCAGATGTAGAAAAGGAAAGGGTGGGGCAAGAAGTATAATGAAAAATTGAGATCAGAGCCAGTGGCCAGGTGACCTGAATAGCTGGGCATTTTATTTTGACACCACTTTTCCCATGGATGCAGCACTCCTGTTAATTTTGGCCTATGACCCTATCTTCATTTTAGCCAAGTGGAGCTTGTAGTTCAAGAGAGAATCAAGCCAGCTGGGACAAGGTGGAAAGAGCTTATGCTCTCACCTGTACCCTTAGGTCTTCTTTCCAATCTCATGTGTTTTTCTAAATTTACCATCTGTTTTCAGTACCAGAGTTCAACTTTAGAACATATGAAGTAAGAATATTAATATTCAAACCACTGTATTGCTTTCAGTGCCTGCTAAAAACTTTTCTGTTTAGGCAAGTCTACTCAGGCATACAATTTTACTATTAAGATTGTTCTTTTTATTGGTATTTTCTCATGAATATTTTGTATTATTTCACGTAAACTGTTCAGTGCTTTGTTTTCAAATTAAGTGATATATAAATCTTGTTAAATAAAATATATTAAAGTGCTTCTCAGCAGGTGTGAAGTGTGCTGCCCTCACTTCTGAGTAATTCCTACGAGACTTGAACCCCAACTTCTTTCTCTAGAAAATTAACAGTAGCTCAAAGCCAGCAATGTGCCAGAGGTACCAACATGGTGGATCTGAAACTGGACACATCCATGGCCTCATTTGGATGCTACACTAAACTATGTTTTAGCATTGTACAAGCCGTGGTTTTTTCAGCTCCTTCAGTATAACTAACTCCCTCCATCCAGCCCTAGTTCCCTGGAAGACAGACAAAGAGCAGCCTTCCTTCTTTCACCGTTCCGGATAAGCTACCCTTCCTAGTTTTTCATGTACCCCGGTTCCTCATAGCTCTCACAAAGCTGTGCTGAGGAACATCTGCCTGTATCACCTGCCCCTCCCCTCAAGCCTCCTGCCTTTGTGTGGTGAGTTGGGCACACAAACATGGAACCTTTTAGTCTCATTATAAAATGCATTTGAAATGCATATTTAAGTCTCATTAAAGTATGCATTTCTAAATGTGTTTTATCCTAAAATGCTCATCTTGAGCTACATTGATACATGGTCATTTTGTGATTAGACGTGAACTTTCATAGATTTTTTTTCCACCATTACAGATTAATCTGGAAATGGGCTGGAGTGCCCTTATGAATGAACATAAACAACAGTGACATGGGCTAGAAATGAGACTAATATGTCCACTTTCTGGTAAGTGTGGTGTACGTGGGGAAAACCCTGCAGCGTTATCTAAAATTCCTACACAGACCTATCAACTGGCAACCAACACTGTGTCCTCGGAGGTGGGTGCTGAGCTGTGCTGAAGGCTGAAAAGACAATGTCTTGGGGCAGAAGAGCTCTTTAAAGCATCCCACTCAGCATCCTCTCCTAACTCAACAAGTTGGGCTTGCTCCTGCCCCTCGGGGATGTGCACAAAAGCACCACCCTATCTACCATAAAACTAGGGGCAGAGTAGGGGTTGGCAACGTTTTTTGAGGCCGGTCCAGTCCACTCTCTGGCAGACCTCTTGGTGGGCCGAAGCATGCGCGCCCGTGCGCTCAAGCTATTTCCGGCACCCTTCCAGGATGGAGGAGCGCCTATGCGCATGTGCACATGCTATTTCTGGCGCTCTTCCAACCCAGAATTCGGTCCCCGTGGCAAGAAAAAAATGGCGCCGGGGGGAGCATGGAATCCCCACGCCAATCCATAGAACGGCCGTGGGCTGGTTCAAGGAAGCTCATGGGCTGGAACCACCCATAGGCCTTAGGCTGCCGACCTCTGGGGTAGAGGGAAGTGATGCCACAGACTTCTTAACTAGGATTTGTTGAAAGAAGCATGCTTCAAATGGTGGTTTATGAAGTTGGCTTGTTTTCCAAAGCCATAGATTAACGTGGTTAAGATGAAGGGTTGAGACACAATGATAACCTCTGGCTCATTGAAAATGGAAATGAAAGCTGCTGCTTCTTATGACCACCTGGGAGTGGGGTTTAAGGTGATGACACACGAGCCTGAAGCTCATTCATGTCAGACTAAATTATAAATGAGAGTTTTGTCCAAACTGAACCTATAAGTCATCCCATGAAGGAATTCTTAGTTAGAAAGAGGAGCAGACCTGTCCCAAGAGTAGGAAGGCAAAGGTTAAAGCTACAAGAGATGTACCATGAGAAGCATTAAGCAAGATATTAATGTGTCATGTAACACAGCAGGAGAAGGAACCTCTAAACCATCCTGTCATTGATAAATTATAAGTAGCACTTGGCTGTCCCCCCCCCCCAATGTTTTTTTCAAATATGTTTTGTGGGACATTTTATTCTGTTTTTTATTTAAAAAAACAGAATTGCAGCTTAAGTCAGGACAGTGTAGAAAAAAACTATTAAGACTTTCCAGGAACCCCATGCTTTAAAATTTAATATTTTCCCTTTCCAGATTCTGTCAGTTTTCTTGGGTCCTGTTATCACAGCTAGGGGATTAGTGAGTAATTGCCTTAATGAGTTGTTTGTTCAGGGATGGGAGGGTTGATGGTGGGGTAGGAAGGCTTCAATTGCTGATTTCCAATTTCTTTATTTAAAAAAAGAAAGATGCAAGAAGCCCAGCATAATTTGGTTAATTATTGGATTCATTAGTCACCCTTTATCAGTAATGATTCCAGAGCAGCAATTAAACAGAAAATCCCCAGCCAATAAATTCATAACAGATCTGTCACAGCCTCAGTCTCCTGTTAGGGAACTACTGGGCCCCACTGCTTCACACAGGAGAACCAGAGTGAAAATGGAAATCAAGGAAGAACACTACCTTGAGAACATAAAACCAGGATCAGATTATAAACTTAATCCCAGGAACGTAAGCCTTCAGAAAAAAATTCCTGGATTGAAGTTGCTTCAGTTTTGGAGATCCGAATCTGACCCTCTATTTCCACCCTGCAATCAATATCTTAAGGAAGCTAGTGTGACAGAAAAATCTTGCATCATTAAAAGTAATACCTCTTCATAAAAATAGTGATACATATTGCCCGTTGTTTCTGAACATGAATTCAATCATCTTTTGAAATAGGTATGCCTGAGCAAACTTCCCGGATTTTAATTTCAAAGGCAATATTACATGCTGTTTTCCACAAGTAATATAAGATATTTTCCCCAAATAATGTTCATGCACATTCCCTTTCGTGACTTCTATTAAAAATTCATTAGTCACCCACACACAAGTGAATAAAAATCCTACAGGCACCCTTAGTCTCAAGTTCATAAAGTAGGTAGGGGGAACACTCTGAAGATACTTATAAAAGGAGACTTAAAAATCATTCGGTATTGTTAACTACCCTGACAACATAAAATGAATTATCATTCATTTACAGAACCATTTCCAATACATTCTTATTGGATTTGAAGGCACATTCAAACTATGATCTGAAGTCTTGAAATAACAACCCAACCTGGTAAATTAAGATGAATGTGCTTTTAAAACAGTTGGGACTACTCTGCTCATTTGTTTATTAAAAAAAGCAGAAATGCAGCTCCATCAGTAGTAGTAGCATAAATGCTGTGTATTTCTGACCCCCTCAGATAAAGTAATGAGCTTTCCCCCCCTATTGCTGCATGGCACCCCAATTTTTGAGAGGTGTGAGATTTTTGAGAGGTGCGAGTTTCCAGGGGTTCCAGGCGCTTGCCCAGGGTTCGTATTTCCTTTGGAGACTGTGGTGTCTTTATGGTCTATGGTTCATTTACACACATATATATACAATCTGAGCCTATGATGAAAGGACTAGCAGCATTAATACTCTGAGGGTCTTGCTTCCCCCAGAGCCACAGCCTTAGATTTGGACAGAAATCAATCCTCCCTCCCCCTCTCCCTGGATATGCCAGGTCTGCATCCTCTCTACCTCAGGCTCCATTCTCTCCTTGGTGGTCTAAGAAAAGTTGACATGAATCTCCCTGTGACTCTTCTTTGCTTACTATGAAAATATACTCCCATAACTGTATCACAGATGCACATTTCATTTTCCAGCTATGAGTCACTGTCAGCTAGAGGTTGTGCAAGTGATAAGGAATTAGCATAGCTGAAAAACTGAGACATGGAAAAAGGGTAGGTATAAGAGCTTCTGGTTCCAGAAGGAAGAAAAAGTGTTTGACAAGTGCAGCCCCAGGGATTTTCAGTAGTGACTGCAGTTCATTTGGAAGTGCAAACAACATGGTGTTTGACAGGAAAATCTGGCATAAGGAACAGTGCATTTCAAAGCTTGCTCTACTTCTGATCCATAAAACTCCTTCTACAGTAGGTCCAAATTCACAAGATTTGCACAAGAGCAATGCTTGTAGGAGGCTCTTTTTAGATACCCCATGGTGAAGTGGTGGTAAATTTGCCTATTGATTCGTAGGGCTTGTTCAGGTGACTGTTTACTATAGCATGACAGCATGATGGTGTATTATGAAAGATGCAGAGAGTGAACCATTCTTCTTGCACATATTGATAAAAGGAGTTCGGTCAAATACGCATTCCCTGCTGTCATCTGCGCAACCCAGGATCTCCATACACACTGCCCAAGCTTGCACCCCAGAGAGATCAGTTCAGTGCTGCTAACGCAGGAGGAAGCAGTTATGACTTACTGGTCTCTGCAGTCACAGCAGACGCTGTGGTTCTCCAGCGGTTTGACTTCACCCCCAGAGGTACACTCCATTGTCTCTCGAGACAGACAGATGCCAACAACATTCTGACCTTGACAAAGTTGCCACAGTATGTTAGACCATCAAATGTTGAAGGTTTCCAATCATGGCAGCGCTCTTCCCTGTTTCCAAGCATGGTCTAAAAGATACCTAATAGCAATAAATCAGCAAATATTTGCAGCAAACAGAACCTTTGGGAGCAAACAGTTATGCGAGAAGCCAATTTTCAGTAGGAAAAATAGGCAGGGAGGGAAGAGTCCACTCTCTGTGCCATGTAATATCAATCTAGAGTAGAGGGGACACCCCCCCCCCGCCGCCGCCGCTTTCCATGAAAGTGCTTTAAAGTATGTGCTTAGTTTGATCCGAGTGATAGACCTGGCATGGTTCTTCAGACATTACTCATGAGGTGTTTATTTATTTGGTATGAGACATGTAATATGCAGTTGGGACATAACTCTCATTTATAGATCAGTCACAGGGTTGTGATGTATTAAATGAGGAGGGAAACGCCACCTTGAGCCTCCATCTATTGAATAAAAGGGCAGATTCTTTACTAACTCCTGCCAACCTAGCAGTTAGAAAGCACATCAAGTGAAGATAGATAAATAGGTACCGCTCCAGCAGGAAGGTAAACGGCGTTTCCATGTGCTGCTCTGGTTTGCCAGAAGCGGCTTAGTCATGCTGGCCACATGACCCGGAAGCTGTACGCCGCTCCCTTGGCCAATAAAGCGAGATGAGCGCCACAACCCCAGAGTTGGCCTTGACTGGACCTATTGGTCAGGGGTCCCTTTACCTTTACCTTCTTTACTAAACTCTCATTTTCTGGCTGAAATACTATGCACACATACCTTGCAGTAAATGAGCATCAGGATACGAGGGAGGAATAAAGATCAGCATCAGGGAAAAGGGAGGCAGCATCAATATGGGGGGTGGGGAGAAGTTGAGAGTGAAGATCTGCATCTGGAGGGAGGGAGGGAACACTGGTAAAGCAGCAGCTTTGGCTTCTCCTTCTCGCCCTCTCTGGCCTCCGTGAAAAGAAGGAGACATTATGCTTGCACAGCAGCCCCCCCCCCCCCGCCCAGGCAAAAAGGAGGCAGAAACTGAAACCAACCCAGAAGCCAAGGCCAGAGAAGGAAGAGAGGCAGGCAGCAGCTGGAGAAGAAGCATTACATGGCAGCCACACCTATGTATTGGAGGTCAGATCTATGTAGATTGTGCAGATCCTGCTGCCTTAGGCGGTCACCTAACACAGCCTCCTGGGAGGGCTGGCCCTGGTCAGTACTGCAAAGATCAGTGTGTTTCTGGTTCACCTATTAATGTCGCTTGCTCAAGAGGATCACTACAATGAGTCAATAAAAGATGTGAAAGCAATGTCCTAATAGGATCATATTCTGGTAACTAAGCACAATTACAATAATAATAACAACAACTATATGATGATGATGATGATGATGATGATAATTATACTCCACCCATCTGGCTAGGTTTCCCCAGCCACTCTGGGTGGCCTCCAGCAGATTATAACAACATAATAAAACGTCAAACGTTAAAAACTTCCCAATACAACGTTGCCTTCAGATGTCTTCTAAAAATTGTGTAGTTCTTTATTGCCTTGACATCTGATGGGAGAGGTACAAAAAGATCCCTGGGAATCTGAGCTCCCGTAACCACATCTTCCCCTAAATCTTCTCTCCAGTTTCAATGTATTAAAAACCTAGATCGTCTTACATTCTTAGCTCATCTTGCATATTGATTTTATAACTATATAACCTCCTTAGTTCCTCTTGTTTCAGTTGTATGTACATTCTATCATCTATGTACAGTATTACTCATCTTTCATACATCCAGCTTAGCAGCTGTGCGTCTCTTTTAGAGATGAATTGGTGCAAGCAGCAATTCTAGAGTAGTTCATGATGAATACTTCACAGCTGCAACAGAAATGGGAAACTCTCGAGTTTGAGAACAGATGATACATAATTATTTATTTTTGAATAAAAAATATATACTTCTAACCTTGCAGTATAAAATTAGGCACACTTGATTACAGAATCACAGCTACAGAATTTCTGTTTCATTCAGAGAAAAATAGATTTTCATCATTGCGTCACTTTACGTGCTTCGCACCAATTGTTGTACGTGCATGGAAAAAAATTGTTAACATATTTTACATTTAGGCAGCTGCTTCCAAATTGATTTTGGCAAAAGAAAGGAAAAAGAAACAGTCATCCAGCGTAATTTGTGGTTGTCAAGTTTCAATTTGCTTTAATTATCTCTACAAAAATAGGATGATGTTAGATATTTCTGGTAGCAGCTGTGCATGATTGCTGTGGAACTGTATCTCTCTACCATTCATGAAAATTATTAATATTGCCCATAAATCTAGTTAACTGAATATTTTTAATGGATATGACACAAGGCAGATTTCGTTCCCTCAAATGTGGATATATACCATATTTTTCAGTGTATAAGACTAGGGTTTTCCCCTAAAAAATAATGTCAATAAATAGGGGGCATCTTATACACAGATACATCTCCCCTCCCCATTTTCCTAAATCTGAGTCCCCCAAAATAGAGGGCATTTTATACATGGGGGCGTCTTATACATAGAAAAATACTGTATTTTTCTTCCATGAGCATAAAATTTGATGTTGAATTTACTGCTGATTTTTAAAAATCTCATGGAATGGCCTTTTTCACATGTAACACTAAACTATAATTTATAAAAACATGGCTTAGTGCAATGTGAGAACCCAATCCAGCAGCTTATCTATGATTTATTACCTAAAGATAGCTCATTAACCAGGGTTTGTAGTTGGCTTACAAACCTTAGCTAACATTAACCATAGCTTAGCATTATGTGAGAAACCAACCTCTTCTTTAACTATAGCAAAGGAGCTGTCACCACCCAGAAGCTACAGAGGAATAAGCAAAGAGCTGCAAGTAATTCTGAAGGTCCTTTTTAGCTATTCTGTGACACAATAAACCAAAGTCTAAGTGATTGTCTGCCAGACACCATATTTTACAGTTATGTGCATATCAGGCTGTTAAGAAATACAGCCCCAGGTCCAACTGAGGATGTGTTCAGCTTCCAGAGCAGGTAGAAAAGCAGTAACTTTCAGTATTAGTGGTTTGTTAGGGAAGTGGAGGAAACAAAATTCATCACAGCTCCCCTTCTCAAGCTTACATGCCAAGTTAAAATGGCCCTCATTCTGGTATGGCTGAAAAAATATGTGTTTGTTTATAGCATTTATATGCCACTCAATAACCATGTTCTTTGAGCACCTTAAAAACAGAGAAAGCATCAAAATACCTATGTAATCACTAAGTATTACAACAACAAGAGCAAATTCCAGCATAAACATTCATTTATATTCCACCTTTCCTCTAAAAAAGTTGGGGTAATGTACATGGTGTGTGTGGTCCCCCCCCCCCAATTTTATCCTCACAACAACCTTGTGAGGTTGGCAAGGCCAAGAGATGTGAGTTGGTAATAACTCTGAGAAAGCTGAAGTTTTCATATGATCTACCCTTAGTTATTTAATAGCAGCATTCCTGTAACCAAATAAATATATAGGACCCAGTTTTGCTTTTCAGGGCAAAGTAGGCAACATTGTCCTTTTCTCACTTAAAGTCCACTTCTATTCATCCGCTCTGGCTCCCTCCTGGTCTTTTCAATACACTTTTCTCCGGCTGCTAGGCAACCTAAGTGTACAGTAATGCTGTTGCCATCTGCTATGGACTGTGCTAACTTAACTCTTCGATTTAAATAAAAAATAAAAAATGGGAAAACACTGCTATCCAAGCTTTCCGTTCTGATCAGTAATTAATATCTCCAGCAGTTCAGAACTGAGTATCAGAAGGCTTTTAGCCAGGAGACAAAGGGAGATTATAATTTAGCTCTTAAACACATAAGGCTGCAATCCTAAACACATTTATCTGGGAGTAAGCCCTAATGAATGCAGTGGAACTTGCTTCCAAGTACAGTGGTACCTCGGTTTTCAGACGCCTCCGTTGCCAAACATTTTGGTTTTTGAACCCCGAAAACCCAGAAGTAATTGTTTCCGTTTTCCAACGCACCTCGGAAGTTGAACGGCTTCCGTTGTATTTTTTTCATTTTTTTCAATTAAAATGGCAGACTGCCCATTGTGCCTCGGTTGTCAAGTGTTTCAGAAGTCAAATGGTCTTCCAGAACGGATTACGTTTGACAACTGAGGTACCACTGTAAATATGCACAGAGCTGCTCAGCATGCCCAAACCCATAGTTGCCACACTACACCTCCCATCATCCCTGACCATTGGCCAAGCTAGCTGGAGCTGATGGGAGCTGCAGTCCTAAACACCTGGAGGGCAGCCAGTTCCTCATCCTTGACTTGGGCTCATGCAAAAGGGCTTGTTTCATCTTTGTACAGCTGGCCCCCATATCAAAACACAGATTAATTCTGAAAATCCACCTAGTATGTTGTCCGAATAATTTTTACACTGAAGCACACCAAAGGCATGGGTCATAAGAAAACAACAACTGCAGATAATAAGATATAGAATATAGGACAACAACAAAACTTCAAAACCCTCTCCATTTCAAGGTTTTCCATGTGTTGCATGGGGAACCTGTGGCCCTCCAGAGGTTGCTGGACTACAACTCCCATCATCCCTGAGCACTGGTCATGCTGGCTGGGGCTGATGGGAGGTGGAGTCCAGCAATATCTGGAGGGACACAGGTTCCCTGTCCCTGCTAAAGCACACTTATTTAGGATTAAGCTCCCATTTATTTTTGACTACACAGTACAAAAGATTGTGCTCCGTAGTCTCTTGGGCTCATCAAACTAGTTTCACAGTTCTTTGGATCTTAGCTGTTGTTGTGAAGCTTTATTATTCACACATTTAAAAATGCAAGTGTCACAAACAATTATACTGCACAAAAGAACTTGCAAGAACCATGTGTTTTAAAAAAAAACCCACTAACACAAGGAAATAATAATATCACCCAGATAAAAAGACTAAACTATTCCAATTTCAGAAATGTTTATTCAGTTCCTTGAACCAAATCACCTTCACAAATCAAAATACCTTAAGAGTACTAAATGTAAAAATACATTCTTTATTATATAACTTGTTTATGCCTTTGAGGTAGAACAGGCTATTTTTACACAGCACAACCACAATAGCTTTCAACAAAAGTGAGACTTTCAAAGCGGCACCATTAATCTTTTTCTTTCCTTTTGTAATTCCTCCCTCATTCACAGCCTAAGAGGAAAAGTCACACTTACCGTATATACAAAACCCAGATCTTTTAACCAAGTAGAACAATGAGGGGGATAAGAAACAAAACAAAAGCATGAGGACTGCATGCTCTTTTAACTACCTTAGAAAAAAACACAAAAAACTCGATCACAGATTCTAAATATTCAGATTATCAAAGGTTTGGGTGGGAGGAATGAAATGATGCATCCACTGGGATTACATGCTGCAGTCTGGTAATCAAGAGATTCAGTTAAAGATGTCAAAATGATTAGGATTCCACAGCACATACTTCATGTACCATCAGGTGTGGACATCTTTGTTTAGGGTAAAGACATCCTGCACAGCTTCACATTAATGCCCCCTGACGTGTCCAGAATCAGAAAAACATCAGACACCAATAAGGTTATGCTGTTGTGAACAGCTTGCAGGGGGGAGCTGTGAAAGGGGGGATAGTTTCACTGTACTTAAAGACAGTAATGTGAACACAGCCCAAAGTTTGGTTGAGTCAATGATAGTACAGGGAGTATGGACAAAGGGAGAAGTATCGCCTGTCAAGGAGGTTGGTGTGTGTAACTCTGAGGTGAAGATTTGCTTGGTGATAAGTGGCAGTACAAGGAAAAAAATAGGTATGATTCCACCATTCTGCCCCCACCAGTTACCATGAATGTTGCTCAGAGAGAAAGAGAGAGAGATAATGCAGGAAGATATGGGCTGCCATTTTATTAAATACAATATAGAAAAAACAGAGGAAAGTGATTTCTATAGACTCTCCCTCCTCCCCACTGTGGGAACAGAAACTGATATGGAATAGTTCACGGACTTGATTTAAGGGGCAGCTGAGAGGCTCTTCTGCCAACCAGGACCAACAAGATATAATAAAATGGAAGTAATTAGAGTAACTAAATTTGCAAATAATAAGTGTTTAAAGCAGGAATGGCTAACTTGTGGTTCTCCAGATGTTGCTGGACTACAATTCCCATCATCCACCAATGGTCATGCTGGCTGGGGCTAAGGGAGTCCAACAACATGTGGAGGCCCAGAGGTTAGCTAACCCTAGTTGAAAGGAACAGGAACCCTACAAGCCTCTTCACACTAGACAGGCTAATGTTGCAGCTTCATTTGACTGCAAGAAAACAGTCTCAAGCTCAAGCCAGAAAACACAGGAGAACAACACAGAAAGCACTATAATGATAACACCATCATCGAAATGCTCTGTAAAAAGTGAGTGAGCAAAGCATGGCAGTTCCAGAGAAAAAAGTGTGAAGGCATCCTGAAAGAAGGATCACTTGAATGTGATTTCATACACAAGAAGACACACTGTAATAGCTGTCCCAAATGATCTCAGTAACCCATAAAGAGCAATGATAATAGTTTCAGATCCAGATTCTGGGTTGGATCCAGCCTACTTTACTCATGGGTTGCTTCCACTAGGGGTAGGCAAGGAGATGGTTTTTATTCCTCCTTGTGCCCCCTAAAAGCTGTTTCAGAGGGTTGGAAAACTTTACAGAATAGTATGTCAGGTGTTATTGGGTGAGGGAACTTCAGAGGAAAGGGGAATCAACAAAAATCACCCTCATCCCTCCAGCAGAAGGCTTCCGCTGGATCTCAGTTCCTACCACAAATGGAAGCCCTTCCATTAGAAGAAGGGACAGAAGGTAAACAAATAATTAATACATCTTCTGCTTAAATAAAATGCAAGCAAAAGACCCCTGTAGTACAAATATGCCATAACCACAATTTGATCCACTTTCCATTACATTTGTGCATAAGGTTAATGATTCCAGAATAAATGATACTCACCCAAATCTGCAGTTTTACCCTCTTGTCATTCCTGTAAACAGTCTTCACTTTGAAGTCAATCCCCACAGTACTGACAAAGGCTGGTGTGAAAGTGTCATCAGCATATCTAAAGAGGAAGGAAGTCTTGCCCACGCTGCTGTTGCCAATGATCAGGAGTTTGAACATATAATCAAAGTTCTGGTCGGAAGCATCCTTGTGTCCATATCTGGCATCTGTTACGGAAGCCATCTAAGGAAATAAGAGTAGCACATTTGTCTCTGTGATTTAATTTATTCAGGAACAGAATATGCACTTTGCAATCCCCTCTCACATGCCCTCATCCAGGTGACCAAGAGTATCAAAGCTGATAGCAGTGATTGTATAATGTGGAATTCATGGCTCCATTCCAGGAGCAATACATACACGGATCTATCAAGAGTAAGCAATTGCTTTTTCATACTTGCAGGACCTGATTCAGAAGTGGATCTGCACATAACACCTGCTTCCATAATCATAACATAGTGAGGGATGCATGTGGTTTTATTTCTGTTTAGATTTATAAAGAAAATACATGTGTGGATAATTCTATAGACTACTCAATGAGTACTGTATTTGAATACAGGTGTTGACAGTGCTCTGATCAAGATAAACTGAGAATAGCTTAGAAACACAGCTTTTGAATAACTCTGCCATATTCACCCTATCCCTAGGACTGATTATGAACAGATAGCACATTTTAAAGATGATTAATCCTGCCTACATTAGGTGCTGATATGAACTGAACAGACCAAGTTTCATTATTAGAATTCAGTGTCGTTGGCTAATATTTCGCAATGAAGAAGGAAAAAACATCCTACTTTGTGCCAAGGCTAAATGGAGCCACCTGGCTCCCAGATTGTATTAATTATTGCATTGTTTACTGAACAGCAGCTAAAGTGATAGATTCCTGCTCCCATGTTAATCCGAGTGCATCAAAATGTCACAGGTGACACTCTTATAAGAAGAGGTATTCTGTCATTTTCTCATTCAGGTACCACATGGATATTATATTTTGAAATTTCCCCAGGATGATAAGCTAATTCTTCTCACTAATAAAAAGGATTCCAAATAAGATTGTCATTGTGGAGATACGATGAACAATAAAACTGACTTATAGAAGACTATTAGGAGAAAACTTAAGTGTGACCGATGAAAACCTTTCCCATTAAAAGTGTTAATGCCAGTTACCTAGTCAGTTTGATTCTGGCACTTATTCTTTTCTTGCTCCTTGCAAATTTCCCCACTGGGAAATTCATTACTTCTTATCAATATAGTAGATTCCAATTTGCCATGTCAATTTCATTGTAACTGGGCACTGCAAAGCTTATTGACTGTACATTTCTCCCTTAGAAAAAAGCACTGGGCTTCTTAGCAATGAAAGCAGAAATGCATGAACATGGTGAGGAACAGCTTATTAATATACCCACCTAGAAGTTGGTGCAGAAAGAAAAAGAGGGAATAGATAGTTTAAATTAATAAATGTAAATGTAAACTAATAAAAGGGTTAAGCAGGAAAGGAATAATATTCCCCACCCATCTTTTGCACCAGTACTGTACACACTAAAAATGCATGAATATGAACCCACAAAATGTTTACACGCATTGTTAAGCAGACTATAACGGGATACCCCTGAGACATCTGCTCCCTATGGTCTTCACCTCTTTTCATCTGGCAACAGTTCCTGGCTTGAAACAATGGCTTCAAATGGCAACTATTCAAATAGTCAGGCCTGTATATAGTTCGGAATCTATATGCAATGGTCAGCCTGGAATTCAGAATATGGAATAGTTGTTGTTGTTTTAATCACAATTGCAGAGAAAAGTCTGAAAAGAGGGTTGTCAAAAAAACAACAACCCAGGTTGGTAGGATTTCTGTCTTTTCCATTCCCTAATCCCAGAGCTTGCCTGAATATATGTGGAGTTTCTATGTACAATACTAGGTGCTTGCTTCTGTTATTATTACTTGCACGTCTCTGAATACTTATGGTACTTACTTACTTATTAGATTTATATAACCTTCCTCCTTTATTTAGGGCAGAGGTGGGAACTTGCAGTCCTCCTAATGTTGTTGAATTATAACTCCCTGATTCCTGACTAGCCTCCAGAACCAATATGTGAACTAAAACACAGCTATCCTTAAAAATTCACACGTTTCGGAATTTTGAGATGCAGTTCTCCAGCCAAATAATACAAACAATAATGTGTATATTAGGAGGAAATGTACATTAGTGAAAATAGCATACAAAAATGCATTGTATTAAGTTGTTGAGCTTTAGTTTTTGAGCTATTTTTTTAATTAAATTCACAAAAATCTACACTGCCAACATGGGCTGCTATATATACAGATTTTCCCAGACATTCCAGCAATTTCTGCCCAGACACTGTTTACAAGGGCTGAATACTGGCTATGTCTGGGAAATTTCAGATATATGACAACCCTATATAAAGGAAAATTGGTTGGAAACATGTGTCTATTGGTCAAAGGTGCATACAAAAATGTGTTTATTGAGAGAAATTCACACTAAAATGCTTAAAGATTTTCATGAGGATTTTAAAAAAAGTAATACAGAGATTGCTATGGAAATGTGGAGAACCTAATTTAAAATGAGAAAAATGAGAAATTTTGAAAAGCGAAAATAACTGATTTGCCCATCCCTCATCCCTGACCATTGGCCAGGCTGGCCAGGGCTGATGGGAGTGGGAGTCCAACAACATTTGGAAGGCCACAAATTCCCCATTCCAGATTTAGGGAGATCCCAGTGTAGGGATGATTCTATGCAAGTCAGACAATACTAATTGTTTACTGACTACTCAGACACAGAATGTTCACCTGCCAGCATCCATATGAATTCTACTCATCAACAGTACACCCATGCTGCATTCAGTGACTGATGCTACTCTAGGGAACTTCTGCATGCGAAGCTTGTGCTTGAGCCCTGAGCTATGGTCCATTGTGAATATGTGGCTGGGGTGAGCAGCAACGAGTGCTGCAACAGTCCTTTATATAATGATCAGGATCAACTATTAATAATTCAACCAACAATCTGACCCCTCCCCCCCCCAATTACAGGCTAGTGGGTCTGTCTAATATGAAACACATATCCTAGCTATATATAAAAATAAAAATAGAAACTGATCAGAGAAATAAAATCACTGCCCAGCCTGTTTTGTGGTAAAACTGTGAGTCATAAGATGCATTATGCATTTGACATTCTGTATTTCTGTACAAGAGGGCAGCTGATATAAACAAATTATACCAAGGGTGCAGTCTCTGGCGTATCAACACATTTTCTTTTGCAGCAAACAAATAATGTGCTGTTGTGCTCACTATCAGCCTAATCACACAGACGGAAGAAGAGCAGCAGAGAGGTCAGGTCCAAAGCAGAGCTGAGAATACATAACATAGATACATATATAATTTAATTTGCATGCCGCCTTTCCACAATTCAAACCATGCTCAAGGCAGCTTACAACATAAAAAATATGTAAGTACAACATAACAAAAGTAAAAAGGTAAAGGGACACCTGACCAGTAGGTCCAGTAATGGCCGACTCTGGGGTTGCAGCGCTCATCTCGCTTTATTGGCCAAGGGAGCCAGCGTACAGCTTCCGGGTCATGTGGTCAGCATGACTAAGCCGCTTCTGGCGAACCAGAGCAGCGCACGAAAACGCTGTTTACCTTCCCGCCAGAGCAGTATCTATTTATCTACTTGCACGGTGACGTGCTTTCAAACTGCTAAGTTGGCAGGAGCAGGGACTGAGCAACGGGAGCTCACCCCGCCGACCTTCTGATCGGCAAGTCCTAGGCTCTGTGGTTTAACCCACAGCGCCACCAGCGGTCCAATAAATAAAACATTTTTAAAAACCACAACCAAACTGAACAATTTTCACATAAATCACAAGAACTAAAATAAAAATACAATAAAGCAGCAATAACAACTGCAAGTATGACACCCCGCAACAAAAAACCCTAAACAGTATGTCTTTGCATTCCAGGATGAAAGAAACTCATAAATCTCATTTTGGCTTTGGTTACATTTACTTATTGAGGCAGTGCTCACTAGTTCAAAGGGGATGATTAAGACAGTGACTTCAAATGTATATGTTGCCACAAGCACAAATCACTGGTCTATGTGTGTGATCAGTGGTGCAGATTTTTTCACACAGCTCCCAACTGGACTGCCACTTCTGCATTTCATCTACAGAGAAAAATAGTTGACAGAGGATGACCTCAAAATGGACATACGAATTTGCTCTGTTTACAGGTGTCAGCGCAAAATTCCTGAGGCTGACTGTTTCTTTTGACTATGATGCTGCTATATGATATTAGGAGTCTGAAATTTTGGAATGCGTTGGAAGAAGGCAGTTGTTAAGAATTCTGCAAGAAATATTAGCACCCAGCATGCCCTTTCACAAGGAAAAAGTATATGGAAGCTCTTCCCCAGATTGTGATCCCAATGTGTACCCCACATAGTTTTCTTCTACAGCTGAGTAAGGATGGGGAGCTTGTGGCTTTCCAGATGTTCCTGGACTCCAGCTCCCATGATCTCCGACCCATGACCGCGATGACTGGGGTGGATGGGAGTTGGGAGTGTGGTATAGCAGCTAAGGGGGTTGGAGTAAGACCTAGAAGACCAGGGTTCAAATTCCCACTCAGCTATGAAGCTCACTGGGTGACTTTGGGCCAGTCACTCACTCTCAGCATTTCTACCTTACAGGGTTGTTGTAAGGATAATGTAGAGAGACAGAGAACTATGTACACCAACTTTTGCTTCTTGGAGGAAAGGTGTGATATAAACGTAAAAATAAATAAAATCTGAAGAGCCACAGGTTTCGTACTCCTGGTTTAGAGGCAACTAATAATCAATAAAAGGATTTGTCAATAACAAATTCTTGATATATATCATTTTGGAGGGTAATGTATAACAGATCCAAAAGTATTTTAAAGCAGAGAGCTTCCAGCTTTGTTACAACCACCAGACAGAGTTGATTATAAAATTGGATTACCTGCCATTTACAGTAATCTAGTTTAAATCCTTATTATAAATCTCTCTCATCCAACAGCTTTTGGAGAGACTAGTGATTGCACCAAGGTCAAGCTAGAAGCACAAGTACTTTCCCGTCTAACAAAAGGAGATTCTTTCTATCTGCCCGGTTTTTCTAAACAAAGATTCTGAAGTATAATTTTCCTGACCTATGGACATTTGTGGTGGGGAGAAATTAGAAATCTCCACAGTCTTTTGAGTTTATTGCCCCTGCCTAGGGACCACTGGAACTGACAGAGCACATTCTGACCATAAGCAGCTTTAAATGTGAAGAAATAGCACTTGTGTAGAATGAACCCTTCCTGGTGTGTACTGATTCAAACTGCAATAGAGGGTTTCATATCTGAGAGTTCCTCCTCTAAAGAAGAAGAGATTTATGCCTCTGAATACAAGTTGCTGGGGAACATGACTGGGAAAATGCTGTTGTGCTCATGTCCTGTCTGTGGGTTTTGACCACTGTGAGAAGTGGATGTTGAACTAGGTGAGCCTTTGGTCTGATCTAGCAGCGCTCTCATGATCATCATTTAAAAGACTTCTATTCCTCTTGCTAGGACAATCAATACACAAAGCAGTGTATAATCCATAAATTCATCAAAACAGTTAAAACAACAACAAAACAAAAAGTCATTACATTTAAACAATAAAATCAACTAGGGACAATAGCCTCTACTTTCCAGCTTCCCTATATAAAAACCAAATGCAGACATGTCTTCAATATGCCTGCCTAACTTTTCATTGGTTGACTGAATGCCATAGGTCATAGGCCAACACAGAAAAGGCCCTGTATCTTGTACCCACCAGCCTAAAGGAATTTACTAAACAAGATCTCCAACACAGATTGTAGCTTCTTTTCTTATGCTCCTATCATGTGGTTTGGTGTCTTTCTCGTGTGTAAGATGAGACAGATCTTTAAATCCTCCTCTCCACCCCCACCCCCCATATTATAATACGAAGTATTTCAAGTTTCAATATTGGTTTAATATGGTTTAATAATTTTAGAGGTAGATACCTGCACGTTGATCATTTTTAATATTGAGACATTGCAGCTAGTGTGATAGTGACATGTTGGGTTGCATAGAAATCATTGGTATAGAACAGCATTAGTTAAAACAAACTTAGCATATAGAAGGCCTGATAACAAATAAAAATACAATATAACTTCACTATTACTTATAATTTTGCCTTTTTACTATGAGAAAATTAATACAAAACTAAGCGGGGGGGAGGGTGCAAGAGAAGCAACAGCAAAAATCCTCCCTGCAGATCATCCTTCCTTCAACTCAATCAGCATTTCACTAACGTTCCTCCATTTTTCCTATGTTGGCACCATATCACCATCTTTGCCTTTGCAATTCAGTTAACTATTTTACAAAATTTGTGGCAGATTTCCTACTGGGGACTTTTTGTCCACAAATACTATCCCTGGATGACCAAGCTTCTCTGGATCCCAGTTGCCACATATCAGCTGAGATCAATGCTCACTCCCTTCAAGCTTATTTCCTCATTCCACATTGCTCTATTCCCTGGTTCCATAGTCGGGTGCTTGCCTCCCTTCCAATTAACATCCGAAACCTTCCCCAAAAATTCTACCAAAGTTAGACACATAGATAGGCTATTCTTCAGCATAATCTATTTTGAAACTCTCGTTTGTGTAATGTCATGATAACCACAATATATTCTTAACACATTCTCTGGATTTTCTAGCTACAGGTTTTGTTTCTGTGTTTTGCAAAGCCTGGATGTTTTGGTGTAATATTAACAGATTCCCGCACATGAACCTCCATTATTTTATTGATTTAACTTCACAGCCCTGGTAACTTTAACGTAATATATATCCATACACACACATGCACACACACTCAAATGGAATATATTTTCAAATACATTCACTAGATTTTGATCACTCACCCTCCTCCACTCAGCTTAGTTCAAACTGTAAAGCTACTGTATGCCCTTTATCAGAACACAAGCTCCACAAAAGTCTTCCCAGCTCTAAGATGTAGCTGTCCACTGTTTTTTAAAATTTAATGTGGCAATCCTACTATCCTGGAAAGATAGCTCACATTTTACTCCTGAGATTAGTTTTGCATCAATATTGCTTACATACTCAGAATATTTCTTACTGTTTCCATTCATACACTGCTAACAGCATACATGCATCAGCAAGACCCATAGTATTTTTCTATTATAAATGAAGTTAAAGTCTGAACTGCAGTCAAATACACCATGAATAATCTGTAAGAAGAGATTCTGAAAAACAAGCAAGGCCCCAAACAATTAGAAGAGCATAATTCAATGCAAAACTCTGGGACTTCAAATAATTTAGTGTGAGTGTGTGTGTTAATGAAGCCAGGTATAGCAATTCACTTATGAATTCTGATAAACCAAGAAATGGCAAAAATCTATATGACCAGCAGAGCTAAATGCATTGGCTATATTTGAAGCATAACCTATTACACTCGACTATTTTTCTAGAAAACTGTTACACATTTCCAGTGAATGAGATGGTGCAAAAGGTAAGAAAGCATACTGCAAGTGGCTGCCAACCATCACTCAGCTGCTAAGGGCTTAGCACCATCCTTGACAAAGAAACTGTGTGTGTGTGTGTGTGTGTGTGTGTGTGTGTGTGTTTATGTGCACACACATATACACAATTGATGACAGGGCTATTTTAAAATTTGCTCCATTTTATCCAAAACAAAGAAAAACGATGCAGAAAGAAATCAAACCTAGACTGATTCTGTAAAAAATCATTTCCTGATTGGTCTCCTCCAATAGGTTTTATACTGTGCTGGGCTACTAAGGCAAGGAGAAAGACTGAGGAGCCCTCTCCACTTCTCCCTGTTTGTTTGTTTGTTATTCATTAAATTAATAAGATACGCTCAATAAACCCGGGAGACAGGTCTGTCTGGAAATCAAACATTAGACGTTGCAGAAAAAGCCCTCTGCATATACTCAGAGGCACGCCGTCCAATTTCCAGAGTTGAGCCTTAGCACTAAAAAGGCTAATCTGCGGCTCTAATGTCGTCCCTCCGTTCCCACGAGCGCTAGATTTGCGCGCACATAAACCCTGGTTGCGCCTTGCGCTGAGGATCCCGGGGCTTCCGAGGCTCGCTCTTTGTGGCGGGGAAGGGGAGATGCGAAGCAGGCGGCTGCCCTGAGCCCTCCTTCCTCCTCCTGCGTGCCGGGCGACGGGGGAAAGTTGCGCGGGGAACCGGTGGGTCCCGTCCTCTCCTCCGCGCTCTTCTTACCTGGGGCGCGGCGCAGGAAACGGAGCCGCTCGGCGCGCAAAGCGAGGGAGGCTGGAGCCAAGAGCAGCAGGCGCTTGGTGGGAGATTCAGCCGAGCCCGAGCTGCGTGCGCTCCCGGACCTCTGGGCGAAGAAGAGCGTGCGTGTGTCCGGCTTAGCGACACATCCCGCGGATCCTCTCACCCGGCGCAGCAGAGGACAACCCTCGGGGCGGAGCTGCTGCCGCAGGCCTCCCGCCTTCTTCCCCACGCGGGGCGGAATAAGTGGAAACCGGCGGACGCGGCGGGTCTCTCAGCCGCTGCCCGGGTTGCCCCTCTCCCCTATAGAGCGGCATCCATCCCAACCCCTCCTTTCATCTCAACCTGCCCGTCTAATTTACATACCATCGTATCCTCCTTTCTTATTGATTCACTTAGATTTAGTCTTACACTTCTCGCTTTGTCTCCGTAGAGATCCATACACGCCTCTCGCGCTCTCCCCCTCGGAGGGAGGATAAGAGGGGCAGCAGGTCAAATGGATTGGGGACTTCGCGGGCTTGTCAGGAGGCACCACTTAAAGCAGTTGAGGGTCGTGGGTTGTCCAACTGTGGTTTCCAAGTTGACCCCCACAACAATCATTCCTTGTTTTTTGGTGTGTTTTTTAAAGGCCTTTGAAGGGAAAGAAGTAATATTCTACAAGGATGCGAGGAGTAAATAACATTATTAATCTGGATTTGGTTCCATTCGTCTTGGTTTGCTGGGTCAACCTGGTTTGAATTAGCTATAGTTAGCAGGCTGAAAATGATTTCAGGGTTGGCTAGTTTAGCACACATATACCGTGCAGCTACAACCGGCAAGTGGGTACCTCCACCTGGTGGTGAACGAGGAGTATTTTAAAATGACACAAATTTTAAAACTTTCCTTAAAAAACACGTTTTTAAGGCAATAGTTTTTCACAAGCGAAATAATCTGGCATAGGGCTACCCTTGAGGTGGGTCCTAAGGCTGCAGCTGATGCCTTGTTTGCGAGATTTGCATGGGGGCCAATCTGCAATGCAGCCACGTTCAAGGTGTTGGTAATAACACATACTGCTTTCTGTACAGCTCGGGACCAAGTTACTTGACAGACTGTCTTATTATTTGCTTACCTACTTACTTTCTCACTTTTCCCCCTGAGGGGACTCAAGGCATCTTACAACTAAAAACAAGAACTGCTAACAACATTTTAAAAATCAATCATTAAAATACAATTAAACATTGGCGGAATTAAAACTATAGACATATATAAAATCTGTTTTAAACATGCCAGTAATTACAATAAAAACAGCAGAGCACCAGCCCTTCCATTAAAAGCAATCAATTCCCAAAAGTCTGTATAAAGTCTTCACCTGCTGGCAGAAAGACAGCAAAGAAGTAGCCAGTCTAACTTCTCTGGAGTGGGAGTTCCAAAGTCTGGGAGCAGCCACTGAGAAGGCTCTCTTCTGCCTTACATACCCAATAGGAAAATAATTGTGATCTGCGGAAGATGTTCTCCTGCAAGCTCCAAAAATATCAGAAGCCTATTCTACAGTAACTCAGCAGTGCTTTCAGTGTGACGGCCTCCGTTCTGTGGGAAAATATTCCTGTCCAGAGGGGACAGGCCCAAACTATCCACACATTCTGGAAGCAAGTGGAAACATTTTTTGTTCTGATGGGCTTTTCCAGCTGCATGAATGGGTCTCTGCCATGGGTGTCTATTTCGTATTGTCTTGTTTTTGAATATATCATTTTGGTTTTTCAAACGGTTTTCTGCTTTTTTATTGTGCATCACTTTGAGATACTTCACAGAATCATAGAGTTGGAAGGGATCACGAGAGTCATCTAGTCCACTGTTTCCCAACCTTTTTCCGACCGTGGCCGCCTTCCAGCCTTGTTTCCTTCCTGTGCCCCCCATGGGAGAAGCTGCCCCCCCATAAGTAAAAATCAATACAAATCTGAGGTTCTGGTGCAAAAAGATTTCCCCCCACCCACCCAAATCCTGGCTACACCCATGGCTAGGTGCTGGGGTGGATTTCACCCTGCACCTTGCAAAGCTGGGCCGATACTGCCTACTGGCCTTGCACCCCTCAGCAACATCCGAAGGCCCAGACCTTGCAGAGTCAGGCGCAGGCTGCCACCGAACCCAGCGCTGGCGGCAGCCACATGAAGCTCCAGCTCACCCAGCCCTACCCATTCCCACCACTCCCCCTGACCTGGGAGTTCTGGATTGTGGGCTCTTCTGATCAAAACAGGATCTCCCTCTTCTGCCAGAAACAAACCAGGACTGCTCCAATATACACATGTAGCAAAAAGGAGCACTAGGCCCTGGTGGGGAGCGCTTGTGATTGGCCAGCCAATCAGGATTTTTTTTAAAATCCTGATTTCCTTCACTTCTCACTTCCTGTTTTCCTGTTTTCCTTCACTTCTCACTTCCCTTTGTTGCCCTCTAGCCTTGTGCTGCAGCCCCCCATTTATGTGATGTTCACCAATATCTCATTTGGAATATCCGGGGGGGGGGCGGTTAGGAAACACTGACCTAGTCCAACCCCCTACAATGCAGGAATATTTTGCCCAATATGGGGCTTGAACCCACATCCCAGAGATTGTCTACCAATCTGAGTTCTTGTATAGAATTGGTAAATTAATAAGAAGAATGATGATGATGTTTGTGGAAATAAATACGTATTAAGATTGTCTCCTCTTGCCTGATACTTTACAAGGTATTTTTTCCCTTCCAGAATGGAAATTAACCCATTTGATTACAACACTCATTTCTGAAATAAATCCATGCACATAAGCCAAAAGATAGAGCCAGACGACAGTAATTAAGCACTTGGCAGCAAGTGCAGAAATTGGCCAAATTCATATGCTTAGATTACTGTAGTGCTCTTTTCATAGGGTTGCCTTTGACAACAGTCCAGAAACTTGGACTGGTGCAAACTAAAATACTAGAATTCATGTGAAAGGCAGGGCTTTAGGCAATTTTCAGTTGTGTTACTCGTCTTATGTCTGGAAGTGCTGACACTAACCTTTAAAACATTGACTGGTTTGTAATCAGATGATCTGAAGAACCCCTTCTATCTGTGTGGATTTTTCTTTGCAACCCTATTCACACTCACCACTAAGGTCAGTCTAGCAGACAGGTACCCGAGATAGGGCATTTGCTTGGTGGTACAAACCTCTGGAATTTAATTTCCCAATAACTCTGCTTGGCCTTTCTTGTGTCGTTAAGCAGACGACCCTAAAGACTTATTCACATCATCAAAATTTGCATTTATTTTTAATTGACCTGTATATGATTTTGTATATAGCTATTTTTATCATATCAATTGTTTCAAGCTTAAGTGCAAGCTAACTAGTGCAAGCTTTCCCTAAAAGTCAGAACCAGAATGTATGAAATAACTAACCGTGGCTTATTGTACATACTGAAACCAGCAGTCACTACAATCCCAGGTTCTGTTCATAGAAACAGCTACCACATTACTGCATTGGGTGAAGCTCATATGAATATACTTCTGTACATCATAATTATTCTGGTTCCCATGATGGTTCCCATGATTGATATGACTGGACAACTAAGACAGGCACCTACAGAGAATTTACACAGAACTTCTGTTTTACAGAAATGGTGAGCCCAAACAAAGTATCAGGGCTATGATCTTCTGTGGATTGAGCAAATAAAAATGGTACGTAAACACATCATTAAATTTATTTGATAAATGCATGGTATTAATTATTAAGAGTGAATATAATAGTGCCTTCTTGAGAAAGTCATGCCACCTTTGGCCAAAGTATCAGCTGATTTCCAGATGTAGAGAACAGTTCACTAAACTAAGGCAGGAGAGTTTTTAAAATAATAAAATAAAATGATATATTGTATTAAATGATTGAAAAATTTAATGTGTGTAAAGGCAACTCTTCATCAAAAAAAAGTTTTCATGGATGTAGTACATATAAAGTAATATCTGACCACAGCAGCTTGAATCTGCTAAAAACATACTATTTATGCCAGAAAGGGCTTTACATTTACGCACTGAAGGTTTTTTGGTGTTTTTAAAAAAACTTTTATAGCTCCTCATTCAACATTCAGCAAGAAAGGCAATAGAAATCAGTTACCTATAGTAAACTATGATTTTACTGCAATGTTGTTGTTATGCTATTTTATTGCTGTAAACCACTTGGGAGATTTTTTTGTCTTGAAATGAAATGTATTGCATACCATTTCATAATTACAGTACATCAAGGAAAGCATGCCAGTAAGTTCACTATAACTTGCTAGCATAGGTTTTCCCCTTGTGTGCAGTAAGTTGGTCACCCTTACTAAAAACTTTTTAAACAATTGTTACAAAGCTTGCAATCCTAGCCCCATTTACCTGGAAGAAAGTCCCACTGAATTCAATAGGGCTTACAACAGAGTATACATAGTTAGGATTGTGCTGTTACTGGAAGATGTGAGCGCTATTACTGTAGAAACATTAAAAGTCATTTTATTTTCATAATAACAGGCAAATTTGTTAGACCCATTCTCATTTAACTTTGCTGAATTACCATATTTTTCGTCCCATAGGACGCTCCGTCCCATAGGACGCACCTACTTTTTTTTGGGGGGGGGGAATAAAGGAAAAAAATTTTTCCTTTATTTTCCACACAAAACCAGGTCGGGGAACAGTGGGATGGCGGCGCTGCACCTCCCAACTGTCCCCCGAGCTTGTGGGCTGGCCGATGTCTGCCTGGCGCGAGGGGCGCTCTGCTTCAGGGTGCCCCACGCGCCGGGCAGCAGGCTGCTATCCGCAGCGTGGGGAGCCCTGCGGGGAAGTCCTGCAGCGCTCCCCACGCTGCGGATGTCTGTCCGGCGTGCGGGGCGCTCTGCTTCAGGGTGCGCCGCCCGGGCGGCAGGCTGCTATCCGCAGCGTGGGGAGCCCTGCGGGGAAGTCCTGCAGTGCTCCCCGCTGCGGATGTCTGTCCGGTGTACGGGGCGCTGTGGTTCAGGGCACCCCACCCGCCGGGCGGTAGGCTGCGGACACCTGCGTGAAGCACGGGCGTCCTCCGGAGGGCGCCCCGTGCTGCAGGCTGCCGCCCACAAGCCTTGCACGCCGGGGGAGTCCCCCCCGGTGCGCAAGGCTTGCCGACACCTGCGCGAAGCACGGGGCGTCCTCCAAAGGGTGCCCCGTGCTCCGCGCTGCAGGCTGCCGCCCGCAAACCTTGCGCGCCGGGGGGGGGGAGTTCCCCCGGGCGCGCAAGGCTTGCGGATAGCTTCCTGGAGCCTGGAGAGCGAGAGGTGTCAGTGCGCACGGACGCCTCTCGCTCTCCAGGCTTCAGCGAAAGCCTGCATTCGCCCCATAGGACGCACACACATTTCCCCTTCATTTTTGTAGGGGAAAAAGTGCGTCCCATAGGGCGAAAAATACGGTAAATGCTTAGAAAATAGTGTTAGGTATACAACTACTGAATGTAATGAGATTTTTAAAAACTACAGATGTCTATGCATGAAAACATGTAGGAAAAAAGAATGAAACATTCAACAGTAACTTCACAAATTCAACATTATGCCTTTAGCCCCTCATAGAAGTTACTGTTATCTCAAAATGAAATGAAAAATAAAAATCCATTTTATTGTTTACCCAGATACAAAAATACAGTACAATACGATGAAGCAAGGCATCCACCGAGAACATTCAGCAAGTTAAGAGATTTTCACACTAAATACTTCATTACATTTTCTCTTCTATTCACAAAAGAATTAAAAGACAAATGCACAAATGGGAAAGCTATGTTTCTGTCTAAATGTAACCAAAGGAGCAGCAGGCAATTCTGTAAGGAAAAGAAAAACAATTTTGTACTTCCAATGTTCTTCATGCTGCTCCTTGGGCAGGTGGGAAAATAACTCTACTTGGTGTAGCATTCATGACAGAATTATTAGTTCAGTACAGTGGGTTTGGTAAAAGTTCATACTGAACAATAAAAGCAAGATTGTTGTAATCCTAAACATTAATATCTAGAAGTTCCTACTGAAATAAGCAAGACTAAGCCTGTTTATGATAAAAGGAATAGATGATTCTATTAAGACCAATGTCCTCATCACAAACCAGATACCAGCCTTTACCTCATAGAGAATAAGCAATTTTAAAAGAGTTAGGCCTTAAACTCCACTGAAACTGTGGTTTATAATATGCTCAAGGTTGAAACATTCATTCATCAGTAAGTATTTTAGCTTTACAGGCATTTCAATGTAAACAAGAGAGGACAGAGTTATTTATTTTGATTTCACTGTCTGAAAAATTAGATAGTATTTGATTGAACAAGTTATCAGTAGGAAAAAGCTCATATCAGTGCATCTACAATTCCTCATTGGGGGAAAAGGAGGGGGGAAAGAGTCATATATCATTTTAAATTCTGAATTTATATAAAACAGATCCCCAGTGTATTATAATTCATCTCCAAGATGCTTCTTCCTGAAAGCATCGCCTGTCAGCTTCTCTTGGGCTTCCTTCATGCCTTGGATGACTGTAATATTAAACATAAAAGATGCTTAGTACTTGGTTCAGTTCAATTGACATGAATAGGAGAGAAATTCATCCAGTTTGCATTTAAAACTTGCCTAATTCACATTTTCTGAGACAATATCAAAACACAGCCAACCTTCAAAATTTTTACTTCTCTGGATTTTGCAGTCCAGTTCTCTAGCGAAGTAAAACGTATAAAAATGTATATACTAGTGTAAAGTGTGCATAAAAATGCATATATTGGTGAAAACAGCCTATAAAATGCATTATATTTTTTGCTGTGCAAAAAGGTGTATATCATTTATGCCAATGAATCTTCATGAGTATTTTTTAAAAAATAATCACAAATTGCTGTGGAAATTTGGAGAACGGGAGAGATGAAAACATAAGAAACTGAGGGTGGAATTCAACGTTGCACTATGATGAACATCCCATCTGTCTAAGCACTGCTCTCTCCTCCCACAGTCTGCTGCTCTGAGGGCTCTCCACACTGCATCCCAGCCAATTGTGGGGGGCACAGGGGAAGGAGGGAGGAAAGCCTTGTGCAAGCAGAATAACAGGGCTTGTCAGATGAACCCTGACCTACGAGAAGGTAAAACAGACACATTCCCCCCATTTCTAGAAATGCCTCCCATTTCTTAAGCTCAATTATTCTATTATCCCCCTAACAGAAGATGTGAAAAAGAACAAGTCTGTCAAATCTCCTCTCTTTCGCCAATATTCTGATGTAACTTAGGAGTCTGACAGAATCCTAAACGTGTATGCTTAAACTTACACCATTTATACACAATGGTAATCAGATATAATTCAATATAGTTCTGAACTGCAAATTAATCAGAACACCTGTAGTGAAATACAAGAGCTGCCAGGGCTACTATAGCCATCTGAGATAAAGTCCAATTTGAGCTTAATTCACATGCACCTTGTTCAGCATTGGTATAAAAGTACTTGTAGCTGGGGTTTCCTTTCTCATTTATGATCTCTGGATGGATGTTTCCGCTGGGATCTACAAAAAACAGAGAGAACCAATGAAAACTTCCATGTAATGACAACAGCAATGCAGTCCTCCAAGAGGGATAAGAAGCTGCCTCATGCCTCACCCATGAAAATGATTCTGGGAATGTAACCACCATCAGGACTAAAAGCTTCATCTTTGGGTTCCTCTTCATCCTGAAAGTTAAAAAGATAAAGTAAAGGAACATTAGGACTATTTCCACGGAAATCTATCTTTATTGTTTCTATACGTATAACCAAAGGGAAGATCCACAGCTCTGTGGAAGTGCAATTGCCTTGGATGCAAAGTTTCTCAAGCGCAACCTTTGGCATTTCAAGGTACGGAGATCCATTCTGCAAGATGGATGCCACAGTTGGGTATCACCCCTCAAAAGAAGGGCAAGTCACTGCAATTGTTCATCAGTAATATTTCTTTGTGAAAACAGCAGACTATTACTTTGACAATAATAGTTTGTTCATTCATTCAACAACACAGTGGTACCTTGGTTTTAGAACAGCTTAGTTTATGAACAACTTGGAAATAGAACGCTGCAAACCTGGAAGTAGGTGTTCCGGTTTGTGAACTTTGCCTTGGAAGCTGAACATGTTCCACTTCCTGTTGAGTCTGTTCTGTTTGTAAATTGAGTCCCCCACTGCTAATCAGAGGCTTCCTGTTGAGTGTGTTGGCACCCACACAAAACAGAGGTGATATTTGGAGCTTTTGTTTTTGCTATTTTTTGCCTTTTTGTTTGTATGGCTTTTTTGTTGTTTTGACTGTGACTTGTTCTTCATTTTATGGCACTGACTTGTGACTGTGTGGAACCCAGTTCAGCTACTGATTGATTGTGTGACTGCAGAAATGGATAAAAGCCACCCCCATCCAAACAATGACTATCATCAGTGCACATAAGAATAAAAATTAATTTTAATTTTTATCTACAATTTAATTTTAATTTTGTCTCATTTATTTTATAGTACAGTACACTGATTATTGCTTTCATTTTATGGATCAATGGTCTCGTTAGATAGTAAAATTCATGTTAAATTGCTGTTTCAGGGGTTGTTTCTGCAATGGATTAATCCATTTTGCATTACTTTCTATGGGAAAGCACGCCTTGGTTTTGGAACGCTTTGGTTTAGGAACAGACTTCCAGGACGGATTAAGTTTGGGAACCAAGGTACCACTGTACTAAGGATGTGCAATGTAAAATAATGGATAAATCAATGGAGGTGTCATCATCCCCCCCCCCCCGAAATACAGAGAATGTTTTATGTTTGCTTTCTGTATCTTAGATTGTCTCAGAAAGTTCCAAGGAAGAATATGGGGAAATGCTTCGTTTCAGTATCTTAGCAACTATCCAACTGAAACTTACCTCAAGGTTGACCATCACGAAATTATGGGCAAGCTCTGAGATTTCCTTAGATTCCGAAAACTTGGGTTTTAAAGCTAAGAAAAGCATAGAAAGGAAAAATTAATCAGGAAAGAGAACAAGTGTCATAATTCTTACACACATGCCTCTAATCACAAGGGGCCCTAACCCTGCTAAATCAGACTCATGGGAACAATTGTCTCATACCTAAATTGCACTCTAGATTTCAGTAGGACTTAAGCATGACTAACTTTAGTTAGATCACAACCAGAATCAGTCATCAAAATCTTCGCATTTAAATAAAAAGAAACAGCCCTTGTTACTTTTGTTAATATACCTAATACAAAGAAAAAGTGATACAAAACAGTTGTATACAAGTATAAAAAGCCGAAGAAACATAAGCAATGCTCTCTTGTTTTGTTTTTTTCAATAAAAAACACAAAATAAATGGTCACTCTTAAACTAAAAGTATTTTTACATTTTCATTGGTGTTTGAAGTAAGTTTGTTCATCAGTGTAGTACATGTCTAATCTTTACTCTCTGAACTTTGGCTCACAGAATCCAAATAGTAAAAGCTTAGGCAGCTTTTCAGCTAGCATTTAGCCGCAGCTATATCTAGAAAAAAAAAAACCTACCTTATAAGTATAGTTTTATTTATGAAGACAATACATACATGCTATACTCTGTAAGATTACACTTTCTACTACAAATGTTATGTATCTATCCAATTAGAAGATTCTGAAGTGCTCTCAGGGAATGTTAATTTATTTTACCTTTGCAAGCACCACACCAGGATTTGTGAATGATTATCATGAGAGGCAACCCACTAAAAAAAAAGACATTGAAATGCTCCATTAATGTACTCCAATACTCTTAAGACTTACTTCTGAGTAAACATGCACAATATTCTATACGGTGCAACTGCAGAATGAAATTTATATAAGGAAGGGAGTTCCATTGTAGCTTCATTAAGATTAAAGATTTATTAAGAACAAGATTAATATGTCCTACTCTTTTATACTTAAGAAAAGATTAGTCAATTGTCCACCTTACAGGAAAAGGAGGTCTAGTTTACTCAAGTGATTTCACTTTTAGATATGCAAGTGATTTATAGGATTAAACCTGGAATTCACAATGTGTAAAGCTTTCTTAGGCACTACTATGTTTGTCAGAGGTGCGGTAAAAAAAATAAAATCCAAGCAAACCTAAAAGGGAGATCACAAGCAATATTTGTAGGTCTAAGAGCTGCACACTAAACTCTATGGACAATGAACAAGAAGTGCAAGTCTTTCATGTGTTGCCTTAATTGCCCAGCCATCTTCTATCCAGCCCTCACTCATAATTGCCCATTTATCTAATGTTACATTTTTGCACATCACCTGCTTTGCCCACAACCCACATATACTTGCTATCATTATTTTGTTGTGCCTTATGGGAGGACTGGGGAACCTGTGGTCCTCAATACATTGTTGGACTCCAACTCCCATCATCCCTATTAGCCATGGTGGCTGGGGCTGATGGGAGTTGGGGTTCACCAACATCTGCCTTATGAAGATCACTGTACTCAGCTGGGAAAGAATCCCTTTTTATATATTACCTTATTAAAACACTAGAAGAAAACATTTATAATGTCTTACTCCCAAGTAAGTGTGCAGAGGATTATAGCTCTGGTGTAGGGGTGGCTAACCTCTGGCTTGTGGGCCAAATTTGCCCCACCATTCCTCCCCATTTGACCCAGGAGACTGCCTCCCCCCAAACCACGTCCAGCTGCCCCACACTTGACATCACATGTCCTGGATGGATCCTGCATCAACTGCTTACACAGCTGATCCCTGCAGAAAGCAAGACTGAGCATCAGCTGATGTGCAAGGAGTTCAGTGTTGTAATAAAGAAGCCAATTTTCTAAAGGTCTCTACATTTGTGAGCTAGTTGGGTTTTTCATTATCCAAAGTTCTTGTCCACAGCACAACTGTAACAGAAAAATGTTAGCTCCTGTTAATGGCGCAATAAGATAGGTCATAGCTGAATCCCTCTCCAAAGCATGGCAGAGGTCACCTTTACAGTTGGCCAAGGAAAGTGTCATTAGTCCCAGAACCTTTGAAGTTGAAGGCTTCTAACTCCTCACTGGAAGATGCACGTCGGGTATAGTAGCTGCCCATAGTAGCAGCCTGTGTGCAGTGGTGGAGCCATCATCCCAACATTAGTGCTACTGAAGCTAGGGGCTGTACAGATGCGCTAGCAGGAGGACAAGATTGACTCCACTGGTGCATCCACCCCGATCTTGCTACAACCTCACCCCAGCCCTGTCCAGGTAAGCTGCAGTGACACCAGTGGAAGGAGGGTGGCCCCACACAACCACACAGGTCGCAACTGGCTGCCTAGCTGGGGCAGTTTCTTTTCTTCTTTTCTCAAATGCACCATGGCATAGCTGAGAAACCGCTGTGGAAGCTGCTATTAGTTCCAAGCACAAAATAAGCATACTCTCTCCCGAATCTCAAACTCCTGACATTCACCTGTGAAAAGCTATCCTCAAAATATGTCACACTAAAAGCTGGAAACAACAGAAGTTGAAAGGCACCATGTAGCGCTCACAACGTGCCACCCAAGTGTTGTAAATATGACCAAAGCCCTAATCTCTATGTCATTTTTAGCCAAACTTTACTCAGTGATCATCACTAAAACATTTTCATATCGAAGCACAGATTGTCCCTTTAAAAGGATGTTATTTCCATGTGCTAACTTAAAAAGCAATTAAAGAAGAGTATCAATTAATTGCAGCAGCAGCAGCATGAAATCCCAGCTGTATGGTTGAACTCAAGGTGATCAATTTGTCAGTCTCTGAATAATTTCACGTCTTCTTGTGTAAGGCTGGAGATCAAGTTCTTACAAAAGGCTATTACTGATACTAATCTGCACCTTCAGGTTTTTAGGTTGTGACTGCAATTCTTTTGCTTAAGTAATCCAGTTCCAAACACGTTTAGACAGGCCTAATTCTGCATGGGAGTCAACTGAGAGTTTTCCAGAATATTTTTTCCCTGTTGGTTTTAATTTTATTAGATTTTTTTGAACAATACTAACAGAGAGGGAAAAGTTCAATTGAATTTCCTAGGACTACAAAACAAACTTGGTTTAGGTTTGGACTATCTCTCTCATCAGAAGGGGAAAAGCAGCATATACAGCTCACAACCTAAAGCAAATTTACTTTGGTATGGCAGAGGTTGTTTTTATGTATGTATAAACTCTGCATCTTTTGAGTGTAGCGATAAGCCAGGACGTTGTTTAATAGTAAGGCTAACCTTATGAAATTTACATCTCAGTTCACTTATTTGGAAGCGTTTATTATGGATAATAGGGAAATTAACTTCCAAATAAGCCAGTTTTAAGGTTGTAGTCCCGCTTGCACAAGATACCTGGCTGCTGCTTCCTTTTTCCCATCTTCCAGTGTCCTCCAGTGAATATGATCTCCAAAACCTTGAAAGAAAAGGGGGAATATATGTTGCATAATTTAAAGCATCAGTTACAGAAGATAAAAACAATTTTCTATACAGTGGTACCTCAGGTTAAGTACTTAATTCGTTCCGGAGGTTTGATCTTAATCTGAAACTGTTCTTAACCTGAAGCACCACTTTAGCTAATGGGGCCTCCTGCTGCCGCTGCGCCAACGCTGCACGATTTCTGTTCTCATCCTGAAGCAAAGTTCTTAACCCGAGGGGTTAGCGGAGTCTGTAACCTGAAGTGTATGTAACCTAAAGTCTATGTAACCTGAGGTACCACTGTATATCACCACATACGAAGAAAAAAATGCTTTTAGAATGGCAATCTAAGATACCATTCCTACGAACATCAATGAAGTTTGAAGTTATTCCAAGCAAGCAATTCTCTTTCCTAAAGGATTTATACATATCTTTTTATTTGAACTGAACTCTGAAAACAAAAAGGGCTCTGGAAACTGCCACCCTGAGCAACTCATGGCCTAGACTAGAGAAACTACAGTACTCTCTTGAAATCAACTATTTTCCCAATAGTAGATGCAAACTATAAGAATCGTATTTGTTATCACAGATAGCTTAGGGATGATCACACCCTAAACCTTTCTGCTTATTTTTTTGGAAAGCACAGGCATTTGAAAACATCAGTAAAAACAAAAGAGGAAATGAGAATTGGTATCTAACCTTTTCCTAATGCTTCCCCAGCAGAAACTGCGACAAGCAATTGGCAAAGCAGGAAAGTCGACAGCGCTGCCAACTGAACCTTCATGCTGTATGCCAAAATCTTCACCAGGACAATTACTCCAGCTCTGCCCAGCGATCCTCTTAAGCAATAGTATCTGATTAACCCAAGTCAGCTTCTTTGTTTAAGAGGAAGTGATGTTATCGGAAGGATATAGGAGGCGCTTCAGAGATTTGGGTCCGGGGTATTATTATATACACACATGTATAGTTCTCATGCTGTGCAGAAGAGTGTCTTCCTTTTTCCGCTCGGAATCTACGTAGGAATTTCTAAGTGTCTACGGAGTTGTTCGCTTCTCGTGCATTCCTAAAAGGCGAACTGTCCTAACTCTGGTCCGACGGCTCATGAAAGGCAACTGTAACATCAGCTCCCCAGTTCGAAGTACAGTCCTGCAGCAGGCTTGCTCTCATGCAAGTCCCTCTGCGTTCAGCGAAGCCTGTTCCCCAGGAAGAGCCCATGTAGGATTGGGGCCGTGGGCAAACTCAGTGGCACTTTGAGGGGAGAGTCAGAAGCGGTGGGGAACTGATTCTTGAAAGGCCGGTTAAGTCAATTTTCAGCTTTATTCTGATCAACGAAAGGAGGAGGTTGCAGGGTGGGGGGGGCAGTAATTCCAAAACGCAAACAAGCTCTTTCATATCATGCGCTACAAAAACATTAATATTCTAAAGAACAGCTTGTGCGCATTGCAAAAAAGCACCGCTCCATTCCTGCTGGCTGCTCCTAAGGATGACTACAACTCCCAGCATACATTGCTTCAGAGGCATTTTTCCCTATGTCCCTCTTCCCCACCCCCGGGCACGTCTATCCTGCTGCGCTCACTGCATTGCATTGAGGGCTGCCGTTTTATTGTCTAGGTAGGGAAAAAACAGAAAGGAAGGACCAGGCTGTCTCCCTCCGCCGCCGCCCGTGTTATGCAAACGAGCCTCGCTTTCTTCCAATCGGGTGAGGGGGGCGGGGCCATGGTCCCGTGGTCCGAGGCCTCCCTTCTCTGGGCCCCTTTCTACCCCCACCCCACCCCCACACCTAAGCCGCCATCTTGTTCTTGCCGCGTGTTGCCTTCGGAGGGTTCTTCGGACTGAGGTGAAAACTTCCTGCTTGACCCCCTCCGCGCCCCGTTGCCCTTGCGCCCCTCACGGTCCCGACAGGTCGAGATTGCGGTTCCTCCGCCCCACACTCCGCTGTGCGCGCGCGGAGCGCCATGGGCGGTGGGAGGGGCTGCTGGTGGGCCGGAGAGAGTGGGCCTGGCAACTGGGCGCCTGCGGGGAGCCCTGGCTCCGCTGGGGAACGCCTTCCCCGAGGTCCGCCCCCCCCCCGGCCGCCACAGCGCCCGTTCAAGTCCACCCCCCACCCCCGGTCAGGGTTGGTGCCCGCGGACCCTACATCGCCGAAACCTTCCCGCAACAGAATCAGGCTTGCTGAGGACTCGCTCCACCTCCTCACCCAAAGCACTTTAGGGCCAGCAGGATCCTGCGCTGGCCTCGGTCGCACTGCACCCAAAATGTGGGTTACGCCTGGGCGTAGGACATTCCTTACTGCCCCTTAGTGTATTGGGGGTGTTTCTTTTTGGAGAATAAATGCCCTTTATTCCCTTAGGGAAGCCCGCACCCCTCCTCCAACAGGAACTGGCAATCTGGAGCTCTTTCACCTTCCTGTGTAGATTTTACTGCTCGCTTAATACATTTCTGTGTTGCATCAGTTGCCATGTTTTCATTTTGGAGACCTTGGGGTTTTTTGTTTTGTTCATTGCTTGCAACTGAACGTTCCTTTGTATCAAAGGCTGTATATTATCAGATTTGGTTCCTCTGCTGTGCAGAGTTAGTTGTTGTTCACACCATTTTCTTTTTAAGGGCATGGAAACCTACACTTCGGATATAATAATAGAATAAGCGTCTGTGAAGCTGCAAAATTCTGAAATAAGGAACATGTCTGCTGCTTCCAAAACTAAATGATGTAAATCTCCCCTTCCACAACTCCTTGATTTTAATATTCTCAGTATCAATAGAGAATCAATCAGTATCAATCAAATGGAGATGAGACTCCTCTGCCAGAATGTTTTCCTCCATGCTGTGGTGGATGTTCTTGTTACCCAGTTCTAGCCATTAGTTTTTCTTTTTCCTGGTAGTACTTTTGCTGATTCCACCTCTTTTGTAGATGTACTAAAGGTTCTTTAGTTCAAGGTTGAAATAAAGACCATTCCTGTTGTGTCTTTCTCTGCTTCTACTAATCTGACCTTCTTTGTACTCTCAGGGTTGAATCCATCATGTGGTTCTTTTATCACATTCCTTGATAAAACAAATTGTGGCTTGTTTCTGAGAACATATTTCTCCTTTTTCAACCCATCAAAGGGATAGAGCTAATGGGGGCCTTGAGAAAGGAAAGCCTTTCCATTTTCTTCATTGCCAAATGCTCAGCTATTTGTTACTTTCAACCTGCAGGAATTCTGGTTTGCAAAGTATAGGCTGCTGATTACGGTAACTTAGTTCTGTTTAGTTCAATTGCAACATGACAACTGGTTATGGGTTAGAGAATAAAATGGCACACCCCAGCTTTAACTTTTCCTGAAGCATGCACATGCTACTTGATATGGATTGTCATATTTTAAAATGAAATGAAAACGAATCTGACAAATATCCCAAAGTAAACACATTGCAGACCAAATTGCTAGGTTTTTAATAGTTATTTGACTTATGTGTTGCTGCTGGTTGTTCACTCTCTCTGTCCTGGTCCTACACATAGTTGCATCTTTGGGACTTAATAGTGAGCAAAAACATAGATCTAAACAAATGTTTCCATAAATCTCATTTAAGCAGATAAGACATGGGGTTGATTGGTCAAGTGTTTGTACCTTTGAAAGTGACCCAGAAACTACAACTAATCCAGAATGTGACAGCTAGACTGGTGACTGGGGGCGGCCGCTGAGACCACATAACACCTACACTGGCTCCCAATACGTTTCTGAGCACAATTCAAAGTGTTAGTGCTGACCTTTAGAGCCCTAAACGGCCTCAGTCCAGTGTACCTGAAGGAGCGTCTCCACCCCTGTCGTTCTGCCTGGACACAGGTCCAGTGCAGAGGGCCTTCTGGCAGTTCCCTTGCTGTGAGAAGCCAAGTTACAGGGAACCAGGCAGAGGGCCTTCTCGGTAGTGGCACCCACCCTGTAGAACGCCCTCCCACCAAATGTCAAAGAGAAGAACAACTACCAGACTTTTAGAAGACATCTGAAGGCAGCCCTGTTTAGGGAAGCTTTTCATGTTTAATAGACTATTGTATTTTAATATTCTGTTGGAAGCCGCCCAGAGTGGCTGGGGAAACCCAGCCAGACGGGCGGGGTATAAATAAATTATTATTACTATTATGGGTGTGGTATGTAACATAGGAAAGGCTCGATTACTGTATAATTTCATGATTTGATTGATTGCTTCCTCATTTGTGTACTAGGACATAATGCTCAAGTTGGCATTTCTATAATACAGTAAATGCATATTAGTAGTTTGTATTCTGAGTACAAAGCATAATGGGTCAATTTTGCTTGCATGTATATGCGTTTTGGATTAGGGCTGTGTTTTTAGGACCACAAATTACCTTATGCACACTTTTTGGACTCTATGGCTAATATTCAACATTGTGTTGTTATGAACATTCTCTCTGTGCAAGCATGTCAGCTTGCCAGATGGAACAATTCTCCCCTTGCCTTGCCCTGCACACTACTTTGGGGTTCCCCTGACCCTTCCCAAACTAATTTTAGGGTGTTCTAAGGAGGAGGAGTGGGGGGGAAACCTTGTGCAGGTGGAAGTCCTTGACAGGGCTTCCGCTGATGGAACATGTTAGGTGAATCCCTTCCATCATAAATATTTTCAGAAAAAGTGAGCTTGCCTTGTAGCTTGATAATTCTAGAGTCATATCTCCTCTCAGCTATAAAGGTCACCAGGTAGCCTTGGACAGTAAGTCGCTGTCTCTTAGTGTCAGTTACACCACAGGATGGTTTATGAGCCACAAAGTACTGCTCTGAGCTCCTTAGTGAAAGGGTAGAATATAGATTTAACCAACATGGGTGTAATAGGCAGTTTCCAAGATTCATTCTTTGTCACATGCTCCCAACTTCCTGATATATACTATCATGACTAATAAATGTTATGTAGATGGAAATGCACAGACCAAGATGTGGCACCATGCAGATAGAGGCAGGCTCAGTTCTCAATAGCTTCTGTAGTTCTGTGAGAAAAAATAAACAGTTCAGTTTGGGACATGGAGGGCAAACATTCCAGATATAGGGATTGTACTGTCACATGTCAGATTTAGCATGTGTGCGTGTACATGCACACTGGTATTCCTAAGTGCATGCCTTTACTTTCTCTCATGAGCAAATGGCAGCTGCTCATTCCTGTGTGAAGAAGTAAGTGCTGGGAACCATGATATGGTGACTGCAAAACCAGTTACCAGCTGCAGGGATAGGGGTAGTGTGGAAAGCGATGTCTCCTCTTCTTGAAGGCAGTCCAGGGGCATGAAGGGAAAGAGCCAACATGATTTCAATGCTTTTACACCCACCCACCCCCTGAGATAGTTTGAGGAATTGGAAGAGAGGTAACGTATCTTTTATTGATAGGTTGTTTGTGTGTATTCAGATACAGATGCTTGTTATTTTGAAAGACAGTGAAGTAAAATTTATTAAATAAATCTGAATATGTTATAAGCATTTATGTTGTTTGTATGTATTTTTCAGATAAAGCACGATGAATCAAGAAAAGCTGGCTAAACTTCAGGCACAGGTCCGAATAGGTGGAAAGGTATGAATGCAAGAATATAACTTCCCCCACTCCATTTATAATTACTGTATGTGTGTAAATAGAAATATATATATATATATATATATACACACACACACATACATACACATACATACAGCGGTACCTTGGGTTACATACGCTTCAGGTTACAGACTCCGCAAACCCAGAAATAGTTCTTCAGGTTAAGAACTTTGCTTCAGGATGAGAACAGAAATCGTGCTCCGGCGGCGCGACAGCAGTAGGAGGCCCCATTAGCTAAAGTGGTGCTTCAGGTTAAGAACAGTTTCAGGTTAAGTACGGACCTCTAGAACGAATTAAGTACTTAACCCGAGGTACCACTGTAATATAAAAGTAATACATATGTAAGTATTTTCCATAGTTTAGGGGTTTGTAGGGAATGTCTGTTTTCCTCAGACTATTGCCCATTTTGATGTGCTTAGGCTGTTTCTGAGTATATAGCCCTAGTACTGGTGGCTACATTCTTTCGAGAAGAAAAAGGTTCATGTTATATTCTTGAACTGTTTTCTTAAAAGATGAGCATTTTTTTAAACAAAGGCGGCATATTATGTAATTTTGAATCAGTATAGTTTAGGTGCCGAAGGGGTTGTTACTGGCATATTGATACACAAGGCTGAAAAGAGGAAGGGCTGCAGAAATGGAATTGGTCCTTGCAGCAGGAGGTGCATTGTGGTCTGAGGACCACCACCTCCTTTAGCCTACTATTTTGCACCCTCGCGTTGCCTCCTTAATGATCCCCATGAAAACTGTCACTGAATCAAGCCTCCCTTCCTTGGTGGCAATAAGTGAGAAAATTTGGAGTGGAAAGTTAGAGTAGGATTATACAAACTATACATTAGTGAAACAGGTTCTTTCCTAAAAAAAAAACCCTCCTACTGCAGTACATGTGTTACATTTTAAGGTACTTTGAGATTATTTTGTTTTTGATAAGCATTTGTGTAAGATGCATTTTTCTTCCTCTAGGAGCAATGATTTATTTTTTCCATTCTGTTTTTCAGGGTACAGCTCGTAGAAAGAAGAAGGTAGTCCACAGAACAGCCACAGCTGATGATAAAAAGCTTCAGAGTTCACTCAAAAAATTGGCAGTAAACAATATTGCTGGGATTGAAGAGGTACATCAGTATAAAACATTTTCAGTCATATATACGTGATCTCCCAACTGATCACAGGAATAATGTGAAATCTTTCTGATTTAAAATGGGATTATCAGGGGGGGAAACATGGGGCCTGTGGGCCAAGTCAGATCACCTAAAGAGAAGTGCCTGACCTCTGGCAACCTTACCTCATTTTAAATGAGGTGTGGCTCAGAGTTTGTTGTGATTTCAGTGTGTGTGTGCATTGTGTGAGAGATCCTTTAATAAGATGTCTTTTGGAGTTTCATGCATGATTTCCCTTGTATAACTGAGGACATTTGTTCCATAACTTTGTGTGGGATGGTGCAGATATTACAGAGTCCCATGGAAGGGGCAGTTCGTGTGACAAAATAGTCCACTTCTATCTTTCCTACCTTACTCTCTCAAGATTCAACTTGGCATCTGATGAAGTAGGCTGTTGGCTATGAAAGCTCATGCCAATTTGCAATAAAAAGCTTACTAAGAAGTAATCTCAAGGTGCTGTCAAATATGTTAATAATAATAATAATAATAATAATAATAATAATAATAATAATAATAATAATAATAATAATTAATAATCATCTAGCACAACTTCCATATTACATAAATCAGGGTATTTTTATTATGAGAATGAGCAGTAGAAAGTATTGGGCTCACACACAGCCTCCTTTGCTCCTCCCCCCCCCCATCCCCTTGTTCTAATATGAGGGAAGAGTAGAAGTGTCCTGTTCTGGCTTGCAGCAAATTGTGGTTTGTCCTCAAAACAAGGATACACACAAACCATGGTTTATCTTCACCTCCTGCTGTGCTTTTGGGATCTTCACTTGACAGCACACTACGGGTTGCTGCAATCTAGAAGCAGAAGCTTTACTCTCATCTCACGTATGAAATAAGAGAGAAGGGTTGGAGGGCATCTGCAAGCCTGACGATTGGCACTGCTCGTTCTCTAAAGGACAAACTGTGTTTTGGCATTATGTCTGAATTAAGATACACACAAGATGCAAAGTTTTAATTGGAAAACACAAGTCAGATTGTTGCTTAACTGTGATCCTGGGCACATTTACTTGGAAACAAGTTCCTTTGAAACAAAAGGTTTTATTCTAAGTAACTTTACGTCCCTTTTCTAAAGGCATTTTATATGAAAGTAACTGCGAGTCTTCTAGATGAGTAAGTAGAACCTTTTTGCCCCACTATCTACATGTGGAAATAGTATTATATTTGTTTACTATATTACATTTCCCCCCAAAGCAGCATGCATAGAGTTTCCAGGCAGTCTTCCATCTAGAAACTGGCTGGATCCAGACCTGCTTAGCTTCAGCAGGGTCCAGGCTATGATAGGGAGCCATTCCTTCCACTAGGCAAGTTGCTTTAAGCAGATGTTTGAGAGAGCAGGGAAACAGCTGCTATCCTGCTGTAACAAGTCTTGTTATTGTGTTGAGTGTTTTGGCCCACTTCCAGAGGACAGCCCTGTTCTATAGTGGTCACAGTGTTCTGAAGAGGACATGATGGGCCTCAATATGGACTGGAGAAAGAGTATGGGTGGCACTTGGACATGTGTCTATATAGGAGCAATAAATAGGCGCATTAAACAAAGGGCAGAGTGGAGTGCTATCCAGGGGACACCCATCATTTAAACCAATTTGAAAGTCATAGTTTCTCCAGAATTGTAGTTTTGTAGATCCTCAGAGCTCTTTGTTATTTTTGTGAGAAAGCTGAGGATATATCAGTGCAATGGCATAGCTCAGTCTTTCACAATGATCATGCGCTTTTTCAGATAAAAACCAAATACACAACATTTCTGGACTAATATATAGTGCTCATTTTCAGACATTGCTGTGCACATGCATATCTGATTGAGCATGGCATAACACACCCATAGTATAATTGTGCGCTTTTTAAAAAATAGCACCAAGTTTACACCATCTGTGGACCAATAAATAATGATCACTTATATAAAGTGCAGAAATTTTTGACTATTCCACTGTATTATATTACTTTCCAGACTTCTTTGCAATGGAAGGAAAGCAAGGGCAGTTAAAACATGTTTGAAACAAGTTTATTTTTGTATTGTAAAGATGCCTTATGCCTATATGCCTTATGTTTCTTAGCTTTGAAGTGTAATAGTTTATTTTAGATGTACAAAAGTGTGATATTTACATCAAAATTCCAGAGTATGAAAGCTGTGCCTCTCATTTCTTTTTTTATCTTGAGAAATGTTACTTTCCTTTCATATTGTTTTTGGAACTGGCATGACTTAGTTAAATGCTTAGGACGCTGATACTTCAGTTATGTGTTAATCTGAATTCTTACTGCTTTACAAAATCTTACACTTTCAACTGATGTAATTTTAAATTATATACATTGATGATAGTGTTTATACATCTGTTTTACAGTTAGTCAGGCCTAAAATTGGGTGTTCAACTCCTTAGAGTGGATGCTAACTATTACAAAATAAAAAAATATTGGTGGTTCTTTTCCTTTATAGTACTTTTTTAAAATATTAATTAAGATGAATGAATTTTAATAGATCTATGTTTAAAACAGGTGAATATGATAAAAGATGATGGAACAGTTATTCATTTCAACAATCCCAAGGTCCAGGCTTCGCTTTCTGCAAATACATTTGCAATTACTGGTCATGCTGAAGCTAAACCAATTACGGAAATGCTGCCTGGCATCTTAAGCCAGCTGGGTGCTGACAGCTTAACAAGTCTCAGAAAGTTAGCTGAACAGTTCCCAAGGCAAGGTAGGTATCCCTGTCTGAGACATGGAGCTGGTTTTTTTCAGCCTTGTTTGTTAGCATAAAATTCCTGATCAATAGTAAGGGTCAGCTTTTCTTACTCTGAGTAGCTTTTCTTGTGCACAGGACTTTCTGCTTTTTATTCCACCCTCCCCCACGCATTCCTAACTTCACTAGAGCATTTCTAATAGTATAGAACAGGGACGTCCAACTCCTAAGAGACTGCAATCTACTCACAGAATAAAAAACTGGCAGTGATCTACCCCTTGGGGGAGTTCAGGTCAAAGTAAGTTGTTGAGCTTTTTTTAGGGCTCCATCTTCCTTTCCAGTGGAAATGGGGGGGGGGATTCTGAACTCTGCAATTCTGTGCATGTTTATTTAGAAGTCCCACTGTGTTTAGTGGACCTTGTGGATAGATAAGTATGCATAGGATTGCAGCATTTACTTAATATCAAGTTTTCCATAATTTCCTTATTATTGTTAATAATAATATTGTTGTTGTTATTTATTATTATTTGTACCCCACCCTTCACCCATAGATCTCAGGGCAGTTCAAACATAAAAATACAAGATAAAAACATAAAATAAATAATAGATACAAGAACAAAAAACAACAACCCCAGACCAATAAATCCACCACCCCCTCCCTTACTTTCCTCATTTGTAATAACTATATGGATACCTTGTATTGCTTTGTCCTTTCCCCACACCATTAACTAAAGGCTTCTAAATGTGGGAAATGCTTTGAAAATTGCATTAACTAACATAGCTATGTGAATGTACTTTGGAGCATCATGAACAGAATGTTGTAACGGAAGGAGAACATGAAGGTTTGGGGTATAACCTGAGTGTTGAACTTGTGTCTGATTAAAAACAGTATAATAATTGTCAGTCTGATTAAAGACTTAACAACACAATCCTGTGCCTGCCTACTCAGAAGTAAGTCCTGTTGACATGAGTGGGACTTGCTCCCAGATACATGTATAAAGGGAACTATCACAGATGCTGCTTTTCAAGAGCTCAGGGTGGCAAGCATTGTAAACCCTATTTTGTCCTCATAGCAATCTTATAGGGAAAGTTAGGCTGAAAGATAGTGACTTCCCTTGGGGCCATTTAATGAGTTTCATGACAGGGTACATTGAAAGGTAAACAGAGTTCTCTTTTTTATTATTTTGATTTATTAGATTTATATACAGTACTGCCCTTCATCATAAGGTATCAGGGTGGTTCACAGAATAAAATCATGAAGGCAGTTCCTTTATCACTTGACACTGGTACAGAGCAATGGAAGCTATTATAAAAATATTACCCTAATAGAAGAACAAAAAACCCCACCATGTTGGTTACATGGCTATGGATTTTCTCACATACTTCTATTTAAATTATCTCTATATTAGTGAAACTTTCCTCAGTTTTTTGTATTGTAGCCTCAAAGCCCAATCCAAAGGCTTGCTCCATTGGCATTTAGGATGCGAAGTACTAAAACCTACATCAGCATAGACTGTAAAGATTTTACACCGAGAAAGCATACTGGGTAGACTGTTACATGGAAATGTTGTAAGATGTTGGGTATAATTCAGGAGAGATGCTTGCTGCTTGACTAAATTGGAGATACAGTGGAACCTTGGGTTTCGATCGTCTCCATTGACAAATGTATCAGAAGCCGAACGCCGAAAACCCGGAAATAAATGCTTCCGTTTTCAAACGTGCCTTGGAAGTCGAACTTCCGAAACGGCAGCTTGTTTGAGTTTTCAGTTTTCAAACATTTCAGAAGTCTTAACAGTCTCCCGGAATGGATTACGTTCGAAAACCAAGGTTCCAGTGTAATATTCTATGTATTGGTCATTTTGTGTTAAATATCACAGGGTATATGGCATCACCAGTTGTGTGTCTGCTGCACTACTTATAAAGAGGTTTTATTCAGTCAGAACCAGTAATTGTTGTCTATAAACATTTGAGTGATAACTTCATAGAAGTTTGCAAAAATAATGATTCTTGTAAATTTCTGCTTGTAATTTATTAATTTTCCGCTGCCACTGTTTGCATAAAACCTATTTTATTTGCAAAGTTGCACTTCTTTTTTGTGCTGTAAACTGTGACCCTTTCCTTATGCATGCTGAATTTGTTTCTTAAATTGATAGAATTTTGTTAATTACTATATCAATAATTGTATTTTCTTTTCTAGTGTTGGATAGCAAAGTACCAAAATCAGAAGATATTGATGAAGAAGATGATGACGTTCCTGGTAAGATTATTCTACTTAACCTTTAAATTATTTACTATGTATCTGCTTGACTGAGCACGTGACAATGTATTTGTTAATTTGAGAATCTACTTGGTGGGTTAATCACAGATACAAAGGGAAAGTGCTTCATAAGAATTGCATGCTGTACATCCTGGAGCACATAACTGTCACGGGACCGACCCCAGGAAAGCACAAGCTTTTGCAGAAGGATTTGTATCTGCTGCTATGCCTTTGGTTCCTAGAGACTTAGGCACCTCTCAGATGGGGTGAGAAACTTAACTAGTGGATTCTGTGAGGGAATAATACAGTGGTGCCCCCCAAGACGAATGGTGCCTCGCAAGACGAAAAACTCGCTAGACGAAAGAGTTTTCCGTTTTTTGAGGTGCTTCGCAAGACGAATTTCCCTATGGGCTTGCTTCGCAAGACGAAACGTCTTGCGAGTTTGTTTCCTTTTTCTTAAAGCCGTTAATAGCCGTGCTTCGCAAGACGAAAAAAACAAGACGAAGAGACTCGCGGAACGGATTAATTTCTTCTTGCGAGGCACCACTGTATTTTAAGAACAAGCAGAAAAAGAGGCTTACTGTAATGAATAGGAGGGCTATTAATGGTTGTATTTGTGTTGTATAATCTGTCTTTCAAAATCCTTTTAAATATTGCTCGCTACATAAATTAAATGTTGAGTTGAGTTTGAGTCATTTAGCCCCTCAATTTTTTAGAATGCCTCACACAAGATTGCAATAATTTTGCAAATAGGTCTAGATTTCATGAAGCGTAGCCATCGTTGGTGAACATTTGAGAAATTAATATGAGGCAAAATACAGGTTGCATTTGTTGATTGCAGCTCAGAGGTCAATTGTCTATAAGCCATAGTTGTTATCATCCTGATTTGATTAGGGGTTGCAGTCCCATGCACCCTGACATGGGAGTCAGCTCTGTTGTACACAGGTGGGGGGGGAGGGCTTACGTCCTCGTAAGCAAGCATAGGATTGTACTAGATTATAAAAAACTGGTCACCACTAAACTAGATTTAAATTTGATGATAAGTGAGACTAAAGAAAATATAAAACTTTTTGGAAGAAGCGCTAGATTATATGTGTGAGTGGACATGAGATTGTAAACAAGTTGATAATTTGTTTGGAAATTTTTTTTTTAACGATGTAAATGGGAGCGGGAGGCGTGAGGGAGCCCAAAGAAGTGATGAAATTGTTGTGAAAGAAGTAAGATTGTTTATTATGTTTTATATTTAAAAACCTTAATAAATATTTATTAAAAAAAAAGGATTGTACTATAGATCATTTTTGTTTAATGCCTACATGTTTGCTGGCATAACAACAGACATCAGTCTAGGAGCTGCCATGTTGCCTGATAGCAGGCATAGGGAGAGACTAACAGAACTATTTTTCCAGTGCTGACCAGATGTAATTGTAAGTCACCCCATAGAAATACTAAGGCCTAGTCACCGTTGAACAAAAGATAAAAATGATGTAGGAATAATGTTCATTATACCATAGTCTTTTAGATAAAACATACATTTTAATAAAAAACATTTCTCTTTGGCTCTCCTATTGAATGTTACTGTATTATACTTTCCATGTTTTTCAGATCTTGTAGAAAACTTCGATGAAGCATCAAAAAATGAAGCTAATTAATTCATTAATAGTTCTGGAAGTTGACATGGACTAGATTTAAGAAATCAGCTGTGTGGTTCCAAAGTTTTACAGAAACAGTGAACATTACCCGTTTAATAGTTCAATAATATAAAATATTTTGTATTTTAATTATGCTGCTTGTTCAGCAATTCCTGTTGGTTGATTTTTGCATTTTGCACTTACTCCCAGGATCTATCTTTTCAGTTAAAAAGGAAAAAAACAAATAATACATTTTCAGTGCAGATTAAGGGGTGTGTGCATGTGTGTGTATGTGTGTATGTGGCTTTGCGTACAGTGGAGAGGAAATCGGTGAACAGATCTATTCGACTTTCCCTTCCCCCTTGAAAGTAGAAATAAAATGAGTCTTTAACTTGGTTAAAGGAACCTTTATTGTTGCAACCAAACAGTTCACATACAATAGTGATAACTTAAGTCTTGCTTGTCTACATTTCATGAACTCCAGAAACCATTTACTAATTAACATTTGAGTTTAATTTTCTTCATTAACTATTGTATTTACATTTGTATTTCTCTTCCATATTCACAGTGTATATGTGCAGTTTCCTACCAGCCTCCTTTTGATTCTAAATTGTACCAAAGACCGGGTATTAATTAACAAACATGTTTGTTGCAACATTTTAAAAAAATATATATACTTAAGAGCTTGGTTTTCCCCATCCCTTTTAAAACCCTTCGCTCATTCACCTTAATATTTAACTTGGGTTGCATTCACATGTTATGGAGTAATCTGCTTTGCCTTGGATAAACAGCCTATTCTGTGAAGTCCTGCCTGTTTATGCCGAGGAAGTGTCAACCCTGCTCTTACGGCATAATTTTTGTAAAAATCTGTAAGAAGCCTGATTATATTCTTGCTCTGGGTTTCTGGGAGAAGATAAGAATGTCCTAGACTTTGATAAAGGTTGGAGGCTACAGTCTACTCAAGTGCTGAATCAAATGCCTTGGTAGCTTCTCTTTGGTACAATTAGCTGTTTTTCAAACACACCTCTCTTCAAAGCATTGAATGCTGTTTGACCCTTTTCATCTCAGATAAGCAGTGCCTCTGGGCATATTTTCCAGTGGTGTTGCTTACTTTTAGAGGAGTCTGTCTCATATCCTGTTTTTCAGTAGGTGATAGTGCATCATGGTGCACTGTAAAACTGTTGCGGATGTTACCAGACAGCTCCCAAGAGCGTATGACCCACTGTCATATTTCAGGACACTAGAATCTGGAAGTGTAGTTTGGATTATACAGAACGGACAAGGAAAGTGCCATTGCTTGTATTGTGTTGTGTTTTGCATAAATTGTCCAGCAACAGGCTTAAAACATTAATTTTGAGGTTTGGAACCTGTTATCTGCAACCTACTTTGGGTGGATACAATGGTTACGGTCACTTTTGAAAACAAAAGCCCTCCTCTGGTGGCGCAGAGGATAGTGGCTATATCACAGGTACAGTGCAGTATTTTCTGAACCTTCCTTCAAACTGCTCAATGTGAAGCTCTTCCTAGCAGTTCTTCAAAGGTGATTGGTGTAATGCAGTTGAGCATCATTTTAACCTTTGTCAAGGGCAGCTGCGGCGCAGGAAAGCCATCTTTCTTACCTTTCTTTGGTGTACTTTTGAGACATATCTGCTTTCTGTGTATATACACCCAGCGACTATAAAGTTTGAGGCTATCAGTATGTCAGCATTCTAGTGACATCAAGCTGAACCACGAAAGCAGAGCTTTTAGTGGTTTGTCACCTGGACTGCTCACTTGATTTTATAGATTTGTTTGGTTTTCTTGTTCTATTTTATATAAAACGTGGATCTTAATAAAATAATTCAAAAGAGGCAATGTTCCCTCTTGTGTGTTATCTCCTCCTAACAACAACACTGATAGAGGGACAGAACGTGGTTAACAGGTGATGCTTTAACCAGCAGTACACTTGCCATGCTATATTTTTTGAATATTTCTTCTTTCTGCACATGTGCAAATAATAGGCATAGTTCCTTTAAGCATATTTGCTGTCCCATGAGACAGTAAATGAACATGTAGAAATGTTTTTGCAGAGAGTTTTTAACTGATCAGTATGGCTGAAGCTCCCATAATTTCACAGTTATTCTGTCCTTATAACTAACATTTTTAGTTCAGCTGTTAATAATTTACTTAATGAAGATCGGAAACATAAATTTAATTTCTTGTCCAGAATTAGGAAATACTTCAGAATAGTAAAGGGCAGGCATTTGGAATAAGTTTCAATTCCTTTTACCAACAAAGCGCACAACCACAAATCTCCAGCTTTAAACTTTCCATTTGCCAATTTATTTGTAATCCTTATTCATACTGGTGTTTGGAAATCAGCAATTATCTTGCATAGTGATTACTTTTTACTGTATGCCAAGAACTGTTGACCACTTAATTGTTTTTTGCCGACGTGCTATAGCTTATTGAAAACCATTAAACTGATAATAACTGAAGACGTGAACTATCAAGACTGTTCTGATGCCACCTAGTCTCCTTTTGGCACTTGAGACCCAACAGCCTACTGGAGCTGACCATCAAGCCAAACCTTCCACTTGCAGTGCTATGAGATGCATTGATTAGATACAGCAACACAGTTGTAGAGGGTTTGTTTGCTTTTTTGTTCATGTCAAATATTTGAGTAAATAATAGAATTTGTAACCCCCATAAAGTTTTAATTAATTTAGCAATGTACTGGCACCTATGATACTATGTAGTGTCTTGAAGGTTAAACAATTATTAAAGCAATTCACTGAAATATAAAATATGCGTTGCTGGCACCCTGATCTTAGACTTCTAAATGTTGAAGTAAGTCCTATTGATGTGAATGGAGCTTACTTCTGAGTGTGTTTTATTTGAATCAATAGTCTAATAAGCGGAATCAGTTTAAATAGGTTTTCCTATGACTCTTAGAACCAAGGGGCAGGATGCTGCCATAGGATGCTGAGAACCTCTATGAGCATAGGGCTCCCTGGAGTGGCAGTGTCCTGAGGCCAGTTCAACCAGAAATGGGGGGTTTGGGGGAGGCCTTGGAACTGCTAGTTCCAAACCCTCCTTGTTCCCCTTGCACCGAGTGTACTTCTTTTCCTTACTATTAATGAAAATAGGAAAGAGGTTGATGGGAAGAGGAAACCTTGTAGGTCTACATCTGCCACATTCTCCCCTGGTCACAGGGCTATGGTTGTAGCAAATACTCCACCACAGATCTCCTCCTCATGGGAACATAGGATCGCTCCGTTTGTTAGCATAGTTTAACCTCAGTGCAGAGAGCCATAATATATTTTAAGCCCTCTGCAGAAGCACTTGTGTAGTCCCACTTATATCTGAAACAAACTATTAGATCATAGTACAGTTGACTCTCAGCTGACACAGGGGTTACTGGGGTAGCCGATATAAAGCCACAATTGCCTATACAGTAGTCAAAACACACTCCTTACACCTCCAAACATGCTCAAGGCCACTAAACGAACTCCCTGCATCTCCCAGTGCTGTTCCAAGGTGAGTGCGATGGTGGGTGGGACTGCCAGTGCTCCCCCCTCCCGATAACCCCCTTTTATTTTTATGTGGTCAAATACATAAAGCTGAATTTGCACAAGTTAAATGCTTGTAAGTTGCAAGGCAGCTAGTTAACTAGCTTGTTGGCAACTTGTTTCCCAGCATCTCAGTAGAATCAATGTGTGTTATTTCTAAAAGAATACATTATTTAGAACACGAAATTTACACTCAGTCCATTGGTCCATCTACTTCAATATTGATGAAACTGATTGGGTAAGGGGCTTCCAATATTTCAGACAGGATTCTTTCCCAGCCCTACCTGAAGGTGCCAGGAATTGAACCTGGGATGTTTTGTATGCAAGGTGTGGGCTGTTTCACTGAGATACACAGCCTGTCTCTGTAACCTGTGGAAACTCAAAAGAGCCAGAGAGCACATCTGGATGCTAAACATCTTACTGCTGAAATCTAGTTGCTGTGCATTTTTCATGAAATGTGGTTTTAGGACAATATGGTCTGAAGAATTCTGATTATGCCCTGTGTTTATGGTATCACATTCTGCTAGCATAACACTGTTATCTGTGCTGTAGTGACTGCAGGAGAACTTAGTTTCCCTTCCTGTCAGCAGATTAACTTTATTTTGCCCTTAAATTTTGTTTTATCTTGTGTTCCTGTTCCTTCACTGATATTAATTTGAGGGAAAGCGGGTTTAGGGATAGAAAGACAGTATAACCACTACACATTTTGAAAAGGGAGCAGAAGGAAAGAATAATCATGTTTATTGCACATAAGAGCTGATACAGGTTATATATTGTACGGTTGTTAAGATCCTTGAATAGCTGTACATGTGCAAATAAGACACAAAGCTACTGCAAATAAAAGTGCAAAATTAAAATTACTAATTGTGTGTGTGTTCTTGCAGATTTTTTTCCCTGATTGTAGGAGAGGTAACAGGAAATTGTAGGGACAGAACCACTTAAACCGTATAGAAACTTATTCATGTATGCTACTACAGCGGCAAGAATCTTACCCCAAAATGGAACGAATTAGAAGCAAAGGAAGAATGGATACAAAAACTTATGGAATATGTAGAAATGGCAAAACTTACCAGAAAAATAAGAACTCAGTATAACAAACTTTTTATAAAAGAATGGAAAGGGAGTATTGAATATTTACAGATACGTTAAATTGTAAACAGATAACATTGGCAGGATTATAGTAATAACCTGCAGTTTCATCAGAGTATATATTTAAAGTAGATGAATAAATGAACATATTAATTAGGATATGCAAAAGACATTAAAAATAAATTTAAGGAACCGCAGAAAAGAGGGAAGGAAGTCAAGTTTTGAAATGTTAAAATTATTGTTAAATAAGTGAAATGTATAAACCTGAAAATCATAATTTTTTTTTTAAAAAAGGCAACAGGAAGCATGGTGCAGATACATACACCACCAGTGCCTGTACAGACCTGCAAGTATTTTCCAAGCTACATACCAGAAAAAGAAGGGGTAGTAAAATTATGCTTATTTGTGGTTGGTGACATAAATTAGCCATCTGGAAAACATCCATGGAGAAAACACAGCTTCCCAATTTACCACTGAAATATATTTTCATTTAAAATGATGACAGTATATTCTGGATAAGCATTATGTGTTGTGCATTTTATTTGTATAATGTGGTAACATCTGAGGCAGATATGGTTGATTTTGGACTGCTTGGAGCACAATATGGCAGCTGAGATCAGCTCGGCAATTTTCTTTACTGTTAAGCCTTCTGTAGGGTTATATTAGTTCAATACATTATCCAAACACCCAGGAATTTTTGCAGTAATATGAATGAATTATCTAGCCACCAGATTAAAGATTCTCAACATAAGAAGCACCTCTTGCAGCAAGTACAGCATCATTCCCTTAACTGGAGGCTGTGTTTGTTGACTTTGAATGATCAGTGCCACAAGTTCATGCAGCAACAGCCTTTTTGCTGGCTTCACACTTCCCCAGGGTACTTGCACTGCATCTTTTGGATCCATATGATGTGGCTTGGTTGGCTGGCATCTGTCTTGGGAGACTGGAGGAGTGCGCCTTTGTGGATGAGGTCAAGCTGTTGGAAGGTTGCAGCACCTGCCGTGGCTGTAGAGACCAATGTGGGAAAGACATGTTTTGTTGCAGCTGGGGCAGATGAAGGTGTCCGGTTGTGCTCCTGCACATGCACCATAGTGTTTCTTCTCTCTGCACTCCTCCCAGCGGTCATTTCTCTTCTGGTCACTGCTATGGATGCATGACTGCTTTGATCTGTTTCCTCTGGTGTTGAGATGTTCACCAAAAGCAAGTCTAAAGAGAGAACACTTTGTTGGTAAGCTTCCATCATACTGCTGCTTTGGGCCTTGAGGCATAAGTGTTTCACTGTTGTAATCTGTCCCCTGGGACCAGAGGAGAAGTGGCAGTGGCAAAAGTCCCAGCTTGATAACAAGCTATAGATTGTTGTGCATGTAAGCCTCCGGGGATGGTTTTTGTAAAGGAAAAAGGCAAATAACAGGCAAAAACTTTCATAGTTTCCTCCTCTCTTTAAATTAAGGATTAAATCGGATGTATGAAGGTTGCATCACAACATAGTGAGACTTGCTTCCATCCGGAGTACCATTTGGAAGCTGACGAAATCAGAATCTGAAACAATTGTCTGAATAAAACTGAGCAAACAAAATCCTAATGCTAAAAATAAGCAAAAGATCAATGTGTATTTTTCTGTATTCAGATTTTTTTTACCCCTCATTATAGTAATTCTAAAAACAGCCACCTTTCAGGGATATATTCCCAAGAGAGAAAGCTAACCACCATGTTTCATTGTATGTTCCCTGCCATGTTTGTATATTCACCATGGTGTAATCAAAGAGCTGTATTTCACAGTCACATCACACACAAAACCAGCCAACAAGCTGATGCAGTAATAGTAGATACTTATACTGTAAACTTGTTTCCTTGAACGTGGCCTTTGACAGATGCCACCTACATTTTGTTTTCCAATTTCATTCAGAATTTCCCAATACAAGCTTTACAACAGTCACAGAGTTTCAGTGGGTATGATTTAGCTGCTGTATCTGTAGATGCCGGAAACAGCTGTTCACTATATTTTGTAGGGAATTCTATACTGTACTGTATATTTCCTAGATTCTATTGAGAAGCAAACTAAGGTTCACAAAACATCCCAGTTCTAAATACAGTTATTTGTAAGCAAGTCATGATATGGTCATATTGTTATTAAGGCTAACTGAAATGCCACAAAGTCATGAGTAAGCTTTTGAATTTGCAAAATTTATTCAGGCTGAAGGATATTGGCCCCCTGCAATCCATCTTGAAAATGTTACAAGCTATAGGTTTTCAGGTTTTTACATCATGCCCCACTTTCCTTCCTCCTCTTATGATGATATTATTATTATTATTATTATTATTATTATTATTATTATTATGCCCTTTTCCCTGACAGGGACTCAAGGTGGCTCAAAATCTATGAAAAGCATACAAATAATTTCAATAAAAACAATGGCACCAGCCTTTTCATTAAAAGCAGTCAGTTCTCCAAAGCCTGTTGGAACAAGAAAATATTAATTTGGCCAAAGGACAGCAAGGGAGGGTGGGGAGCCAGTCTAGCTTTTCTAATGAGGGAGTTCCAAAGTCTGGGAGCAGCCACCAAGAAGGCTCTCTCCCACATCCTTTCCAAGCATGCCTGTGAGAGTAGCAGGACTGAGAGAAGGGTGTCCGCTAAAGATATCAAAACCCAGGCAAGTTCACAGGAGGGAATTTGGTCTTTCAGACAACTTGGACCTAAGCCGAATAGGACTTAATAGTATAGGGCTCACACTCTCCCGTCACTACTTATGAGCTTAGTAAATATGGCATGAGTCACTAATCCTTTGCCATTGTATATAATGCATAACTTAACATTTCGGGTGCAATCCTAGTATACACTTACATGGGGCTTTCTTCTGAGTAGCAAAACAGCATAGGATTGTGCTGTTACAGTAAAATTTATAATATTGAAGGGATGGTAATTTTTTCCTTTTGATGAGAGATGAAAAACTGTTATAGGGTGCATCTATTTGAAAGGTTTGTCGTCTAAATTTATATATTTTTATGAAATGTATTTCTGTGATAGTCCCTCAAAGCCACAATTATGGAGCAGAACTCTTCTTCTGCTACATTGAGTAAGCACAAGCTGACAGAATCTGTTCCAAAGCCACCAATCTTTTGCAGCATATAAATATAAACTCCAGCTGGGGGATGCTGAGGAGATGAAGATCAGTGAAGAAAATACTGAAATGTGAGTCTTTTAACAAGCATTAATTTAAAGGCCTGTTAAAATTTAAAAACCATTCTCATAATGGAAGGGAATGCTTAAGACATGCTTGGAGAAAGAGCAAAATGGCTTAACGAAGGTGATGATGCTATTTCCCTCAAGATTACTACAAATTGCTCTTAAGAAACCAGAGGCCTTCCTCCTCGGCATTGTCGGCCAGAGTGTGCAAAAGAAGGACCGAACCTTTTTTATGTATGCTACAACAGCAGCAAGGATACTTATTGCTAAAGGCTGGAAAACTCAAGACTTGCCCACACTGGAAGAATGGTAGATGCAACTGATGGACTATATGGAACTGGATGAGATGACTGGCAGAATCCAAGACCAGGGAGAAGAATTGGAGGAGGAGAACTGGAAGAAGTTTAAAGACTATCTGCAAAAGCATTGTAAACTGTATGAATGTTAAGAAAAATGTAAGATCTGTAACATCAAGGCTCTAACAAATTAATAACCTTTATGTATAAAAGTCAATGTAACTGAAAAATAAGATAAATTGTGGATAAATGGTATCCTATAATTAACCTTTGACAAAAGAAATCTAAAAGATTAAATTTGAGATTTGAATATTGGGAAATTTTAATTAGATAGACTAAATTAAGTTAATAATTTGCTGGTAAAACTTATGAGTCTAGAGAGTAGGAACAAGAGGCATGAGGAAGTCCAAGGATGTTTATGAAATGATGATATCTGAAATTGATATGTTTTTATATATATTTATTGTCAAACAAAATTTAATAAATATTATTTAAAAAAAACAAAAGATTACTACAAATTGCATCACTGTCCCAAGCTACTGTCTGTTAGTGAATGGTTTATTGTAGTGGGTTTCACCCTGCCCTTTAACGAGTTCCAAAAATATAGGCAAGCTAGTAGATATTTCTAGGAAGAAAACAATAATTATCAGTGCTTTAGTTTCCTAAGTTATTCATTCTAAATAAACTGTTGGGTTTGTGCTATTAGTATGCAGTCACTGGTTGCCCACAGATCTACCCTCTCCCAGTTATGTATGGCTAGAAGAGTATGTCTGATCAGGATCCCTGAGGCAAATGGGACACACCCCAGATACAACAAGATCTATGGGGATCTATACCACTTGCTGTGTATAGACTGGTTAATAATGTGTCAGGTGTGTGAAGCAAAGCAAAGTCACTTCCCTGTAAAAATAAATCTTTTATTTCTCATATGTAGTTACATACCTAGCTGCTTCTTCCACCCCACTTCTTTGTCTCTTTGCACTATGATTTCCCCAACCCCTCACATTAAAAGTTGTCAAATAACTATTTTTCACTCCTCAACATGACCTAATGTAGGGGTGAGGAGTCTCTAGTGGATTTCAGTGGGACATATGTCTTAGGAATAGGACTTTCAAGGCTGAAATCTTAAACAAATTTACTAGTTTGGGGACTGTTTATTGGACTGGGGAGAGGGCTACATTCCCTTGCTGGCAAACTTTGGCATGGTGGTGGTGGACGACATGCCAGTGGTGGGTAGGACCAGAAGGAAACATGGGCAGAGCAACAAATATGAAGTATAGCTTTGTACAGTAAGCTAGTTCTTCTGTCTTCCATCCAGGCAAGCAAGAGGTATTATTGGAGTTCAAAAACACCTTCTAGTCAAGCAAAAGCATTAAGCTGTCATGGAAAGAGTTGGTGGTGGCCTGAGGAAAGGGCATGTGTCTGGGAAAGGGGTGTGGCATGGGGAGAGCCCCGAGGGGAAGACAGGCTTGGAGTGTTCCCCACCCTGTTCTAAAGACCGCTGAAATACTTGTCCATGCTCAAGTAACCACCTCCTTACTCAATTTCCTCCCTGGCACTTCCTATAATTACAGAATACTTCAGAAATAAACTTTTCCTCTTGCTGCTATGATTGTACCACTCCTCTATTGAATTCCATTATATGTCTTCCTATAATTATCTAAAATGAACCTTAACATGCCATTCCACTCAAAATTACTCAACACTGATGACATATCCTTGAAGATCCTTGATCTGTCTTGGGTGAAAACCAGTGTGAGGTTGCGGTGCAATACATTTCTGTGTTTGGACCTAACTAAAAGGGCTGATACGTTCAAACATTTACACACACACACAGTATCATTTGATGATTGCAACATTGTGTGATGTGTATGCAATTGCACCATCTCAGAGTCGGATCGCCCACCATGTCACAGATTGTTGCAATGCTTTTAAACAGAGTCAGTTTATTGTAAGCATCACAAGTGTGCTAAAATCAAATACAATACAAGGATATTTTATTGTACCACAAAATACAGCCTTGCAATACATTGCAGACAACCAACCAGATCCACAAGGATAGTATGTAATAATTTGATATGCATTATTTATTTACAACATTTATACAGCACTTTTCATAATGACTTCAAGGCAGTTTACCAAAATGTCAGCATATAAGCTAAACTTAAGTCATACGCAGCATGACTCACCTTTACAGTTCATCCATTAATTGCTTAGGATTTGCAGACAAATCTTATCTGTGTCCACTCCAGACAAGCTTACTTTAAGAATTAGATAGCAGACATCGAGTTGAAACTTTGCAGGATAACCTGATTATTTTGACCAGATATGCACCAAAAGGGGCCAAGGGATGATAAAGCACACACTAGCCGATCTCTTAGGAACAAAGGGACGCAACGCAAAAATAAAAAAGGGGTTTGGGAAAAGCAAAGGGGTGCTTGCATGAGAGTTCGATCTGCATCAAGGAACAGGAATCCTGCATGAACTAACGTGCAGCACATTATTCCGAACGTGAGCACACAGCTGCGCGCGCGCGTAGCTTATACGCGCAGAGATTTCCAGCTGCGTCCTTGCTTGCGACGGGAGGTTGACGCCTCCCCCTCCGTCTCTTTGCAATGCCCGAGTCCTCCCCTCTTAGGCGGCTGGCAAGCCAGTTGTTTGTCCTCCTCGCGCGCCGAGAGGGGTTTCCCCAAAGCATCCAAATTGCCCTCTGGCGACTCCGCCTCCCAGAGGCTCGCGCGGCTGCTTGCTCCCTAGGCGGACGATGCCTACCTAGCAAGCCTCGCCTGGGCTTCCGCTTGGAAACGGAGAAATAAACGAGGGGCGGCGGCGGCGGCGGCGGCGGCTCCCTCCCTCCCCGCGCCGCCGCTCTACCACGCAGCCGCGCCTGAGGAGGCCGGCCAGGCTTCCCCGCTTGTGCCGCAGTGCCGTGCGCTGCCTCTGAGGCCAGCCAGGGGGCGCTGGTTGCCGGCAGCTGAGGCGGCCTCGGAGCGGGCGAGGGAGCCCAGCCAGCCAGGAGAGGAGGCAGCCCTCGCCGTCGGGAACAGGCGGGCAAGCGGGAGGCCGGGCCGGCGCCGCGCTGGCCTTCCTTGAGCTCGGGAAGAGGCCTGCCCGGGAGCCGAGCGAGGGGAGCCTCTCCGACATGCAGGCCCGGCGGCGCTCGCTGCTGCCGCCGCCGCCGCCTCCCGAGGTGAGTAAGCTGCTGGCCGCCTCCCGATTTAGCCGGTCACCGTCGGGCCGCTAAGGCCGGGCATCCTCTCCCAGGCCCCTGTGGGGCGGCGTGAGAAGGGAGCCTCTCTTGGTGGAGGGTGGGGGGCTGCCCCACGGATCCTGAGGAGAGGAAGCTGAGGGAACCTTCCCCCAGGGAGGGTGGCCCAAAAGGGGCGAGAGGCGACATAACTGAGGGTCGGAGCGCGTTCCCCCACAGCACACCTTGGGTCAATTCCGCCGCCCCCCAACCTTAGGGGCGCGAGTTTCCCTCCTTCCTACTAGGAACCATGAAAGCCTTGGGACCTTGAGAATAAAGAGGCAGGCGAAGAGCTTCTCGTCCCTCCTTATCCCTCGCCTTGTTTGTCTGGCTTGTCCTGATGGAGCGGGTTGGGGGGAAGAGAGCCCTGTTCCCTTCATGGCAACCGGGAAGCCTTCGGCGAGGAGTTCCTGGCTTCCCATTTATAGCGCTTCCCACCCCTCTTAATATCTCAGGGGGCGAGCGAGAAGACGTGGCAGCCCCCCGCGCCGCCGCCCCAAACAAACGAGCGAGCAAGCCTTCTCATACCGCTTCTGTTAATTAGTAGATTCCCCTCCCCCATACATCCAGCCCCCCCCCCCACCGTAGAGCATATGCATCGCTTTTCCCCAGTCCTTGCTTGTTTTTGCAGTTGTGCATTCTTGCATCCCCTTTCTTTCCTGTCCTGCTGCTTTACAGGCAGCTCCCATTTGTTCGCAGCCCAAGTTTCTCATACTGGATCTGACGGGAATATTGCTGTCAAGGTGTCCTATTTTGTGCCCGAAGTACCTTCCTTTGCTCTGGCGTCGTTTGTTGCAGTCTGTTCACTATTTAAATAATTTGAAACGTGCCATAACTGCCGAACTAGAGCGCTTACCAGGAGGCAAGGTTACTTTTAATTGTGTTTGTTGTTGCGCTCACTTAAGTGATACTCACCTTGGTGATAAAATTCAGGTATTTTTTAGTTCTGTGGATGTGGGTAAGTAGGTCCAGATGACTGGTTGCAATGGAGGGAATGCATATCTTGTAACATGAATAACTGGTGGGAATTACCTTGATAAGTTTGAATGTTTAGGTATTTTGCATATATGTAAACAAATAGTATTTTCATGTACTGAAATAGAAGTATATATGACAACAGAATATATTTATTAATATATTTAAACAAGGTGAAGTTCCACATGTAAAATGTCCACAAAACTTGAATGGTCTTGTGGTGTTAGTGCAGATTTTCATATCTGAACCTGCTGCTATTTATTTGTGACTTAAGATGGATGCAAAATTTCAAAGAGCCTGGTAGAGTGAGTAAGGGAAACATGGAGGTCACACTAAAGGTTATAAGGACAGCAGGTTGATTATTTTTAGCACATAGACATCTAGAAGGATAATATATTTATTATGTAAAATATCAAAATCTGAATATAGATGCATGAAAGTGGAGTGCTTATTTGGATTGTACTGAAAACTGTTAGGTTGTCTGAGCTTGGCCCAACATAGATAAAACTGCTTTTATTGATCAGCAACACAAAGATGCACATATGTGGTAGTGAATTAATGTTTGTTTCTCTGGTGTGGATTTAATATCACATGCCTTATATCAGTATAATTTAATGGCCAGGATTTACTAAACAAAAAATGTATTTACACTTGATTAAACTTAGTACAGTAGACAAAAAACTTTAGATTTTGATATCTGGTAAATGCTGGCACAATTAAGAGGGTTCTTCAGTGGCCCAGAGGTCCTTTAAATGTTGCTCAGCTGCACAGAAGCATTTCATTAAAAAAGCAGCCCTCACTTGACCAAAATTTAAAGGGCCCCATAGAGATCTGATTTTTTAAAAGCAACTTTACTTCACTGATAATTGCAGCGTGTCTCATGGCATCAAATCTAGACTTTGGTTTAGTCTCATGCTTGAAATCTTACTGAAATTTATTTAAAGATTGTGAATGTCTATGCTGTTTCTTTTTAAAAATGCAAAATATTTAATCCTTTCATAATCCATGCAGCTCTAAATCTAAGCAAATAAAATTTAACATATAACTTAGACAGGCTTTACATTATTTTAATAAATTAATTCTTAGTGCATAAGTAAAGGATGAACTATTCAGAGCAGATGCTTTTCAGCATGTTTTCAGATGCTTTTCAGCATGTTTTCTAGCATTTATGTTCTCATTGTTCTTTTACATTTGAAAATGATAGTGTATATCTAGACCACTGGGCTCCTTGGATGAAAAATGTAAATGGATGCAGAAATATATGCTGAAGTCAACAGGCAAATAATATGCCTTACTAGAGCAGGATTGCTAACAGCTAAGAATTTTTATGCCAACATCTAACTGTTTGGATAAAGTATAACTAACAATATTTATTTTGGAATAATATTTCAAAACAGGCTTGCAGGTAAATATTTAGGATTGGAATAGCAGAAACAGTGATAAAATATGTATGTATCCCTGTAGTTGTGAATGGTCCTGTGCGAAGGGTTATGAAAGTACCGGTACTTTAATCTACTTAAGCTGCGGTCTTAACACACACCTACAAGGAAATAAACCTAATTAAACATAGTGGAATTTACTTTTAGGTAAATATGCATAGAATTGCTTTGTTAGAGCTAGAAGGTTATAACTTGACTAATCGGCTTCATTTTAATAAGAGCATAAGAGCCTGCTGGATGTAGTCTAGCACCCTGTCTCATAGTGGTCAACCAGATGCTCTAATGGAAGCCCATAAGCCATGTTAAAATTCTCAGTTTATACCACCTTTGTATAAGCAAAGTTATGGATATTAGGGCATTATATTATACTTTTTTCATGGTGCTGGTATTAAGGCAGTTTTTAAGCCACCAGCCCAAGCATGCTTAAGTTAGTAGTTTGTGGTTTAAAGTAAAAATAAACACAGTTTATTTGTTGTAAATATCCTTATTAAGTGGCTTGAAGGCAATTTTTACTCACACAGGAGACCAAGTGGCTATTTACGAGCCCGATACAAAGGTGTTGAAACAAGTCTCTAGTAATTTTGACTTCGTTTTGCTAAATGAAACCTGGGAGTTGATGCAAAGGTTTTTGGAGCATGTGGCCAAAAGTGAAATTGTGGAAACTGTTTGAAATGCTCAGTGAACAGTAGTTGCCTAAACCTTTTAATTTATGTAAGAAGATGTGAAAGATGGAAGCAAACAGTGTTTCTCTGCCGATGGAAGGCATTTGTTATAGAACTAGAGGGCCGGCAATTCTTCCTCCCTGCCTTCTCCCCAAAATTTGCTGAGGTTTTGGGGAACCCCTTGGAGCAAATTTCTTGGGGTTTGCAGGAGGGAATTTATTTCCTCCACCAATAAAGCAACACCAACTGAATTCTATTCAAAGTAATACAGTATTTAATTTTCTCCATCATTGTGTGTTTAGAAGGACAATAGGTAGCTGTCTTATAGAAGTCAGACCATTGGTCCACCAAGCTTAGTATTGCTGCTAATGGTGTCTCCAGGTAGGGCTGGAAAAGACTCCTGACTGAAACACTGGAGAGCCAATTCCCTAGAGCCAAGCTCTAGCAGCTATGTAGCTTAGGATGCAGGTTTAGCTGCTACTGAAGTAGAGTCATAGGGTGTGATTGATTATGATTACATGTATGTTTATTTTAATTCACAGTAAGTCTCTCTTCAAGATGACCAATCACAATAAGCATATGAGGAAAATAGTTGAGTCATAAGTAGTGTGACCTATTTATTTGTTTAAAGTATTTATTTCCTGCCCCTTCATTGTAAAAGCAGTGCTCAGGATATGAAAGAAACAAAACAAAATTGCATATTTTTATGCAAGCAAGATTGGGGAATATCACAGCAGGGTTGTGGGGTCAGTACAATAAAAGTGTGTGGAGTCAGTACAATAAACACATCCGTCCAACAGGCCAAACTTGCCCTAGAACACAAGTTTCTTCACTATGTACTAGACAATTATTTGGGTGAAACAAACCTCCTTTGAATAAGAACTTTCACAGCTTAGATGTGATCCCAAGAAGGTTGTCTTCCACATCTCAACCAGGAACCTCTCTTCCACTGGTAGAACATAGAGAAGAATCTCTCCTGGAGATGTTAATGAGGAGGACTGCTCTGATTGGAGGAGGCAGTCCTTTAGATTAAATAATAAATCTTTAGATAAAGGTAATTAACAGTAGCTGGAATTGTAAAGAAGTTTGTGCAAGTACGCTTTCCCAACGGAATATATATTGTATGTTTTTGATTAAACAAAAATAGCTTTTAAGAGCAAGACCCTAATTATATACAGACTTTGCAAGTTCCTGTCAATGGGACTTGCTTACCAGTACTTCAAAGATTCAGTACTGGTAGGTTAAGCCTATTTTCCATAATGGGAAAATAATGGACTTTTGTAGAAAAAAGAATGCTTTGCTCTCAAACTCCTTAAAGGCATCTGGCCTCAGAAGGTCCGGCCTTTGTATTCTGTTTGTAGACATCTTTTTAGTAATAGCTGTGGAAATTGAGCTTCATTAAATGACCCATTTAATTTTTTTTAAACCAAACCTTCACTGCCTCCATCTAATTAACTAAGAAGTTGAGTGGAAGGTTTGTTTTAGTTCAGTCTGTCAGCTCCTACAGTGAGATTGTACTGCTACTTTACATTTAAAAAAAAAAAAAAAAAACAGATTAGTTTATGTGCTGTGGAAAACAAAGCATGTATCCAGAAATGTAATAAAAGGCAGTGTGTGTTTTTGTCTTGGTGCAAATGTTAAGAAAGCTGGTCCATATGTCAGCTTCTTAGTGAGTGTACCTGAGGCAAGTACTCATGCTGCAAATTTTGCATAGTGTGTATGTGGGGGGAGGATACCGGTAATTCCTGTCTGGTTCACCTCATACAGTTATCTGTTACATTTGTTTCAGTTGAGAGGAACAGCTGGCCTAGAGGTGCTGTTTTTACTGCAGCTGGTACTTATAAACTAAAATAGGAGGTCCTATATATTTTTTGTGTTTGCATACTGTTGTGACTTTTTGGATAAGCATTGTTTACTTTTTGTGGTCCATTACTTTCAATTGCTTTAGTGCAGATTTAGGCCAGTACAAAAGAAGAAGGGTTAAACGCATGTCTCAAGCACAATAGCTTTTGTTTTGTCACTGGAGTGGCAGATGGGAAACCAGAATCTCTTACATTCCCGCATACATTGACTATGGGGGAGAGGCATTTACCATCAGCTGATGATCTTAAAATTAGACTTCATTTGAGTCTGTGCTTCTTCAGTGTTCTGTAATAAAAAGCATGTTTATTGTATCAATGCACTCTTAAAATTTTATACAGATGATTACATTTTGAGCTAATGTATGCTGTAGAATCATCTTCTAAATTGACTGAAATTCATATAAATATATGAAGTAAACCTATGAATTGGTTGTATTTTGCTTTATTGCACAGTATTCAAATACATTAATTTTCTAGATACGTTAAATGTCTCTTCTGGTATATAGCCTTTTTTGTTAGAACATCTGTAACTGTCAGAAACCTCTGTGTTGATCCCCCCCCCATAATATAGCAAACATAGAAATCCGTAATGTTCCCTGTAAAAGGCAGATCAAAGTACTGTACAAATCTCCTAATAGCTGTGCCTAGCTATGAATGACACTTCCTCGTTATAAGCACTTTCATATTTTCTGATTTCACTTTGCTGTGTCAAAATTTTGCTTTGAACTCACTCCTAGCTATGTTCACCTAGCTGGCTGTACACTGTTTGGTATACAATTACTATGTAGGATCAGTAGGATGAAAGCTTGTTTAGATGTTTAGTTGTCTTATGTTTGCAGTACTGTTCGCACCAACATTCAAAAATTCATAAGACTGAAGTTAATTATTCTGCATCTCCCAGTCCTTACATAGCTCCCTGTCCTCCTATTCATTCTGCTATTAAATTGAGAGTGAAGATGGCATAATGATTCTTTTGTGTTGTTTATCTCTTCACCTTGTTGTCATGCTGCCATGCCCTTTTGCTGGATATTCTGCATCCTTGGTGTACGTTGGCTCATGGGACTATTGGGTCATGAATAATCTTCATGAGAAGAAATGTTTTATGTATATGCCTGCTGCACATTGAAACGCCAAAATAAGCCATTTCCCAGATAGCCTTTTAGTAAAATGTCTACTCACCACAAAATATGCACACTACTCAACTTATCACCACTTTGGCATAACATCCATCACTCATTTTCACTATATAATTGCACTTTGCTCTACCCATGCTTAACTCTGATCTAATTTCTCTCCACCACTCCACGTTTGGTCTCCGTAATTATTGATCATAGAATTGTAGAGTTGGAAGGGGTGACAAGGATCATCTAGCCCAACCCCCTGCAATGCAGGAATCTTTTGCCTAACATGGGGCTCAAACCCATGACCCTGAGAGTTTCATGCTGTACTTACTGAGGAAGGGAGAACAATGTTGAAAGTCTCTATTGATGATGGAACCAGGAATAGGAAAAAGCAACACAAAATACCGTATTTTTCGCCCTATAGGACACACCGGCCCATAGGGCGCACCTAGTTTTTTTGGGGGGAAATAAAGAAAAAAAATTTAATCTTCCCCCCCCCACGCTACTCAGCGCACCCCAGGCTTCGGGGTGCAGGCTGCTGTCCGCAAGCCTGGAGAGCCCGGCGGGAACTCCCGCCGGGCTCTCCAGGCTTGCAGATAGCTTTCTGAAGCCTGCATTTGCCCCATAGGATGCACACACATTTCCCCTTCATTTTTGGAGGGGAAAAAGTGTGTCCTATAGGGCGAAAAATACGGTATGTTGACCAGGGACTGCATCATAGCATAGGAAAGGTGGAGAGTAGGGCTGGGTGATAAATCAGTATATCATCCCAAACTGTTTTTGAATCCACATTGTGATAACTGTTTTGACCTGGCAATATATCATGAGAGAAATTTGGACAAAAGGATTGGAAACTGATGACTTCCCCATGGGGTGGCTTGGCTGAACCAACACTTTTCTCTGCAGGAAGGGGAGAATCGCTACTGCTGGGATTAAAATATGTAGAGCAGGGGTAGTCAACCTTTTTATACCTACTGCCCACTAATGCATCTTTCTTGATGGTAAAATTTCCTTACCACCCACCAGTGCTCGATGGAAGGAGGATTCAGCTTGTGCCGTAGAACCCCCTACCGCCCACCTAGAATCCTGAAACGGCCACTAGTGGGCGGTAGGGACCAGATTGACAACCCCTGATGTAGAGGGAAGGGGACTCTCCCAAATCACACACACACAAGTTTGGAGAGGGGCAGGCCAAACAGCGCACCGCCATATCCCTGCTTTGCTCGCTTGCTCGCCTCCCTCCCCAGTGCCACAGTCCCTTCTCCTTGCACTGAGGGAGGCGGCAGACGTGCATCTTTGCCTTAGAGCTGCTCCCCCACTACCACCCCTGCCACTCCCATCCCTGCTACTACCTCTTCTCCCATGCCCTCAGTTCTGTGGTCAGCTTTCCCGCAAGGTGGGAAAAACTGTGAAGCTAGTCAATGCTTCTCAATTCCTGTTACTCGTCTTCTGCATGTGCATGTGTGTGCATGCATGCATGTGTTTGTCTGTCTCCCTGTGCTAAGACTCTGAATATAGGGGTGGGGTTTCCCCCTCCAGGGTCTGTCTCTTCTGCTTTCCCTCTCTATTCCGCCCCATCCAGAAACTGACATGAGGTTTGGCTGCTTCTTCCTCCCCACCTCTCTCTGTCTGGGTAGCAGTTGCCAGGACATTACCCCATTTGATTTTACATGGTTCCATCCTTATTTCAGGCATCGTTATATATCTGTATTTCACAGTATTTAGCTGGTATATCACGATAGTGAAAACCAGATATCATCCAGCCCTAGGGAAAGAACAGTGTGTAGGAATGAAGTGATTAGGGCCCATTCCCATTGGCATAATTTCTTGTTTTATTGTAGTCAGTGAATACACACAGTGGTTCTGTGGTGTTGAAAATGTATTTTTTGTAGTGTGGTGGGCACATACCCACAGCCTCGTGGTACATCTTCAGGAGAAGAAAAGATTAAGGAGTAAACCCTATACCTATCTGGAATGGAGTCTGTAAGATGATTGAATGATGTTTTGTACACCTCCTTCTGGCAACTCCTGCAGCCAAGCTGGTACCAAACATATTGCTCTGCTTTTCTTAGCAAGGCTGAGAGGGGTCTTGTTGTCTGGGCTGCCTAGGACCTGCCCAGACTTTTGCCCTGGAGAAGTCACTTGGATCTGCCATTTTTAAAATGTCTGCAGGCATCGAAGTATGCCAGTCAAATTGATAGTCCTGTTCTGTATGATTATTTTCCATTACACATTACACATTTGTATTTATTTGGTTTTGGTATTTAATTTCTCATGTCACTCTATTAATTTGAGTCAGAGAGGAAGGAAGGTACACTTACCAGAGGGACAGTCACCAGGTGGCTTAGTTGAATGCTGCTGTGGAAAGATATACACCAGGGGTGTCCAAGAGACTGCGATCTACTCCCACTATAAATAAACTGGCAGTGATCTACCCATTGGATTTGACCAGAGCTGTTGAGCTTTTTTTAGGGAGAGAGGTCAGATCGACCGGTAGATCGTGATCGACCAGTTGGACAGGCCTGATGTACTGATGTACACAATCTAGCAACAAGGATACATTGAAGAGCTCAAGTTGCAGCCCTCATGTTTTGCCATCTTCTGCGTACTTGTAGCAAAAACGTATTCCTGGTTATTTCCTTAAGACTATTTCCTCCATACTTTGGTGTTAGTCTCCAGCTAGTCTGGTAAAACGTTAATCCTATCACAGAAAACTTGGTTTATTATAATAAGAAAGTAATGTTTCCTAATGAAAGTGAGAACCACTATAGATTAGGTGCTATAAGGTGCCCAAATCTTTTATTACCTGAGATGAATAAGTACAAATTTCTATTGTAGGCATAAGCAAGTGTTACCAGTTAAGCTAGTGAGAAAATGGCAAGTCTTTTCAAGTTGGTATCTAGCAACTTATTGTAATGCCTTTGTAGTCTTAGGGCTTGGTTACTCTTCTAAAGTTGCTTTTGACTGTGTTTCGGGAAGCACATTTACACAAGGATGCATGGCCTCATAAAGAAACTAGATGCAGTTCAGGACACTGATAATAAACTAGTTTAAGCCCATCTTACCTCCTGCCTCTTCATGAGATCAGATGTGTGCTCTCTACACCTTATTTGGGAAAGGATAGTTGATAGTTCATCTGTGTAACTGCTGTGGAGATTTGGGAGCATGTGTTGGAGACAGGGAATAATTGGTATCTATTTGGTGGGGGGCTTTCTTTGGTGGCCACTTAAATGTAGTGGAGCGAAGGTTGTGTTATCAAATTGTTTTTAATAGGTTTCAGAGGGGGAAAATCTTACCCTAACTTGGATTTCAAGATGAGGCAGGCTGAAAATAGCTAAACTACATACAGCTAATAGCTGCTTTAGGAATTCTAATGTGGTGTTTGTTTCATTTTTAGGATCAAGCAGATTCAATTCAACTAGCTGATTGGGCAGTGTATATCATGGATAGACATTGGTTCATTCGTTTCTTTATGCATGTGTAGGAGAAAAAGGTAAGAGGATGGCAAATGACAGTATACATCTGGAATATTTGAATTAAGAGAGCGCCTTTAAATTTGCATCCTTGGTATGCTTCTTATATTGCAGTCCTAAACAGATCAGAAATTTATTTATTTATTGAGTTTCTGGCCTGCTGTTCCTTCTAGGGCAACAAACAACCAAGCAGGAAAACATTTTTTTCACCCCAGAGCCTTCCACAATAAGAGTTATGAATCAGTCTAATTTCTAGTAATGTTTCTAGGGTGTTTTGTTTAAAGCAAGGACAAGGAAGCTGTGGCCCTCAATATATTGTTACTTTTATCATTGCTGGCCACAATAGTGTTCTGCAATAGAATCATTCATTTTTAAATTTAAAGTTTAGAGTTTCCTGTTTGTAAGAAAATTATTATGGGTGGTGACCGGTTTGGGCGTGATTGCTGACGCGCTGGTCCTTTTGGACCCAGAAGAAGGTGGAGGGGTGGTGCACTTATATGTGCTATGCCGACGTACACAGGTTAGAAGTGGATCGCCCACATGAAATGGTTGCCATCTGTACTGTAAATTTAACAACTTTTAGCTGTGCTTTTGCAGTAAATGGGTGCTGTGAATATTACATACTTACTAATTGGATTGTGAACTGAAGTGTATTTAAGGCCAAGTTTGCCTGCTTTTTCTTTAGACTTCTGGTTTTTTCCTTGAAACCTAGCTGTGGAATCAGGCACTGTCACTAAGTTCTTGATTTAATGTATTTTGGTTGCCTTCTCCAGCACAAATGTTTGCGGGAGAGATTTGGGAGAAAGTTTTAGAAAGGTGCACATAACAAGCTAGCTTTTTTTTTTTCATTTGTGAGGCTACATATATTGAATGACTGGGTTGTCTGGTTCATAGTCTGCATGCAAGGCCTACTATTTTGCACACCAGCACAGACTTCTTCAATGTCTATTTGGATGGTGGCATTAAAAATTGCAGGCTTTGCTTCTGGTTAAAGAATTGGTTGATCCCTTGACTGTGTGCAGGAACAGGTCAGTTGTGTGTACTACACTTTATCGTTACAGTGTTAATTTTAAAATTCTGTGTTCAGATTTCCTTCCCTATATAATAAACACTGTTGTAAGATATTCAAATCTCTCTTTTAATTTCTACAAGGTCCTTGATCTTGAATAAGTCATATCAGTCACATTACATTTAAGACTTTAGTGTGAAATAGTATTACTTCCTTGGCTAATATGCTGGCTTGTTTTGAGTTGTTGTTCCAGTCCTCCAGGATTATGTGGTTGGCAAAGCTTAGGCTAAATGCTGTATCCTGTCATGCATTAATCTAGGTTAGATACTGTAGATGCTGCAGATTCAAGAATTATAAGCACAATAGACAAAATATTATTGAAGTAACAGGAGTCATCTTTTAAAATGTCCATTATATAATTTATTTGACTGAAATGGTCAAGAGCCCATACTATAGTAAAGCTCGCAATATACTTTTGGACAAGTCAGTGATTTTCAGTATAGCTTTGTTTCCTGTGGGGTTGTTAAATGTTCTGTGGAAAAGAAAGGAATATATATTTGTATAAAGTAAAGATTTCTGAACTGTCACATCTACTCTTTGCAATTATTGTTTCACCTCATCCATTCAAAACTTTTTTATGTAGAGATGGTTTATAAAGTTACTTGGCCATTGGGGAGTTACCAAGATGATATATTTATTAGGTAACATCTCCCAATGCGTCCTTGTAGTTCAAATCTGTTATATGGATGAGAAATGATTGGTAGCATTCTTGGGTCAAGCATAGATAATGAGTTGTGTGTGTGGTTGGAAGACTGATTACCATATTTTTCCGTGTATAAGATGCCCCCATGTATAAGACGCCCCCTATTTTTGGGGACTCCAAATTAAGGAAACACCCCTCAGCATTACCCATGTATAAGACGAGCCCCAATTTTAAACCTAATTTTTTGGTTAAAAAAACCCTAGTCTTATACACGGAAAAAATACAGTAATTTTTCCTGATTTGATACTTTAGTCACTACTAATTGAAATCCTGCTGATTTCTGTCTGAGTTAGTAACTGGATCCAACCCTGAGCCTGAGTGCCCAGGTTTCTGCAGTGGCCAGGAGTGCATCTGCATAGCTAAAGCCAGTGTGCCAGATATCTGGAGATATCTGATCTGCCCACAGTGACACACACCTTAGTTACATCCCATTTGGATTACTGTATCATGCTTTACATGGATCTGCCTTTGAAAAATGCTAGAAAACTTTTAAAGGGCCCAAGGAGCTCCACTGGCTACTGGTCTGTATCCGGGCACAATTCAAAGTGCTGGTTGTGACCTATAAAACCTTATACTGCTTAGGCCTAGGCTATCTAAAGGCCCAGGGTATTTTCCTATACAAACCTATCTGGGCTCTTGAGATGTTCGAGGTGGCCCTTCTCTCATTCCTGCCACGCTCACAGGCACCTTTTGTGAGAACGCCGGAGAGGCTACTCCCAGACTTTGGAACTCCCTTCCTGGTGAGCCTAGACTGAACTCTGTCCTTGTGGTCCTTCCTCTGGCAGGTGAAGATTGTTTTATTCCATCAGGCCTTTGGGAGCTGATTGCTTTTAAGGAAAGGGTTTTTAATAGTGTTGTGCTGTTTTTACCGTCTGTATTTTAATAGATTTATTTTTTACATTGTTTTAATTCCATTGTTGTTTAATTACTTTTCAGCTATTATTGATTATAACTTTTTAGCTTTCTGTGTTTTAGCTGTGCTTGTACAATCTGGACAAATCTAGTTTTTATTCTTTTGTCTATTTATTCCCCACCTTTTCCCCCAAAACCAGGGCTCAAGGCAGCTTACAAAAATTAAAACAACGCTAGGCGATGCAGAAGGTGGGGTCTAGATTAGGACTGATGCCACCGTGATGGCACTGGGGCTCGATGAAGATCCAGTAGATCCTGTGCCAGCTCAGTGCCCTTCGCCCTCTCCCACTAGAGCACACACACCTGGTCTGGTGGGTAGAATGGGGGAGCTCTGCTTTGGTAGAAGGAGTAGATACTAATGGAGGCTGGCAGTGTTAGGCAGTAAATTGGTTTCAGTAGTTGTTACATATTAATTTTGTTTCAAAGTTATTAATAATTGCCATTGTGAAGCTCACTGAATGTGTTCTTTTAGGAAGTCCTGCAATGTTTCATATTTTACATAGGATCTTAGTTTTAGTGGATACATAAAAGAATAGATTGGTACATTTTCTATCATCATGCCAGTCATCCTGCTGTCATTTAACCAAATTTATATACAGTGGTACCTCGGTTTACAAACTTAATCCGTTCTGGAAGTCCGTTCTTAAACCGAAACCGTTCTTAAACCAAGGTGAGCTTTCCCTAATGAGGCCTCACACTGCCTTTGCCCTTCCACCGTTCGGATTCCATTCTTAGACAGAGGTAAAGTTTGCAAACCGGGGCACTATTTCTGGTTTTGCGGAGTTTGTAAACTGAATCGTTCTTAAACCAAACTGTTCTTAAACCAAGGTACCACTGTACTACTCAACTCAAACAAGAACTCTCTAAGTTGCTTACAAAAGACTTTTATTTCCAAAAGTTAGCTAAGAGTGTGATTCCAAGTGAGTTGTAGGTTGGGGTGTGAAGTGACAGATTGTATTCTATTTTTAATCCCATGTTGGCTAGCACTGGCAAGGTTGGAGGTGTAAGGACAGACTTGTCTTCTTCTTGGCTCCCAGGGAGCCTTTTCTTTTTTAAAAGAATCACCCCATTGGTTCTAATGGAGAGGGAAATTAGATATACCAGTTCCAGAGTGGCATGGATGCAGACCTGATCATGTCTCGGCCAGTCATATACTCTGCCCTTGGAGTGCCTTGTTTCAGGGCCTAACATTGATTACTGCTAGTGAAAATAGAACTGTGCCTATGGAGCTTTCCCACATAACGTCCCCCCTCCCCATTGGAGACATGCAACCCTAACCACTTCCATCCATTAGATCTGTGAGTTAGGTTTCCCCTTCCCGTCTTTAGAAAGAAAAGGAACAATATGATTTTATTAGGGTTTTTAAAAATAATAATAATAATACTTGCAGCAAATAACTGATAAAACCAAAATAAATCCTTAAGTCCCTTCTTAGTCTAGAAGGCTTCTAATTTATTTGTATATCTGGCTGATATGGATGAGGCATTAGGAATTAGAGGATCAATACAGTTTCATCATCACAGTTTTGTAATACTGGGAAATGCTTTTGATTTTATAGGAAATAGTCAAACTAGCTTAAATTTTAAGCTTGGTAATAATCTCTAAATTTTATGATGGGACATTGGAATATTGCTAGAAGTTCATAACTGGCTGTCTGCTTGACAGGTTCAGACAAGGAGCTGGGTGGCATTTCCTGACAAATGGAGAACTATTTCCAGGCAGAGGCTTTTAACCTTGATAAGGTTTTAGATGAATTTGAACAAAATGAAGGTGAGTAACTTTTGTTAGGGCTGGAGATGCAAACTAATATCTGGATCTGTGACTCTGGTTGTATTTCTTCGTATTTCCTGTTCAATTGTAACTAACATCTGTTATGCATTTGCTGGGAATAAAAGTCTGAAAAGGATATTGAGAAATCTACGATTTTTTTCTAGGTAGAAACAGTTAAAATAATTGTCTTAAAAATTTCAGTGATTACATGAATGATATCCCTGTATTAATTGGGTGTCAAACATTGGCACAATTGCATAGATATATAATTTACAGGTGAGAATTGCTTGCAGCTAGAGCTAGTACAGATAAGATTAGCTGTCTGTGGATAAGAAGTAATCAGCTTCCATCTGCTCTTTTGCCACCTAGAATGCACATACTCCCAGATCAATCCCCCATTTTACACTAAGTTCAGTGTTACATTTCATTGTGCTCCTAGTTAGCACAAGTCTTAACTAGCTTTTACAACACTGATTAATTGTTTGTTTCCTATACCTATGACTTTGCTAACTGATGGCTAAAATTTGCACATAATACTAACATAAACTGTGGCTTAGCACAAATGAGCAAATGTGTGGGTCCAGGGGATTGTGACCACTGCCCTTTTCCCCTGCTCCTGCTGCCACTGCACTACCCAGGACTAAGCCATAGTTCGGCTTAGCCTTGCATTTGAACCCAGGCTCATGGTCTGTCTCCTCCAGATGAACCATGAGTGGTAAACTAAGAACAAATATTGGTTACAGCTTGTCGTTTGTGTTAGCATTTAGTTTACATCACAAAATAATAACAGTAAACTCCCTGAGTAATCACAAATAACTAGGGGGGAATTCAGCTTCACGCTGTTACAAATGTTCCATCTGTACAAGCATATCAGTTTCCCAGATGGAATGATCCCTTGCTCTTGTGTGCTGTTTTGGGGATTCTCTCAACCCCTTGAGCAAATTATAGATGTTGCATGTGTGGGAGGGGAAAGCCCTGTTGTGGAAGCCTTCCTCTAATGGGGTTTGGTAGGTGTATTCCTCCCTAGGTTCTGTGGGTTGTTGTAGGAATACAAGAGCTTATTAACTTACTAACTACATTACTAAATGTGTACATTGAGGAGAGAGAAGAAAAAATGGCATTCACACAATACTGAAACATCAAACATGTTTTGTAAAATTAAATTCCCAAGTGGTTTGTTTGTCTGTGATTGCTGTATTCCCTGTTACGTGATTTGTATGTAGCTGTCACTTTCCTCCCTATACTATGCTACTTCACTGTTCCACTGTTGTGAATGCGTGCTATAACGATAGGATTTATCATTGTATAATTTGTACAAGTAGGGCATTCTCTGGCATGAAAAGTGTAACAATGGAAACAGGCAAACCCAAAAAGAGCTTGGCTGGATTAGATGAAAGGTCTGTCAAGTTCAGCATCCTGTTTCTCACATAAACCAAAGAGGTGCCTTTGGGGAGATTATAAGTAAGCTATTTCCATGCCCACTTTTTCTCCCCAAGACCTAGTAATGTGGTATACTGCTTCCAGACATGGAGGCTTCATATACAGTAGTCATCATAACTAATAGGCATTGTTAGACTTAATTGATGGAAGGTCTAATCCCATTTTTAAAGCCATCACAGCTAATGGTCATCTTGTGGCACCACATGCCATTAATAAATAAATAGCTTTTATAAGGAAAAACACAACCTTTGGTGTTTAATGACTCCAACTACAGAAGCAATCAAAGTGCTATTTGAGAGTTAATGTGATTTGGTTACCTTTTTTGGCCAACATTTATTCGCTAGTTGGGCTGATAGAAATGGCTTTCTTAGGACTTATCCACACTGTAGTATTCTTCTGAGAAACGAAAATGGTTTTAGTCTGTGGGTATAACTCATAGACTAATTGCTTTCCTGAGTGGTTTCCCTTTTTACGGTGCTAAATGATGTATTTGCAAAAAGCAGATATGATTCCTGGATTGCTGTTTGAGAAAGCACCACAGCAGCCTGAAGGGCGGATGCTGGAAGAAGGATGGTTGGAGAGGCAAAAAGCAGCCCCTTTTGGGGAGTGTGAGGACTAAATTTTGAGAGGATTTTTGCTTTTGCTGTTGCTGGCATTGAGCATTGTGTGCCAAGACAATATCATCGTCGGCCACATGTGGCTGAATTGGGTGAATCTGTCTCTTTATCCAGCCGTTCTTCAGTGGGTGGAGAAGTTGCAGCTCTTCATTTATCATTTTTTATTTATATTTACTAAATTTGCATACTGCCCTTCATCCACCAATCTCAGGGCTGTTCATCTGAATGCTGTAGTGACAGATTTTGCTCCCCAGAAAGGGTCTCTGCTTCCTCCCCAGTCACTACTGCAGCTGAAGAGTTCTTAAAACACTCACCACCTTAAACTGGTATAGCACTGCAAATTTGTTACCATAAGAATGCCAAAATAGGTTTGATTGGTTTATGTTTGTGTGCGTGTATAAAAGGCAGTAGGTGCACTTTGATGAAGTATTTATATTTTGGCCATGGTTTAGATTGCAAACTGGCAGCCAAGCTAGATGATATTAGAAATGCATGTTCTCCTTTAATGTGGCCTGCTTTTAAAAAATAAATTGGGGGGGGGGAGGGGGTGTGAACCCTCCACTGCTATTTGCCCTGAGGGAGAAGCTGCCATTGGTGACAGTGGCAACTTTCCTTTCTGGTAAATAGCAGCATCTGTATCATGTGTATAAAAAGAACCATGGTGCGGGGGAAAGGGACAAACTACAGTTTTTAAGCATTGCAGCTCCAGTCCTGATGAGCTTCTTAATGTTTGCTATTCCCCCCCTCCCAAAAAAAGACATGTGAAATGGGACCATACATTTCTCATTTTGTCTAGTTTTACCCAGAACAGTATATACAGTTGGCAGCAGTATACTAACTAATCGACTTTCTGTGCTTGGGCCCTATTACCTTTACAGAGATTTTCAATATAGTATATGATTTTTTTTTCATTATATGTGGAACAAACATGCATTTATTTAATTTTACATGATCTCTGTTTTGAGTTTGGCAACTGGAGAATATATAAAGCAAGTTTATTCGAGTGTTTCTGCAGTGTTCCTAAGCTACATAGTTATGTAAAACACTTAAGAATTGGAATACTGTTAACAATGCCATCTACAAAGGGAACAGTAACTAGAAATGCTTTTGCTTCCACAATATTTTTCAGTATAAGAAGCTATTTGCAATTATTTTAATTTCATTTATGCTTACGATAATTCTGTGAAGTTAGCTAAAGCTGCAAGATGATGTCTTGCCCAAGGTCACCCAATTAGCTTTAAGATTAAACAGGAATTTCAATGTGCTTTTGAGTCTCCAAAATTGACATTCATTTCAGTTTGCTGTGCTATATTGTCCCCAGCTTCTTTGAATAACTTGTATGATGTCAGTTCTTGTTTGGGTTTTACATGTTTGTCTTAATTAATGCTGTTGTTTTGTACTTCCTCTGGTTTGCAGCTAAATATATCAATCAAGATGTTAAGATGACGTATTCCCATAAGATGTGTATTATAAAGAAATATTTCTGTTCCAGGCCTTAGAGACTAATCAAAACCAGAAATCTAACTTGGGAGCCAAACTAATAATCTAGAGAAATGTATGACTGCATTTTCATCTTTTTGAATTTGATTTAAAAAATAGCAGTTGTGGGAGTACCTAATCTGCATTGGGTCTCCAGCACAGGGTAAGGAATATTTTAATACTTTGTCTCTGTGCTTTTTTCCTAACAAAATTACTCCCTTAAGCTGCTATTCACTCTGGAATGAAAAACATATGACACCCATTTGTGTGTTCTTCTAGGGCAAATAGCAACTTATGGGTGGTTTTCATTGGGAAACTTCAAGAGGTAAAGTGTTAAACCAACCTACACTGTGGTTCTGATTTAGACTGAGACCTTTGTGACTGTAGAACTGCATACATTTCAAAAGATGGAAATACAGTAATTTTCATGCAAACTGGGATCTTGTCTGACCCTGGGTTTAAGCTAGTTTAACTATAATTGCTTCTTGCAAAATAAGATAATAATTATTGTTATGCAATACACTTGCAATGTAGTACCCACACAGGGGTGAAGGATTGCTGCACTTCAGGGGGTTGGACTAGATGGCTCTCGTAGTTCCTTCCAACTCTGTAATTCTGTGGTCTACAGTTCTTGGAATTCTTTGGAACATACCATGATAATGAAATGAATGAATGTTTATAGTGTAAGACCTAATTAAAACAATCCTTCCAACTGCTGATAAACAAAGCTTAGGTGTGTGTTGCTGCCTCTACTAGTACCGTATTGGCACGAATGTAAGCCACACCCAAATAAAAGCCGCATCTTTAAAATTCGGGGGGGGGGGGGGAGGAAAAAAGAAAATACCTGAATACAAGCTGCTCCCTTAAAATTCCGCAGGCATTCACACCTGTTCCGTTTTACCATATATCTGTTTCAGCAGCAATATCATAAAAGCCAATTTTTGTAAGGTCGCAAATTTAAGCCATACTTTAAACTTTCCACAGCCAGAATTTGGAAAAAAAGTGAGGCTTATATTCAGGCCAATACAGTATTATGTATTTTTCCTTTGATATACAAACTTCTTGTGCAAAGTATAAGTTACATATGGTAAATTTATTGCACATTGATTTAAGTTACTTATCTTTTCAGATGAAGCTATTTCACCTGCTTTGTTGGATGCAAAGTGGAATAAGATCCTAGATCCTCCTTCCCATCGGCTGTCTTTTAACCCAGCTCTGGCCAACGTGAATGAATCCACAATTCCTAATGAGTGTCCGCAAAAGTTGAAGTCATTCTCCCTGTCTGAGTTAGCCACTGCATCAACAGGAGGAGGAGATTGCTGTTCTAATGGAAAGAATCTTAATATAAGACAAGAAAGCCCAAACATGTGGATTGATGATCAGGCAGCAACAGATGATCATCAGCTAGTTAAGAGAAATAGCAATCGAAATGCCCTGTACAATTTGATGGATGAAGAAGGAAGGAAAAAGAAACCAGAGGAAAAAAACGTTCTTGTAGTAGCAGTCATGCATAACTGTGACAAAAAAGGACTGCAAAGTGATTTGTTAGATTGTAGAAATTACAGCAATTCCCCCAGAATGGATACGGTTAGCTTTACACTGGATAATGAAACCCAACAAACTGATCACATTGATGTTACTGTAAACGGGTCCATTGAAAAAGATTCAGATACTGAAAAAGATGCAGTACAAGCGAACAGGCTACCTGCAGAAGAAGATTTTTTCAACCATTGTAGTGTTGCTGCTTCTGCCTGCTTATCCAGTGGATATTCTTCTCGGTTAAAGGAGAATGATAATTCAAATAAAGACCTTCATTTCTCAGAAACTGCAGCAGCAGGGATGAATGTAATTACATTGCAGAGGCCACTTGGCCCTAGTGTTAAAATACAGCAAAGCTGTGCGTCAGGTGAGGGTTTTGATACTGATACTGTTGCTCAGCTGGAAACTAGAAACTGTTTACCTAGTTCACGTAATGGTGGTTTCTCCACAGAGGTTTCTGTTGCAGAACCAGCAGCCCAGCCATTTCAGTCAGGGATATGTGAGGTCTCTGCAACTTGTCAGCCAAATACGCTTGAAAGTGGTAATCATGGTGAAAGTTCTGACGGACATTTGGCCTCTATGGATGTTGGTGCTGCTGACAACGAAGCTGACAAATATGAAAAAATACTCAGCTCAACTGAATTGCTCAGCACGACAGTTTGTTTATCAGAATCTCAGGAGATGGCAAATGGGGAACTGACTAAAGAAAATCAGATCAGTAATGAGCAAACACCTGGGGAGGATGAAACACTGTTGCATACAGCAAAGCGGGAGGAAGCATGTAGTAGTAATGGAGATAGCAGCGATGGCATGACAGTAGCAAGTCAGGACTTAAAGGGAGCATATATGGATGAGTTTGAAGATTCCAGCCCCACTGATGTCATGGGTACATCGGCATCAAGTGCTCTGCTCAATTGTTGTGATTCCTATGGAATACAGAACCCAATTCTTGCTCATATTCCAAAGACTTTACCCTCCAAGGAAGACTCAGTGACTGAGGAAAAGGAGATAGAGGAGAGCAAATCAGAATGTTACAATAATGTTTATGAACAAAGAGGAAATGAGGCCACAGAGAGAAGTGGGCTCATTTTGAACTGCACTGGTGACCAAATTAAAAAAAAACATTTACATAATCTCTGCAGTCAGGTACCATCCGAAACAAGTCAAGCATCACCAAAACAAGCAGCTAGTCTGCAACCTCTCAGTGTTCCTTTTGGTGGTGCCCGACCCAAACAGCCTACAAATCTTAAACTACAAATTCCAAAGCCATTATCGGACCATTTACAAAATGATCTGGTTCCCCCAAACTGTGGAGGAAACAGTAAAAACAAAAATGATGTATCTGGAAAAGTAAAAGTAGGTGAAAACATAGCAAATGTATTTTCTGATGAAACATCACTGAGTGCATCAGTCACAGATATTGGTGGGGAGCATTCTGATGATTATAAGTCTGGGGTTTCTAGTAGTTCGTGCCTTGCAGCAGCTTCAGATAGTCCGGACAATGATCTTGGAGCTGGCCAGTTTGGAGTTCCTACAAGAAAGCCATTTACTACTTTGGGCGAAGTGGCTCCGGTCTGGGTTCCAGATTCTCAAGCACCAAACTGCATGAAATGTGAGGCCAGATTTACATTCACTAAAAGGCGACACCATTGCAGAGCCTGTGGAAAGGTATGTTTATATTTAATGGAATATTTTCACAAATGATTGAAGCCACAGAATTGGGGGGATATTTTTGGTAAGCATTTTGTAGTTTTTAGCAAATTAAGGTTAGATATCTATTTATTTTAATGGCTACTGAAAATAACACGAGTGTTAAAGGTATTATTAATTGTTATTTTTGCGTCAAGCTAGAAAACAAGTACACACCCCAAATAAATAACTTCTTGAATCTTATGGGGTCCCCCCCCCCAGCACACTTTGTGATTAAGTACAGGCAGAAGCAGAGCTGCAGCACTAGGTTTCTGGCAGCGGTGTTGTTGCTGCAGCATACTGGGAGGTAGTGGAGCAAGGTGACAGAGAGTTCAGTGTGGTGTGGCTCAACTGGCGGGAATGCCAGATTGGCTTTGCCAGTGTGGACGCACCACACCAACTTCTGTGATGCCTCATACCTTGGCTTCCTCCTCCTGATAAGTAGCAGCAGCAGCAGCAGCCCAGCTGATGGGAATCTAGGGTGCTGCTCTGCCCCACTGGGTAAACCACTTTTCACTATAGGCTGCTTGCCGTGGTGAGTGTGGCATCACATTCTGGCAAGAGTAAGAAACAGCCAACCTTCACCCCAGCTTTCAAGCTGTGGGGTGGTCCATGATGAGAGGTTGGGAGGTGGTTTAGCAGCTGGTGAGTCCGGCCATGGAGACCAAATTGGCAACCCTTCTGCTGGCCTTTCCTGCTCCAGATCAGAAAGGGTGAAAGTAGAGGGAGGGGGAAAGAGGTGTCTTCAGGCAGTGGCTGTTTCCTGACTTGCCTTTTCCTTTTTAAGTAGAGTGTTGTATGTCGTTCTCTAAAGGTGCTTGCCATGCTTTCAAGCCGTTGCTGCAAGCAGTAAGCAATCTCTGCCCTGAATATTTGATCAGCCAAAAATTAACTGATTTGCTTGTTATTTCATACATTTGTGGTATCACTATTACAATATAACACCACTCCAAATTCTTAGAAGACTCTAGGGTTGAGAGGGAATGTTGTGATAGCTACAAATACATGATATTGGTTATGGGTAAAGCACTTCTCTGTACAAGTGCTTCTTATATAGGTTGGACCATTTTACAAGTGGTTTTAGCACACATAAGTAGAAATAAGTCCACAAACATTATGTTCCCACAATATCTTTATATCCCACCTGCCTGCATGTAACTAATTCATTAGCAGATTTAGAGACGATGAAAAATATTTTCTGTCTGGTTGCCTGAAAGGAATGCTGACTTAGCATAAGTGACCAAACAAAAAGTCATTCGTAAGCCTGGCTTTGTATCATGTTATCTGGTTTTCAGCTGAAAAAATACCAATATTTTGTTTTTTAAGTATTCCTGAGAAATAAGTAAATGTGTGGCATTTAGGATTTCTGTGCTTTCATTTTAAATTGGATGTAAAATAAGCCTGATATCTTGGGGCCTTATAAAAATACAGACTTGAATATTGTTCTCAGCTAAGACAAGGTAAAGTAGAATTAAGTGAATAAAAGATCTGTAATCAGCACAGCTGTGCATGGTGCTGTAGAAATGGAATATCACAGTGTTTTATTTAGCAATTATCCATTTTATTTATCAAAGAAAGCACAGGGGCTTTTCTTTCAGTGGGATTCCTGCTTGTAGTAAAACATTAGGCCTTTTAAAACCATTTAACTGTAATAGACACCTCTTTCTTCCCATTTGAAACTTGTTTTACACTGAGAGCCCCTTCAGGCTGGTGTTTTATCACAGGTTTATTCCGCAACGTATCCTTGGCACAATAGTGCAAAAGTGGTGGATTTATTTTGCTTAAATTTGTTCTGTGATGCTGTCCCAGTGCTACCTCATTATTGTTGTACGGAGGGGTATAGTGCAACAAAATCAGAACATTTGCAGTATAAAAAGTAACAGGGTTTCAACAGACAGTTACAGGATATGCACTGGTTGAAAATGAAGAAATGTGGCTGCCCCAAAACCTTTGCAGGTACAAAGAGTATTGAAAGTGGGATTGCATGTCACTGCCCTGATAGCACCACTGTAGTTTCTTGCTGTCTAAGAACGTCTCTCTCCCTCAATATTTCATGCTGATGCACAAATTGGTATAGGTAATAATCACTATAATACCCAACACTATGCTGATGTTTTCCTTTACATGAAGTCTTTTAGCATTGCTTTATTTACAGTTCATTTCCTCTGGACAGCAGATTTTTCATTGACCTTGACGAATAAGCATTACTGTATCCAGTGTGATACTCTTTTCCTCCAGTGAATAAGTTACATAAGAACTTGCACCTTACTAAATTCAACTTTAGCAAAGATTGTCCTGAACATGGTTTAAAAAAAACAATTGATTTGGGGAGATCCTCAGTAGAGATTAGGCCAGTTTGTATTTTTCTTTCTCCATGAGATAATGAGGGAAGAGACATCTTGCATACATGCTACAAGAATTTTCAGCAGTTAATCTAAAGCTTTCATTTCTGTAAAAGGATTATTGTTAAATATTTGGTTTGTTTAATGTAGTTGGAACATTTGGAATAGTAAATTATGAATGAAAAGTTAACATTTCATTTCCCAGCTTAGGGCACTGATTTTTTTAAAAATAAATTTAAATTGCCATCCTAGTCTACTGTTGAGCTGAATTTTCCAGCAACAAACCCTCCATGAGTGTAGAAATATAATATATTGTATGTTGTTGTTTTTTTGAGTGTGGAAAATTTCATTCAAAGTTGAGTGGCTGTTTAATTTTTCATTAAATATATATTGTTAGATCACAGGAAGGAAAGAGTACAAGAACCTCATTAGAAATTGAAATGCTACCGTCTATGCAATATAAGGCAATAACTAATAGGACAAAACCAGCCTTACTTCCTGAATTAAAACCGGGAGCTATTTTTGGTGCATTTTGACTATGCTTGAGTATATTTGCTGTTTGATAAAGGTGAAGTAAAGCTTGGCCGCTATGAAACTGTAAATGTTGACTGGCTAACTGTTTCAGTGTAGGTGCATTGAGACCTTAACACAGAGTTGAGGGCAAGTGTGTTCAGACCTCTAATGACTTAATTTTATGAAGTGGGAAAGTGGCCAAGGTTATAAAGACCATAAGATTTTGATATTCTGCACAGGATGATCACCTGCATACCACAATATTAACTCAGACATTTCCTGTTTTCAGCGTAATCAAATAATGTGAATAATTGGTGCCTCTAGTTTTATTATATCCCATTAGGTTATATTCTGTCTGATCAATATAAATCCCATAACTCATTACAAGACAGGAATATTGCACTAAGGTTGTTTTGGGTTGTTGTTGTTGGTGGGGTCATTCTAGCACTTTCCCTGTAGGGTGAGGATAAAGCAGCACTGGTGAGTGTCGGCTATATAAGTACAGAATTCAATCTGAAAACTTGTCATAAAAGAGTGCTAAGTGACTGAATATATTTTTCCTATTTTACTTAAGGTCTTCTGTGCAGCCTGCTGCAGTCTAAAATGCAAACTGCTATATATGGACAGAAAGGAAGCCAGAGTGTGTGTAATTTGCCATTCGGTCCTAATGAATGGTAAGTAACATGGTAGGAACCAAATGTAAGTTCCACTAACATTGTGCTGTACAGAACCAACCATGTACATGAGTGGGATAAATAATGTGGCCTAGTGCGTTTTGTTTCCCTACTGGAAATTATTTCAATATGGATAATTATTTTCTAAAGTGATGTCCCAATCTAAAGCCTATCTGTACTCATGAGCTATTTCAAAACTAACCTGTTTCCACAATTCCTGATTTATAGAAGAAACTAGGCAGGCTCAATGTTTGTGCATGGAGTGTGATTGATCTGGATCCCATCAGATCTTTAAATAGTGTCAGATGACTTGAACTCACTTTTTCAGGTAGAAATCCGTGTACCTTCTATACAAGTAGAGGTAGAGGTAGGTGTACGGTTTGTTGCAATTTAATCTTCTGTTCCAAAACAGTGTTCCTGGTTGTGGGAACTCCTTTTGAGCACACAAAAACACAGTAAATCTTGCTTTCATGACTTAGAAGATGAGAGAGAATAAACGCTTGCAAGTGATTTATGTAAGGCAGTGATCTTGACAGTAGCTCCAGACATTTTGTGCTTCGTACATTACATTTTTGGTGCCTGAAAAGATGCCTGGCCTGAAAAGCTGAGTATATAAGCTCAGAAATGTCACTTCTTATCTGTCTCAAAAGGATTCTAAGAATTATGTTGTTAAAATTTGTACTGCGTTTTGACAATGAGCTACCGAAGTTTAAGTACAGTGCTATTTAAAGCATTAAATATTAACATCTCTCCCTATAGGCTGATAGAAATGTGACAGGAAATGGTGGGTTTATTGCAACTATGAATTAAAAAGTAGTGACTAAAGTGACATTGATTTTTGAGGACAAGAAATATTAATCTTTGAGAAGAGGGGGGAGTTGCATAGGAAGCTGCATTATTTCAAGTCAGATAAGCGGTCCATCACGCACAGTGTCATCTGCATTGAGTAACAGCAGCTCTGCAGGCCTTCAGGCAGGTGACATTTCCAGTCCTTCTTGGAGATGGCAGTGATTGAACCTGGAACCTTCTGCTTACAGGGCAGATGCTTTACTACTGAGCTAAGCCCTTCTTAAGGATGCCCTGAGTATATATTGTGAAACACCCTTGCTTTTGTAACAGAGGTAGCTGACTCCATTCGGTTAATGAATAATACTTTTGGATTGTACTTGTGCGAGGTTGGAACCTGATATACCGTATTTTTCGCCCTATAGGACGCACTTTTTCCCCTCCAAAAATGAAGGGGAAATGTGTGTGCGTCCTATGGGGCGAATGCAGGCTTTAGCTGAAGCCTGGAGAGCCCCAGCGCCAGCCCCACAAGGTCGGGGGACAGCGGGGAGGTGGAACGCTGCCATCCCGCTGTCTCCCGATGTGGTTTGGAGGCTGACGGCGGGGAGACGCGTGCTTCTCCCCGCCGCCAGCCCTACAAGCTCCAGGGACAGTGGAGAGGCACAGCGCGTCTTCCTGCTGTCCCCGGACCTGGTCTGAAGGCGGGCGGCGGGGAGAAGAGCACTTCTGCCCGCTGCCAGCCCCACAAGCGCCTTGGGGGGAATAAAAAATTTTTTCTTTCTTTCCCCCCCCAAAAAACTTGGTGCGTCCTATGGGCCGGTGCATCCTATGGGGCGAAAAATACGGTAGGTTCATTTGTATCTGAACGTTTTTTGTTAACAAGGTCTAATAAAATTAATTGAGCTGTAATTTCCCTTCAGAAGCCTTTCCTTTCCATTACTCACTAGTGATGGGAAAGAAATGGTATTTATAAGAGGGTCCACATTGTCTGTAGGTGCATGTATTTCTGTGCCTGGAACCAAGCTGCTGCTTTCCTGTTGTTTGTAATTTGGTTACTTTGGTGTATTTGGGTACAGTACAACAAGTACTTCATCGTTCTTTGCTTCAGGAGGCTGAAGTAGTGATTGTTCAATTGGTGACTGACTTGTGGGAATGTTGAAGTGGATGGGGTGGAATAGAGAAGTGTGGTGTTTGTGTTTTGGTGCTCATCTACTTACAGTCCCAGACACGTTCCTATTTTTTAAAAAATCATTGCCAGACAATTCATAAAGATTGTAAAGGAAAGTTGGATAGTTGGATGGGAATCCCTTTTACAGTGGTTATATTTTTTCCAAACCACAGAGGCCCAAGAGGAGATAAGTTCAGACTCTTGAACATGCCACCAGCTTTTAGGTATCCTTTGAAGCTCTAGGCTGAGTCAGTTTTTTGTAGTAAAAATATTTTTCCAGTATTAATAATAATCATATTTCTCAGTTACACAACATACCATGCTAAAGGTGCCAACTATTCAGTGGATTTCATCTAATATTTTGAGATTCGTCTTTATTTTTTATTTTTGACTTCGTTAAAGTTATAATCTAGTTCTGTGCTTTCCTGAGCATGGGGTACTGGGCTATCGGCATAAGTGGACAGCTCCACTATCTCTGCCAATCATGCAGAGGACATCCAAGGAGCAGCTCTGTCCCAGTATTGCTGATGAAAAAAACAAGTATGGATGTGAGCATGAAATATTTTAGAAAAGGCAGAGCTGTCTACATTGCTTCCTTCAGATTGCTACTTCATCTTAGGGAGCAGAGGCAGATGTTTAGACCACACCTGGATAGGTTCAGGACTTATAGTTGCATAAATATATTTTCTGATGAAGGAAAAGAGCCATTAATCTGATATATCGCAAAACTTAGAATTGCAGTGGTTGCATGATTTTTCTGGTGTACTAATTGCCTTTTTGTGTGTTTTGTGTTTCCTTAGCACAAGCCTGGGAGAACATGATGAGTGCCTCAAGCCAGAGCCCTAATCCTAACAATCCTGCTGAGTACTGTTCTACCATTCCTCCCTTACAGCAAGCACAGGCTTCTGGAGCTCTGAACTCTCCACCACCTACTGTTATGGTACCTGTGGGAGTCCTAAAGCATCCAGGTGCAGAAGGTAGGGATCTTCTTTTCTTCTTTTCTTCTGCTTAGATTCCATCTCCCTACTCCCCCTCTTTATGTTTGAAGGAGGCAGTGGTGAAACCATTCCTTAAAAAGCCTTCCTTGGATTCGAAAAACCTAGCTAACTACCAGCCAGTTGCTAAATCTCCCTTTCTTGAGCAAGGTTCTGGAGCAAGTGGTTGCAGACCAGATCCAGGCACTTTTGGAAGAAACTGAGTTTCTGGATCCATTTCAATCGAGGTTTAAGCCCAGTTTTGGCACAGAAACTGCTTTGGTCACCCTGTATGATGACCTCTGCCATCATACAGAGTACTTCTGAATTCTAAGTGTGTTATCAAAATGCTGATTAGTGTTAATGCTGATTAGTATTATTTACTTGGGCTGCAATCCAAAGAAGTGACATGCACACATAAGGAAAAACTATTTGCGGAGCCTGAACTTCATTTGTTGTTTCTGCTGTAGCAATTTTTCCTACCCAAGTGACTTGAAAAAAAGACATCTAAGTCAGTAGTTTATGTCAACTTTCCCTTTGATACTTCTTCATATAATTCCTAAACAGTGGTGCAAATCTGACCACTCAACCATCTTTATTGCACTGTATACATTTTACAACCTTACCTGTTTTTACCTATAGAGAGATTTTTGGCATATAGGGTCTTTCAGATGACCAGCATCTGTGATAGTTTGTGTAAAAATAACAGTAGAATCCCAATTCAATGGGATTTACTCAAAGGCAAGTGGGTATATGAAACACCCATGGCTGATGAGAAGCATGGTCTGATAGTTACTCAGCACTCTAAAGCAGTTTATTTTCATCAAGTGAAAATGAAATGGCTATATCTGCCCGTGTAAATGTCAGTGTTTGAGCACTGCTCAAACTGGTTCTTTATTTGCATAGGAAAGCCTCCTTAACTCAATGTATCTGGTGGAGGTATTTATTCAGTTTAGAGATTAACTATAGGATCAAGATGCTTAGATCTAAATGATTGAATATTAATCTGGTTATCACTAAAGATAAAATTACTATTTACAATGTTCTTTTTAAAAAATATCTTCAACTGCTGATGAAAAAGATAAGCTGCCTTTAAAAACAACCACTATGGGAACTGCTGAACCAAAATCAGATTCTTCTTCTTTTGGTTGTGGCCTTGGAAATATTCCCTACCGCTGCTGCTTTTTAGTTTGTGTTTCAGTGTATTTCTGTATCTCAATTAAAGCCAGCTAGCTTCACTTCTCTTTTCATGCATGCATTTCTTTTGATGAGTTGTTCCCATCTCTTCCTTAGTGGCTCAGCCCAGAGAACAAAGACGTGTTTGGTTTGCTGATGGCATCTTACCCAATGGGGAAGTTGCTGATGCAGCCAAATTGACAGTGGCTGGAACAACCTCCCCTGGAGCGCTAGCAGTGTCACATGATCCAAGCAAACCCATGAGCAACACTACTTCACCCGTAGAGGTGAGGAAAAGTTCTGATTTTTGTTGTAATATGTTGGACATGTCTCTTGGTCAGAGGGTACAGGCAGAAGTAGCTTCCCTAGCAATGTATTTTTACATGAAAGCCTATAGTACAGATTGTTTTTTGTATCTTGTATTTTGCAAAATGAAGAGTAAAATATGTCTAGTTATGCATTTACATAGTGTTGTTGTTTATTGCTTCTTGTAGACTGAAAACACACTTGCATTTTCAAGAAGCATTACTCAGGTTGGAAGTCCAGTTGGCAGTGCGATGAATCTTATTCCAGAAGATGGGCTTCCTCCAATTCTTATTTCTACAGGGGTGAAAGGAGGTGAGAATTAAATTGTGGTGTGTCTGTTTTAGGGTTTAATGAGTAACATTCCATCCTAGAGCAGTCCATATTGAAACCAAAGTCTTCTGGATCAAGGTCAAATAGTCTTGACTGTCAGTGGGCTGAATATTAACAGGCAAGGTCAGGCTTAATAAAATATCTGTTATCTCTAACACAAATGGGGATTCTGTGTACATATAATCATTCAGGTGTACTGAATAGTGATGGGAGTTCAAAAGGTTGACTTGGATGCATGTGAAATTGGAAGAAGGGATTGCATTTCTAGGAAAGTACCAATTTCTGGGGTAGTCCTTTTCTGAGCTGGGCTAGACGTTATCAGCACTACGGTGTGTGGTCACACATACAGCAAGTACCTAATATCCAGTCTGATCTGTTGGCATACTGCCAATTTTTCTTGTTTACATCTTCCATATCAATGTCATGAAGTTTCTGCAATTTGAAGCAGTGGAGAATAATATCTATGTGTAGCTACTTGTTTGCAATAGATAAAACTAAATGATTGCCTGTGAAATAAGACTCTTCATAAAATACTACGACGAGTTGCAAGTACTATTTGTTTAGTTATTTAAACAACTAAAACTGACCAGTTTATAAACTCACTAATTAAGAACCAATGACTATGGATATATTCCAAATTTATGGATAAATTCCAAGTTATTTTTTGCAGTAAATCTTATACCTGACAAACACTTCATTCTGTCAAAAGTCCTGATAGTCAAAGTTTTTTAAAAAGGAAAACTAGAAGGGCTTCATGAATTTGTGTTTATGGGAATGCTTCAGAATATAGCCTTTAAATATGATTTCATTAATTGATATTAGTTACAGATGGGTAGCCGTGTTGGTCTGCCATAGTCAAAACAAAATAAAAAAATTCCTTCCAGTAGCACCTTAAAGACCAACTAAGTTAGTTCTAGGTATGAGCTTTTGTGTGCATGCACACTTCTTCAGATATTAATTGATATTGTTATATATAATGGCACTGTAAACATAAGCAAATAAAAGCCACTTCCCAATATTCCATCATACTCTAGCATGGAACAGAAGAAAGGCCAGGGCTATGCAGATAGAAGAAGGCTTGGTGATCGGTGGCTAGGGAGAAAAATTATATCTTACCCAGTGGTACCCCTGTGTGCATACCTTTAATATCTCCCATGGCAGTAAAGGATTCCCATTTGCTCCTCTCAGGAAAAATGAAGGACTTTGATTGAGGAGTGAGAACCTGCATTCTACCCCTTTTATTGAACTTTTATTGACAGGATCACACAGGAATGTATATCCACATGCAAAACACATAGTTATACTGCACCCCTTGGCTTCCTTAGCATATATAAGCTGGTCTTCCCCATGGAAACCCCACCAATCCTTTTGATCATTTTGAGGGTCGGCCTGCATATATTTGCAATACATGACGGAGATGCCAAAACTGGTTTATAATGGTTATGTTTAATGCCATATACTGCGCTTGACATAGAGGTATGTTGTGTAGAAGCCCCAGGGTAGAAATCTATTTTTGTTGCACTATCAAATAAAGATTTACAAAGGTATTTATTATGGGTCTGTTAAACAAATGCTATTTCATTTTTTAAGAACAGGCAATAGTATTCAGTAATTGATTTCACAGTAATACTTTCACTGTTGTTGTAGGTATTACTGATAGCATGCATTTTTCAGATGTTACCTAAACCCAATGAAATGTTGGGGGGGGGGGATCTCATTTTAAAAAAAGCCTCCACCCATCCATTTGAATAAGGTGACAGACCACACAGTACTTGAATATGAGAGGTATGCTATTGCCAAATTGCATAAGACACTTGACAACCATCATTTGACAGCTACCTTTTTTGCTTTCAGATTATGCTGTAGAAGAAAAACCATCTCATATATCAGTGATGCAGCAGTTGGAAGACGGTGGCCCTGACCCCCTTGTGTTTGTTTTAAATGCAAATTTGCTGTCCATGGTTAAAATTGTGAACTGTAAGTCCAGTTTATTTGGATGATGATAAAACGATCTTGCAATGAATCAGTTTCCTTTGCTTTATAAAACATTTCCCTGTGAAAAACTTCTTGCACTGCAGAAAATCACCTTCAAGTAACACTGGTGAATTGTCTTTCTGGTCTGTGTCTTGGAAGTGATTGTGTGCCAAAATCCAGGATATTATTTTCTGAGGCCCAATATATGAATTCACATATTTAAAAGATGTGCTGGTCTTGCTACTGATGATTTCTTGATTTAATAGTAGCATGATATTACAGTGGAACTTCAGTACGCTGAATGATGGGGTTTATAAAATCATACTTCCTATGAGCATAACAAGATGCAGTTCAGAATATTCAGGATTTAAGATTATCTATGGTGTAATTCGGGGACGCGGGGTGGCGCTGTGGGTAAAACCTCAGCACCTAGGACTTGCTGATCGCATGGTCGGCGGTTCGAATCCCCACGGCGGGGTGAGCTCCCGTCGTTCGGTCCCAGCTCCTGCCCACCTAGCAGTTCGAAAGCACCCTTAAGTGCAAGTAAATAAATAGGTACCGCTTTATAGCGGGAAGGTAAACGGCGTTTCCGTGTGCTGCTCTGGTGCCGGTTCGCCAGAGCAGCTTCGTCACGCTGGCCACGTGACCCGGAAGTGTCTACGGACAGCGCTGGCTCCCGGCCTCTAGAGTGAGATGAGCGCACAACCCTAGAGTCTGTCAAGACTGGCCCGTACGGGCAGGGGTACCTTTACCTTTACCTTTATGGTGTAATTCAGCATAACTCTAAGAGGGGTACACCTACAGGGAAGAAGGTCTACTCATGCAGTGGGACTTCCCTTGCTCTTCTCTCCCCATTTGTCCCCTAAACCTGTTCTGAGGGTTCCTTGAAACGCTCCATAGCTGATTTTGGAAGTACAGGTGGGAGAGGTGGAGAGAAGTCCTGTTGTGCAAGGTACCTCATTTCACGCATGCTAGCAGCTTAGATGAATGCCTAGTTTAACCTATGTGGTTAAACTAGGGGTGGCTAACCTTATTTGGTCTAAGGACTTCATGTCAGTGGAGGATGTTGTCAAAATGAACTTTGGTGTCCCCTAGCTTTGTGCCTCTCCCCGACCAAGCCTGTGCACACACAGGCAGGCACACACACAGACGCACAATGGCAGACACAAGCCATAATCCTGCCAATTTGAGGGATTCCTCCCCATTGCAGTGCTGTGCTGAGAGGAGAGACTTAAAATGTAAAGACTAGCAAATGCAGAGGTTACCATATTGGGTCAGAAACACAACCTTATAGTAACTAAGACTTTTAACCTGCAGGATGAATAACTTGGGCAGAATTTTAATTGAGGAAAGTGATATTGCAAGAAGGGTAAAACCCTGAATCACCCAGTACTGTTGTCTAAAATCTACACACAACCCATACACAAAAACCATACATGGTTTTTTATATATATAAATGAGATCCTGAGTCAGAGAGCTCTGTTGTGTTTAGTTTGGCCTTGGCAAATAAGCAGCCTACAGTAATGTCTTCATTAATTTTGCATTTATCGTGGTACCTCGTGTTATGGACGGGATCCGTTCCGGAGGCCCGTCCGTAACGTGAAATGCCTGCAACTCGAAGCTCTGTGTCTGCACAGGCATGTGGCACAATTTGGCGCTTCTGCACATGAGCAAAACATGATTTAGCGCTTTGTGCAGGCTCGAGCGACGAAACCTGGAAGTAACCTGTTCTGGTACTTCCGTGTTGCCACGGGACGTAACGCGAAAAGACACAACATGAAGCGTACGCAATACGAGGTATGACTGTACTCCATATGTTTATTTTTACAAACCCTCATTGTGCTTTCCCTTCTACAGATGTGAACAGGAAGTGCTGGTGCTTCACTACAAAAGGAATGCATGCTGTAGGCCAGTCAGAAATAGTAATTCTTCTCCAGTGCTTACCTGATGAGAAGTGTTTGCCGAAGGATATTTTCAACCACTTTGTGCAGCTTTATAGAGATGCTTTGGCAGGTGAGAGAACTGCCTATTTGAAAATTGTGATGACTGCTGACAGCTAAATTACTTGAATTATTAAGTCATCACAGTTGTGTAGCTGTGCCTTCTAGATTCTTTTATAAAATAGTCCATATTTGTACATTATTAAATAATATTTAAGTAACCAAAGGGCTCTCTGCCTTTTCTTCAGATGCTGATTGAACTTTGATCCAGCATACTACAGCTATTACTATGTGCAATTTCATTACAGTGTTGCATAATTTATGACCTCTACATAATGTGTATTTGAATTCTATTTTTGGTATTCTTTGATATACTGTCCTTCAAAGCTGTGAGGGAAGCAGGGTTTCGGGGCTTTGTTATTTTTAATCAAAAGCCAAAATTTAATACCAGTACTGCTGACTTTTATGATTCTTTTTGGGGAGGGGGCATTTTCTATTTCTGTAGTTCAGAAATCTAAGGCAATCAAATTAAATCATGAGTTACTGTGCTGGATACAAAAAGGATTCTTGTTTTGTGAGCAGATGATCTTCATGACTCATAGCACTCTAAATCAATTTCTGCAGTGGTCCATAATACACTCTTAGTATGTGGCTTGCTTATGTTCTGACATTGTAAGTAGTTGAGAGAGAGTTGTGGAGGGATGTAGTACAGTACACTAAATTAACACTGCTAGGGGGTTATCAGAAACAGCTTGCTGTAAAGTTATTTACTATAAGTGCAATGAATAAGACAACTGTGTCTTAACCATTCTGCTATATATTTTGGAAAGTTGTTCATTTGTTTGCTACGCTTTGGAACACCTCTTAACACAGCATTTTAAAAAATTGCTGGTTCCCGAGATCAGGGAGCAGGTTTTTCAAATCAAGATAGCAGACTGAACCTTTCAAAACGGTGCTGATTTTGGGGTTTCTTAAAATTTCCGAGTAACGCCAGGTAGAAGGCTGCTGGTTTCTTATAAGGCAAAACATGCCTGTTATAAATAGAGGGTACACTGTGTGTAATTATTTCTGAAAAGCTGAGGGGAGTGGGAAATTTGTAAAGGATTTCTGCTATAGAACAGTGGATAAATTTTCAGCAGGGCTTAGAGCTTTAAGAGTTGTATGTGCTTGGGCTGCATATCTAGTACCTACAGGTCATAGCTTCATGGCTGAGTAGAAATTTGTACCTGAGTGTCCTTAATCTTAGATCCAACATTTTCAACATCGCATATTATTAACTTTTAAGCATTCTCTTTTTCATTAACATCCTTTGTTGTTAAAATGCAGCAGTATAAAGCATGGTATTGGTACTGGTTTAAAACCTGTGACATATAATTTCACTATTGAAACAAAGGTTTTCTCTGTATATAATAATAGTAATGTATTTAATAGTAATAAATAATCTACCGGGTTAAGCCCAGAGACAAAGTATTCTCAGGAAGTTGGGAGTGAATTAAGTGTGCTGCTCATGGTATGTATATACTCATCACACCTTCACATCTGATAAAATTGCTTGGCAGGATTTGGTGTCATTTCTAAGACCTGCAAATCCTGTTTGACAAGAGGTCAAACTTTTGGATAAAAGTATTTTGTACTAAACATGAGAAGTGCAACATTTATTTCAAAGCACTTTCTTAAAATTACCGTATATTCCATCGCTAGCCTAAGACTCAGCATATGGCTGCTTCAGAATGCTCCAATGTTTGTGGAGTTGCTTTTTTCGTATCCCTCTGGGATCAGGGTTGTTGGGTTTTTTTGTGGCAGGGAATCTACACTGAATAGAAATTAAATAAATAAGTGTGTACAGAACTTTTCTAATTAAACTGGAAAAATAAAGCATTATATACTATTGAATAAAATTCCTTTTTCTTTTATTTGGTATATCTGCTGCAAATGGGTAATTTAAGTTAGTATACCTTGACATTTCTTTAAAAAGGTTTTCTTTTGTGTAACAAGTAGTACAAGAGGAAGTAGGATCTCTGTGCAATTTTATCTTGCCTTTTTGATATATAGCCATTAATAATAACCATTTCTCTTGTTTCCATAGGCAGTGTTGTGGGTAATTTAGGACATTCATTTTTCAGTCAGAGTTTTCTCGGCACTAAGGAGCATGGTGGCTTCTTGTATGTTACACCTGTGTATCAGTCGCTGCAGGACTTGGTGCTCCCCACTCCACCATATTTATTTGGAATTCTTATCCAGAAATGGGAGACGCCTTGGGCCAAAGTATTTCCCATCCGACTGATGTTGAGACTTGGAGCTGAATACAGGTGTAAGTCCTATTACTCTTCAGTGTCCCGTTAGATCCCAGCCTTGGTTTCAGAGTGTAATATACATATTTTACCATTTTGTTGCTGGTAATCACATTGCCTTGGATTCAAACTTTTTGCTTTGTGAGCAAAGGGAGTCTTCTGTTCATGGAGCAAAAGGTTAGGGTCCAAGCTACCGTTGTAAGGACATTACTAAATGTGATTCTGTTGGCCAAATTAACCTACATTAAAGTAATTGCTTGTGCACTTAATGCACAGTAGGTTATGTTATATGGGAACAGTGTCTGAAGTGGGTTTAAAATGGCTTTCTGTGCGATGGAGGGCTCTGTGGCTCCCTACCAGACATGGGAGCTTGGAGTAACTGGTGCAGTCATGGTTTTCAGAGTTGTATTCAGTGGTTCTTTTGTGTGTGCACCACTTTCATAAGTAACTAAAACCTAGGCAAACTTGAAAATTAAAAATGGTTACAAAAACCTAGTACTGAATATAAGCTGTTAAGATAATAATAATAATAATAATAATTTATTATTTGTACCCCGCCTATCTGGCTGGGTTTCCCCAGCCACTCTGGGCGGCTTCCAACAGAGATAAAAAAATACACTAAAATGTCACATATTAAAAACTTCCCTGAACAGGGCTGCCTTCAGATGTCTTCTGAATGTCAGGTAGTTGTCCATCGCCTTGACATCCGATGGGAGGGCATTCCACAGGGCGGGCGCCACCACCGAGAAGGCCCTCTGCCTGGTTCCCTGCAACTTGGCCTCTCGCAGTGAGGGAACCGCCAGAAGGCCCTCGGAGCTGGACCTCAGTGTCCGGGCAGAACGATGGGGGAGGAGACGCTCCTTCAGATATACTGGACCGAGGCCATTTAGGGCTTTAAAGGTCAGCACCAACACTTTGAATTGTGCTCGGAAACGTACTGGGAGCCAATGCAGGTCTTTCAAGACCGGTGTTATATGGTCTCGGCGGCCGCTCCCAGTCACCAATCTAGCTGCCGCATTCTGGATTAGTTGTAGTTTCCGGGTCACCTTCAAAGGTAGCCCCACGTAGAGCGCATTGCAGTAGTCCAAGCGGGAGATAACCAGAGCATGTACCACTCTGGCGAGACAGACCGCAGGCAGATAGGGTCTCAGCCTACGTACCAGATGGAGCTGGTAAACAGCTGCCCTGGATACAGATTTGACCTGTGCCTCCATGGACAGCTGTGAGTCCAAAATGACTCCCAGGCTGCGCACCTGGTCCTTCAGGGGCACAGTTACCCCATTCAGGACCAGAGAATCCTCCACACCTGCCCGCCTCTTGTCCCCCAAAAACAGTACTTCTGTCTTGTCAGGATTCAACCTCAATCTGTTAGCCGCAATCCATCCTCCAACCGCTTCCAGACACTCACACAGGACCTTTACCGCCTTCACTGGTTCTGATTTAAAAGAGAGGTAGAGCTGGGTATCATCTGCATACTGATCTCCACAACAATCATTTGTTTAAGTCAGTTGGGGTTAGTGTTAGATCACACACAGTGACTTCTTGTGCTCCCATTTTGGCTCTGTAGTGTACAAATAAAAACATGGAAAGTGTTGCTAGAAAGGCAGAGCATCTTTCCTCGGCACATCTGTGCTCCAAGTAGAAATCTGAAGGCCCATCCTATTAGTCTATTCTTACAATTGTCCTTGATCAGACAGGCACCAACATAGGTGGAATGATTCCTTCCTTGTATGTGACTATATGTGGACCACTGGCAAAGAACCACAATGAGGGAGAACTCTGGGTTGGATCAAGACTTGACGCTTTGCAAAAAAGGGCTCATTCTATTTGCAGAGGGAATCAGAATCCAGTGGGGGTTCTCTACTTGTGGAGGGACCGTGGTTTTTGTTGTGCAAATGGAACTTCTTCCTGTGCAAGTCGAACTTCTCTGAGCATGTCTGGATACAAGCTATGGTGTTATTTTGATCTTCCTACTGTTGATATTTTTCTAAATTTGATTTTCTAGCTACCAAATGCAAGGTTTTTGGAGTGAACCTCTCCATAGATATGTTTGAATCTGAGATCTTTTTTCTTACTTTCTTAGTGTACCCGTGCCCACTTTTCAGTGTCAGATTTCGTAAGCCATTGTTTGGAGAGACTGGACACACAATTATGAATCTTCTTGCAGTAAGTGATGGTTACAAGATTATTTTGTAAATAGAAAAATGTATGTGTTCTGTTCACTCACCTAATTTATATGCACTGTTATTCTGAAAATATAATAATGTGTAGATTTCTTAAATCTAGATATGATGGAGTAGAATTTATTTATTTATTTATTTAACAAATTTATATACAGTTTTCAAGCAAAAAATTATTCTCAAAGTGTTTTACAAACTACATACAAAAACGTAAACAAAAAATATAATTTAAAACTGGCTAAAACATCCATATGATTTCAAAAGATAATTTAAAAGACATCACAAAAACAAGTACTTCTGAGCATAACAAAAATACCATAGAACACCACAATACCAATTTTACAGCTCAGATTATAATTAGTCCCTAAAGACTATTAGCCCTTATCCCTAAAAGGATAAGTCTTTAAAGGAGGTGGGGATGAGGTTTGCTCTCAATATCATGAAGAATCTAATACACAGTTTTATGCAACAAATATCTATTTTAAATCAAGAGAACACTAAAGGTCCTTTTTTTTTTAACATCTCTGAACTGGACCATCATATAGCTGTAGGCACACTACTGTTAAAAAAAACCACCTAAGCATTTCATCTGTACATTTATACCAAGGAACCCCAGTTTAGTGTCCTGTAATATTTTTTTTTGTATGCTAAAGAAAGAGCACAGCTGCGCTCTAGGACAGAAAGAATACCTTGGAGTGGTGCTGATGCCCCATAGCATTTAAGGAGCTTAAACAGGCACCTGTTCTAAATGTGAAGTGTGTTATTGGACACCAGGAAGGAATATAGCAGAGGTGGATGAGTGGGTGGGAATGGGAGATTATTAGGTGCTCCTTTCCTCTTCTTGTTCACCCAAAGGCAATTTCTATTTTCTCACAGCTAAACGTCCCCAGCTTACTCTGATACACATTGCATCTCATGAAACTCATTGGTACAATATCAGTTCTTTCTACTTAGTGTTGTTTTCAGAGCCCCTACTGATGGGTTAGGTTGCTCCTGAAACAAAATGTATTTTGCAATATTTTAAACAAAATAATGAGTAAAGAATACTGCTTATTGCGAATGGATTTAGTATTTTTATTGTAATTTTTCAAAGTTGACTTATAGTTCTTGCATTGCTGAAACTCAAACGCCAGCAGCAATTGTGATTTTCATTGTTCTGTGCACTTATAGGACTTCAGAAATTACCAGTATACATTGCCAGTTGTCCAAGGCTTAGTGGTTGATATGGAAGTGAGGAAAACCAGCATCAAAATTCCCAGCAACAGATACAATGAGGTATGTAGTGTGACACACATGTCCAAGAAGCATCACAGTGATTCTTCTATTGATGAAATATTGAACGAACTAGGAGTTACTTGAGGGGTGAATACAACTGGATCTGTGAGATCGGGTTTCAAATTCTTGCTCAGCAAGGAACTGAGGGAGCAGCTTTGGTTAAGCCATGATATCTCTTTACCTTGTCTCCCATCTGAAAAATTATGAATAATGACGTACCTTAATATCTCATGTTGATATGGCAGATCAGGTGTAAACTGTCTTGCATGTTCTTCTCCTCCAAAATATTGTATGCCATAAATCATATATTTCTTTTGGAGGACTAAAATTTTAATTCAGTGATTGTTAAATGTTTTTTTTTTCAAAGAGCCAAGAAACAGCATTGCAAATAGTTTAATTTGGCCCTATTCCTGGGATGGGCACTCCACAGCCATTGGCCTGATTTTATGTGATCGTTGGCAAGCATCACCTCAGACCCTTGGCAAGACTGAAGTGCCCCCCATGGAAACGAGAGAGAGAGAGAGACTACCTTTGGCTCTGGCCTTGGCCACTGCTGAGTTTAGCCCTGCCCCCCTCCCAGTTATCCCTGAAAGTTCTTTGACAGAAAAAAAAGTTTGCCTCCATCTGCCCTGTACAGATGTCATTTTTCTTCAGGGTTTGCACCTGTGGAGACAGTTCTCACATTTCTTGGGTGGTGGTCTCATATTATGTGGTAATGGCAAATGTTTTGGTTGCAGATGATGAAAGCCATGAACAAGTCCAATGAGCATGTTCTAGCAGGTGGGGCATGCTTCAATGACAGGGCAGACTCTCATCTCGTGTGTGTGCAGAATGATGATGGGAACTATCAGACACAGGCCATCAGTATTCATAATCAACCGCGGAAGGGTGAGAGTTGCTGACAATGTATTCACCCCCCCATAAACAGTCTGCTGTTTGCATTGTTTTCTTGTTCATTGTTTTTTGCTTGTAAGCCCTTTTAATTTTATAAGTGCATGATGAGCAAAGAGCCCTAGTGCCTGAAGGCAGTTATGGCCTGAATGAGAGCCACTAAACTGAGACTGAATCTTGATAAGACAAAGGCACTGTTGGTGATGGTTCACAGGTGAGAATTGGGTATACAGTGGTGCCCCGCAAGACGAACGCCTTGCAAGACGGAAAACCCGCTAGACGAAAGGGTTTTCCGTTTTGGAGGTGCTTCGCTAAACGAAATTCTCTATGGGGTTGCTTTGCAAGACGGAAAAATCTTGCGAGTTCCCGCGGGTTTTTTTCCGCTTTTTCCGCCCTTTTCCTAAGCCGCTTAACAGCTGATCCGCTGATAAGCCGCTTCTCAGCTGATCGCTAAAAGCCGCTAGACTGCTAATAGCGCTAATCCGCTAAGCTGTCAATGGGCTTGCTTCGCAAGACGAAAAAACCGCTAGACGAAGAGAATCGCGGAACGGATTCTTTTCGTCTTGCGAGGCACCACTGTATGGCCTATTCTGAACAAAGCTGCAACCCTTCCCGAAGCAACAGATTCATAAGCTGAGGGTGCTTCTAGAAGCTCACGAGGCTTCAATGGCAAGAGGTGCCTCAGCCCAGCTTCTGCTGGTTCATCACCAGGGCAGCCTAGCTGTATGGCCTGGTAACCTCACGCTTAGACTACTGCAGTGTGCTCTATATGGGCCTGCCCTTGGAGATGCAGTTGGTGAAGAATGTGGCTGCAAAAGTCTTGACAGGTTCATATGAAAGTGATCTTTGACACTGGCTGCCTGGGCCCAATTTAAGGTGCTGGATTTGGTGTACAAAGCCATATACAGCTTGGGACCTAAGTACTTAAAGGAACAACTATCCCATTATATGCTGACGTTATTAGATTTTTTCATTCAGGCCTATGGAGATGTCTGATTTAAAGAAGTTGCTTCTCTGCTACTGGATTACTATTTTGCAGTCTCCATGGTTTTAATGTCATAGCTGTAATTTTGAACCTTAATAAAATGTGTTATACTGCCCTGAGAAATTATGGGTTATAATTAATTTTAATATTAATATTAATATTAATTGGAGCACTTTGTGCAAACACATTGAATACTATGCAGCTTTTCACTGCTTGTTTCCATTTGCCTCTCCATTTTAAAAGTCCATTTTTCATCTTTCTTACGCTACACACCATGGTGGGATTCATCAGCTATACTGTGATTTGAGATCCTGGCTTCTTTGTACTATCACAGCTTCTGAACTCAGGAGATAAAGGGAAACGCGAATGCTTTCAGTCTCTTCTCCACGTGTGTGGAGGAGGAATGGTATACATAGCTGGGATAGCTCAGTCAGTAGAGCATGAGACTCTTAATCTTGGGGTTGTGGGTTCGAGCTGCACTTTGGGCAAAAGATGCCTGCATTGCAGGGGGTTGGACTAGATGACCCTCATGGTCCCTTCCAACTCTACAATTCTGTGATTTGGTGACAGTGTGAAGCTTTTGTGTGGCTTGATCTTCTCCTGCTAAACAATGCTTTAGTGTTGCATCTGAAACAGGCCAATTAATTTGCTTTCTGAACCTTTCTCAGCCAGGAATGATTAGCATTTATTGAGCTGAACTTTACATTCTAGGTATATATGAATGCAGCACTCACAAATGAATTGTCTTTTCATCACTATAGGAGATCCCCTTTGCAGAGATACATACTCCTAGTTCACAATTGTGATGTTTACTTGATCTGGTGCTAAAGTCAAGTAATGATCATCCTGTCACCACTTAAGTTAACAGATGGGTGGTAGATTCTGTACCAGCTTCCAAACAGCCTTTGAAGGCAGCTCCATGTAAACATCCTTGCAATAATCCAATTTATGAAGCTTGAAAGCTTTTGTTCCAGCTGCTTAAACCAGATGCAGCCGATACTGAGCATGGGGGTCCACTGTGGCTTGCTCCTGAAGTCCTAAGAATACCCACAGATCTCCTTTTTGAAGGAGAGCAAATAACCATTTAAGCTTTTTGACTGGCCAGTTGTATGAAATACATTTTCTGGAGGGAATTCTATATAAGACTGTGAGTAATCTTGAACACTGCAACGGGGTGAGCTCTCGTTGTTCGGTCCCAGCTTCTGCCCACCTAGCAGTTCGAAAGCCCGTCAAAGTGCAAGTAGATAAATAGGTACCTCTCTGGTGGGAAGGTAAACAGTGTTTCTGTGCGCTGCTCTGGTTCACCAGAAGCGGCTTAGTCATGCTGGCCACATGACCCAGAAGCTGTCTTGGCCTATAGAGCGAGATGAGCATGCAACCCCAGAGGAGTCCATGACTGGACCTAACGGTCAGGGGTACCTTTACCTTTAATCTTGAACTGGCTGAAAGATGCTGGAAGTAAAATCGCCTTTCACCCACAGCTAGTTGGATTCTGGGCATTGCACTGGTTGATTTAAAAAAAAAAAAGTTCTATGAATTGCTCACATTATAAAATATCAGAGTGGTGCACAGAGAAATTGTATTCTATTTCCTTGCCATTATCTAATGCTTAAATTTTAGTAAGTAAAGAGGTTTTCATGAAGACAGCACACACCTCTTCATTCTTCAAGGAAAGTCCCCTTGCAGAACCTGTTTGGAACTACTCATTACTCAGGGCTGTGCTGAAGTAGTAATTTTCCCAGGACATCAAATTTTAAAGCTGTAGGATTACTTTTAGTGATCAGGTGGAAAATGTGGGTTTCTTTTTAATACTTGGACTTGCTAAAGTGTTTTACTTGGCTTAGAAAACGCTATTGAAAGGAGCTTTCCTCCATCATTGAATATTGGTAGTTGCATACATTTGTTTTACATGGGCTTTGTTTGGATTATTGGCTGCTTTGTTGCTGATCTAATTCTGAAACCTGGCTCTTATATACAGTGTCTTAATTTTAGAATTACTAACACATTACCTTGTTTTACCTACATTTTAATATAATTATATTTCTCATGTTTTTATCTTACATTGTTTTTAACTCCACATGTAATACTTAATATATTTTATTGTGTTTTATGTGTTTTCTTTTTATCTTCTCTACTGGTCATTGACTTAAACAAACAAACAAACAATATGAATCTTATTCACGTCTCCCATTTGTTGCAGTGACTGGAGCTAGCTTCTTTGTGTTCAGTGGAGCTCTAAAGTCTTCTTCAGGCTATCTGGCAAAGTCCAGCATTGTAGAAGGTAAGTTTTGAGTCACCTTTCACCATGTACACTAGTTTCTTCTTGGTTAAATGTAACAGTGCTTCGGTGGTAGTTAGAACTTACCCTTGTTTACAAAACGTATTGCTATTTTTAAACTAAGTATTGGGTTCTTAGAATCTTAGACCAAGAGACAAGCTTAAATAAACAAAAAAGAGGATGTACTGACTCCTGTGCTTATAGTACCAGACGGTGGTGGAAAACGGAATGTGGATAATGTGATTTTATTTTTTTTTAAGGAGTGAAAATGTCAGTGAGGATTTTAACACTAGAACAGGAATATAGATGATAGATAAGTAGTAGTTATGAAAAAGGCTCTTTTAAAGTTAATTTGTACTCCTGCTGTCAATACCAATTATATTGTGTATATATAATTTCTGTAAACTGCTTTTTTTTAATGAAATGGCAATATAGAAGTAATTTAAAACAAATAAATAATCAAATAAACACCTGATGTTTCAGCTTAGGCTAATTTTGTATAATGTGCTGCACAATGTAGCACACAGAGTACATCCTGGAATGTTTTCTTTTGGAGGGTGTGTGTGTGTGTTGGAGATTGGGATTGTGCTGTCCTATCCAGGCTTTGATTCCATTTTTATACCAAGGCCTAATCCATATAATTTTATGCCTTGATTTTTGTAGTGTATGGATTGTGTGGGCTGCACTGTCTACATATAAACACCTAGGCAAATCTGAAATCCAGGGCTCAGGATTCCACCCACCTCCTATTAGCAAGTGTATGTTCAAAAGTTTGGTTTAGGACTTGGATGTTTGCAGCATGAATCCACCGTACATTTGTTCTCTGGTTAAGAATACAGCTGTGGGCTGTTGTCCTGATTATGTCTTGTCCTACCTAGATGGAGTCATGGTCCAGATAACGGCTGAAAATATGGACTCCCTAAGGCAGGCTCTGAGGGAGATGAAAGACTTCACTATTGCCTGTGGTAAAGTGGATGCTGAAGAGCCTCAAGAGCATGTGCACATTCAGTGGGTGGATGATGACAAAAACTTCAACAAGGGGTAAATATAGGAGTATTTTCTTGATATTAAATAAGCTTGTTTGGTTTTATATGCTTTCTTGGTAAGGAAAAGATGGCACATTCATCTACCTGTCTGCATGGAGTGCATGTTCATATTCCAGGAGGTGATATTCTTAAGGGGTATGAACTAGTACCTTCAAATTAATTAGCAGAGGGTGTTAGCTGATCTGACTCCCCAGAGGTGTTTTTTATTTTAAAAAAGCCTGCTGCTAAGGCCAGTTGTCTCACGAATTAATTTATCATATGTATATCTTGCTCTACAACATCACCTGAACACTTATTTGAAGGTTAATGCTATAGGAACCAAGCTACCCCTTACAACTTGCATGGGAGATTAAAGTATGTACTACATGAGTATCTTTGGTGTTTGAAATTTGTGTATGCACCATCTTTTGAGATGAATGCACAGGCATTGTGTCGACATACTGAGGGAAATCGCAGCAGCTGGTGCTTTCTGTCAGCATGTGTGTGAGTGTTCAAGGAGGAGACATATCCTTTGTTGTCTTAAAATAATTGCTGTAAAGAAATAGATAAGGTATGTTGAACCACCGACGTAAGATATGTGCACGGGATGTTAACAGCTCTAACTGCATTTTATGCTTCCACATGTGGTGGCAATTACTTTTCAGTTGCAGGGGTTAACACACTGTTTGTTGTGTTAACTGTGTTACAGTTATTATGCTTCCTTAGAATGTCTTCATGCTTTTCTGTGTAATGCAGTAGTAGAATGTGCTACATCCCCCCGCTGCAGGGACATTACTTCAAAGAGGCATTTATTCAGGATGCTGCCGTTGTAGTAGTATTCCACATGACTTCCTGGGGTGTTCTGTGGTTTCACACAGACAATTATTTTTGTAGGTTGATGGGAGCAGCTTCCTATTTACCTTTACAGTGGCATTAGCCTTAATTTTGCTTCAGTAGCTTGATGATTACCAAAACGAAAAAGGGAAGAGCTTTGCTACCGTGTGAAAAAGACTTCTGCATTAAAACCAACACTAAATGTTTACACTAAATAGTGGGGAACCTTAGGTTTGGGGGCAGAATATAGCCCTCCAGACCCCTTGTATCATCCTCCCACCCCATCCTCCCTGCTCCATGTATTCTTTGAGTGTTTTTGTCTGGCTTGAATGTGTCCTTGAATTGTTATGTCTTTCGTTTGCCTGCATTGAGAGATGTTGAGGGGAAAGGGTGTAGAAACCTTTCACATTTGTGCAGTAAGTTACATTCCAGTTGCTCCTAAAGGTAAGACAAACCCCCTCCCCACCCACCACTGACACGCCTCTCACGAGAAAATGCAGTTGTCTGGTTGGAAAAAGTTCTGTGCCCTCGCAGTCATACATTGTCCAAAGTGTTGAAATGTTAGGGTATTTGTATGGGGACAAAGACAGCTTTGAACTGTGTTAAAAGGTTTCATAAGTATTCAGATGGTTATCTATTTACTGTATAGAGATGGGACCTTAGAAGTAATTTAGTCCAACTCCCTGATTAATACAAAAGGGCAATGGCAGCATCCCTGCCAGTACACCATTAAGCTCTGCTTCAGTACCATACACATGCTTTGCAACTGTACCAATCATATTTCTGGCTTTGGCTTTTCTGTGGTACAACTGGAAACACCGTTAACATGTGCAAAATTGATTTGACCAGTAATGATGGTAACAAAAAAGGTGTATACAGAAGGCTCTCTCATACTACTTTGTGTGTCTGCACACAGTCCGTTTAACTGCTTGTGGTGTTATATTGCAATTTCCCCAATGTATATGAAATTGTCTTGATTGAAGGGACTTATTTTTCTGCATAGTCTTCTGATCTGGGTCTGTATTCTTAAATTCTGCTAACAAAAGTTTCTTACTTCCTCCTTTCTAGTGTTGTAAGTCCCATTGATGGAAAATCAATGGAGTCTATCACAAGCGTGAAAATATTCCATGGCTCAGAGTATAAAGCAAATGGGAAGGTCATTAGATGGACAGAGGTGAGGAAGCAAAACTGTTTTTGTATGTTAATGCAGAAGTATTGCTTGATTTGGGGTGGGGGGAAAGCCATGTTAGCCCTCACCAAATACTCTGGTTGAATGCAAATGTGTTCTTTTAGATAGCCCAGGCTGAGACTCATTGTGTGGGGTCTACTATACAGGTCCTTGAACATAGCCTTGGGACTTAGCTCTGAAGGATATAGTACACTACTGTATAGAAGGCATCCTAGAAAAGACTCTTGATACATTTATTGGCAGTCCATCTACCCTAATTATTCTGGCTATTTCTTTCATACTGATGGGATGAGCAGAAACCTGAGGCTGAGTTTTTATTTGTTAAAATGTGACAAACTTCTAGATCTGATTATCAAGGAGATCTGAAATACTCCGCAGAGATAAAAATTCCCAATGATATAAGGACATCTGCCCACCACCATGTCCTACTGGAAAATGCCCAAACGTTTTATCATTGGTTTGGTGCCCTTCTAGGTCTAACTACTTTCCCTCAATGGCCAAAATCCCTGCCATTAATTAGAATAGAAAGCTTGCCCTCGTCACAGTGATCATGAGTTACAAGAATAGTATGTTATAGTACAGAAATTTAGAGACTGGAAAAATTATGTTTTCTTCAGGTTTTCTTTCTGGAAAATGATGACCAACACAATGGCCTAAGTGACCCTGCTGACCACAGCAGGCTGACTGAGAATGTGGCCAAGGCTTTCTGCCTGGCCTTGTGCCCTCACCTGAAGCTTTTGAAGGAAGACGGGATGACCAAGCTGGGTTTACGTGTTACGCTTGATGCTGATCAAGTAAGTGAACACATCTTGTGGGGTAAATTATCTCCACATCTTTGGCGTTGGAAATTAAATAAGCTGGGACCTATTTTGGGGGTGGGGGAGATATGCTTTCTAACAGAATTGCTGCGACCCTAATGTGAAAACATGCAGATTGAGGTTACCGTACTATTCATTTCTTGAAAATGATTCTTCTTATTCAGTTCTTATTCACAAGCTCTTCCTGGACCTCACTTCCCTTTTTTGAACTGGAAAGGACCTCCTTTTGCACTTGTTTTTATGTCTGTTGTATTTCAGAAAGCTGAAAAAAGCCTCTTTTAAACTTCTGAGGGTGATTATTTGAAAAGCTCCAAGTTGGAGCCTATTCATGTAATCTTGAAGGCTTGCTTCAAGATCACAGGGTGGGTCTGCTTACCTGCATTCTTCCATGGATAAAATTTTATTAGCTGAGAACCTCTTCCGTCATGCTAAGGGATTGCTTTAGTCTCTAGTTTCAAAACAAAATAATATTTTCTCTTTACTTACTTTTTAGGTTGGCTACCAGGCTGGGAGCAATGGGCAGCCACTGCCTGCTCAGTACATGAATGACCTGGACAGTGCCTTAGTTCCAGTGATTCATGGAGGGGCATGCCAGCTGAGTGAGGGCCCAATCATAATGGAGCTTATTTTTTATATTCTGGAAAACATCTCATAAGGACTTCATTTTCTGTTCAGACCTGTTCCAGCAGCAGCTGTATCTGAATCATTTGCACTTTAAAACTGGAAAAATTAAGCTTTTGTTAACACTATTATGAAGGGGGTGGGTGCGTGATTGAGAACAGTTGTTCCATAATTCTGAATCGTCTATGCATTTGTCAACAAACAGGATCAGGGCAGCTTCTATACTACAAAATGGCTATGCTATCTTTGCAGCTACACTTCTGTTACGGATTAGAAACAAACAATGGTCATGTTTTAAGACAATTGCAGTCATGTATTCAATGCTCAAACAGGTGCAGAGATCACTGGGGAGTAAATAAAAGGAAAGGAAATGTAAACATTTCTGATGTTTGTAGATGAACTTATTATGAAGACCTCCATTCTGACCTCACTATACTGCCGCTTATGGTTAATTTCTCTAGACATTGAAATTATCGTTTACATTATCTTGACCAGATTATTGGTTGAAGTACCTCCAAGACATGTCGGAATATTCTATAGAGATGTACAGAGAAAGAAAGCAGCATGACTGAGGGTACCTTCTACGTCTGTCCCAAGCAAAGCAGAATCTCTCTAGAAGCTGTATGTAAATTACGCTTGCAGTTTTGTGTGTATAATAGGATAGTTTAACTTTATTTTTCTTTATTTGTGATAAAACTGTTCCCCTAAGCCTGATGACATAGCAAAAATCTGCCCTCGTAAGTTTTGAGAGAGCCTGTCACAGGCGTGAGAATTGTTAGGCTTAAAAAAAAAAAGTTACCATGGAAATTTGTTCTTTTTGTAGTTTGGCCCTGGGTTGTTTTTTTAGGTAACTTTTTATTTTCCCATTTGGTGTACATTTATCCCCACCATTAAGCCTGCACTTATCTAACACTTTATAGAAGCAGCACTCTGTAAAGCTAGCCTGTGAAAACTGTAATAGTTTGGCTGCTGTTGCATGTTTTGCTTTCACTTCAGGCTGAGAAGTTTGCACTCTGTCTCACCTAAGACGGCACTTATGAGAAGAACGGCTTGAGCCCTTTCACTGCAGCGTACAAAGCTGGCAATGAGAGTAAGCAAAAGAACACGAGCACGTTCCTTTTAAATCCAATTTTCATCCCTGAGCAACTGATAGCCTTGTGGAAAGAGCTGTGTCCATAAGAGAGAAAGCAAACCTAAGCTTTAACAAGACACAGGCTGCTGCTGTTCAAGGCTGGCCACCCCCCTCCATGGGTAAGGAGGACAGTCTGGCCTTTTAAAGAGCAATCTAAAATTGGAGCAGCATGGGCAAAATGGTGAGCATTCAAGGGTAAGGAGGGGACAGCAGTTGCTCCAAGCCTGTCAAGAAATTATTTTTTAAAAGCAAACATATAGCAGTGAGAGCTGTAATAGTTAACTTTCCTCTGTGGGTAGGAAATCATAGTTGAGCAAGGTGCTACTGCTTGCCTAAGATTAGTAGTAACAAAAAAAGCCCTCCTAGTACAACCTATGTAAACTGCAACTAGAACATAAGGAAGTCAAGGCATTAGAACTAGACCCCAAATTAAATGGCTGGAGAAGTTAACCCCACCTGAATACAAACACTTCTACTGAATTTATTAATGGTGGGCCATATGCTATGAAGACAGTTAAATTCTTAGCCCATGCTGAACCTGAAAAGAACTCAGGTGCTCAATATTCTGCCCTGGGAGACAGGGTGGGCATAAAGAGGCTCCTTTGCAGAAGAAGGGCCTTACATTTCCTGCTCTTTCTTTTCCTTGCATATAAAAAGTTGCTTTTAAATTTTACTTCCTTCTGTGACAACATTCAATTATACAGACGGAAGCTCAACTCTATTTAGATTTTACATGGCTGCAGTAGATTCCTACTTCAAGAAATGGCATTCCAATTTCACCACAGAAGTAGCTTTTTCAATGACTTTGTTTTGCTATTAAACTTACTGATAGAGGGAAACTACTGACTTTCCCCCCTGCAGAAAATCATTTGTTTGGGTTATGTTTGTGCAAAATGCTATTGACTGACTGGTTTGCTTCAACCATAGCCTTTAAAATGACCTTAAAATTTACCATATTGTTAAGAAATGAGTACTTGTTTAAAGAGAAAAATGTACTTTTAAAATTCAGTTACACTGCAAAAGACTGCATATTATATTTTTATTTTCAACATGTAGTTTTGTATATTAAATTTATTAAAATTAAAAACTGAATATTGTATTGTCTCTATCCACTTAAGATAAACAAACTCTGCCTGATTGGCAGACTTAGTTCTATATTCAGGTACACACCTAGGTTTAACATTCTAGAAAACAGGCAACTCTTTCTTTTGTCAAATTACTGTTTCAACTTACACCCAAATGCTGTGCTTCTCAAAATCCTTAAGCAGTAAAAAGTTTAATTCTTCCTCTCCACTGAAAAAGAACACAAGAACATGGGCAGATTGAGGAAAACAGCTTAATAATAAATCAGCTACTAGCCATCTCAATATGGTATGGGCCTTTCCAAAAGGCTCGTGATAATGTTGCTTTAGAGCAAGGTTATGGGTAAACTTACAGAGAAAGTGGGGGGGGGGGAATGCAGTGATGGCTTTTAAAAAAATTCATTCCAGGCAATGTCAAATGCATATTCATGCTGCTGTTAACAGTAATATGCTTAACCTAATGCTGTGTGCAAGAATAGAATTTATTCCAGGGCTAGGAAACACAATCTTATTTGCAAGTTTACATGATAAACTTCCATTGCTGCAGCCCATTTTAGTATATTGTCAGCCATTAAAACCAAACCTTTTTGCCCTCGCCTGCAAACATGCCCTTTGCATAAGACAGCAGCCCAATGGGTAACAGTCACGTAGTACTAACATTGCTACTTTCAGCAAGGTTTAAGGTAGGTCTATCTTTGTGGATCAGCACCTTCTTTCCCAGTAGTAGACTTACAAAGCTTACCAACTCATACTATATGATAGTTATGAAAATAAAGATGTTATGTTCAGTAGTGCATTCGTTGAACATCTTTGGTGCTTGCAGAAGCTCTATGTATAAAGTCCATTCTGCAGCTTTTAGCATTTCTGTATCTGTGGGTGACAAGAAAATAAATATGAATGTGGCTTTAGAGGAATAATGGAAGGATTATTCAAAGATGATCAAACATCCATGACAGAAGTACAGAATCTTCCTAATGTGCTCTCAAACATTAACTGAAGGCAAGTCCATTAAAACCACTCAAGTATAAAGTTTTAGAAATTTATAAGGGACCGCAACCCTTCTTTAAGGATTCCTTCCTGTGGCTACATTGTCCTTTTGGTTGGACGGTGACTCATTTTAATTTTAAAGATGAATCGTTTGCTATCTTGCATATTTTTAAAAAGAAAACTGCTTCATGCATGTATCTATAGAATACATTCACTTGTGGTAATCAAAGCAAAATCTTGAGATTGCTCATGCCAATTGCCATCCTAAAAGACAGATGCACATACCTTAGGTGGAACTAATGTTCAAGGACTAGCCAGTTTTCTGTAATTGTTTGAAGATCCTGCCCACTTAGTGGCTCCCTGAGTCTCACTTTTACTTCTAGTTTCCCTCCAGTAGGCTTCCTGCCATCCAAAACCTAGACACAGAAGCAACATGAGAAGTTTAATCACAAGAGACATAACCTAGAGAACTGCAATTGGCTTTGAACATTCAGTAGGGTTTTGGACTTCACTTGTGGCAGCTGTATGTACGGCAGGTGGGATCCAAAACAAAAAGTTCAGTGTGGATTGTTCAGTCATATTCTCTAGGATATGGGAAAATAACCCTGTTAGTCAGCATTTCCTGGCTGGTGAGCACATTTGGTCCTCATTGGGTTTTTTGTTTTTGTTTTTTTTGCAAAGGGGATTGTCTCACGCCCGTAGGTTTTTTCCACTACTATATTCCCCCCTACTTTTGCCAACCTTGGTGTTTCCCTGTAGCTGCTAGTACTTCTACTTTGGTGGAGGTGTCAGGGGGTGGGGATGGCCTAGACCAATGTTTCCCAACCTTGGGTCTCCAGCTGTTTTTGGACTACTACTCCCATCATCACTAGCTAGCAAGACCAGCGGTCAGGGGTGATGGGAATTGTAGTCCAAAAACAGCTGGAAACCAAAGGTTGGGAAACACTGGCCTAGACCACCAACAGTGCTTATGTTGGAGCATCAAACAGGGAATGATACTACAAAGTTTACATGGCCAAACATTAGCATCATTAATTCCTTGCAGATCCTGATTTGTCACAGGAAGCCAACAAACTACCCCCCCCCCAATTGATAGAAGTGGTTTAAATCCGTTGGCATGGCATCCCTTCTGGAGAGGATAAAATTGCCAAATTGTAGGCAAATAGGCAACATTTTAAAATGGTTTTTAAAAAATATGAAATGTAACTTTTCAGAATTGGATGAAATTTGCAAGAAGGTTTACCCTTTCTGAGGGCAGCAATCCCACCAAATTTCAGAAGCTGCAGCTGTTTCCCCACAAGGCTAATAGGTAGAGTTTAGAGTGGATTAAAAAATCACTAAGCACCTTTTGGGGTGGGAAGAACTAAAAGTAGGGGGACCTTCCAGGTAAAATATTTCCCTCTGATTCAAAGCTTGACATGTCAGCCACAATATAAGCTCTCCTTTTCCCTGTTGCATAATCAAGTTTAGAGACATGACTTTTGTTTTTAGCAGCATTTTCTAAAAATAACTGACTGAGGTGTCACAAAGGCCTTTGGGGGTTCCTGCTTTGCCTAGGGGAAAAAATCTCTCTAAGGCATCCTGTATCGCATCAGAAATTGGAATTAAGCTGAATATAATGTGTATCTCTAATATCTGAACATAGGTACCACTTTTTTCAAAGTGGCACAGCACCAGTTGCAATGCATAAAAGCTAATTCCAGAGGTGTTTACATACACACAAGGGAGAGAGACTGTAACTGGATCTCTCCGCCACAGTCCAGTAGAAGCAAACTTGGCTCTCCAAGCTTCCCTACTCCTTTGCTGCCAGAATTCCCTGTGGTCATCGCTCTCCTCCCTTCCTTAGGACTTTTGGGGAGCTATGTTGGTCAGCACACTATTTTTGTACCCCCCCAACAACATCCTTGGAAAATTCTAGTTGTGCCTTAAGGAAGACCTGCATCCCCATGGGCAATCCTAGTTTCCAAGCACATTTATATCAGCATATGGCAGGTACAGCACCATCCTCATGAGACTGGATGAAAGCTGTGCAAGTAACGAAACTCCTATGAATGAGGAAAGTCAGTGCAGCATATCCTGTTTTACAAACACACTTTCAGCAGGACTACTGTGCAAATAAGAAGAAAAAGGTAGTCCTTACCACAGCTTTCTTTGAGAACAAGAAAGGTACGGTACCTCAATAATTTCTCTGATTTCACATTCAAATTCCAGTTTGTCCAGTTTCAAGTGTGCTGTCCCCACTTGCTTGTCACTTCTGAAAAAGGACCTGGGGAAGGGGAGGCATGTCAGTGCAAGATTCAGCTTCTTCTCCTAACTTCCACGATGGGAATCGGCAAAAGAACCCCAAAGACTCTCAGGATCTCAAATTGAGACACAGATCCTTCCCAACTCATACCTCCAAGGTTAAAAGCGGGTTATAATGCCATTGTTCAGTAGTGCTACCAACAAAAGCCGTAGGCAGGGGTCAAAAATATTTTGCACTGTATAGAGTAGAATGATGTTAAAATGAACAAAAATTGCTAGTGTTACGTTCAGTGATCAGACGTGTTTTAGGCTAAGGAAGCAACTGAATGGAATGACCTATTTATTTCCAAATATGCCTAAAGATCATGGCTTGGTTCACAAAAAAAAATAACAGTGCAGAAGGGGAGGGGATTCCCAGGTGCACAGGGAAAAGGCCCAATGCATTTTGATGAAAGTCTTCAGCAGCACTGAGAGGCAAAATTGTAAACACAGCAGCAGCAGCAGTGTGCTTCCCGCAGGCTCCCTCACTTTCATCTGTGAGTACAGATTTGGAGACAGAGCTTGCAGAAAAGCAGAGCAGTAGTGCTTCTCAGTGGCTCTGAAGACTTTCCTCAAAACATGTCAGGCCTAATAAACTATCTCCCTATGAGCTCTGCCCCCACCCCTTCTGTTAGGAGGAGCCACAGCAAGGCTTGAGCTTATCTGCTCCTATTTGTTTGAGTGCAAGGAAAGATTAGAGGCTTCTGCTTCTAGTCTGCAGCAAATTGCAAGTGCTCTTCAGCTGTTAGTCACATGAAAGGGCTACTGTGGTGGAAGGGGCTGTGGCAGGGACACGTTTTTAATACTACCATCAAAAGCCATATGAGTCTTTCTGTCCCTGAAGTTCATAGCACAACTTCTGAAGTGGGGGTCCTGTTCTGCGTGTGGAGGCTTCAGACCTCAGAAATTACACCCCAACATGGCAAGGGTGGGAGATTCCATGTGACTTCGGAAGGTGGGGTGAAATGTACAGCCCTGCTACACCCTTCATGTGAATGGCTCCTGAAGAGCTCACCCTCAAATCACATTCAAAGGTTCTGGTTGCTGCATTTGGACAAAAGGGCAAACTAGAAAGAAAAGCTCTCCCTTGCATGTAAAGGAAGGAGCATGCAATCCTGCTAATGGCCTGTCATTTCATCTGAATCAAACCCACTTGTGGGGCTTGCCATAGTGTGAACTTAAGAACAGCAAACTCACCTATGGCTCTCCCTCTTACAGCTTAAAAATAGTATTGCCTTCCACACTTTTTGGCCACTATAAATTTTGGATGCATGCTTACAAGAGACATGAGACCACTCCCGCAAACAGATCCTATTAATATTCTTTCCTACTGTTTTCTTCTAGCCTAAACAATCATGCACCCCATCCCAATGAAGACAATTGTACAATCTTAAAACTACCGTATTTTTCACTCTATAGGACACACTTTTTCCCCTTCAAAAATGAAGGGGAAATGTGTGTGCGTCCTATGGAGCGAAGACGCCATAGCCCTGCGACCCTCTCCCAGCTGGAGAGGTGACGCGCGGCTATGGCAGGATCCTCTTTAGCCGCGCCTTTCCGCTGCTCCCTGACCTGCTCTTTGGGGCTGGTGGTGGGCTTCCCCCGCCAGGCCCAAAGAGCAGGTCAAAAGGAACCTGAAGCCTGGAGAGAGAGAGGGGTCGGTGCACACCGACCCCTCTCGCTCTCCAGGCTTCCAAGGTAGCCGCCTGAACGGCACTTTGTTTTAGAGCAGGAAAACAAGAGGGGGAAAATTCTCCCCCTCTCTGTGCAGCACCTCCTGCCGCTTCGCTGAAGGGGCGCTGCGCAGAGAGGGGGAGATTTTTTTTTTCTTGTTCTCCCCCTCTAAAACAAGGTGCGTCCTATTGTCCGGTGCGTCCTATGGTGCGAAAAATACGGTATACACCCGTGAAACAGGATCTAAATTGTAGTCAATGCTATATCACAATTATACATTATAGTGCTTATTATAAGCAAATTATTTTGGCCACTAAGGATTCCTTTCAAACCGTTTCTTTAATGCCAGACAACTTGACACTAAAGGCCACACTGCAAATAAGGGCAGCTATTCTTACTGTTATATGCCAAATTGACTTAAAATATTCAGTGTGAGATACAGATGTAGCCTTGTAGTACTCAACCAAAAGGAGAAAAGCATCTGAAGTTCATCATGGAAGATTTCCACCCTCCCGCACCACAACAGTCATGTGGGTGCATGTCCTGTTTCAGCTGTGGCTTAGATCCCTTGGGGGCAACAGGCATCAGAAGCAGAAGCTTGGCAAAGGGGATTCTGTGTTTTGATATGGAATCAGCACAAAAATGCATTAAGGTCTACAGGATGAAAAGATTGACAGCCCCTGATCCCTGCTGAACTGCCAGCCTTAGTATACAGGCCTAGTAGTATAGAGCCAAAATTCTCAGGAGTTTTCACAGCTTTTGGCTTTAGTAGAGTATTAACAACACCCAAATACAGCGCCTGTCAGTCATCTAAGAAGATCAAGCAGAAGACCAATATTACGTGACTGTAGTCTAAAAGTTCAAGCACTGCAAATGTCTGAAAGACGTATCTGCTGCATATGAGCAAATCTCTACAAAGACTTCAAAATAGTTCCTTCCCATATTCTCAATTATATCTTCAGCTACCCTGTAGCTAAAAATTCCAAACACACAATGATGCCTACAGATGTATGCGACAAAGAGTTACATTTTTTTTAGCTCCAAAAGAAATCTGGGAATTGTTTTAAAGCAGAATTAACAAAGTCCTTGAGCTCAAGCAATCAAACTGTTTCCCATTAGGCATGAACCCCTACTCACCCTTTGTGGAAGATTTCAAATTTAATTCCTTTAGCCTGAATCGCTCTTCGGAAACCTCTGTGATTTCGGTTAATGTTCAGCTTGAACTGCTGATCATATTCTGGAAATGCACAGACAGATAATCAGATACAAACAGCTGATGAGACGACTCTGAACCAAATAAAAGATCAAGAAAAGCATGTGGTCAACACCTCAAAATAAGCAGGTGGGAGATATTTTGCCATGGAAAAACCTTTCAATCAAATAGGCCCCACAGGTGCATATCTGAGAGGTACAGATTGTACTGAATGACACAGTGACTTGGTCCCTACGTTTTCCTTTGCGAGAAGAAGAAGCCAAGACAAAGGACTGCAAGTCCTTATGTATATTACCCTATTCAGTAAGTTTTTTTTTAAAAAAAAAAGAACCTGCAAAAAAAAGTGCTACAGGATTCATGCTAAATAGCTGTGAAATAATAGATCCCAAACAATTCTATGCAGTTGGGGGTAAGAGGGTGACATCTTTTCTGTGGCAAAATGAACAGCAATGTTGGATTTCTAAGGGACAGAATGCAGAGGGATCCAAATATTCCAGGTACAAGTCCTTCTGGAGTCGTATAGCTCAGTAGCAGAGCATGCACAGAGTTCCAGGCCCAGCCTTTGGCCATCTTCAGTTAACCTGTTGAGAGCTGCTGCCACTATACAGAGCAGTGTTGCAAGTTAGGTTAACACCGTCACAGATGCGGAAATCGCTTAATTAAGAAACCCACAATACAAAATTACTACTGCTCTGAAATGAGAGTCTTTGAATTCTGTTCAGGTAGGCGATGCAAACATAAAATGGAACTAACCCTTTTCAGCCTAGCTCTGAAATGAAAATCCAAGAAAAGACAACGTAATGATGGCAATAATAGTATAAGCACAAGCACCCACCTGGGCAGTTGGTATTTTTTATCACTGATGTTTTACTTTTCTGAGCTTGCTCCTGTTTTAATAAAAGCAAAACATAGGTTAACAACACCCTAAAACTAAACACCTACAGCCACACACCATTAATATTCAGCAGAAATCACAACATCTTTGTTTGCTTTTCATTTGGAAAGAAAGTCCTGCATAAGTGTAGATAAAGTTTTCTTGGGCACAGCCCATTCAATATGGAACAAAATGCAAATACTGAGATTCAATACGAAATATACAAGAGATAGAAACAAATGGCGCATGGGGATGTTAAAAAGATAGGTTAGATCCAATGCTAGCATTGCAACCACCATTCAGTCATTTTGCTTTGCCGTAGTACAAGAGCCTGGTGCAGGTAGATTTCTCCGGGACCTTTTCATTTGTCTTCCTTGTCCCCAAGAAGGGAATGGGTATGGATCTTCAGAGGTTGCAACAAACATGCTCCAAAGAGATTGTTTAGCAATTACTATTCTTTTTAACAACCCAATCATACAACAAAACAAATTAACTTCTAGCCCAAAGCACAGAAGAAGTCTCTAGGGAGTGAACAAGGACAAGGTGACCCAATTACTGCCAGCACTTCTAGATGATATCCTAGTTATCAAGCAACATAGCCCTTTCTCTATTTCAGAGGCAGCTCCTTCCCCAGCTGCCTCTCAAGCATCACATATACAACCCTATTAGAAATGCCATTCTCTTTTCTACTGTGATAAGGCCACCAGAGATGCCACCAGTGACCCTGCCTTCCTAACTATTCTCAGAAAAGCCAGTGGGGTTCTCTGTCCTTGCCTTTACTTGTGAAGACCAAGCTCCGCCCCACCATGGGCTGGTTGCTCTAAAGCAGGGATGTGTAAGTCAAGCTACTCCAGAGGACCACCTTTTCACTTTCGTTAATTCAAGAGAGCTGGAGTGTGGCATAATGGTTAGAGTGTTGAACTATGACCTGGGAGACCAGGGTTAGAATTCCCACTCAGCCACGAAGCTCACTGAATGACCTTGGGCCAGTCACCACCTCCCAGCCTAACCTACTTCACTGGGTTGTTGTCAAGATAAAACGGGGATGAGAATGATGTGCACCATCTTGAGCTCCTTGGGAGAACAGTTGGTATATAAATGTAATAAGCTCATTTCTGTGTATCTCTCCCCCCCCACCTCAGTGATTTCTTTTCAGCCTTGTTAACCCCCTTTAGCACATTCTTTCCCCTCCTGATCTCTCTGTATCCTTGTTTTTTCCTCTCTGTTTCTCATTAACACCCAGGATCGTCTCTTTGCAGCACCATAGATCTTGCTTTGTCCCGATCTCTTTTGTCTCAGTTATCCCACTCACTTCAAAAGTTGATAGGGCTTCTCTGCACCTTTATTTTATGCTCTGCTTCTACCCCTGTCCTGATATTTACACGGCTGCTCGCTTAACGCAGCAGCAATGCCCAAGTCATCCATTCTCCCAATCTTTGCATATATTACATGGCGGCAAACTGAGGGTTTGCATCTGAATATACTTGATAGGGAACTGTCACCCTAGGGCCTAAAAATTAAGGAGGGAGCAAAAGCCTTGATGTGTACTCACTGTATTTGGGTAATGGAATTCAAATTTCACAAATGCGTCCAAATCATTGGGTGCCACACCTGTGCAAAGAGAGGAATTTAGCTGAGCAAACAGCCGCAGAAACCAAAAGAAAAATGGGCCAAATCTTATGAACACAAGACTGCCGATTATCTCACAGGAAAGAAGAGGCCTCTACTCAGAGATGTTTGTTCCCGATTGTGACCCAATTTGCTTGATAAAAACAAAATGATCCTAACTACTGATTAACAGAGGTCAAGTTCTCAGCTCTATCAGCTACAGGGAAGATTGCAGAGCAGGAAGGAATCTTAAAAATTCATGTCAATGGTAGACTACCTGGTGGAGCTGGTAGATTTATTCCTCGGACAATGATAAGATGCATTTCTGTGCTACTGAGTTCAGAAAATATTCTACAAAGCAAACAAAAAGAAAAAGTTTACTCCAGCAATCCGGAAGTACTTCACATTGCAATACCAAACGTAGGGAACATGTAGAAATCGGAATCGTGAAGAAATACACAGCATGCTTGCTTTCTGACAACTAATTGCAGGGTGAAAACATGGTTTGTTGTTAGTTTATGAAGCACAAAGCCTTGCTTAACCATGGTTTGTTTGGTCACTGCAGCCCAGGCACTCTCCAAGCTACAGAGGCACAAGGCAAGAGTAGCTGGAAAACCAACTAGCCTTGTCTGTTTGCCTGCTGAACAAGCTGCAACTTAGTATTACATATGCAAACACAGGCAACATCAAGATATGAACAAAGTTATAGCCCTTTGACTCAAGGGGCTGGGGGAGAGTGGTCCCATTTTCGTGGCAGCCCCACATTTACTGAAATGCCTAGTTTCCACTATAAAACATTGGTCACTTTTTTGGGAACAGAAATTCACAGTATTCCAGGTTGCTTGTTCTTGTAAGGTTCAGAAAGGTTTTGTAAAGCTCATCTATCTACAAAGATAAGACATTTGAAACCTTCCCATCTTTTGGACATCCATACCTTACAATTTTAAAGGTTCTCTCTTCAAAGTGGTGGCTTGGGGGATCCAGCCCCTGGGCCTGTGCAAGCTGTAAGATGTCCAGATCTTTTTTACAAATCTGAGCCAGCTTCTCAAACCTGAAACGCAACACAGAAATACACAACATATAGTAAAAGTGAGAAAGATCAGGAAGAATATTGCCAGAGCTGCTCTGGTTTCATTAATGTTATCAGTGGGTGGCTGCTAAACTCATGGAGGCAGCTCCTCCTCAAATGAGAGAATGGCTGGACTCCACTTAAGGCAGAAATAGCTCCTTGCCAGAGGTCAATGGGAAAGCTGTCTAGAAACTGATCAAGCCAGTGGAGCACCAGAAGGACTTAGCTTTCATTACTGATGGGATTTGGGAGCTACCTTCATCAAGCAAGCACAGGGAGCAGAACACTGGCTGCTCATCATGAAATTTCCTTCTTGTTTGACATATGGAGACACCCACCATGTAGGCTGCAGTTCTCTAGCTCACCCAACGTAGGGACATGCGATTGAGCTTCCCCTCAAGTGAAAAAGTCAAGTTACACTTTACATAGTTAAGATGGGAGGAACAACTTTTTCCCAAGCCACAAAATGACTAGACCCAAGGGATAAAAGCAAAATTCATTCTGCCAAGTGGAATTTGTATTGCACCCAATTGAGATGTGCCTTCAATGCTAAACTCATAATAAACCTACCGGGAAGTTTCAGATACATTTCCCAGATGTGTGAACTGCTTCGAATACTGCAAACATTTCTATTAACAGAAAAAAGGAGGGGGTTGTTAACACTGCCACTAGAAGTTCTCTCGTTTCCTCTTAAAAACACACATACAGAAGACATATAAAGAAGGCAGGAACTTTTTCTGAGCACCTTTATTTTCAAATCACTTTTGAAAGGAGAGAGAGGGTCACTGATGCTTGTGCATATATCACAAAAGAACAACAGTTTAGAGTTGTATGCAAAATAGGCCAGTTTAAAGTATAGAGAAAGCCACTCCCAACATAAGGAGGGGGGGTTGCGGGCTCACGCCCACCTACATCCGCGCGGACCCCGCGCGACTTGGGAATCCTCGGGCTGCATCATTCCCTGCGCCAGCCAATCGGCTGGTGACAGGGGCGGGGCTAAGCAGGTCATTTAAGGTCGGGGGAGCCCAGGATCACCCCTTTTCTTTCCCTCAGCCAGCTGCGGATTCCCTCCCACCCACCCTCTAGGTTTTCACTCAGACTTTGCTATGGACCTCGGTTGGTCGCTGCAAGGGGCCTGGTAGGAGTTTTTCCACTTGGCTAATTGGCATTATTTTGGAAGCCATTTGGTTTTTTCGCCTACCTCGTAGCAAAACGTCACAACGCCTTTGGTTTGGGCGGTTAGGCATTGGTAGGGGTATTGTTATGCAGGTGAGTTGGGGGGGAGCGCCATCACCTCCCCCAAATGCTATGGGGTAGTCTGATAAAGGACTCCAGGGGGCATTGCCTCATCCGAAACCTATGGAGGCTAGGGCCTAAAGTGCGCTCCCGAGTGGTGACTCCTCGGGGAGCGCCTAGGGATGTGCATCTCAGGGGCTCCCCCTGTTGGTGTTAACCCTTTCCGGGTCTATGCCGGATAGTCTGATAGGACCAATGCCTAAAGCCAATACCGCTCTTACCTGTAATCAATAAAGCTGTGGCCATTTTTCGCCCATTAACCTAAATTCTGGTGTCCAGTGTCTTCATTTATTCCAACTGGCGGGGGGGGGGGATCGCCACACAACATTCTACTTCCACTACAGGACCCTTAGCTATCGATAATGCTATAGGAGAGGAAGGAGTCACACACCTCATGCTGGTCTCTCAATAGCTTGATGAGCTGAACGTACACCTCTTCTGCTTTCTGAGAGAGTCTGAGATCTTCATGATGTATGATAATAAAGTCACCTTCATCATCTGTAGGTGGTGATGGCAGCTACACAGCAACACACAACACATGTCAGAGCTTCTCTGGTAAAATTGTGACAGAGAAAGGTGAGCACTGACAAAAACAAAGTCTCATTTTTGTAACCTGCACGTATGTATTTTTATATGTGTGAAAATTGCAAAAATGTAAGGCCACCTAGGCAACAGAATTAGGTGCCTCCCTCCCCTTATTCCCTACAGAGTGACTGGGGAAACTCAGCCAGATGGGTAGGGTATAAATAAATAATAATAATAATAATAATAATAATAATAATAATAATAATAATTACTCCTACTCCTACTCTGAAGTGGCTATAAAGTACAAAATAATAACTCAGAAGAGGCAATTTTGATGGCTGAGAATAAAACATACAAGCAAGCTCCCATTTACATGCAGGTTACATTCCAAGGCACCACACGTTTAAGTGAAGTTTTATATAATTAATATATATATGTAAATATACATATAAATGTGTGTGCATGAGAGAGACAGAGACTGGGTGCAACTGAACAAATTCAGAATTTCAAAAAAAGTAAAAGGCTCCTACAATTCAAGGAGAGGAGGCAGGGTAACAGCCAGGATGCGAGTGCAGGCCTATGGTCAGGCCCAACTGCAGAAAAGCTTGCCTCTGTCTTAAAAGAATTACAAGGTTTTCTGAAATAAAATCCACAAAAGCTGTGTTCAAAGGCAACAAAGGACATCAGACGACAGATAGTGGTGTGAACAGTGCTTCCTTCAAAGCAGACCTGATACACTCTTAGGAATCTTTCTACTAACCTTGGAAATGTCGACCAGTTTGCCACTTTTTGCCCGCTCGATCTTTGGCTCCAAGCTCTTGGCTGTTCTTAGGAACGCCTTGGCTTGCTCCAGATCATTTCTCTTCTTTGCCTGGACTGCAGCCTTTAAGTACTGTTTCCTTCTACTCTCCAGGAATTCAAGGTGCTCTAAAGCTGCAAAGAAGCAAAACAACTGGGGTGTTGTCATAGTTGTTGTGTGTGTGTGTGTGTGTGTGTGTGTGTGTGTGTGTGTGTTTTAAAAAAAACACTTTTCAGATTTGGAGATATTGCAGGCTCGGTTCCAGACCACTGCAATAAAGTGAATATTGCAATAAACCGAGTCACGTAAACATTTTGGTTCCCCATTGCATATAAAAATTATGCTTGCACTATATATAGTCTATTAAGCCAGGTTCCCCCGCTGGCTGCAGGGGCGGTAGGGGAAAAACCCACCTCCAACCCTAGCCAGCTCCACTCCTGTGGCCAGAAGCGGAAGGCGGCGACAGCGGCAGGGCTTTCTTCCCCGGAAGCAGCTAGGCTGCTTGCAGCTGCACAATGAGCAATATGTGAGAAGCGCAATAAAACAAAGCGTGCCTGTGCTATTGGAGGAGAGAATTTATTTATAAATTTATAAAATTTATAAACCGCTTGATTGTTAAAAAACACACACTCCCTCAAAGCAGTTTACAATGAGGATAAACAATAAAATTACCAGTAAAAACAACTAATTTAAACGTTAAAGGAATAAATTCAGCAGTAAACCCAAAAGATATTAAAACATACATCCACATTCTATACATCTGGGTTGGCTCATCTAAACAAAAATGTTTTTAGCAGGCGTCAAAAACTACAGCGAAGCTGCCTGCCTGATGTCAATAGGCTAAGACCCTATCAGATTCATTTCTTACAAATGTGAAATGGGCAACAGTTGTTGCTTGTAACAGTGCCAGTTCTGCAGACTGAAGTTGAGTGGGCAATATAGGGGGGTAAAGCAATCTTGCAGGTAAACTGGTCCCAAGTTATTAAGGGCTTGATGTACTAATAGTAACACCTATAGAAAGCTATTTCCTGCTTAGCTGTATTCCCACTCTGCACACAAGGCTGTATGAGAGAAACAGAAGGTTTTCTCATCCCAGGGACGCACAGAATAGGCAGTAATGGTGCAGAAAGAAATGTGTGGCAGTGGCTCCTATTTATTTCCGCCCTCACACCGAAGCATCTCCTGTGTGCAATCTGCCCAGTCATCCACAGCCACATCCATTAGATAAAGCCTTGCTTGCCAGGCTTTGACTCAGACGGAATACTTAAACTGTGTGTGGGAGCTCAACATTTGCAAGGAGTGGGGGAGGACATGAAAAAAGAGGGGCAGAAAGGACACTTCTCAGGGAGGCAAGAACTTTCACTAAGCCTGCCAGGTATCTTTATGATGTCCTTTCCAGAGAGCACACACTAGCTCTTCCAAGCTCCTTAAAGTAAGAGAAAAAACAGACCCAGCCAAGAGGTAGTCCTGTTTTCTCAAATGCAAGCTTGCCATCTGCATCCAAGCTGTGCAAATGTGTGGCATGTCTCCACGGAACACTGTCAAGCATGTGTCATTGAACTGCTTAGGAGGAAGACAAAACACTGACTAGCTTGAACCAGTGCAAGTAGCAGTGTCCTGGTAGTTATCTTGATTACAGCAGGGGGTCTGTCTGTTATGTGCACATTTAAGTGGATAATTTGGGTCAGAATAGGAATCCGTATTAGTCACTCATTTGCTGTCCAGATTCTACATACCTTTCTATTCTACTGAAAGGGAGGGCTTGTTAACATCTTACAAGCACTCCAAACACAGCATTTCACAGCTCAGAAAATGAAAAGCCAACAAGGGCTTTGTCCCAAAGGCTTCTTCTGTTAAGCCTCACTGAACGTATTTCTTGTGTACCATTTTTGTCTTGTTCTATCCTCAGCGTGAACAACTGTTTCCCCCTTTTCCTTCCTAACATCCTTTAAGTATCTAAAATACATCACTTCCTAAGTCTTGCTTGATGTAAATGAAATAAATACAACTCTCAGCCAGCTGTTTGAGTCCTTACCAACTGGAGAGATGTGCTCAGTGGATGCAGATTTCTCTGGGGCTGCTACAGGGGTGGGTTGAGAAATATCTTTCTCTGGAGAGGTTTCTTCCGGGATTACAGCAGATGGCACAGTTATTGGCTGAACAACTTGCACTGGCTTCTTAGGAGGCTGAGTGGGCTTCTTGGAAGCTGGAGCCTGTATGGAAGGCTCACCCTAGAGGGACCAGAAAGGAATTGAATGCAATGAGCAGGAAATTCAGATATAGGGCCCAAGATGAGGACGGATACTAAACAAATGGATCCCATTACAGCAGCCATCTGCTGTGGTGCTACAGAAGAGAGACCTTTTGTGTGCTAAAGGGGTCAGAAAGTCATCTTAAGAGGCTGAAAAAGTCCTTAATAACAGCACTGTAGTCATCATCACTAGGCCGTCTTCAACAAAATGGGTTATAGAGTGATTCATCATCTGAAGTCCTAGTGCAGAGTGTGGCTTAACAGGAGATGAGCTACTACTAGGTACCCTAACACAAAGTCTGTGAGTTAACCAGTTCAGCAGTTGGCATTAGGAAATTAAAGGGAATAAGCAGTTTTAACTACCAGAGCTTCTGAGTTGTGGCCAATGCTAGTCCTACTCAGAGTAGACCCATTAAAAAGCATGAACATGACTAACCTGATGGGTTAAAAGGAATGGAAATGGTGACTGGAAATGTTTCAGTGTATGTAATACTAGGTTAGTAGGATTTTTTAAAAAAACAACAACAGCAGCAATAGCAGCTTTTGAAATAGTTGGCTGTAACTTGTGTTTTAAAATGGTAAGAATATTCTTCTGCATCTGTAAGCAAACAGATTTTTAAGCAACACACCTCGTCTTCCTCCTCCTCTTCTTTATTCTCTTCCTCCTCCATCTTAACCAGCCTGTTAGCATTTTCAAGGACAGCAGCAACAGTATTGTCATCTGCAGGAGCCAGTCCAGGAATCGGAGGAAAACCTGAAAAGAAGAGAGAAGAAAAAAACCCAGAAGATAGCCTTAAAAATAAATGAAGATGAACACAACACACATTTATGAGGAGAACTACAGATTTAAAAAGTTGAAATGACAATTATCATTATACTCAGAAGATACAAGTTCTGAGAGTATTGAGCATGAACTCCAGCGGCTGCCCACAAAACGGATCACTGACACATTCAGGCCGAGGAGGAGGAGAAGTTTGGAAGCTTTCAATTTTAGTTAAATTGTTTGTGAACTGGGAGCTGTGTTTAACGCTAATTATGGTTAATTTCAACCAGCCAGCTCCTCAAATGGGTCATATGTTGTATGGTGCTGTTGCAACCCACCTTAGCTCAGGGGTCATGACCTGGTAGTGGGTCCCAACCCACCAGCTGAAAACCAACGAGCCAACTTGCAATTCAAGAGGCCCTCTGTGCTGTTATCGTGCAACTTCATGAAAGTTTACAGTCACAATAAGCAGTTTCATAGCACATTCTGTAGTGTTGTCATGGAGCCAAGCCAGTCTCCTGACAAGGCAGAGTAGGAGGGAGTCTCCTGAAGCATTTTTGGCAAATGTGCCAGGAGCAAAGCACTTACACGAGGGTATCTCACATTTCAACACACAGCCCTGACAGTGTTGCATACTTACCAGGGGGAACTGGTAGTTCCCCAAAATTCACTTTCCTTCCTGCTTTATGGGCTCTTATGGCATCTTGGTATTGCTGTTAAGGAGAAAATTTGGTTAGAGAATACAGTCATCTGACAGGTTGTGGGGAGGGGGAGATAAATACTTATTTGTCACTCATTTGTTGTGTTTCCCTTTATGCCATAAGGATTAGAAAACATTTTAAGAGCACTCCAGGCAGAACATTTCATAGCTAGAAAAATGCAAACCTTCCTCCATGTACTGCATCTGTTGCTGGGCTTGCAGTACACAGATGCAACAACCCCTCCACATGGCTTTAAGAAAAGGGCTGAAATATTTGCCCCAAGTTCTTAGTAAATGTGATGAAATGATGGTTAACATTATTCAGAGTGCAATTCTATATGCGTCTCCTCAGAAGTAAGTCTTTCTGAGTTTAATGCAGGCAAATTTGATAATGACATTCTCAGAGTGTAATGTGAAATATGTGATGCTGAAATTCACCACCCAACGAGCTTGTATTCCACAAGTCTAACAATTATTATTTTTATTTATCAAATTTGTATATTGCCTGGTTATAGAGAAATGTTTTCGCCTGGCTCCCTAAGATATGTAATGAAGGCGCCAGGTGAGCTACCTGGGGAAAACATTCCAAAAGCAGGGAGTCACCACAGAAAAGGCCCGTTCTCATGTTGCCACCCTCCAGACCTCCTGTAGAGGGGCCTCAGATGACAATCATAAGGTCCAGGGTGGTTCATATGGTGAGAGGCCTTTAAATTACCATGGTCCTGAGCAGTTTAAGGCTTTAAAGGTCAAAGTCAGCACTTTGAAATGGGCCTGGAAACTAATTGGTAGCCAACGCAGTCAGGTCCGGATTGGTGTAATACGTTCAAACAGGAGAAGATCCTCTTACTGCTGTTATATAATCAGTATCTTTTGTGATCTGATATATCACAGCAGAGGCTCACAACAAAATGATTATAACCAAGGGACTTTTGTGGTAGCACACAGAGCTTCTTCTTCTTTACCTTGGCTATCCTCTCGTGCATCCTGCTCTTCCGATCATCTCCATTTGCTTTGGCTTGAGCGGCTGCTGCTTTGTATTTCTCCAGCCTTTGCTGCAAAGCCTCCATCACTGTTTTTGGCTGAGGCAAGGGACCTTTAAAAGCATCCAAAGAACGTATCGTATGAGCTCAGCCACAATATAGGCACCTGCTTCTCGCACTTTGACCTAGGGGAGGACAATGTCTTGTCTTCCAGGTGTCGCTGGACCACAACTTCTACTAGCCTTTAATACTGACCACACTGGTTGGAACTGGAGCCCAACACCTTCTGGAGGGTCAGTGGTTCCACCATCAGTGCTTTAATCCATTCTCCTTTTCCCATTGACACAAACAGATGCAACAGTATTAAAAAAACAAAATGAAAAAATGCTTCTGGTGTTTGTGTCTCTCAAAGAAAGACACACTTTATTCTTGTCTGAAAGGTGTATGTTGCAATATATGGAAAGACAGATTTATATATGCATATATGTGTGTGTGTGTGTGTGTGTGTATGCTTGCGCGCTCTCTCTCTCTCTCTCTCTCTCTCTCACACACACACACACACACTACAAAAAGAACACAGTACAAATACCTGCATACTTAAGACTATATATATATATATATATATATAATTGGAATATTTCAAACAAGAAACTATGGTCCATCAATTTAAGATCATTCCCTGCCTTTTTCATATGTATAACCTATCAAAAAGTTGTAACCTATACTGTATATGTATATATTACCATGAAGTGTTGCTTGCTTGCTTGCTTACTTATTAAAAATTAACCGTTTACTCATTTGATTGTATACTTATTCAAAAATCAGAATTGCAAATTACCATTAATTTTTTAAAAATTTACCATTAAATTTCACCCAAGCATATGACTGATGCCGTATCTACCAAAAGCATATATAGACGAATATTGTTTCGTGTTCCGTCAGTCCAATAAGGAATGGATAAGCTTCATTTTTCAATAGAAGTATTGCTGCTCTGTCTAGTTTGCCTAATTAATATCTGTTACCTAATTTGTTACCTGAACCTAATTAATATTTGTTAATTTAACTACTAAAGTGATATGCCAAATTTTAAGTAACCAGTCGTCCAATCTAGGTATTTCTCAGTTTCTCCAATTCTGCACTACAATTTCATAGGCTGCACTTATATAGATTAGAAATGCTAGTTATACCTATTATACTGTAAGATCTGAGTTTCTAATCTATACAATACACCTCACAAGAGAGAGGCTTTGCTTTAAAACGCATCTAAGCCGAAGCTTTATTACCTTGACTGTCTGGTGCTGTCACAGGAAGGCTGGTTTCCACAGCTACAGATGGTGCCTGTTTTGAGGGAAGCTGTATCATTTCTGGACTTTCAAGGTCTGAAAATGTGGGTGTCAAGGGAAAAGAATTTAATGCATTTTATAAAAGGCACGGAAGCGTAGAGATACAAATTCTTCACTACAGTTGCAACATAATTCAACAAGAGCCAAAGAAAATTTGGTACTGTAAAGAGAAGCTGTTTTTTCCAATGGGAACAAATGTCGCTCTAAGTCTGGGGTTGCCAGCATGCCACCCACAGGCACAATGGCACTGCCCTCCACCCATCACTGCCATCATTATGGGGTGGCGAGGATGGTTACCTTCCCTCTCTTGAAAAGTACAAAGTGATGAAGGAGGAAATTTGAAGAGAAGTTGTCCCTACTGCTTCTTTCAGCTCTATGTGCTTTTCAAGGCTCAGATTAGCACCTAAAGCAGCTGAACAGAGAGCAGAGCAACTGAGAGGATAGGAGAAGTATAGGTGAGTAACCTGGGAGACTAGGGAGAAAAAAATTAAGCTGCTAGGCAGAAGAAAATGGGGTGCCACAGGAGATAGAGAGAAGGGAAGAGGGAGGAAAGAAATGGCACGCCAGAGAGACAAAGGCAGTGTGGAGTGAGAGAGGGGAAGATAGGGAGAGAGAGAGGCATAAGCCTGACACACTGGATCCCGTAAAATGGAACCTCTTGAAATTGCATAAGCTTTTCACAGGATCCCACCCATGTCGCAACTGAAGCATTTAAAAAAACGACACTTTCCATTGTTGTGGCACAAAAGCTTTGATCCCAGGTATGGATTCTAATGGGGCCTCATACCTTTTTAACATGAATTCCTTCAAATCCACCACCACCAAATCATAGATTCACAGAATTCACAGAAGGATTCTGTGATTTGTTAGCGGTTTTGTTGTCGCCCTATTTGAAAATGACGGAAATCTAAGAGGATCTGTGTCTTGCATCAATGTTTTTGCAGTGTGGTTGTGATCTAAGAACACCAACACCTAACTCCCACAATTCCACTGTTAGAATAACTACCAAATACACTAACACTTCCTCCAACTCCTTTACATATTTGTTAGCTGTCCAAGCAGTTCCAGTTCTCAGTAAATAGGGACAACCACTCAACTAATTTTATGTAATTAATTCCAAATCCTAGAAACGTAGAAACATCCCAAACAAAATCAGTTTAAAATTCAGTTTACGTAATAGCATGGGCATGAAACTGATGTTTATAAGTAATTGCAACCAGGAAAAAGAAAAGGTGGAGTCACATAACACTAAAACAGTACATAGCAAATGCATTCTCTCAGGCGCAAGATATTGCACTTTGGACTGCTCAGAAACACAATATCCCTTCAGCAGACACTTAACCTTAAGCAGAGACATGCAGGGGGCAAATGAAGATGCATTCGCTGAAAAAAAAAATCCACACAAAGAGACATCAGTGGGAACAGAGAATAGGATATTTCAATTTCAAAATATGGAGAATACCTGGTTTTGAAAAATAAAACAAATGACTGCAAAGTTACTTAAGACAGAAAAAAAATTCATCATGCAATACATTATATTAGATAGATTCACATGCTTCTTTTTAATGATCTGGAAGCGAAAGCAGGATGCCATTAGAAAACTGAAACTATGAAAGTCTGACAGTTTCACAACATCACAGATCCTTTCAGGGTTTCTACCGCAGGATATCTGAAGTCAGTGTGATAAACCTTCATCTTTTATCTGCAATTCAATGTATTCTAGTTACTGGAAAGATCATTTATCTCCTTTGCTCTTACCCTGTGGTGCTGGAGGCATATCCCTGAGGTCTACTGGCTGCCCACTGTCCAGTGCTTCCAGAACCAGGCTGAACTTCTACAACAAAAATGCAAAGCCAAAGGGTCTCTATGACATTGATCTCAACTTGGTTCACAGAATGGTGCTTCTGACCACAGAACTAGCACACACACAGTGGTAACTCGGGTTACGAACGTAATTCGTTCTGTAGGTCCGTTCTTAACCCAAAACTGTTCTTAACCTGAGGTGTGCTTTCGCTGATAGGGCCTCCCGCTGCCGCCGCTGCATGATTTCCGTTCTCATCCTGGGGCAAAGTTCACAACCCGAGGTACTACTTCCGGCTTAGCGGAGTTTGTAACCTGAAGTGTTTATAACCCGAAGCATTTGTAACCCGAGGTACCACTGTACAGCATCACAGATACCCACTCTAATTGAAATTACTACTACTACTACTACTACTATTATTATTATTAACATTTGTATACCACCATTCATCCAAAGATCACAGGGTGGTTCACAACATAAAAATACAAAACAAGAACCCAAAACACGTAATAAGAACAAGAACAAACCAACAACCTCCCTCCCACAAACACATTTAAAAAGACATAGATTGTTAACCAGCCAAAGGCCTGGTTATAGAGAAATGTTTTCATCTGGTACCTAAAGATATGTAATGAAGGCGCCAGGCAAGCTTCCCTAATGAGAGCACTCCACAAACAGGGAGCCACCACAGAAAAGGTCCATTCTCTGGACCTCCCATAGGAGAGGCATTCTCAAATTTCTAGCCATTGAACAACTTGAATTGAATCAGAGAACTTCTGTTTAGGATTCAAAAATAAGAAGGGATGAGATGTGGATTCCAGATGCTAGCAAGATGCACTCCTGCGACCCTAAGTCCCCACTTTCTCTTTTTGATGGATGTATCCTTCATTCAGTCCCCAGCACATGCACAAATCACCTCATTCCCCTTCAATACTCTTGTATGCAGGTAGATACAGTTCTTTTAGATCTCTATCAATATTTAACTTGCATAGATTTATTTATCTGGTCAAAGAATATAGATTTTCCTAGTGCAATTCTGCTTTAGGGATCCTGACACAAGAAAGCTAGAGAATTGTGACTTTCACTCTAAAAAGAAAGGAACAGGGAGCTGGTCCATATGTTACATTTACCATGAGATCAGTTAGTTCATGGTGATTTCCCCATTACACAGCCATATTACAAAGCAGAATTTACTGCGTGAGTCAGGGCCATTATACAGAGTTGCCTCTTTTCCAATTCAGCTCCATGGTGGAAGAGGTTGGAAAACTCAATATGCCGTGGCTCCAACTCATGTACGCCTGGGGTTGGAAGTTTGCCATGGGGGTGCAAATCCCCACAGTGAAAGTAACATATACGTTTACCCTCAGAAAAAGAAATATTCTAGAGAATCCTCAAGATCATCAACACCAATTATGGTTTGCAGAAAACTGCTTTAGCTTGAAATAATGACGCCTCACCTTCCCAGTCCTCATGTACTCTTTTGCCTTCTCAAGATCGCCTTTCTGTTTGGCTTTGAGCGCTGCTAGTTTGTACTCCTTCTCTCTTGTCACAAGCAGTGCTCGTGTGTCAAGGTCTGGGGAATCTGAACAAGACAACAAAACATAAAAACACCTACTATATAGCCAATAAAACATCTACTATAAACACCATGAGGACCATAGTTCCTTAGGTACCTGGGTCCACCACCCATCCACCCTATGGAAGAAACAAGCAGAAAAGTGGCACTTTTGTGTGCATATGCAGAATAGGGATGCTGCAGGGGAAAGGGCCACACTCAAACTACTTACTGTTTTCAGAAGTGCTACTTGTTCCCAGAACACCTGAATCTGCATCCTGGCTCTGGAGATCAGGTGTGCTCACAGATAGCTCCGGATCGCTGGGGTTCTTTAATTCATGGTCTGTAGTAGAGCCTTCATTTTCCTCCCCTTCAGGAACAGTTATTTCATCTTGGCTGCCTGAGTTTTTAGGCAAGTCATTCAAAGGCACGGCTTGTGGAGTTGTAGCAGAGCTCTTCCCGGATGCTACAGGTGGTGGCATTTCTTCCTCATTCACTTTTTTCCCTTTCTTCACTGCAGTCAGCATGGTTTCCAATGCCTAGTAGTGATTGAGTAGCGATTTCAATTACCCAGCATAGATTAAATACTTATCCCCTATATGATCATTCCAATCAAGCTGTGTCTTTCATTTGTTGACCCATGTAGTCTCCCATCCAGGTGCTCAACTCGTCCAGATCAGTTTAGCTACAGCAAGATGATGGCGTCATGTACCTTCAGGCTATACCTGGGATCTCTTAGGTGCCTGGAATCTCACACTCTACAGCCTTCTTGGGAACTGCAGCATTTTGCAATGTTCCGAGATCAATGAAACACTCCCAACCCACACACACAAAAAATGATAAAACTCTGTCATATTCTGGGTTACAACTTCCATCAGTTCCAACCAGCATGGCCAGTGTCATGGATGATGGGAGCTATAGTGCTATAAAGCTTTGCAATTCATCTTCCACTGGTCTGTGCAAAGACTCAACAACGCGACTTTAAACTATATGGGAGAATGCAGTAACTTTCTGACAATACCCACGCATCAAAACAGGAAGAGAAACTGTACCCATTTTGCTGAATTTCAAGTCTTAATGATAAATAAATGAACTTTTCTGCTTTCTTCTGAAGCACAGGCACAGAAAATCTACACACAAAATTATGTCCATCCAACCAAGTGACTAGAAAACCCCAACTCCAACAAAAAAAATCTAATGTAGGAATGCTACACATTTCAATTAGTGATCTCTAGCTGAGAATCCTCATACATCCTCTTGAATCTTCAACTCTACCAATAATTAAGCCTGCAAGACCAATATTTAGCTTTTTCCCTGCCTCCAGGTATTTATTGAATACAAGATTTTCCCTTAACATAAATACCCTGTCCGCTGGAGCCAATAGCTTTTAAAATCAGTTCTATTTTGTGTGTTATATGGTAGCTATCTCTAATATCTAGAGTCTGTAAGAAAAGTTTCCATTTGAATGAACTGCTGCTTGGGAATGAGTGCTAGTGTATGAAACTGTAATGATTACAATTACAAGAACAGCAACAGCAACAAGTCTAGAGAAGATAAAACAACCTCAATTAAACTCCCACCTACTAAAGCAGTAAAAAAGAGAGAGAACCTCATCCAGATTAATATCATGATACCATACTAAAGAAGCATTAATGAATGTTTAATTTAACTTAGACAATTCTGTCTATACAAAGATTTTAGACAGAACAAGACTAGCACTCATTTACAAAAGTGAAAAAAATGAATGCTACGCCTCTGTTCTTTCCTGCATACATCTTTGCACTGAATTAATGGCTGATACTCATAGCCTGTTTTGAACAGCATTTTTCCTTCTCTGCTAAAAGGATGAGAATCTGTGGTCCCAACATACCTTCAGGCCCCGTTCATACCGTCGCACTTTGGAACTCTCGCCGGCTTCCTTTGCGTTGAGTATAGCTGCCTTATAGTTAACTATCCTTTCTTCTATTGTTTGTTGCAGTCCACTGGAAACAGCAAGCGCCATCTCAAAGAAGATAAAGGAAATGAGACCAAAAAAGATGACAAGTATTCTGCCCACCAGAATTGAACTCTAAATCAGACATTCAAGTATCAGGGGCGGGAGAGAACCACATTCTCTGGAACATGCTCACCTAGGACTCAATGCATAAGAGGCTGAGCCACCTCCCTTGAACAGATGAGTGTCTGTTCTTCTGCAAAAATTCCACAAGTCACCTCTCGGCTTTCTGCCAAAGCAGCAGCAGAGAAGTGGGTGGGTGGAACACCTCAAGAAACATTCACAGCCACTGGGCATATTTAGTCGGAAGGTCTTCGTCATTTCAGACAGAGACCGACTGCAAAGTTATTTTGAAGTATTGAAAATGTTTTCTCTATTCTGCTGTGAGCTCTCTAACGGTTTTCTTCAACTTGTTTGCTTACAAAGTTCTCTCCTTCCGCAGGGGGGGGGGGGATGGAAAAATCATCAGACAAACGCTACAAATTCAAGAGACTAGAAATGCCACTAGCGCTTATTCACTTTACAAATACACTCTGCCAAGAAGCTGCCAATGTTAAGTAAATATCGGCAGCACTGCTCATCAAACCTAACTCTAACGGAACAGAGAAAACTCACAGAATGTGTTCAAAGGGAAGAGGCAACCAAACACAAGCCCTAAACACAACTCCAGCCAAGGAGAATGTCCTGAGGTGGTTTTGTTCAATCCTACACCGTCTATGTAGGAGGAGTGGGGAACCGGTGGCCCTCCAGATGTTGTTGAGCTTAAGGTTTCCATCATAACTGACCACAGACCATTCTGGTTGGGACTGATGTAAGTTGGGGGTTCAGCAACCTCTGGAGGCTCACAGGTTCTCCATCCCTTGTCTACAGCCTGACTGACTACGCTGTTAAAATCAGCTGTCTCCAGGAGCCCAGGTCACAGCCATTGTCTTCGCTCAGTTGCCTGCATCACATTCTCACTTTCAAGGTTCTAACCAACTTCCAAATTCACTTTAAATGAAAGCTAAACACTTTGCTATATTCCCAGTACAGAGGGCAGGTTGTTGTTGTTGTTTAACCCCCCCAACCCCCCCCCCCAAATGCAGTGCAATTCATACACTGAAGGGCTTGACCTTTACATTCCTTAAAATCCAGTTTTCCAGGCTCAAAGCAAAAGCTTTCATTTACCTGTGTTGGTCGATCGCTGGGCTCCTCTGCGGCTACAGAAGACTCTTCTATTGTTTCCGTCTCACATTCACCGCTTCCTCCTCCATCTTCCTCTCCCAGGACTTCCTGCAACTCTGCCTAGAGCATGAAACAGTGCAATTGTCGCTAAAGAAGAGCTACTTCTATTTTGAGCACTGCATTAAAATGAACCACGGGGTACTTTCCACTGCTATCATTCAAAGGTGGGGCCCGGAAATCTCTTACTTAGAATCAAAGAGCATTCTTCTTATGCCAAAACAACTGCACTTTTCTCTTTACAAAAATTCACTGTTGTATGTGAATAAGGCTGCCTCATTTATGTTCCTCTGTGGCAGCTTTCTATCAGAGATTAAAAGCTTCATGGAAAACCTACATGCTGTCCAAGTGATGCACCACATTTTAGCTAATTTGAATTGGCAGCAAAATAATTCCAGTTAAACCTCTTATATGTGTGTGGTTTAGGATGGGTAGAATTGTGCTGTGATTTGTAAACTTCCTGTATGCCTTTTAAGGGCCCCTTAGGCAACCAGGAACTTGCACGGTTCTGAAGAACACACATCTATGAAGAACTCTAGAGCCTGCAAAGCAAACAAAAGCCACAATCTTGCATACAATTATGTCCCAGTAAAGTCCTATGGGACTTAACCAAGCACAATTGTATTTTATATTTCATAATGTTATTTAGATACTACTTGACTGTTAAAACAAAACAAAACAAAACAAAACCTCAAAGTGTTTTTTGTACACAAGATTGTAGTAAAAGTTCTTATATACCAGCCTTCCTGATATGCCTGAATTCCAAATCTGGAAACTCCAAAAATTGCAGTTGTTGAGAGAAAACATTACTTTTCAAGAGGCCTTAATGGTGTTCCAGTGAATATGACATCATATTCATTTGATTAAGATTTCCTCCTGCCTCTTCCAGCCTTGTATTAAAGAATATGGAAATGATTTTAATATAAGGATCATGTGTGATAGGACACAATCACTTTAGGGGGTGCAAAGCAGTTCTAAAAACAACTTCCAAGAGAAATACCTGAATATAAGCCTCACTTTTTTTCCAAATTCTGACCATGTAAAGCTAAAGTGTGGCTTATCTTTGCGATCTTACAAAAATTGGCTTTTACAATATTGCTGCTGAAACAGACATGTGGTAAAACGGAACGGGTGTGAGTGCCTGCATAATTTTAAGGGAGCGGTTTATATTTGGGTATTATATTCAGGTATTTCTCTTCTCCCCCCCCCCATGAATTTTAAAGTTGTGGCTTATATTCGGGTGCGGCTTATATTCAGGCCAATATGGTAGTAAGTTTTCAGCCTTATTTCCCAAGATCCTTAAGAAACCTGTGTGAGTGGGTCTTGGTGCACATGAAGTTCATCAGTAGTACTGCCAGATGCTACTATCTCTTCAAACATTATGGAAAAACTTCTAAATTTAATTCACCTGCAGCCCAGTTCAAACCTCAGGAATGTCACAATTTCTTTTCCAGACAAGTTTCTTCTTTCCCCTCTGGCAGCTACAAACAGACACCACTTCTACTCCAGCCTGAGGAAACAGAGCCAGTACCAAGCAGGAAAGGTGAAACCCACACACCTGCCGTTGCTCTCTGGAAAATTCTGAGCTTTAATGGTTACAGCCAATTACTAGGAAGAACTGCTTGCACCTCCCTTTCAGTGTTCCAGACCCACAAGAATTTGGAGTGTTATCACATGCAGTCTTTCCTATAAGGGGACGATGCCTCTTCCTTTACACCAAGAAAAACAGCCTTGCAACGGAATCCCATATATACCAAAAGTTCGGTATCTTCTTCCAGACCTTCATCATCATCTTCATCCAAGTCCTTCATGCACTCAGCGGCCATCTTTTCAATATGATCCATAGGCAGGGGAGCTGGAGAATTAATTAACAATTAAAAAAGAGATCCTAAGGGAGGAACCCTAAGGTTCAGACAAACAATTACTGTGACCCTAACATTGTGGCAGGTTTTTAAAAGACTTTTCTTCATCTTGGCCACTTTGTTGGTTTTAGCCATTAAAAGACACTAAGTAGTTATAACTAAACTATCACATTGTTTTCCTTCTTTATGTAGGGATCATGAAACTGGTGACTGTGGGTATCAAGTTTGTGGACTTCATGTTGTTGTTGTTGTGTATTTTGTTTCAGGGTGCAAGGAGAGAAATTGCTTCCCCCCACCCACAATTGCAGATACTTCCTTCTCCCATGGGGGGTTTTCTGAAGGGGTGGGTGGGTGAGTGAAACAGGGTCATTTGAGGAATGTTAACTGTTGTTATTACACAACAGTAGAATGGTTGAATTTGAGTACATAATCAATATTGTATGATGTGGTGAGGAATGGCTGTTCTCTCTTAAATTTTCTGTTAAACTATGTGCACTGTGGCAGGCAAGTTGTGACTGGCACCCAAAACACTCTTCCAAAATTCAAAAGGTGCCCACTGGTCCAAAAAGGTTGGCAACCCCTCTTCTCTACCAATCCTAAGCTATTATAGGAAACAAAGTCTCAACAGTCAATTTAGGAAATAAACCTGGCCAACAAAAACACATCTTCAGCAAACCAGGCCTAAACCTCCCCCCAAAACCAAGAGTCTTTGAAAATGAAAGTACTGTAAACTTGGCATCAATCTTACTATCGGATGGGAGGGGAGGAGGAAGGGGGAGGGGGGTGTACATGCCTGACACGAGGCTCGCTTGTGTAGCACTAAAACCTGTGATCTCTGGTTTGTGCATAACATTAGGTCAGGGTGAAAGAGAAACCAAATGCTGTGAGAGAAGCAAAGCAGAGTGTGCAATGGACGTATTCTAGGATGTGCTAAACCATGGGTTAGTGTTCTGTATGAACCAGCCTATTGTGTAGCACAGTGATCTTTCAAAGTTTTCATCCAGAAGCACAAAGATACATGGCCACACAATGTTATTTTGACTTAGACCTAATCTTCCAAGCAGAATTCCAAGCAATACAGGATCTCTGTATTGCATGCAACAATGTCAAAATGCAACTTGTGGAGGACTACATCCACGCTAACCTTGTGGTACCTTGCCTAAGGAATTTGTTTGTCTTTCTCAACTCCCATCTTCTGCCCTCATTATACCACCTGCAGGATAGGATGGCGGAGTGATTATACACAGGTGGTTGTTGTTGCTTTTTAAAAGCGATCATCATTTATGAAGCACTTTTGATGTGAAAAGTGCACTACGGGTTAGGCCTTTTTTGTCTCCACCAGAAGCCTGGGACACAGTGACTTTATGGTCCTTCTACAAATGGGGAATGCAGGAGAGCAAAAAACTAACAATACCTTTGGCTGAGCAGGGATAGAAAACCTGGTCCTCAACAATCTATTTTCTAGCCCAATGACTCTGCTGAATGATCACTATTACATCATTTCAGTGTCAGTCCACTCCTCTTCTGTTATCTTTTAAACTCTCAGTCATGAGTCTTAAAGTTTGTATATACAGCTCATCCCCTCCCACTTTTGTATCATCATCGCCTTCATCATGCTCAGCCATCTGCCCAATTTTCTTTCTCAACTGCTCTATTTGACTCCAATTGCTCACTTCACTGTTTGTTACTATAGCTTCCACACCAATTTCAGCCTGTCTCATTCTGCATCACTACAGAAGTATAAAATTAAAACAGCAAGGAAGGCAAGCAAGGAGATATAAAAGTCCAACATCATATGCTCTCCTGCATGCAAAACTTGAATTATTGTGTAACAATAAGTGGTCTTTGTTTTAAGGCTGGTTAGTCTTTACTCCCTTCTTAGCCTTTTTCACATGATAAGGCTGGTTTACCTTTGTTTTTTAAAACTGAATTTGTTTGTACTCTTCTATGTTTGTTTGTATTATTCTATGCTTAAGCTTTACTTTTGTTTTACACTTAGCTGTTACACGTCATCCAAAGAACTTGTATTACTAGAAACCCGGCAAAAGTAAGTAAATAAGTAAATAAATAAGAACATCTGACTGTACTGTCACAATAACATGTAACAACATATGCATCGTAATTCTTCAGGTTACCAATTTCCACCGTGTCTGAACAAGAGTAGCTTTATTTTCTCATTCTGATTGGCTCCCTACAGATCCAGGTACAAAAGTAGGCTGCAACCCCCCCCCCCCCGGAATGAAGAACTCAAAGGGGTTTACTTTTCAGCAGACAGGTATACCAAAGGTGGGAAAATTAAGATCCAGGGGTCAAATACAGCCCTCAGGACTCTCCCCAGGCCACAACCTTTACTGACCCTCCTCAGGGGCTTTTGATTGGCTGGAATGCATCCTTGAACTGTGATAATGCCTCTTGTTTACCTGGAAGGGGGGGGGACTGGGGGCAGGGCAGGTAGAAACCTCTGTCTTTTGCATGGTTGAATGTACTCTATAAAGTTCAGAGTTACACCTGTTGCTCCATTCATTTTTGCCTCTGGTTCCACCCACCACCCTAGAAGACTGCCTATGAGGAAATGTAGCTCACAGGCTGCAAAAAGTTCCCCATCCCTGATATATAGGATTGTACGGTACTGCAAAAAAAAATAAAATAATAATCCATCTTGTGTATGGGCTCTTAATTATCAGTTGCCTCGCAAAGGCAAAAAGTACAAATGCAACCTCTAATCACCTTAAACAATTCCAAGTTTCCAGTGCACATGCTTACTTTTTCCTTTGGGTTTTGTTTTCCCAGCAGGCAAGTTCTCTCCAGTGATAGCAGCTAGTTCTGCTTCTAGGTCCCCGTCATCCTCCAGGTCTAGCATCATCTCTTCAGGATTGAACTCTACAAAAAGTCCCAGCTGATGCCAAAAGAGAAACCAGCTCAGTGAGGAGGCTTAAGACAACTGCCATATAATCTCCATGTTACTTACAATGGTCATTCATCAGAAAGACCAGCACAGGTGCTGTTTGCTCTGAACCAAGGCTTTGTTAACTTCTCTGCCCTGGCCTCAGCCCTAGATTATAAAAATGAAGATCACCTGCCTAGAGATTTGTTAAGATTTCCAGATCACATGAGCTCTACACTGATGTTGTCATGCTGACAAACTGAAGCTACCAAATTCTAGTTTGAAGAAAAAGCTTAAGTTATGTGCCAAGATTACGTTTACAATATTATGCAAAATTAGGTAAACTTTATGTTTCCCCCCAAAAATATATATGCATTTTAAACCTTGATGTGTTCTTTACAACCAGCCAAAATTCAGAAAGGATATAAACAATTGAATTACAGTACAAACATAAACACAACTGACATTACTGGAGTTAAAACATAGAATTGATATTACAGCCAAAACATAGATGTAAACAAACAAACAAGATTATACACAGATTTTAATAAGAAGCTTTGAAAATAAATATATGTAAACCTTTGTATTCTTTATCCATTACATTTATTACACTGTAATTTTGTTCTGAGCAGCTCAGGGTGGTGTACATAATTTCACTTTCAACATTTAGCCTCACAAAAACCCTGGGAATCAGGTTAGGCTGAGATATAGTGATTGGCCCAGAAAGCTTCATGGCTGAGGGGTAGTTTGAATCTTGTCCAACACTCTAATTAGAACTGGTTCTCAGTTGGAATGCTTTTTTCTTGGTAGAATTGGATTTTTGGTTGTTGTTAAATATGAATCTGTTCGGAAAAGAACAGTGTACCAATAAGGAAAGTCATACGTGTTAGGAAATTGCATTTTTTGGTCGTGGGAGAAGGGAGGAGTATTTATTTATTTACTGGACAAAATGAATATACCACTTGATTGCACGAAAAGCTCTAAGCAGTTTACAAAAACATAAAACATTAAAATTCTCACACACAAAAATGTATGTTTTAAAATCTGAGAGCTGATGGGTTAAAACCCATAGCAGCTAAAAACTGATAAAACACATATAACTTCTACATGTGCAGACAGGCATCTCTGAACAAAAATGTTAAAAGCAGGTGGTGAAAAGAATACAGGGAAGGCACTTGTGTGGTGTCGACAGCCAATAAGCTCCAAAGTGTAGGTGCTGACGCACTAAAATATCTATTTGTTTTGTGGCCCCTGTAACAGTGCCCGTTAATAATCCTAGCTCAGTGGCTTTCAGATCCCTGGGTTTGCTCTGAAGTTCATCAAGTGTTCCATGATGAGAAGATCAGTAATGTAACAAGCTCCTGTGAAAGACAGTTTGCCCACCACCATCTACCTTTGCTTGCAATAGTCAGGAATGGGGAATGTTGGATAGACTCTCAAACAGTAAGGCCCTGCTGATCTGGCAAGTTCTATGAGTGAATTGAGGGTGTGCTTTCCTTTATTCTACGACAGAACCCACAAAAACTGAAAAAACAAGATCTGTTTCCTTGATTTGATGCTGCTGTGTCATAGCGCTCCCATTTAACTTGTGAAAGCTAACGAAAACACATACCACAGTGGTTAACAACCAAACAAAAAGTTGGTTGTTGCCTGTTTCCTACCTGTCAACATAAGGAGGAAGTTGCATTCATTATTATTCTTTTAAAAATCATCTAGTACCAAGCCATCTTGCAAACAGATTCTCTGAAGGCTTGCTCTGACTTACTCTGGAAAACACAGAAGAGTATATCCCTATTTGGGTGCTGACCCACATCACATAAGGAGGGAGAAGAGGAAGACACTCACTGGCCTTGTCCAAATCATTACATCCTCACTTCCTGGCTTCACTGCTGTGCATGCACTGAAGTAGGTAAGTCTGTAGGGCCAGTATGGTGTAGTGGTTAAAGCACTGGACCAGGACCTGGGAGACCAGAGTTCAATTCCCTGCTCAGCCATGAAGCTCAATGGGTGAATGTGGGCCTGTTGCAGTATCTCAGCATAACCTACCTCACAGGGTTGTTGTGCAGATAACATGGGAAGCAAGAGAAGGATGTATACCACCTTGAGCTCCTTGGAGAAAATGTGGGATATAAAAATATAACAATAAAAATAAATCCTGAAGCAGGTAGCCTGCCCTATTCATACCAGCTCCCAATGCAATTTCCAGTCATGACAGTGCACAGTTCTAAATCGTTGGTTTGCTGGTTTGCTTTTGGCACTTCTACCCTGCAGCACTGCTTCCCTCTTGTTTTCTAATCAGTGTTTTGAAACCCTCTGACTCGTGAAGTGTTCAGATCTTGCAACTGGCTTGAAAATGTGACACTTTCATAAGGATCACATTCTAGAGAAACAAGACCTGTTCTCTCTTCCATAAGGCTAGGCTGGCTAGCAAGTTTGGAAGGTTTTGCTTTCCTTCTGCAGCATGCAATGTCTCCTACTTGCACGGATGAGTTTGTTCAGCTAGCACTTTTCTAAACCATACGTGTTCTTTGATCATGGCACATAGTGTCCTGGGTGCATAAGCCAATCCGTGGGAAACTGGCAGATCCTGTTTCATAGAGGAGGTTGCCCTGGGCAGCATTGTGGCACCTCTCAGCTCTGATTCCATATGTATTTGCTTTTAAGTACTAACTACTTTTGCCCTATTCATTCATTATATGAACACTCGTACCTAAGTTACCTGTTAGGCCTGAGTGATATATCGCAGAGGAGCAAACTGTGATGTCAGCTTCACTCAGTGGTATATCGGTGGTGAAACTACCACCGGTCCTGAGTCCCTCTGCTACCAGCATCTGCTAGAGTTCCTTCCTCCAGTGGCGCTGCTAGCAGAGGGACTCAAGAGCAGTGGTGATTTCACCAGCGACATATCGCTGAGTGAAACTGCCACTGCACTCTGCGAGGCGCCGATACAGCTTGTTCCTCCCTCTGTATCTTTAAACTGCTTGACTGAGGAGTGTGCAGTTGCCCTAACCTCAGCTGAGCAGTTTAAGGAGCCCCCAGCCTGGTGCTGGCTCCCGTGAGCCGGTGGTGGTGGTGGGGCTCCGTGAAACCACTTAGCTGAGGGGAGTGCAGTTGCCGCTGATATCGCACAGCTCTATTACCTGTAACATGCAACAGCAACACTTATTTAGCTTGTGGAGGCAATCGCCTGGCACTACCAGCAAGACTTATGACAACAGAGAAGGAAACCAAGTTTGTTCAGTAGGTGTCAAGCATTCCAACTTTCTGTTTGCTTCTCTCAAAGGGCTGCTGCTTGCTCCTTAAACTACCCTGCATCTTAATGTTTCCCCAGCATCCAAGAGCTGGCAGGAAATTCTGATGGGAACTTAAAAGGCTAATCAGACAATGACTCATCAGGTCACAAGGCACAGACTTCAAGGATAAAGCACCTAGCAGAGGTAGAGTTTTTCGTAAGAAGTATTGGCTGGACATCTGTCAGATCTGGTTTAATTCTAAGAAAGCCTACCATTGCAAAGTACAGGATAGATGAGATACTTGTATAATTCAAGTCTTTCTGGAGCAAAATCTGCACGTGAATTCCTGATGCAACTCAAATATGGGTAATCAAAGGCACTGCTTTTCTATTCTTACAGATACAAAAGTACAATACACTCCAAAGAATCATTGAATCGTAGTAACATAACAACTTGTGCTAAGCAAATGGACTTAAAGTTTAAACTGTTCTAACAAGTGCATACAGAATTGGGAAAAGACATGTATATATATACCTGTTTTGCAGCAGCAGCTGCCTGACCTTTCACCTGGGGGCTTTTCTTGGGTCTTCTGCCAAGCATCTTGGCTTATGGTTTTGCTGAGTCCACAAAAGTTACCTACAGACAATAATACCCAAACATAACAGACAAGAACAGCATTCTCAATTAGAACATGGAAACTACCTTGACTGGAAACAAGGCCAAAAAGATACAAGCTTTGTATTAAGCTAACTTGCCACTGTGGATTTCTACATGTCGATTATATTTTACAAAATGTATGAAAAAAAACTTTAATTAAAAAAAATGATACCAGCTTGTTGCCGTCATCTGCTAGCTATTATTCTAGCAGGCAGTTTGTCATTCTCTCCCACCCACCAATATATGAGTGGAAAAGCTGGTCACTTTGGCTTCTAGAAGATCTTTATTGCCTGAGCTTCCCTACCCCAAAATAGATGGAAACAAGTCACTGCTGCCATTTAGATTATGGCCACCCAACAGTTAATAAAATAAAATAATGAAGGGCATCCTTAATCTCAACATTGTCTACAAACCATATCCACTGAGCAGGAAGTCCTACAGTGATACCTTGCTTTATGAACTTAATCTGTTCCAGAAGTCCGTTCTTAAACCGAAACCGTTCTTAAACTGAGGCCCACTTTCCCTAATGAGGCCTCCCGCCGCCGGTGCCCTTCCGTTCTTAGACGGAGGTAAAGTTCGGAAACCGGGACACTACTTCCAGTTTTGCGGAGTTTGTAAACCGAATCATTCTTAAACTGAGGTACCACTGTATTCCCAGATTTTTTGGGGGGTGGCAAGGACAGAAGTGGGGTTATAGCTCAATAGTAGCAGAGCACATTTTTTTGCATACATTTAGTACTGAGGTTCAATAATTCACTAATTCAAACCAGTAACATTTTTCTTCAAAATAAGAAATTTCCTCCCCAATGAGGGGATTAGTAAAAAGGAAGTTGAGAAGCAAAGTGAAGAGGGTCAAATCTCTTTAGAATGCTTTAGGTTGTTCAAAACCACCCCAACAGAAGCTCATTCAAAATGTATACCTCAAGGAAGTTGCCAAGAGGATGCTGAGGTGTGCAGAGTCAAGGAAGCCATCAAAGCAAGAAGGCTTCCTTTAGAAAATGGAACTCTTGTCCAAGAGAAGAACAAAAAGAAACACACACCTTGGAAAAAGAAATTCAAGTGGAAAGCAATGCATGCAAAAAGGAATGAAAGGAGCACATTGCTAAAAACAAAGACTAACTACGAGAAAAACATTGAAATGCATTAGTAGCAGGAGACTGGTTTATTATTATTATTAATAATATCCTGCATTCCCCCCTCCGCCCAGGACACAACTCAAGGCAGCTAAGGAAACAGCTTGACCTTTGTATGACAAAGGAGTCAAAGGTGTACTAAAGGAGGAAAATGAACAGTTCTCCTAGAAAGTGGAGCCCCCCCAAGGATCAGTATTGGATTCTGTGCTTTTTAACTTCTTCAGAGGAAGGTATGAACAGTGAGGTAGTCACGTTTGCTGATGATACCAAATTGTTCAAGACTGTTAAAATTAGAAAGGATTGCAAGGAGCTCCAAAAGGATTTCTCCACACTGAGTATGTAGGCAGTAGAGTGGCAAATGCAAATCAATGTAAGTAACTGTAAAGTGAAGCACATTGGGACAAGAGAATCCTAATTTTACATATTTGTTAATGGAGTCTGAACTGGTGGTGACTGACCAGGAATGAGAGCCTGGGGTCATAGTGGGTAGCTCAACCCAGTGTGCAATATCTGTGAAAAATGTGAACTCCATGTTAGGGATCAATAGGAAAGGAAAATAAAAGTATGCCATTATACAAATCTATGGTGACACACACTTGGAATACTAAGTATAGTTCTAGTCACCTCATCTCAAAAACAGATATTGTAGAGCTGGAACAGATTCAGAAAAAGATAGCCAAAATTATCAAGAGGCTGGAGGAAGAAAGGTTACAACATTTAGGACATATTAGTTTAGAAAAAAAGGATTGTAAACTAGGATGTGATAGAGGTGCTTAAGTTTATGAATGTTGTGGAGAAAGGGGATAGGGAAGTGTCGTCGTCCCCAATAAATAATATTAGAACCCTAGGGACATCCAATGAAGTTGCATGTTGGAAGATTAAGCACAGACCAAAATAAGCACTTCTTCACATAACACAGTTAAAACTATAGAATTCACTCCCACAAGATGTAGTGATGGCCACAAACTTTGATGGCTTTGAAAGAGAATTAGGCAAATTCATGAATATGAGTGGCTACCAGCCACAATGGCTATGCTCTACCTCTGCTGTTGGAAGAAGTACGGTATATCCCTGAATACCAGTTGCTAGGAATCTCAAGGAGGGAGAGTGCTGTTACACTGAGACCCTGCTTGCAAACTTCCCAAGACATGTGGCTGGCCACTGCGAGAACAGGATGCTGGACTAGATGGGTCTTTGGTCTGATCCAACAGGGATCCCTATCCCAACATCTGCACTTAAGGAATCTCAGTGACGTGACCCAGCGCAAAGATCGACTCAGATGTGTAGGTGTGCCTTGATATTTACACTTAGAGATAGAGCAGATCCTCCTACAAAACTCCTGAGGCATGCCCTTTATTCCTAATTTCACATGCCTCACATGAGCTCTTGCATTCAAAACCAGTTCCAAGACTAATCTTGGCTCAAATTAAACTCTGCAGCTCAAGCAAAGGCGAGGGCCAGCGATATCCTCCTGCAAAGTTACTATTCCTTTGAGGCACCAATTGGGCTCAGCTGTGTTGACATGCCCCCTTCCCCGCTCCAGGACCATTAACTCCAAAGGACACCTTAATTGCCAGCGACTACATAAATGGCTTGCGTGTATGAAATGACCACCACAGATGCCCCCCGCCGCTACAACCAGCTGACAGCAAATGCAGGACGCTTCCACAAAGGCTGCTCAGGCGTTCAGTTACGAGTCGAATGGCGTGCCTGCATGTGTGAATGGACACCGCGCTGAGTCAAACAGAAAACTAGGCTCTTCAGCTCGCCAGTGATCACAAGACGCACACACACAAAAAAAAAAAAACACACACACACACACAACACATACACACACCCCTGTTTTCTAAGGGCTCAATCGCGCCAGAGAAGGCTAGGAAGAGGGAGGAGCTGGGTTATGCTCTGAGGCTCAGGTAGCAACAACCCTTTTCCACCGAGGAGGAGGAGGAGGAGGAGGAACCACGGCAGCTGCCTCCCTACTCAGCCCTATCGCGGTGGGGACAGGGCTGCCCTACTATCCCTCCGGCCGAGACGGGCGGCGCCCGAAGGCACGAGCTCACCTCCTGCCGCAGCCGACGGGCTCCAGCGCAGCAGACAGGAAGCCGCGGACCCAGAGAGGAGAGAACTTTCCCCGCCTACTCCGACTCTGCTAGGGGCTGCACCAAGAGGCCCAGCAACGCGCAGGCGCGGAGGTTTATTTATTTATAAAAAGGGAGATGCTAAAAGGGGTGGAGCTATGAGGCGGAAGGAGAGCCAGAGCGCGCGCGCGGGATGCTGATGGCCGAGAGCCCAAGCGAACACGCTGCAATCCAAATTCACCTGTGTTTTTAAAAAAATTAATTATACGACTGGTTCTGCCTTCACCCTACATAACTGGCTGGTTTTTGCACTTGTGTTTTCTTTCCCCACCAGATAATGCAAATAGGGATGGTTCTCTTGAACCTGTGGTACCTCTCAAGTAAGAATCTAGTTTATTATAGGCATTCCTATTAATTCCCCCGTAACCAGCTTCCGTGAAATGCTACACTTGTCCGCTCACGGGACTTTTGCCCAGGTAAAGCTGTGTACAATTGCAGCCTAGGAGGTGTTTTCAGATTTCCAGCTGATGTGCCTCCAGTGCCCGTAGCTACATCAGTTTGGAGATTAACAGTACTATCAGTATGGCCATTGCTGAAGGTTGCAGGTTCAATTCCCAGCATCTCCAGTTAGGGCTGGGAAAAATTCCCTGCCTGAAACCCTGGAGAGCTGAATCCGTGTAAACAATACTAAGCTAGATGAACCAATTGGTCTGATTCAATGCAAGGCAGTTTCCAGTGTTCCCACTTACTACTGAAATGCTGTGGTGGAACCACTTATTTATGTTTTTTAAGCAGTTACTTGAAGAACCATTATTTTTTACAGTATTGAATCGTACTGCCCAGTTTTTTAAAACAGCAATTTCTGCTCAACAGGAAAATACTAACCAGCTACCTACTTCAACAATTATGACCATATAGATGTGATGGCAGTGCATATATTCACCTCCTATAAAACTCATCCAAAAGGTGTATAAAATGTCATCTAGTTTCCTCTACTGCTGTGAAATCCTGTAGTGGTAACTTTTAATGTTCATAACATCACAGCCTGTTTACACCAGGAGTGGAGAACTTTTCACAGCCCAATGCCCATTTTCCCTTCTGGGGCCACATGGCAGCGGTAGGCAAAGCCAGAAGAAAAACTGGCAAATGTTACCTTTGTTGAACAGGCTAGTTTCTATACACACTCACACATCTCTCTGTCCAGACAAGGATGATACATTCTCAGTTCAAGGCAGGCAAAACCCACAGCCAAGAGCCAATGAGCACCACATTTAGCCTAGCCTTCAGGCCAGGTTCACCCACTTTTGTTTTAATCCAGCGAGCTTTTCAAAATTTGTTTTTAATATCAGTAGTGTCCATGTCATGGAGTATTCAATGAACACAGAGGCTCACCAGGCAAGGGACCATGTCACAGGGTGCATCATGACGCATTCTAGGCCGTGGCCCACTGAGATGATCCATGGTGCTGGTGCTAGGGGCAGCCCAAACAATTGACAAATTGATATTAGCACTTTGCCTCCAACCATAATCTGATGTATGTTTGCAAAATATATTTCGGATGTTAGCGTCAAGCAGTTTGCTAACATGGATGTCAAAGAAACTTAGGTAGCTGACTGACATCAAGTCAGATTGTTTCTCCACCTAGCCCAGTATTGCTTTTGTATGTTGACTGGTAAACAACACACACAGGGTTTCAGGCAGAGGCTTTTCCAATTAAAAGGATCCAGTAGCAGAGGATTTGAGTTTCCAGGGGCTAAAGCTGGGACCTTCTGTACGCAAAACCCTGGCTCTATCACTGAGCTGCCATTCCTTCTTCAAAATTCTAGTTTGTCTCAGCAAATTAGTTGTTGAAAACCAGGGAGTAGATGAAAGGTAAGGAGGACAGTGTATTAGCTCATAACGGAAGCTCCTGATCAGAAAATCCCCCCTGCTAAATTGAGCTTTAGGAAAGTTGAAAGAAGTTTAATAAAATGGAAACCTTCTGAACAGTTGAAGAAAACAGATTTATTTTAGAAGAATGCAATTACAAATGCTATAATACAAAGGTATATGAAAAGAAAATTCAAAACAAATTAAATAAACATGGAAGTTCAAGCTTTAATCACAATACATGTACCAATAACGAGTGCTCTGTTGCTTTAATCTTCTTTGAGGGCATACATGATATCGTCCTGGCTAACATTAAGTCGAACTCGCATGTGGATATATTTACTATTAGAATCTGTTAGCAAGAGTCTATAGGCACTAAGCCGTGACACAACTGCCAGTGCATCTGATACAGTAGGAGTTTGCAGGCCTTCAATTCTACTCAATGCAACATGCTGATGAAATATCTAAAGAAACAAAAAAAGGGGAGGGGGACTTGGTTTATGAAAACACAGGAAGAATCAAAGCGAATAACTGATCTCCTTCCTTTCTTGGAAAAGTATGGAAACTAATGAGTTATATACAGTGGTACCTCGGGTTACAAACACCTCGGGTTACAGACTCCGCTAACCCAGAAGTAGTACCTCGGGTTAAGAACTTTGCCCCAGGATGAGAACAGAAATGGTGTGTTAGCAGCAGGAGGCCCCATTAGCTAAAGTGGTACCTTGGGTTAAGAACGGTTTCAGGTTAAGAACAGACCTCCGGAACAAATTAAGTTTGTAATCAGAGGAACCACTGTATATAGTTATAGCTCAATAGTAGTAGAGCACATTTTCCCTATGCATTTAATACTGAGGTTCAATGGTGAACAATTGCTAATAGAATTCAAACCAGTACCATTTTATTTTATACAACATTTGTTGTATATTCTGAACCACAAGTTTTTAAATAAGTTCCCCACACTGAGTCTGTGACTGCTTTATTATTACAGCCACCATCCAGTAAACTGACTTGTTTTCAACATCAATGATATATTTTGGAAAGTGGTTTGTCTGCCCATCCATCTGTTGTCAACAAGTTCACACACCTCTCAAGGTATTGCTACCAAACACAGCACAAGGATTTCCAAGATGGGGGTTGCAGTTGTCAATGTTTGGACACCAGATACCATTTTGAATCAAGATGGTGGACCAAAACATCACTTTGGCATGACTTTGCTCATGTTTTTTTGGCATAGGTTCAGCTGCCTCTGGCAATATCTTTGCCAAACTCGGCCACAGGGATTCCCAAGGTGGGGGTGCCAGACTTCATCGCTATTTGAATGCCAGGCACAATCTTGAATCAAGATGGCAGAACCAAATGCGATTTGCCTGATTTTTGGCATGGTGATCCACACTCACAAATCGATTATCCATTTAAATAGCACATTTCCCCCCCCCCCCACTTCTATAAATTCCCACACAGTGCCAGGCACTCCCTGCTAGTATAAAACAAGTTTATGAGTTTAAATAAGGTAGCTGAACAGGAAGAGGTTTAAAAAAAGTGGCCTGGATATTCTTTTAATGTTATTGCTGGTTTGATTTCTGTAATTTTTCAATTTTACTGTACAATTGCAACATCTGAGCTTACCTTTTAGTATTATGGTTTTACGGTATTTGAAGCTTTGTGACTTACATTGTATATTGATGGTTGGAAGTCATTTTGAGAGTCCCCCCCCACCCCAAGAAGAGACATATAATATTTTAAACTAACGAAAGCAAAAAGCATGGAATTTTTTGTCTATGCATATATGTGAACTGTAGCCTACGTGTACAATAGGTTAAATTGCAATGACCTACATATGTGCATAGCAACAGTCAAAGGTGCACTCTTTGAATATAACTAAAGCATTCTGGCTGAGATAGTAAACAAATTCAACATGCAATATTTTTAGATTACCTGCTGAACTGTAGACTCTTCCAGTCCTGACCTGCGAAATTCTGCAATTGTTGCTTTTAGGAAAATTTGCTCATACAGTGAAGCGTTCCTGAAAGAGAACAAAAAGCCCCCAAAGCTTAATTAGTCATATATAAGATTTTACTGTGTAACAGATATAATTTGGCTTGAAAAGCAGTGTCTAAACCTCTGATGTAACGGTATTTGCTTCTAAAATATGTGTATACAGAAAGTTTAATTAACCATACGTCTGAAAGAACTACAAACACCCAGCATACAAAGGTTGTTTATTTTGTCAGAAGAGAACTTTCTGTAATTTGCAAAATTTTATTTTACAATTGCAATTCTCAGTGTCGCTCTATCCAAATAGAGAGAGCGCGCACCTGTATCCTAACATCCGAGCTTCCTAATTCTGCCACTTTCAAAAACGTATCAAGCAGAAGCTGAAACAAGGATATGAGTTGTATACAGGTTAGCACAAACTGGTTTGACATGTTAGTACTGAACCACTAAATTAGTTTTGCTATGCTAAAATTTTAGAACACAATTTGTGCTGTGGTAGCCATTAAATCAATCACTGGAATTTGCTTCAAATTAGATGCTATAGAATAATGTGCTCCCCATACAGATGCAATCATTGTATAACAAGTTCATAGGTGGCTGCTACAGCATGATAATCAGAATTTGCTCTCTGGGACCTCAAGCAGAGAAGCTACACAGCTAATGTACTACTGTACATTACCGAATGGCATGTATATAAGGGGATGAGAACATTTCATCTATGGCTTCCATAATGTGTGCCATGCTGACCAATCCACGGACACTTTTCTGATTAGGAAATTCACAGATCTCAGCGGCCCTTCTGCAGATATCAAGGCAACGTCTTGCATCACCAGATAAAGCTGCCACCTAAAACAAAACAATAAAATTTTTAAACGACAAAGTTGTTGCAGTCTCACAAAGCATAGTGCAGTTTTTCAATGTTTCCTTCCGAAAAAGGTAATAATCCTTTCTCTGTCTTCCTGTCAGATCAGAGCAGATGCAGGAAGGGGGAGGAAGGAAGTAGATAACTCAATTAACTCTCCCCACCAGTTATTCCATCCTCCATTAACAGGCACTGCTGCCTCCTTACTTCTTTCCACATCTCTGTATGAGGCTTATAAATAGCCACCAGGAGGAGTCTGGGGCCTCCTCTTGACCCCACCCTCACCGTACCCACCTGCAGCCAATCCGGGCTAATTACAGTTCAGGCGACTCACAAGAAAGCAGCTGGCTGAGCAACTTCTTTCCCACAACATTACATTTATTATTGGATTCTTATTCTTTCTTCTTAAATCCCTTGGTTTTCCAGCCTCTTCCATTCACCCTTGTTAACTTTGCCTCTTTCACTCTTGTTGTAATGCCCTCAGTTGAAATTGTCAATCTCACTAGGAACAAGGAACTGCCTTTTTGCACATCTCATTTACGTGCAAAATAAAAATATACGCAGCCACTACTCAAATGACTTTTATATGATTTTCTGGCCAACCACTGCTAGTCATTTCAAACACAGGCATTTAGAATTCAGACAAAATAGAAAATTCATGTTTGTTGCCCATGTGGTCTCTTTATTTCTGGTGGTTTAATTTATTAAGGCCAGTGCTAATTGCCACCAGATTTTCAAATACAGTGGTACCTCTGGTTATGGACGCCTCGAGTTACGTTTTTTCGGGTTATGAACGTTTTTAACCCAGAAGTGAGTGTTCCGAGCTCTCGGAGGCCTCACCACTGCCTGGAGCCAAGCCCGGACATCCGCGGGGCCTACAGAGGCTCCACGATTGGGCTCCAGCCATGGGAGCTCTCGGAGGCCTCCGCAAAGGCCTGGAGCCAGGCCCTGACACCTGCAGGATGCCCAGGCCCACATCCCAGCTCCAAAGTTAGGTAAGGAACACTTACCTAACAAAGACCAAGAGCAGTGAAGCTGTTAAGAAAACAAAGATGAGCCTGGGCCAAAAAGCCCTTTACCAACCCTTGCCCCACCCCCAGCTGTAGCAAGGTGGGTGGCACCTAGCCAAGTAAGCCCACCTACCCTATGGGAGGGAGGAGTGGAAAATCTTGGGATTCTGCAAGGGATTTTGGGATTTGTTTATGTGAGTCTGCCCTGTGCCTTTGTCTCTGCTTTGCTCCTTCGTTTGGGGGACTTCTGGGGGACTCTGCCGTCTGCCATTGTTTTGGGGATCGTGTGGAGCCCAGTTCAGCTACTGGCTGATTGTGCGACTGCAGAAATGGATAAAAGCCCCCCATCCAAACAATGACTATCATTAGTGCATGTAAGAAAAAAAATAAATGTTATTTTTTTTCATCTACAATGCTGTCTTATTTATTTTATTGTACGGTACACTGATTATTGCCTTCACTTTATGGATCAATGGTCTTGTCAGATAATAAAATTCGTGTTAAATTGCTGTTTTAGGGGGTGTTTTTCATTGTCTGGAATGGATCAATCCACTTTTCCATTACTTTCAATGGGAAAGTGTGCTTCAGGTTAAGAATGCTTCAGGTTAGACACTTCTGCTTTTGAGATGAAGGCGTAAGCAGACACGCTGAGGAGCTCTGCAGCAAGAATGAATTTAATTCTAAATTATATACTGGAAATGTGGGAGATTACAAGGGGTCAAAACCCCCAAATGTATTGTGCCATATTAGGAGCAAAAAAACTTGTCTTGATGAATTGGAAGAGCCACAAAAAGATCCCATTGAGCACATGGATTGACAATATGGACAGACTAGTTACCTACGAACGAATCACATATTGACGCAAATTAAGAAAGGATAAATATGTAGAAATCTGGAAGGAATACTTAAGCGATAAGGCGGACAGTGGTGGGAAGTAGGGGGAGGAGAGGTGGGGAAATATTGTTAAAAAGGTGTAGTTATAGGTATATCAGTACTCAAATCTGAATTGTTAAATTGTGTTATTAGTGTTATTGTGGTTTTTGTTGTATATTTTTTCTGGTTGTTGTTTGTACTGTATTGAAAAAATGATTAAATAATAAAAAAAGAATGCTTCGGTTTAAGAACGAACTTCCGGAACCAATTAAGTATTTAACCTGAGGTACCACTGTATAAAAACAACATAGACATGCCTGTCCGTACACCCAAGTTTACCTTTCTAGAAACAAGCTGAATTGCATCCTCTTCAAATGCTTTCAAATGGGTCATCCTTGATGAGACAATCTGCTGTAACTGTTTATAGGTATATGGCTGGAAGGACATTCTGGTAAGACCCTACCAGTGAAGAAAACAGTGAACATTTAATTGCTGGTACATCTCAAGAACTTGCTTAACACCCAAAAACATGTTTCTCCACTGTGAGCAGAGACGTTTCAGACTGAATTCTGACATTTAAGGTGACAGCCAACAGTGTTTTATAGCCTGCTTGCAAAACAAGACTTCTGGTTGCATAGATGAGTTCTCCCCTATGCAGCCCCACCTCCACACCCCAAAAACTAGCTCCTAAGGGTTGGAAGAACCTCCAGAGCAGATGCTGGGGGTGAATGGAGGCTGCAGAGGGACCCCCTGCCATGTCCACTAGGCACAGCATTGGATCTCACTCTTATTGCTTGCCACCTACCTTCCTACATGCAAGTGGCAGAAGCGATTCTTATCTTTACCATGTCTGACCATGGTATTCTGCTCACAAGACAAGAAAAGAGGCATATCCAAGTACAAAGAAGTTATATCTTCATGGAACCAACAAAATACATAGCATGGCCAATTGTCAGGGGTGATGGGAGTCACAGGTTGTCCATTCCATAATATATAGATGGTCTTAATTCAGCTATCCAAATAAGACTGACAAACCCCCTGGCTGCTCCAGTGCGTGTGTTCAGACACAATTCTGGACATTTACTATAGTTAGGGAAATTAATTTGTGCATCTGCTGCATGCTAGTACATGTAGCCTGAGTATTCATGCATCACTTCATCCTTCCTCCGAGTGATCAATGGTATCAGTTAATATCCAAGGAAATTTACCAACGCTCTGATCTCCGGACACAATAAAAAATTCTGCATAACCACAGCAGTAAAGCCGAAAATACATACCAGCCT